>NC_081249.1:67556601-68156601 GCF_030490865.1 Poecile atricapillus | reverse complement strand
TGACCCTCTCTCTGATAGCGGGCAGAGCCTGATACCTGAGAGGAAGGTGTAAGGGGCAGCAAATGTAGTACAGTCTGATCCCATGTCCATCTCATCTTCATCTATAGTAGATGAAAGCTGGTTGAAATCCTTCCAACATCTTTGTTATCATTTTATTAGAGAAGTAAAAAATTTACTTATCTTCTAAGGTTGGTGTTTCTAGTGGACGAAAGGGACATAAGCAGAAGGATATCTTTCTGCAGAATAATGTGAACATTGAGGTATGAGTATCAAATAGGTCAGCCAGAAAGGAAGAAGTGTTAATAATTAAAGACAGAATGAGAGAATGGAAAGGAAAGTTTAAAAAAAGAACAAGTAAGCAAGTAGCCTGTCATTGGACCATCTTATTTAAAGTCAAGGAAAACTTTAGGAGCTGCTCTTGCAGAATTAAGAGAAAGAAAAAAACATCCATAAATGTATTTGAGATTCAAGAAAACATTTGTGTTAAAAATCACACTCAGGAAGTGCATTGAGATAAGATCTGTCTGAGGGATGGCTTAGTATTAGAGAGCAAATTGGAGCTGCTGCACTGAAAATTCCACCTTCTAATTAGATAATCAATGAAAATGTTATATACGTGCAACATGTTACAGGGAGGTGTCTGGTGGAAAATGGATATATTGAACATGTTATTCTACAAGGGAGACAAAACTAAGGTGTTTGATATAGTTTGGGTCAGGAGTGCCTTAATTTTGGCATCAGCTCACCATTCCAAGTGGGTACATCCCCCTCCTCGTGTGTCTTGCTGTGCTTTCTGTCACATCTCGGCACCTCTCTGAAAAGGTGGGACCTTTTCCTTTCCCAAGGCAGGTTCCATGCCTGGAGAGGAAAAGGAAAGGGGAGTTTTCCCCAGCTTCATGGCCCTGGCAGAACAGGGAAAGCTGTGCTTGGAATCTCAGGGTGTGTCTGAGCACACGACATTTGATATTTCTTGAGCACAAGAATGAGGAGAAACAAAGCCAAGAGCTCTTATGATCTCAGCTGCAATAATGTGGAGTAATTGTGAGCAATCCCTAGAGACCCTGTAGGAACAAACAGGTTGCTTTGAACAATGCATGTAATGGAAGGTGTCCCTGCCCATGGCAGGGGTTTGGCATAGTCAAACTTTAAAGATCCTATCCAACCCAAGCCATTCCAGGACTGAATATCTAGCAATGCACATGCTCCAGCCCTTCCCCTTCCTGTCTTCCACCTCTCTGGCCTCCTACAGAGTTTCCTGGAGGGTAGAAGACATACAACTTTGTGACAGAAGGGAAGTGGAAAAGGGAGTTTACGATTTCTTATGGCACTAAATTTTGCAGTATTTGGTGGTTCAGTCTATGCATTGTGTAATGAGGAAATATGTGTAATAACTTGAGAAAAAGAGAGGCAGCCACGAAGTCTGGATTCCCTCTGTTCTAGACCTGGTACCAATCTTTTGTGAGTAAATTAGCAAATACAAATTATACTTTGTGTGAGTGGGGTTCAGTTACTCCATCTCATCTCTGGAACAAGCACCCAGAATCGGAGTCAACTTCACTGGTGGTTTGGAAATCTCCTGCTATGAGGAAGTTCTGAAACCTCATGCTAGGATGTTTGGAGAGTATGATATATAACCTTGTCTCTAAAATACAGGTAAGGGTTTGTTACAAAACTGAGAAGGGAAGAAGTTTATAGGATTTCAGTAGTGGAAACCAGCTTGCTTAGGGATGGTTCCTGGAAACTTCAGGTGAATAGCAGGAAGAAAATACTGCTAGAGTTATTCTTTGTGCCTGCTGATGTCTGTGGTCTGTGCTTGTGGGACACAGGTAGCATCTTGACATGCACAGCAGTATTTCTCACATCAGTGTTGCCTGAGTCCATGCCACAGTGGTAGTGGTGCAGATTTCCTAATGGCTTTCAGGATGGTGTATTTTTAGCATGTGTATGGTAAGTCCAGGCAAACAAAATTTGTTCCAGGCTGGCCGATGCTTCCAGACACTGTTGAGCTAGGGAGAAACTCAGAGGTGATTGACAAGAGTCCTAAGAGGATGTGTCAGTTTGACAGCTCCAAAGAAAATTCACAGGAAGAATAATGGTACTTTGAATCTTGAAGGCGTAATTCCAACATTAACCAATCAGTTCTCTGCAAAATGCCTAGTTATCATTTGTTTTTTATAGATTAGGCATAAACTACTTACAACCTATTTAATTACTCCAATGAATTCATTAAACAAGCTGAGGATGAGAGCTGGGTATTGTGTGAATTTATAATGTATCTATGAAAATATGTTATTTTTTTCTATTAAATACCATTCAATGGGTTCATTTTCAAATATTTTATAGAGCTGTACCCAAGCTGCCTGATGCCCTTGCTTCAAAAATACAAACATGTGCGTCATTTCAATGCTGCTGTCTTCCATTTTGGCACAGTTTATGATGTAAACATGAACTCCTTATGCATCATTTAGCGTTCTCTTGTTTCTGCCTGTTTTGCTTCTCATCACTAGGTGGCAATAGCTGAGCAGTCACAAGCAGGAGGCATAACAAAATGGTGCAGCAAAACTAATGAGACATACACTAAGAAGGATTACTTTATTTAGAGCTCATCATATTAAATGAGATTTCCTTGATGGAATTTTATTTTGTGGAGTGCTATCTGTCATTCTGTATCTTTAATTTGGGTCATAGCAAGATGTTTGTTTTACATTGTTATTACATGGGACATCGTAGTACATAAGATTCGGTTGATTTAGATACTACAGTTTTGATCTTTGCTTCAGCAGAGGACATTAAAACTGTGGATCTAATGTATGTGTTATGTCATGTCTGCCAGTCTCTGTGAATAGCTCCCATACCTTAGGGTATCTATAATCATGCCAGACACCTATATTTAGGCACTGGAATACCACTGAGCTATGACCAGCATCCATCTGAAAGCTAGCACAGTCTTTCAAGAGCAGGGCAGAAAGAAGTTCCCAGAGAAGGGAATGTGGAATCATGAATGCAATGCATCCCAGGACATGAGAATATCCTTTTTGTTTTCCTCTATTAGGTGTGTTCTGCACTGGAATCAAATAAATCTGGGAACCACTCTTTGTAGGGTTGCTCTATTTTGCCCAAGAGGAGTAGACTGTATGAAAACCATAAAGATGCTAATAAGCAGCCCTTACTTATTCCTAAGGTGAAAAACTCCAGACAGCCCAACTTTTATACAAACTGTATACCAGTGTGAATCCAATCTGATTCTGCAAATCAGAGACATAGATGTAATTCAACGTACAGTATTATTTGGGTAAAAGGACATAGTATTTGACTGAAAATAAGGAGGAAAAGGTATATTAAGTCATAAAAAATAATCATCATAATCATATTAAAGCACGTTATTCCTTCAGTAGGCAGCAGAGCTACTTTTGGCTTTGAGATGTGTCCTCATCACTGCTTGAAAGACAAAATTTGAATCTATATTTGCTTTGTTGCTGTTGTCATCCCTTTAAGGCTTTTGGCTGCTCTTCGCGTTTAGCCTCAGATTCTGAAGAGTTAAGATTGCAAAATCCACATAGCCCCTTTCATACCAAGCTAAAATGAGCCCTAGAAGATTGTGCAAGACTGTGCTATATTCAAATCTCCTTGTGCTTTTTTAAGGATTCCTGCAAGCATTGCTGAAAACATAGAGGACTAAACTTCCTGAATGACTGTAATAAACAGTAGTCACTAAAACTGTAAACAAAATTGGTACCTATGCGACTAAATATTAAGACTCTAAAAATCCAGTTTACAAAAGTAGTTACCCTAAGTATCATGTATACAGTGAGGAGAAACAGGCTGCTTTGAACAAATAATTGTGCTCTTTACTGGAACTCTTTGGAACTATTGTGTCATGCTGAAGGCACTCACCTCCCAGTGTAGGCATCTGAGCTGGATTCCTCAAGATAGATATTGTGAATACCTCCAGCAGTATGTGGTTTTGTTATTCTTGTTCCTTCACTAAGTGAAAACTTTGGAAATCTGTTTTTCAGATGTTTTGCAGTGACAATAGCTGTTCATGCAGCATTCTGCTCACCGGAGCACTTCTGACCATGTTGGTGAACAGCATCTCCCAGCTTCTTTTTCCCAAAGTTGGGGCATGGAAACTCCACAGCTCCAGACTCTGCTCAGACTGAGAAGCGTATTATCCAGGCAACCAAGGTTCCTGGATATTTGTTACCTCTGATCTCAGAAAACAGTGAGAGAACAGAAGGTGCTCAGTGTGTCACAAAGTGGAGTGTGAATTAAACACAAATGTTTATAGTTTAAACAATGGTTAAACTTATGGTAATCAGCAGGTAATCATTGTGGCAGACACATGAAAAACCGTACATTTTGAATCTATGGTTTCATATGGTGAAAAAAAGAAAGTGACTGTTATTGTCAATTCCCATGCAGTAAAATCATAAGGAAGGATCCCACCGTACTTGTAAATATATGTCTGTAATAGTCCTCATCAAACAATTTACTTCCACTGACAGATTTCATATGCTCACGCCTGTCTATCTTTCACAACCCAGGATACGTAATTAAATTGCAAATATCGCAAAGTAAACAAAAACGAAAGTGGAAGCTACGTAACTTCAAAATTTTGTAGTCTGTGAGCCTACCAAAAACAAGTTCAGAACACTAAATTAGAGTGCTGATGTTTCTGCCATTTCATTGTGTTGTTCCTGTTTTAGGAGTGTTTCCAAAATATGAGTAAAATCTTTATGTATGGAAGATGTCTTACTTGCAAATTTAGACTTGCAAATATTTAAATTAATTTAGTAAAATATATTTTATGACTAATGATAGAAATAAGTAAGATTTTAATTGATTATAAATTGGTGATTATAAATTAATTTAAATTTTAAAGAAGCTGTTAGAACAAAAGTTAAATTCTGAAGCATTTATGTTATGGGTGATACTTTTGAAAACAGAACCAATAAATGGAGGAGTATCAAACCTGAAGTAAATCTTAACAACTGCCATTCTGTATGAACTCATTCATATGATGCCAAAAATATAGACTCTTAAAAGTGGTGGCATTTTTTCTTAATATGTTTTGTCACAATATATCCATTATTTTAGTACAGCATCCTACTGTCAGTGGAAGCACACAATAGGTAGACATGTTCTTCAGAAAGAATACTAAATGGTGAGAGCAGTGAGATTCTGCAGTAATGTTGTGATGCAATGCTTTAAAAAGAGCTACTATACATGAAAGTTGATTACTTTGGCTCCATATCACTTTGGAGAAAGTCGGAGAAAAAGGTGCTGGGGTTCTGCCGCTCCAGCCAGACAGCTGAATGTAGCTGTAGCCTTTTTTATGTTACTCCACAAGGAAGCACATCCAGGTGTCCTTGTATGCATCCATTAATTTCTTCACCAAATGACCACAAAGTCAAGAAAAGATTGTTAGGCTGGTTAGACTTAATAACTGGTGAAGACCAAGTGGCAGGAACATTACTGGATCCTGTTCATACAAACTGACTCAAAGTAAGCAAGGACAGATCTGCAGATTGAAAATACAAACTTGAGAAATAAAAAGGGGCTGGATAGTGGCAGTTAAGAAAACTGCCTGTGTGGGATGTCTGAAATTTCTTTTACTTGAAAGCACCAAAACCAACCAACCAACAAAACCTTGAACTTTTCATTCTGCCTGTGAGGGACACATGGGACCCGCAGGAGCATCCCATGGAGCTAACAGGTCAGCCATGTCAGCTGGTGTTCTCCTGACAGCAGCAGTCAAAAGATGACATAAGATGAGCTGAATAAAACTCAGTGAAGGAACAAAAAGCAAACGGTTAAGCATCCTTACTCCTTTAAAACTTTAAAAGAAGAACATTGATTTTTAAAGAGTCCAGTATCCAGTGAGGTTGAGAGATGGAGTAAAAAGATTTGACCACTAACTATGTGAATGCTTTTGCCTTTAGTTTGCATTTTGCCTTATAGAAGAACAGGGGTAGGAGGAGTAATGCAAACCAAACAAAACAAATCTATTGTGATGTGTAAAAAACACCATCAAAAATCTTCAAATTCACATTAGAAAAACCAGGTGACTTCCCATTCACTCAAGGAAGAGCAGGCATATGATGTTGCAGCTCAGGTAATAACATTTTTGTTGAGCATATCTAAAGGGAGATTCTGCCCTGTAAATGTAAACCACAGATTTGTTGGGGGGAAAACGATCTGCATCAACAGAGAGACTGCTTGATACTCAAGACTGAAACAAAATTTGGTGGGAGATTATTTTTAAAGGTGTGTATTTGATTTAAAATTGGACAAAAACTAATACAGATTTAGGAAACACAACTACTTGCAAATTAAACTCCTGTTTTTATTTTCAACAAGAGAGTTGCAATAAAATTAATATATCAGTCATCTCCAGAAAAGCATGTGATATAGCACCACAGGGGAAATTATTACTTAAATCCTTGAATATAGGAATTAATGCAGTATTTGTGAGAGTGAATAAGGACTTCCAAACCTACTTGGCATTCTGTCTGATGAAAAATCAATTAGTGGGATGGTAGGAAGTCATCAGTCCTAGATCTTGGAACTTCCCTTATTTGGTGTTAAATTTCACTTTAATTGTAAAACGCTGGATTGTGCTGGCTAAAACAGGATGACACAAAGAGGAGGCTTTTGCAGAGGGGTAGGGGAGAAGGTGTACAAATGGGACAGCAGGGTCTCAATATAAATTGGGGATGCAGAGTGACAGCAATGGGATGATAATTAACAGCACAGAGAGGAAGAGCTGATTAGCTCTCATTGACATGGCTGGGGAGATCAAACCTGAGATACTCTGAACACTTCTGGCTGTTCATGGCCATGAAAGGGTACAAGCAGGTTTTGTGTGGAGTTCTTCCAGGAACTGAAAGAAGGTTTACAGAGTTTAAACAACAGCCTGTCATTACTGAGGACACAAAACCTTATCTCTAGATGAGGTATGTTTGCAGAAGACATTTAGCATATTTTCAGAGAGAACCACAGGAGCTTGGTCTCAGTGACCCGTGTGTTCCTCAGTTTCCAATCCAAACATCAAATATTCCGCATACTGAAACTAAATGTAACGTGCGAATATAATTGCTGACAAAGTTATTAGAAGGATCAGCAGCAGACAAGCTCTATTTTCTCTCAGATACTATAATTATGAAATGCTGCAGGAAATTTATTTCACTAAATGAGAAAAAAAAAGTACTGTTATTCCCAGGAAATAATATCTGGAGGGGTGATACCAAGAATATGTGAAACAAAAAGTACTTTGGAAACTGATTCTTATTTTTCTTCATTACCATTAAAATATGCATAGTGATGTAGTGTGATTATATGAAATAAAACCTTAGGAAGATGGAAATTGTACCTAGCAATTAAGTATTTTGTAGAAAACACAGAGAGATTAACAAGCAGTGAATTGCTTCTGCCTCATTTTTCTTATGTGAATTCAATTCCTTTTTAGAAACCATTATTCAAGATAAAAATTATATCAAACAGAGTTTTCTGTGGCTCTTTCAGAGGGGAATCCAAAGCAGTGAGCTCTCTGGGTTATTTGCCATTATGGATTCAGCTTGCTGTCTCTCATCTTTGTTAAGGGAGGGGGGCGGAAAAAGTGTCAGGAAAAAAATGACAACACGTTTTTCTGTAGCAGTGAAAGAAAAGCCGAAGCAGCCAGTCTGAATGCCGTGGGTTCAGTGCTCTGGAAGCGCTTCTCTTGTGCAACTGGGCTGAGGGAGAGCCTTTTTTCCTTCCCAGCGTCACTGCAATCAGATATATGGGTGCAGCTCCGCTTTACCGCAGCATGATGCAGTTGTGTGTAGTTCAGCGTGCTCTTCTTGGAAACAGGCGGAAGGAGAGCAGCTGACCAGAGCAGGCAGAGGATGTTCATTAGAGGGTGCCTTTTTTCCCCCTAAAGCTGAGCAGTACGTGTGAGATTCCTGCAGCTGCAGAAGAGACGCTTTCAGTGGGGCTTCAAGTTGATCCTCGGTTCGCGAGGGGAGGCGCGTTCGCTCGGGCTGGCAGCTTCTGATGGGAAAACAGCTTCAGACAGGCAGACTGCGCCTTATTAAAAGCACGGCTCAGACACCCTTCGGGAAGATAACTCTGCCTATGGAACAAGTGCTGTGGTGCTGCATATGCCCTAAGCGACCAGAAGAAATTTGCCCGGTTGCGGAATGGAATAAATGAAAATACTGAGTACTGAGGGGGTGAGGGAATAAAATACTCTTCAGATTGAATTAAGAACAAGCCCCGAAGGAAAAGCAAAGGACAAAAATCTCACGGTGTGCTTTTGTTATTGTTGTTGAGCTTTTTTTTATTTTTTTTAATGAGCTTACCTACCATGAACGGAAGAAGTGGATCTGCGGAGACTTCATTTCCTCCTCTGACCCCTCGTTTACATCACTGACTGGTGACAGTCACATCTACATACATAGTACCTGCCACTTCAGCTGCTCAGAATTATAGAAGCCTCTTTGTATGCTGCAGACATGGCTAGCCAGCAGGATTCAGGCTTCTTTGAAATCAGTATCAAATATTTACTGAAATCCTGGAGCAATAGTGAGTAGCAGAAGAGAAATCTTTTTATATTACGCATTGCTTGGTAAATAGCTAGGATAACCTAAAGGATAGAATCTTACCTTTCTGTATGTTTGTGTTATATAAACCAAGTAATTTTTGCTTTTGTCAGCTCTAAAAATCAAAATGTCAGGGATTTAAATAGGTTTCATTAACTGCAAAGGCTGTAATGAGATTATACCAGATTTTGCTTGATTGAATTCTGAAGTTAGGCTGCTTTCTGGGTCTAACACTACATTGCAGGGAGTGCATTCCAAAAAGCATTTCCTGCCTACATGTTTGTTTCATTTGTTCAGACTTTGTCTAAATATTTTTTTAAATGATGTTTAATCACAAGGGTGTGGCATTGCTCAGAAGTTGGTTTTTATTAATTGTGCACCGAGGACAAAATATAATTATTCTACTTCAGGTCTGAAAGTCATTTTGGTGTGATGGGAAGCAAAACATCAGTTGCTTATAGCTGCACTTCCCACCCTCTATGCTTAATTTCAGAGTCTTATGCAATATTTCCAGCCAGAAAGAATCCATCTGTTTATCTGATCCAGGCTGGGTTTTGCAGAATGTAAACAAATAGCATTTTAGTCTGCCTTAGTCTTTTCAGTAGTGCTGTTCCTGATTTCCATTGCTTTTGAAAATCAATTACTCTATAGATGTTTTAGCAATATTATGTAATGAAGATGTCTGAATAAAATTTAGTGCTTGGAAGTATATTCAGATTTAGGTAAGGTGGTAACACTGGCAGAATTTTGCTTTGTAAGTTAGAGTACATGAACAGTATATTCCTTCTCTGTAGAAGCTTTTATTAACAGTGCTAAATCTACATATTTTAATGTTTTTAAGAGATAGGACACAATGTCTCTGGAAAAATCCAACGTGGCTATGTGTGAAATAATGTTGTGATCATCCTACTATCTATTATTTAATAATGTCTGCATAGAAGACTAGTATTTAAAAATTCTGTGGTATAAAAGAATTGCAAGATCTGCTGAATACAGAGAGAGTACCTTATAGATGCAAAGAAATAAACAAAACACTTTATTAGATGTGTGATATGCAAGTCTTGTATTCATTAAATGATATCCATAGAAACTGTATTTTTCCAGGTCATTTGTAACCTCAGTAACACTGTAGTGCTTGTTTGAATCTGTTTTTCTACCACAAGTGTGAAGCCACTAGGGAATAATAGTATTACCTAAACAGCATTGCTTATCTGCCCTCCTACAAAAATATTTAGTGTATATTCATTCAAATAAGTGATCCCACAAGGACTAGGAGAGAATTTTGTGATTCAGTTACCTTCTTGGACTAATATTAATCAAATACTGAGAACTTATGTGTGACAGCACATATTTTATAACAAGCTAGGCACAGCTTATGACAGAAGAAAAACAAGTCAGTTTGTGGTGCAGAAATCAAATCAGTTCTGGCATTAATTTTGTAATAGCCTACTGTAACTTGAAGTAAATCCAGCACTTAAGAATATAAAACCAACATTATTATAGAATTAAATATAAGTGTTGTTTTTTTCTTTTTCCTTTATCTTGAAGTATATTGAAGTATTTCAATACAGGAAAGGTATTTTTAGTCTGAAATTAGAAATCCTTAAGTTCTAGTTTAGGGAGATCGAAACAATATATGAATAATTGATATTTCTGACATTCTTTTAGTGGATAAACACCCCTTCTACTGTATATAAAGAAACAGTAAGAGGAAATAGAATAAATGAACCCAGGTTGCCTTAAACTTGTTGCCAGTTGGGGTTTTTTTTTTGCTTTCATACTGGGAGGGTATATTAATAAATCTGAATGTATCCTTTCTAGCTGAAAAACAAACTATTTGATAAGAAGAGAGTAGGGAGTTAAAAAAACCTAGGGCTTTCTTCAGCTCTGCTATGTGATGGGTGGAGCAGAGGAAAACACTTCCCTTGCTTGAGAAACTGCTGGGAAGCCTGCACATGCATGCACAGGAGCATGTTTTTCAGAGAATAGGTGCTGTGCCTGCACAACCAAGACCGGAAGTATGCTGTAAATTATGCTGTGGCATTTACTTAGCAGCAAGAGGTCTAACATACAGTTTTAAAAGAAATATAACTTTGGTTCTTACAGTGTATATTTTGCTGCAATGTTAATAGCGTAGAGGTGCTTTCCATGTATGTTTCTGCAAACTAGCAGTTTAAAACATTAGTTTAAACAGCATTTATCCTTCCTGGGATTTTTAGTCCCACCAAAACCAGGTCTTGCCATTGACTTGTGTTTTGGCTTACACAGAGCATTAGCATATTCTAGCAGATTGCCATCCGTGTCTGTTGCCCACACCATGAAATATACTCAATTATTCTACTTGAAATGACATTTTTCCCTGATTTTGTTATCTAAGGAGTTTAACAAACTAGTGTTCCTGACATGCCAGGCAGGATTTCAGTTCAGTGTCACACAGCACTTGCTGAGGTGTTCACCTAGCATGCCGCTTGCATGTCCATCACCCAGCTAAGGAGGCAGGTAATTTATGGACAATGGGGCCTGGTCACTTGAACTGCTGCGGTCAGGATGATCCAGTCTGATACAGCCCGTGGTGTGTTCTCAGGGAGCCTGCGCTCTCCTTCCTGGGGGATAAAAAAGCCAAGTCACAGTCTGGCCTTCGAATCATCCCATCAGACTGAGAGATCTCAAAATACGCCTTTATGCAGTTCCGAAGACAGAGTTTTGTTCTGCATGTGTCCATAAGATACCATGCACGTTGTGCTGTCTGGAAAACATTCCTGTATTGTGTTGGGAGATGGAATCAGAACTGGGATTGTCTGGCTGGAAAATAAGAATAATTTAAGGGGCTTTTTTTACCATCTCATGTGTGTTCTTGTATGTTCTTAAATATTCGAGTGTTTTTGATCAGTGATGCATTAGTCAGCAATTGCATTAATCATTTGCATTACTTCTTTTTGAAAGTACTGCTAAAATGGCTATGCCTCCACACGATGAGTGGTGCTCATTTGGTCCACTGAGGTCAATAAGCTGAAAAGAAAAAAAATAGGGCTTACCAAAACTAGGACAATAAAGAGTCTTTTCCTCAGATTTACGGAAATACTGCAAAATGCATTTTTATAAATAAATATTTGTAATTTATTCAAGACATAATACATGAATACAAATGTTAAGTATTTGAAGCCTGATCTTTCCTTAGATTTTTTCTATTTTTTTACTTTTTTGAATGAATAAGATAGATTTATTCTGAATTTAATTTCCAAATGACTTTTTCAAATTCGTAGTTTAAAAAAAATCTGAACAGAAATTTGGAAATCTAGCTATGAGAACCTAGAGTACCATCACTAAAAACAGCAGAAATATAATAAATTCCATCTTTTGCAGTTCCTAAATCTGATCAGCAGTTAAGTTTATTGAAGGAAAGTATTCTGTAGAAGAATCTAAATGGCACTGGTAGATGGCTTACTCCTGCTCTCACTAGTCAGCTCCTGTGTGGGCTTGTAGAAGCTGCATTTCTTTGTCTCACAGTTACTAGAGATAGGTTTTAAGGTTTATTTCTGTGTAATGAAATGAAATGGCATATTTTCGATAGGAAATATTATATTTAGCACTTCTCACAGAACAGTTATTTATATGGCCTGATTTTAAAGATTGCAGTGCTTGTTTATTGACCTTTGAATAACAAGGGGGTTTTCTGTGGACTTGTGTTTAATGCTGACTCAGAATAAGGACTTTTCTAGTATCAGGACTTCAGGTCTCTTTCCCATGGCCATACTTCCTTGCCTTCTTCTACAGTTGCCAACATTGTCATCAAAATCCTCATGTCACCACCCTCTTCCCCTTTGTGCTGTACAAAGCCCCATCGCTCAGTCCTCCCTACTGCCCAGTGTTCTCTTTCTCTGTGCCCCTGTGTGCCCAGTCCCTGTAGCAGCTGTCAAAAGCTACTTCTTGTTTACAAGGGGTGGTCATGTCAGAGACAGCCCAGGCCAGGGACCACACAGACACCCATATCAGCTCACATCCCACAGCGCTCCCAGTAGGATCTCTGGCTCCTCTGCAGCTTGCTGGTCACGTACTGAGCCAAACACAGGGCTGGCGTCAAACCAGGTTCTGTGGTCAGAAGAGCATCAGGCATCAGAGACTTCCCAGTGGCTGATGTGTAGCCTGGAGGGTTGCTAGCTGCCATGTGGTCATCCGTGTTCTCTTCTTGTCTTGAAGATATGTTTCCACCATGTCAGGAAAAGAAATTAGTGAAGAACATTTAGCCCTTCATTAAATGAATGTAATACACAAGGCAATAAAACTCAGCCTTTTTACAGAGAATATTCATGACCTCCTGTGTCACTGAGCAAGAGAAAAGGGAAGGCCACAGACACTTTCTTAGCTGAAAGTCTCTGTTATGTCCAAGTGTGTGATACACTTGTTTGATCTCCTAGTAAGATTTTATTTTGCATGAGGATGATAATAGCTGTTTTGTAGGTTTCCCTTGTCTGCAGTCAAACACAGACCTGTTTAAGGCTGAATACACTGAGCACACCATGCTGTCAGAGATTTGTAGCAAGATACCAGTCAAGGAAAGAGGCTCCTCCGTGTTTCCCAGAGCCCACTTAGAGCAAGGAGAACCTATCCTTCTTTCCTCTCTTGCTCTGGCATCTGTACTCTTGCAGGCCCAAATAACCTGATTCCAGAAGCTGATGTGCTGCAAACTCACCCTGCAGGGAGAGGGTCAGTTCTTGCCCGAAGCAGCTGGGGCCAGTGGCTGTGATGAGCAGACCGAGAAACTGGGACCAGTGTGGCCTGCTGGCTCCTGAGGTCTCACCCCGATGCCAGTGCAGAGTGCTGGCCCTTCCACAGCCCCTGGGGAGCCCTGGGCACAAGGGTTTAGCATCTGCTTGTGTCTTGGCCTCTCAGCCTGCCTGGGACAAGGGATGCCATTAATTCAAGCTGTTGTGCTACCTGAAGGGGATTGATTGCTCTGTCCATTGAGGCTGAAGGGAGGGTGCTGAGTGTGTTCTTCACACTCAGTAGTCTGTGATTGTCAGCAGTAAAGTGTCTTGCTTGATAACGGTGACTGTTATCTCCCAGGAACTTCCTTCGTATCTGGTCTGATCCGAAGGGAAAGGCAGTAAACCACAGTGTTTAGGCTGTTTATGTTCTGCTAGTACCCATTTTAGAACTTGCATTTTGACATGGTTCCTCTCAGAAGTAAGAGAAAGTTTTATTACTTTGGAAACATGAGAACTCTTTAAAACAGGATTTTTTGTTTATTTTGATGTTTGCTGCTCTGTTGAGGACATTCCAGAAGTGTTTCTACCATACTGGGAGGCAAAAAAGGATGAGAAAAATCATAAACGCTTTATTGCAAGTTTCAGTTGATTTGTAGAATGAGTTTCCTCGTCATTAAAAAGTTTGAATTACTGCAGTAAAAATCTCCAAATGCTTTGACTGCAATATAGTACATAAATTTTTGTGGTAAAACTTCAAAACACCAAAATATTAGATTATTTGGAAACCAGGCTTCGTTAATTACTGGTGGATATTCCATAAAGGTTGTAATTATTTTACTTGTGATAAAAACAAAACTATTCTGCTACAGTATATGTAGTCACTTTGAGTGATTAATTTATGATATCCTTGATGCTATCAAAATACCAGCAGTTTGGTTTTTATCTTGTACTCCTAGTTATTATTCAAAAGGAGCAGGGAAAGAACTAGTGATTCTTATGTTTCCTCTATTCATATAACACCACTGAATAAGCTGTGGTATCTTTTATTTTTGTATGTCTATATAAATATAAAAACTATAATTATGAAAAAGGGAGTTTATATAGGCATAAGGAAAGTGATAAACAGGATACCTTAGGAGTATAAAATGTACAATAGTATTTAATACTGGAGAATATGAGCTATTATATTAATATATTATATTAACAATCTTAACAATCCTTTTGTATTTTCTCCACTTTTGATACACTCATTGCTTTAACAGTTTAACCCTTTTCAGTGTATTGCCTTGGGGGCAGTAGGAAGTGAGCTCCATGCCTACAGAATTACAGTTGCATGTGCTTGTCCCACTTTATTTTCTGTATTTATTCCTGAGTTTCTAAACAATCAGAAACTACAGACACTTGCTATGAGTTGGTAGCCCCAGAGACTGGATTCCTGTGGGTGTTGAAACCATGGATGACACATATGGCATTGCAGTAGCTGTGTCTGGGAGGGACAGTCTCATCCCAGCCTCTTACTCCTGTCCCCATGCTCCTGCTGCTTCTCTGCCACCCCAATTATCCATAGAGGTAGTATGCTGAAAGCTAAACTTCCTAAAATGGTGTAGATGCTGATGTCAGCATGAGAAAGGGATGAGTGTACACTGCTAGGAGTGGGAGGCAATTTTGGCTGATTCCTGCTATTAGGCTGGTGGAACTGTATGGTAAATCATATTTACTTTAATAGTGACTCCTGTACCTGTGCCTGCTTTTAAATACTGGTAATAGTTCCTTCTCCAGGAAGGAGACAAGTCTAGCTTTTTTATCCCTCTCTACTCAGAGCGTCAGCAGTGAAGTTGTTGCCATTGTTTCCATGATAAATTTGGAATGCAGAATAATTTCACAGAGATAAGTAGCTGAGTTATTTATGAGTCGGTAATTTTTCAGTCACTGCAGTTACCTAAAGTAGATTAGAATCAATTGTCCATGGAAAGAAAATCCCTTCTCCTCAAATATTCTTTCTTCTGAATCATCCAATCCTTTGTCTATTGCACTAGCTAAAAGGAATACTAAACATAATGTTCAAACTTTGCAGAAGCTCTATCAGTGAGATTTTTTAAGTTCTTTCATGGTTTATATTTTTAAGAATGCAGATAGAAAGGTGTTCAATAGTATGACAAAGCAGGGCAAAACATTTGCTGACTGGAGAACTGGAAACTAGGGGTGACAGTGGAGGGGGGGATTATGACCCTTAATTCAGTTCAGTGGCAGTGAACAGCGGTGGAAAGCAAAGGATGCAGGGCAAAGGGAATAAGAGAAATGTAGCAGGAACTGTAGAACAAGATGAAGAGACAGCCTTTAATATGTTGTATGCCTACCTTAAATATATGTATACGAATACATACGTTCTGGAAAACTTTCAGGAAGAAGTCAAGTGCTGTATGCAGTCACAAGTTACAATGTCACAGCAGTAGCAAGCTGGGTGTTAACAGCTCAGCCTGGTGGAGTGCTGTGATGGACGGACGGACGGACGGACGGACGGACGGACGGACGGATGGATGGATGGATGGATGGATGGATGGATGGATGGATGGATGGATACAAGCTCTTGAGAGAGGACCTGCAGGGAAATAAAAAGTTGCTGTCTTTGTGAAGGAACTCCTTATGGATCTGGAGCTCTTCTATGGGATGGATGGGCGACAGTGTGCTGGAGAGTTTATAGGTCAGGATTAGAACAGATGGCTTGAAGTGTTACAGGGTGATGGTGGGAATATGTTACAGGGCATTGATCAGGGTGAGAAAGTGTCAAAAGTCTTCTTTTAACAACTTGAGGAAGTTAATGAATTGTTGATGTTGGTTCACATGAGAGACTTGAACTTCCTGATGTTTGCTGCAAGTGTTCAATAGTAGGATGCAAGAAGTCAAAATTTCTTGCGCGTATTGGAAGTAACTTCTTGAATTATAATGGACCAAGTGGGTAAAGTGCAACTGGGTCTGTTACCCATTAACATGAAGACCTCACTGAAGCTCAAAATCCTGAGAAGAGTGGGGAAAGGGTGGCTGTGTACAGACTCTAGACTTAAGGAGAGTAGATTTAAGTTTTTGAGATTTCAGAAACTATTAGTGGGGATCTCATGGAGGACAGCTCTAAAAGGCAAAGGAACTTGGGAAAGCTGACAGGTCTTTGAAGTCAGCATCTTCCAAGAAAAAGAACATGGACTCCCCATGCTTCAGGAAATAAGAAGGAGTATGAGGAGACTGGCTTGGCTTATCAGGGACCTCTTGGCTGAGCTCCACTGTGAAAAAGACAATATATCCAAGGCAGAAGTGTGATTTGGCTGCAAAGAAGGAATTTATAAACATTGCCTGGGCATGCAGGGACAGTGCTTGGAAATTCAAAATGCAGCTGGAGGTGGGCTTTGCTAGGAATATAAAGGCAAGAAAGGAGAGTTGCTCTTGCTTCCTTAGTGGTAAAAAGCTGAACAATGGGAGTGTGGACCTATTGCTGAATGAGGCAGGGAATTTAGTGACAGGGCACTGAAGTACTGAGCAACACTTCTGCCTCTTTCTTCAGCAGGATGGTCTCTCTGGCCACTGTCTGCCAGGTTATGGAGTTCTACTTGATATGGTACATCTCAAAGTGGGAAACGCAGGAATTTTTCAAGTTCAGGGTTTAAAAGCCCAGACTCTCTTCTTCACAGGAACTACTGAGAAGCCTGGCAATTCCTTACATATTTATGATCTTCTATATATTGCCAATTATAGTCACATTCAAAACCAAGGGATGGCAGAGTTTTTCTTTTCACAGCAGACAGCGGAGCTTGCTAAAACAAGCCACTGAATGAAACACATCTGAGAAACACTGGCTTCTTAGTTTGCTCTCAGCCAAGTAGCAGTAGTTTCACTGAGTTACTGAATGCCACTTGCTTCCTCATCTGTGTGAGAGATCACAAATATAGAGACACCCCAAAAAATATAGATGTTTGTGTATAATATAATATCACTGATACAACTGGTATTAGAGGTGCCTGAGAGATTCATCTTTGTCATGTCTCAGAAGAGAGGTTTTGTGACTCTTTGAAGGACACTGGTTTGAAGAGAAATCTGGGTGTTGTTTTGTAAATACTGTGGGATCACTATAGTGACAGTATCACATTTCTCTAGGGGAATACATTGCTGATAAAGAGTTTAATTAGGTGATTGGAGCCTTAGGAGAGAAGTTTCACACATTATAAAAAAAGGGGAGGCCCTTTTAGGAGACATGCTATACAATCTTTATCCTGAATACTTTCTATTCTTTGAAATTTTCAGTCATCACATGTAGTGCTAATGCATACAAGTTGAGAGACTGCTGTTGTTTTTCACTAGTTAGTGAGGGGGTGGGAAATCACACTTTGTGTATGGCCAAAATGTGATGACATTCGATGGATTAGTATCAGACAAGGTCTGATCAACAGAATGCATCAGATCTTGATTTTATTTATAATGAAGTTGCAGATGATTTTATTTTTATTTTGAAAAGCTTGACTTTGGAACACTAATTTATATTCCCTTGAATTCATAAGTAGTACATGGCTCAGCACAGAAGTCTGACAAAGATACTGGTTTGAAGGAATTCTCCTGTAATTGGGTGGTCATTATGCTAACATTTTTTCCAGTTTTCCAGCTATCTCCTCTCTCTCCATAACTGTGAAGAGTCTCAACTTGTATGTGGAGTAAATCCTTCAAAGGATGACCATTTATAAATTGGTTTGTTTTGATACTGTTTTCCTTGAATAAGTTTTGTTGAACACAATACACAGAATTATCTTTCTTACTGCATTTCTGATTTTTATTTATGAATGCCTTTAAGTGTGTGGATTAATTTGGTTTTTTTTTAGTCAGAAGGTTACCTGGATAGAGTTCTTGCCGAAGTTCTTCCTTGAGAAGTTTGCAGTGGGTTTCTTCATATACTCACAGCAATGCATTGTTGTATGTTTTCATAATGAGGTTTATTCTTTTTTATTTATTCCCTTGTAAATCGAATTGTTTTAGATAGCTTTCCTGTGGAAGCAAAACTTACTCAGTCTGCCTGCCTACCTTTTTTTGGACACCTTATCCAAATTCAGAGCAATTCAGAATAAGGATAGAATTCTTAAAGATGCTTAAGTTTGCAGGAATTTGCAAATTGAGGCTGTTTCACAGTGAAGAGGGAATCTCAGATGTTGAAAAACAGCTGCATGAGCCTCCTGCCTTCTTAGACACGGGAAAATCCTTGCTGTGACATAAATATCCCAGCTGTGAAACGAGCTTCAGTCACACCTTTGAGAGGATTGCACACAAAACTCATTGTGTTGCCTCTTTTAAACTACATTCATAAGATGCAAATTGACATTCATTAATTCAGATGCAGGGAAACCACTGCAAATAATTTGGTTGCAGTGGTCTCCATGATAGTAATATTCATATAGTGCTTTCCATCTGGAAGCTTTAGAGACTTAAATTCTTCCAGCATTATTACTTGAATATGAAGGATTGCTTTATTGCTATTCCTAGGCTTATCAAAACAGAGAAATTAACTGAGAAACACATATCCTGTGTTAGATCTGGAAATGATGCCCTGTCTTCTATTTCTGAACTACGGGAAACTTTTTTCTTTCACATTCTTGGTAGCCAAGTGATACATTGTAAATCGTGACTCAGCCAGCTGATATATATAATGAGATTTTTAATTGACAGTAAGTAGTAATTTTCATATGGAAATGTCATTGGATTGTTTTAAAATTCCACAGCATGCAGGTTTGTTGCTACTGATGTCTTAAATGAGAAGAAAATTACTTAGCTGTATTTCTTTTTCTATGAAGGCAGGTGTTTGAAATAAATAACCTCACCCCACCCTTTATCTGTGTGGCATCTGAATCAAAATCAGGTGGTTATTTAGATTTTTGTTCTATTGTCCGCAGGCAGGAAAATGGGACAGAACAGTGTATGTATTCTTTACTGGTCAGTGTTTGATCAAGAGCATTTCTGATTGTCTGGGAATCAGAAGTTGGAATGTATCACTTTTTGAAATACAGAAATCATCAGGGTTTGTAGTAAATTGAGCAAAGTCTCAGTATGTTCTTGATGAATCTTTAACAAAAATGTCATGGAAGATGAAAATACTTTCAAAGGGAATGTGAAGTTAAAAATGTTGATTGTTTTCACTCATTTGTCTGTCATGTATTCAAGTAGTAAGGGATAGCACAGGTAGAAGTGAGTGTTATAGGGACCTGCAGACCTCCATAACCACCAAAATGTCTGAAATAATTTGAGTTATTTTTTTAATGAACTTTAAAATGCTGTTAATATAGAGAGGTTGGAATATTATTTTTTTAAAAAAATAAAATTAATTATTTTGTGTATATTGCGTGCCTACTTTTTAATGCAAATCACCTCTCTTCCTGAGCTTTGCAGTTTGGGCTAAAGCACTTCTAGACTTAATGTCCCTGTAGGTGAATTTTAGAATTTTCTGCTGAAATGGTTCTACCCTCTCTAATAATGCAAAATAAACCCTATTGTTTGTTCATGTTTGAAATTCTCTTGTTGGCAGCCAACTGCCCCTGTACAGTGACTGCACAAAGAAAGTGAGGGCAGAAGAGAATGAATCTGCAATAAAAGCTCAGCAAAGAGCCTGTGGGAATTAAAAGAGACGAGGCAGGGGAATCATTATGGGGAAGGAATCAGAAGTAGAGGAACTGATACTTCCCACACAGCGGGAGTGGAAACTGAGAGTGCCTGGATGGAGATGGAACCAAGGGGATGCTGGAGAGGGGTGGGTGAAGGGATAGGGATGGGAGGAGGAATGGGATGGGGTTAAGAGGGCTGAAAGGGTGCGATGAGCAGTATTTAGATGGGCAAACAGTGCATGGAAGTCCAGAAGTGGAACAAGGAGCCTGAAATGGGGAAAACACAGCCATGAGGAGACTCCACATTGTAGAGATGGAGTAAGAAGAGAGCAGCTGGGGAGATGGGGGAGGTGAGAGACAGAGAAATCCCCTCCCAAGAGCAGAATGCAGTGCAGGAGACTTGATTTCCACCCTACATCCTTGCTTTATAGCATATCCTTCCAGCACAGGATATGCCTTCCTTTGCCTCCGTGCTTGGGTGGACATAAAGTGTTAAATGTTATCAGGTGAGGAGAACAGCAAGTGCCTTGTGCATGCTGTTAAGGTAACTGGGTCAACAGTTGGTTCATTTGGCATCAGATTAATCATACATCCTCTATATTACCTCACTTCTGAAGGCCTGAGTCCAATGCGGCAATGCAGCACAGTGGAAAGCACAGAGACGTACCAAGAATGTCTTCTCAGCCTATTATTCTATTTATTATTACTTGTAATTCAGTAGCAGGTAACTTCCTAATGGGCTTCTCCTCCAATACAGGAGGTAATGTCTCAGCTAACAGTAAAAACTAGTCTGTAGTAGCATCTCCCAGGGGAGGGTGTCAGACAGATCTGGGCACTGTTGACAGTTCTCAGCTGAATGAAGAAACAAACCATGTATTTGGGCATTAGGGAATATTTGAGTGTCACTCAGCATACATTCAAGCATAATGGTTTTATGAGCAATGTGTTAAAAACTGGCGTGAGGCACTGTAAATATTAAAAGTATCCTTGTGGATGGTCTGTTATCACATTAGATTGAGCTAAGCAGTTGTGTACTGCAGGGATGGACTCTCAGCTTTACTTTATCTCCTTGTCAGGGATTTGAAGAAGGGTAAATAGCATGTTGTGACATTTAAGTATGTGTATACACATTGAAGTATGTAAGTATTAGTAATGAAAAAAGAGAAAAAAAAATCAAGTGAAATAAGGGATTATTTGGAGTAACTATCTGGAAACTTATTTACCATGTGAATCTGTAAATGTCTTTCAAGATAGAATTTATTTTTAAAACATGAAAAAACAAGACTGGCTACATCCTTAAACTGCAGTATAAGGGCCAGCTCTTCACTGGAAAGGGAGAAATAGGATTTCTCCCACTGCAGCTGCAGTGACAGAAGGTCCATGTCTATGCATAGCTGCTTCTGGGCCAATTCCCAGCTCTGTTTTGCCCAAGTGGGAATTCCAGGTGACTGACTGCTACAATGGAGCTCTGAGAATAGCATTTACAAGTAAGGTTTTTTCATTTATTTGAGGACAAGCAGTAGTCCTTCCAGGAGTAAAATGGAAGCATCATACCGCTGGCAAGTTAGATATTTATTTAAATTTATCATGTGCTTTGATAATAGATACTTAGCAGGACTATCTGCCATTGTTACTACATCACTATAAAATATATTACTAATTTCTGCAGTAATTTCCTTGTTGCATAAAGGAATCTATCCCTACAAGGTAATGAAATAGTTCTTTCAAACTTGCTACCACTCATTTTAATAAAGCATTTTTCTCAATTGATTACAAAGAGGTGTGTAATACTTTTCAAAACCTTTTGCACAGCTAGCACACCAAATTTCAACCTAATTAGGAAACTTTGCAAAAGCCTTACTGAGATGTCATGCATTTTAAAAATTCTGTTTGTATTACGACAATATCCCTGGGGCATGTCTTTTTGTTACAGAATTTTCAGTTTCATAATATTAAATCCATAAAAAACATTTCAGGTTGGGATTGTTTACATTTATTGGGTTGAATATGTTTACCTGTTTTATAAGGAGCAGAGTTTGAAACATTTGGCTAGTAGGTTCAAATCCCTGCATTGCTGTTATATATATGTATGTGTGTGTGTAAATATAAATAACAAATTATGTCTTTCTAATTAATACGGAAAACGATCTTCAGTTATTAAACTTCCTAAACACAAGTGACCAGTGGACATTAAACACAAATAACCAGTGTGATCAATGGCAATCTTTTTCAATCTCTTTTTTCTGTTCTGAATCATGCAATCATACACATTTTGGATTCAAATGATAGCTACAATTTCCCATAAACTGTAGAAAAACTGGCACGGTGTCATGAAAATCTAATAAGTATCTGCATTGGTAATTTAAGTAAGATATACTGAATAGCATTTTCAGAAAGCTGTATATTGTCCTAAGAGTTCTCATGGAAAAGTAGAGAGTATTTAACTGTTTATATCAGTGGGATTGGAACTAGATTGATTTCATTGAAAAAAAAGAACCAAAACAAAACCACTTTATTTTAAAATTACTGTATTAGTTATTCCAGATGAAGTTTTTTTAAAGGTTGGAGATGGGATTTCAAAACCTTGAAGTTTAATTAAGCATTTAACCCCAAACTCGTCACATTCTGGGTGAGCTTTTTAGCCATTATGCTCTTACCTTTTATAGCCAAACTGAAAAGGAGAGGAGCTGCTTCTCTCTTTGGCTTTGAACATTTGAAGTGGCCCAGCGATGTGAGGTCGGATATATCTAAGAACTATATCTATATCTAAGTATTGGCTGTTGTGGATCCTGTTATGAGATGCTGCTTTACCCAGTAAAATGACCAGCAAATTTAAACCAGATTTGTCCAAGTGATTTATCGTTTGGGTAATTTTTTATGGTTTCTGTTCCACGGGCTGATTTTAAGCACTCAACTTCCCAATTGGTGAGTCCTGAGTGAAAGTGTCCTGGAAATGCCACGTCCCCACATAGGCAATGATTGGCCGACAACATGGGGAAAATTTCATTGTATATACAGAAAGAAGTATCAATGCTGGTGTTTAAATTCTTAATATGTTAACAGCCTAATGTACCATTTCAGGTGCCTGAAGTTCATGCTTTGTATAGTTTTGTACATGCTTTCTTACTGACAAAGGCGTTCATTATCATTGGGTTGCCATGGAGTACTGATCACATGGATCTGAGAATAATAACCCATTATGCTAATATAGCTTGTCATTGTTTTTGATGTGAAGTGATGTCCCATAACATCACCTGATGCTTGTAACTAATGGAATTTCTGGTAAGATCACAGATCATAGAACAGTGTTGGCAAAATTGCCTACACTCTTCACTTTGAATTCTCTGATTGCATATCTATTAGCAAAACTATTTGTGGATCTTTTAGGTCAGTATTCTTCTGGTTTTAATGTCATTCTACAGTGAGAATCAGATGTTTCTAACAGAACAATTCTGGCCTATTTGCATAATGCTGGAAATGTGTTTTTCTTCTGAGCTCTCCTGCCCCTTTAGAGCTACAACTTTGATATTCTGATCATACAATTTATATTTGTACCTGGATGTACAAAAAGAAATCAAGTACTGATAGGAATTCATGCTTTTGCCTCTTGATCGTATCATGATTGGAGAAAGAAGAATCCTTCTTAAAACATCTGTATCCTAGCTTTACCAATGAGAGATTGTTCTCAGAACTATGTTTTCTACTAATATATTCAACAAGTCATAAATTATACAACCAGAAAAAACATTGTGTCATCCAATCTGTGCTCTGCATAGAACAGGCTTTATGGCTTCTCTGAATTAATATCTGTTTGAGAGAAAGCACATCTTAAAAAAAAAATCTTAATTTAAAATTCCCAGTAATGGGAGAATCAGCACCAGACTTAATAGCATTCTGGCAGTTAATTTTCCTCCCTTTGTGTTTAACCTCTTTAATGCATTTGTCTAGTCTAAAATTCCAGACATTGGATGATGTTACTGAACAAAAAGCTGTCTCTTAGCAAATTTCTATTCCTGATATTCATGCTAAATGGGCGTGGAAATCATCTCACCTAACTTTCAGGCATCCTTAGTGTTTATATTTTACATCTTGCACAATCAAGCCTGGTTTTCCTGATAGGCAGTGAAGAGGTACAGGGGTACAGTTTGCATGAGCTGTTTTAGATACATTTATTGTAATGAATCACACTTTGGATGTGCCTGAATGCCTGTGCTGTCTAAAAAAGGCATTTGTGAGTAGGAGGTGTGATGAAATATGTTTTGCAAATAGGTGCCATTGTAGCAATAATAAGTGCAAATTTCTGCCATTAGAGGATATGATGGTGTAACTTTCTCGTGGTCAAACTAAACTAAACTACAAAGCAACTTTTGCAGTTGTGAGTTATTTTTTGCCTTTTCTGAATGTTCTCTAGCTCAGTGTCTTTTGTCAAGCTGCTGACACCAGAACAGGGCTGAGCATCCAGCAGTGGTTGCAGAGCCACTGACAATGAAGCAGTAGGGCTTTCCTGCTTTTGCTTTTTTTCAAACTGCTTGAAAAGGCTCTCCATAGCTCTTCAGGTCACAAGAATAGCAGCCTGTTTCCAACACATTAGTCATCCTGGTCTCAGGCCTTTTTTCATCATCAGTGTTTCCCAGGAAGAGAAAGCTGCCTTCTGTCTGTGTGGCCTTGTTTCTGGCTATGCAATCCTCCTCTAAGAGGTTAGAATTAATATCTCATGTATTATTTGCTTGTATTTAAGTTTCAAATGCTATCAAGCAGAGTAGAAGGACCTTTTTTTGCTATTTTTTCTGTCACCCTTAATTTGTGTTTTGCCTGTAAACTTTATAGAACAGTTTTTTCTTTATGTCATTAACAGTAATGATAAATAGTACAGAACCAAGAACTAGTCTTTGTACCTCCACTAGAAGTACATTCATTATAGTACAATTCTTCCTCAATTCATAGATGTTACCTGTCTTTTAATCTATATTGGTTGTGAATGTTGATTTTACAGTTGGGTAAAATACCAGTTCAGTTGCCTTGCTAACCAAATTTATAATCTCATAAAACGATATGATTAATTTAATAAAATTTACTTTTCATAAACCTATGATTATGGCATTGTATTATCATGCTTTGGTTCTTTATTAATTAAATGCTTACTCCAGGATGAGTATCAGGCCAGCTGTGCTGTGGTTTCCTGGATTGCCCTTGCTCACACTTGAGAAAATATGATACATCAGTTTTGTCCCAGCCCTCAGGAGTACTGAATTTCTCTTTGAATATACTATAAAAAGCATATATTTATTATTTTCAGATTTGATTAGGCTCTTTGGTTTTTTTAATGAACTACTCTGTTTTTGCAGGGTTTAAGCTGTTTATTTGAAAAATCCAATGTGAACCCTTGGATTCTTTCTTTATTTTCATAATTAGATTAGACAGGGTTCATCTCTATAGGTGCCTGTTCCTCTCCAGATTTAATAACATATTTCTGGCATTCCGAAACATTTAGAAATTTCAATGCATGGAAGGAGTTTTCTGTCATGGCCCACTGACCAGCATGAGAGCAATGTCCTGTCCATGTTGTGTTAGGTATTTGCAACTGACTGGTCATGCAGAAGTTCCCTTGGACAGCAGCTAAATTCCATGCACTCCACTGATCTGTTCAAGTGAAAGTTTCTCACTGGGCAGCTGCACTCAAGCCAAATTTTCAGAAACCCTCACTGAGCTCATGTGGATGGTAAAATACATTATCTTGTATTTCAGTCACCACAAAAAGTATTTATATCCCAGAGCTGCAGTCTACCCAAGCAGCAAACATTTGCATTTGCATTTGCATTTGCATTTAGGTTTGTGGCTAAGAAGCAAATGAACCCACTTTCAAAGAATTGTTAATGTAACGTAATAAAGGGTTATTAGATACAATAGCATCGAAAGTTGTTAGATACAATACCATCACAGTGGTCTGTGGCTAATAAAAGATGGCTGTAAGCAAAGAGGCCAGGTAGCATTGAATATGGAAGGTAGACAAATGTGGAAGAGACAATATTATAAGTGTGCTTCTGCTGTCAGTATTAAGTAGTGACAGCAGTGGTTCAATCAGACCTACTGAAAGAGATTGATAATAAATATTAATCCAGATTTTGGCAGCAAAATTTTTTCTTTCATTTTCCTTTGTATAGATGTTACTTTGTGTGCTCCCCTGTAGAGAGAAACATGAATTGATGTCTCTCTGATGTTAGTCTTTATTCAAAGAAATTCCTCCTGTGGTGTCATCACAGAAAGCTTCACAAAATTTTGTGAGTCTTCTTGGTTTGTGGCGGTTTAACTTGCCAGTCCACAGATCCAGCTTGTGGCTTGGTTTACTGTTGGTGTTGTGCCATTTTCCACCCACATGAGCAAGGACAAGAATTTGAGCAAGCAGCAGCTAAAATGCACCACAGTGGAGTTTAATAAGTACAAGGTGCTCTTGAAGAGTACAGAATTAAGAGTGAGAATCATCACTAATAACTTTGGGTGTCTTTGTTGTCAGTTCTCTTTCAGTAATCACTGAATGAGTGAGGCACCTCTGGAAAGTGATTTATTCTGTCTTAAGATAAGAATCTAAGAAGGGTTTGATGGATCACCTAGAAATGTTGGTCTCAATTTACCCAGAGCCTGGATGGCTAGATTAAGTTTGATATTTGGTTGGTAGGTGGCTACATTTGTAACTTTCCCTAAAAAGCCCCCTATGGTAGATCAAGTGCACCAGAAGATGGAAAAAAGCAAGTACAGTTTTAAAGATTTTCCTTAGTAGTACTACACTTTGAAACATAACTAGACATGGCATCTTTATTGTGGCATGAAATAAACAAAGGTGTAGAACACCAACTCTTAGAGACTGAACACTGTTATGTCATGAGAAGTAGAAGCTGTTTCTTTTTATACACTGATAATAAAGTACTGCTTGTTTGCACAAGTGCATCACAACACGCTCAGGTTTTCATAGGCATGTGTACATTGCGCAGAAGACACATCCACAAGCGATATGCTGTTTCCATTCCAGTGAAAGAGAGGAGTTTTTAACAGTGTGATCCAACATGTAAGTAGTTTGGAAGAGCAAGTGTGAACAAACAAGAAAAATTCAGGGACGGTTCCAGTTCTAACATCTGAGGTAGCTGTTGAAATTGGAATAGGACTGAGATGTCTCTCTCTGGTGACCAATAAATGGCTTAAATATGTTTTCAGAACTCCGTTTTACCCAGGTTTGCAGTTATATTGCAGAACACTTAAGTAGAAAAGTATACTGTCCCAAAGAGAAAATGTATAGATGTCATGGTTTAAACCCAGCTGGCCACAAGGCCACTTGCTCACTCCTGTGTACAGGTAGGTGTTCAGCCATCCCCAGGAGAGCTGGCTCTGCATTACAGTTTACAGTAGACAGACACTGTAACTCTAAATGACTCCTCTTCCTCCTTCTTCCCCCAGCTTTGTATGCTGAATGTGTTACCACACGGTCTGGGACATCCCTTTGGTCAGCTGGGGTCAGCTGTCCTGGCTGTGTCCCCTCCCAACTCCACGTGCACCCCCAGCCCACTCACTGGTGGGGTGAGAAGCAGTGAAGGCCTTTGGCTCTGTGTAGCTCAGCAGTAACTGAGAAATCCCTGGGTTGCCAGCACAAAGCCATAACAGTGCCCCACACCAACTACTGTGGAGAAAATTAACGCTACCCCAGCCCAAATCAGCACATCAAGGAAGGAAGATACAGGTCACATCCTCCCTGCTTGCTAGACAGTCCTTCTTCTGGAAGTAACTATTCCCTCTCTTTTGGACTCTTTTGGCCTTGTATTTCTTCAACCCTTTTCCAAGTTCCCTAAAAATAATTCTTCTGCTAACACCCATCAACCACAAAATTACAGGAATATCTTCATCTCCCTGTCTCAGAAAAGGAAAGCAAATGCAACAAAATGTCTGTCTAAAAACCTTAGAGGAAGCTATTTTCTGATCCAACAAAACCTAAGTGGAGCTTAGCCCTTTTGCCCTAGTATCTGAAAAAAGTGAAAAAGAAGATTATGAATGTCTTTATTCAAAATCAAATTATTTTTAATCTCTATTTGAGCCCAAAGAAATCCTGGTGTAGTTTCAGAAATAGACCTTGTCCCTGTTAGAATTTTTTTAGAAAAAAACCCAACAATTACTCCTCTGAAAATATCTTTAAACCTTTCTTTGGAGTTTTTCACTGGAAAAGGTTAAAAAACCCTTGTGAAGTTATGTAGAAAAGATGCCAGGATTTTGAAATCTTTTGAAAGTATATTGTTAATCTCAAGTAACCCTTCAAAGAGGCAATGTGTCATTACCATATAAAGCACAGAAACTGAGAAGTATTGTTGTTTGATTTGGATCTCACCAGAAGCAACAAAGATATTTCCTTTAGTGAGAAGTCACCCCTAAATAAAACACTAAAATGTGAAAATTGCTGTAATTTTCCACAAGATTTTTCCATGTCATTTAACATTTTCTGTCTTTAATCTCATAATAAACCAATAAACTTCTAGAATTGGTGCAGGTAAAAATATTTATGCTACATCCATATATTCCTACGTATCTTCAGCACAGTGGTATATGTAAACAAGAAAATAATGATTTAGAGAAAAAGAAGCAGAAAAAATAGATGGTGAGCTAAGAGAATGGGAGGGAAGAGGAATTGCTTTCCTGCCTCCCTCACATGTCTTGCAAGGATTTGAGATAAGAACCTAGGGGACACTGTTAAGCTGCTCAGTCCCTGGCTTGCCACTTAGGAGAAAGAGAGAGGGAAAGTCTGTATCTTACAGGATGCTTAGCCAATTCAGTGAAAAGGCCTTTAAAAAGTCAATGGATGCATATGACAGGATTTCCTGTTTATTTGTTTTGGCAGTCATCATTCCTGAATCCTCTGTGTATGCAAGGGGAGAAAATGTGTTCCACTCACTACTTTCCTCTACAGGATCTCACATCAATTACCCCTCTCTTGCAGAGAATTGCAGTACTCCTCTGAGAATTACGAAGCTTGACACTTACCTGCCATCAGCTGGGATGTGCGAGCCAGAAGGTTGCTAGTGGCTAATAAAGCCAAGCTAAGAGTTTTATTCTTTCCAAGGTTCTAGGAACCTTTGGCTTCAAAGTTTACAGGCACTTCACCACATCAGTCTAAAATAAGACCTGTCTATATGTTACAGTCATGTAAGGACTGTTTTAATGTTTCCCTGAGTCTGGGCAAGGATATCTGTATTAAACTGGTGGGGTCCTGGTGGGACCATTACAGAAGATGGCTGCTTCTTAACCGTCTCTGACTAGAATGAACATATGATGAATATATATTTATATATATTATATAAATTATATATATATACTAGAATGAACATATGATGAATATATGATGAAGTCTTTGTAGATGTGCAGGGAAGAGCATTCCCCACAAGTACTATTTTAGCATCCATAAGGCCTACTGAGTGATCATATATTTATTTCCAGGTTGCATTTTGTTTCTATCCTGCAGAGGATTGGATCTGATTGTTAAAAAATTACCACATCTGGGACATGTTCTTAGCGCCGTTCTGCAAATCACTGTCCACCCTTGGGTTAAGGGGAGGGCTGAAGGAGTTTGCTACAAGAAATTAGCCTTATGTTCCAAAATGTTCAGTCTCACTGAGAATACCACATGGTCTGTTTTAGGTTTGTGTTTTTATACGATACTGAAAATAAATTCAAGAATGGCAAGCATGCACACACACACACACAGAGAACGTTTAAGCCTCCTTTTCCTTGAGTAGAGTAGGGTTGGCCAAAGCTTACACTTTATTGGCAATTCTGCCACTTCTTAGTGGATGTACTAATTGATTTGTTTCCTGTTTTCTGTCTTTGTTGTTCCTTGAGTTCACATGAAATTTGCATTCTATTATGGTAAAAGGAAGTTTGGACAAGGATTGCCTGACCAGGTCTACGGGATTTGGAACTGTTTTTTGTAGCTCCACAAGTACTGTGAAAAGAGTGGAATAAGTATATCTAAACCTGACAACAGCATTTTTTTTCACTAAGTACTCAGAAATAATTTAAAATATTGGTCTTATCTTGGGTAAATAGGTAACCAAGTCCTGGAGTGCCTTTATCATGGAAGATATCTTCTTCCTTTCTCTTCTCCATTCCAGTTTACACAAATGACTCTCCTGAGGCATGTCTCTTTAAAGAAATTAAGGAATTTGAAATGTATAAATTAGCTTTTTTTCCCTTATAGTTTTGGCATATTCAAGTATTTGAGGATACCCATTTCAGAGAGCTGAGGTCATCTCAACACTTTATTGGATATCCTCCCAAATCTATTCCCTTTACACTTGTTTTCCAAGTGAGCTGTTTTGCTCCAGAATCTTGAGCTTCTGTTGTACTTTTCCCCACTGACCCTACTGTCTCTTCTCTATTTTATCTTCTAGACTAGATAGTATTTCTAGTATTTCTAGTATAAGGATTTCCAGATTTTTTTTTTACATGTAATTGTTTTTCTTTTTTGCATTGCACACCATCTATCTAATTGGTCAACCAAAGAAACTCTTGAAGAATCCTGTATTTGGATTAAATAGGCTCTTGAAAGTCAGGATGAGTTGGGATAGTTTTATGTCATGTTCTTGTGTCAAGACAGCTGCGCCAAATGACTGATTGTCTTCTCCAGTCATTGTCTGAACAGTTTTAGACAGTCTTCAGAGTCAGAGTTTTAGAATACATGTTTACTGAGATTTCACAGAATTAACTAGGTTGGAAAAGACCTTTAAGATCTTCTAGTCCAACCTATGAACCGACACCTCCTCATCAACTAAACCATGGTACTGAGTGCCATGTCCAGCCGTTTTTTAAACATATCCAGGGATGGCAACTCCACCACCTCCCTGGGCCGATGATTCCATTGCTCAGTCACTCTTTCAGTGAAGCATTTCTTTCTAACATCCAACCTAAATTTCCCTTGGCGCAGCTTAAGTCTTTGTCTTCTCAGTCTGTCAGTTGCTGTCTGGGAGGATAGACACACCCCTCACCTGACTACAGCCTCCTTTCAGGAAGTTGTAGAGAGTGATAAGGTCACTTCTGAGTCTCCTTTTCTCCAGACTAAACAACCCCAGATTTCTCAGCCGTTCCTCACAGGGCTTGTGTTCCAAGCCCCTCACCAGTCTTGTTGACCTCCTCTGGACACATTCAAGCATCTAAATGTCCTTCCTAAACTGAGGGGCCCAGAACTGGACATACGCAAATTAATTATGAAAATAATGCTTATATTAAAATGCTGCTATTAGTGCATCCTACTAATATGCTGGAATAACATTTTCCTTGGGAATCTTGCAATTTATTTTACCAAGATAAAAATGGATCTACTAGACCTTTAGTTTGTTTCTTTCAACAGTTTAATTTTTTTATTTTCTCTTTATCAAGCTTGAATTAATTGGGAATGTTTTCCTTTAAAAGGTGACAAAGCAACCTTTTGTGGCATATTGACCATGTCCTTGTGAATTAAATTCTTCATGCTTTATTTAGTAATGTGTTTTCTTTTTAATATTGTACTTGCTGCTTAAAAAAAAAACAAACAAATTTCCTCAAGAGTTATTGCAGCAGATGTACAGTTATTCTTAAGGATATGTGGTTTCTCACTGATTCTTGGCATGGGAAAAGAAGAGATACTGGGTTGGCTTTATCGCAAGGAATTTAGACTGTATATACTTTTGGCCGAAAGCCTTTAGTTACAAAACAAAACCCATCCTGTGTTGTCACTGTGCTTTGCATTTCTGTACTAATTGTTTTCAGCTTGGATTGTATGATAATACATGTGTTTGATATGTGTGGTTTGTTTTTGTCGAACTCCGTTATCCTGTCTCATGTTCTTGGAGTGCCTGAAGTAGTTTCACTAATCTGTCAGCATAGTATGTACTTGTGGATAAATATAGACGTGCAGCCACTCTGTGAGTGGTCATCATCATATGCTGAAGCTAAAAATTACCCCTTTGGTTATGGAAAGGCTGAGCTGATCTGCAGGCCTGCTCTAGCTCGCACACTGCAGGTCTTCAGCATTTGTCTATTGAGAAACAATACTAAGAAATTGAAGGGAATGTCTTCCTCACAAGCAGTGAGGAAGTGTGAAACAGGATTATGAAACAACTAATTTATTTTTCAATTTTAGTTAGAAAAGGATTCTAACTTTTCTAACTGAAGGAGTGGAGCATTTCAGGAATTCACAGGCTCATGGATATTACAGTAGCATGTTGGAGAAAATCCAGCGTGATCGGCTTTATAAAGGGGCTCGGTAGGTATGAAAATACTGCAAATAGGTGTTTCCATTTGTCTTATTAGTTTGTTCATTGTTGCTAAAGTGTGAATTTGACACAGTTTACTAAAATAATGCAACCTCTGCTTTTCTGCTTAAAGATACTGAAAATTTAGTAACTGTATGGCTGAAGTTATATCCAATGTAGTGCAGATTCTTGGCTTGTGCATTATGATCACTCAGTTGTTTTGATTCCTCTTACAGCTCTAAGAAGAACACCTGTATTGCAGATCATAATTGGGAATCTGTTATGATAATTTAATTTGGTACTCATCCTCAGCCTCAGCTTTTGACCGTATGTTACACTAAAACTACTGTGCTTTTTTACAGGTATTTTTCTGATCAGGGAAATGATCAATACATGGAAAAATCTAGCAGTGATTTTATGTCAGGAGGCCTTTCCGTGGCAATAGTATATGGCTGTGATGACAACCATGTGTGATATTTCATTGTATTTCTGTATTTATTCCTTGTGTTTAATTTTTTAAAATACATAAAATTATGAAAATAATATGGTTATAGCTTGCACTAAATGAAAGTCCTCTGTAGGGTAAGAGCATAATTTGAAATACAGCTCATTGCTCATTTAGTAGAAAAATAGGGGACCATGTTGGAAACAAAAAAAGATGCTCAGACAGAATTATACCCCCAAATGGTACAGACGTTTTATAGTTGATCTAGCATGGTTAAACTTTCTCACAGATTTTCATAGAATAGAAGCTTTAAATATGTAAACAACTCTCTAAACTTGATCTGTAGACTTTCTGCTGTTGCAGAGTCCTTGGGCATCAGGGTTACCACGGTCTCCTCCATGTGCATCACCATTCATTCTGCTGGGGGATGAGCTACTTTTCTCTGGGTAAAGGGTTTAGCTTAATGCAATACTTGTGTGGTGCAAGTAATGCAAGTAACCAATGCCCTATAATATGAAGCCATTCAAACTAAATGCTTCTGTGGTCTGTTCTGGTACTTCTCCTGGTAACACATTTATTATTTTGAAATCAGGCAGTATAAACTAAATTTGTTGAGGAAATCAATATCTCAAATTGAGTATAACTCCTTCCTTCCACCATATGCCCTCCATATGTCTTCTGCATGAAGTTACACAAACTATAGATGCTGATTTCTCATGTTAAAATTATGTATTTTATTTAATGGGGCAGTGTTTGTCTGCCAGAGATGACAAAACTGAGCACATCTTTTTTATTGCTACTTCTAAGGCTCACAGTATAATGTGTCAACATAAAGGGACCAACCAGGGATAACTTTAATGTGGCTGCTTCTTAAATTTTGAATCCTTGATTTCCAATTTTGTCTCGGAGGCAACGTTTTTTTTAGTGAGTTTTGTAGGGCTCTTGGTCTAGGCATAAAAGCTATATTTTTTTAAAGCTCATACATTATCAGTATAGATATCAGTGATAGTCTTGTCACTGGGCCAGATTTTTTGCAATGCAAATATCAAGCATATGCAAATGCTGGAGATAATGGAGCTGAAAAGATGCCTTAGAAAAAGCCAAACCTATATATAATAGTTCATGACCAACTCATGATCAACGCCAGACCCTCAGAGTGTGGGCAATTTTAGCTTTCACTAAAGATGCTTAAATGGACTTAACAGCTACAAAATGGTCTTTTAAAAAACTGAACTAAATCAATGTCATATGTCAGTCATTTTCCTAACTGCTGTAATTGCTGTAATAATGATAGATGTTAACCCCCAGGATGTGCTTTTTCTGTATTTGGGAAAAGAGTGTAAAGTTCTTTATTTGTGAGAAGTGCTAGAATAAAAATTTTTAGTGCACTGGCAAATCTCACAGAGAATTACATTCCTCTATTACAGTGTGCAAATAAGTGACTTTTCAGTTAGATGTCTGGAAAAAAAAAATTAAATCCGCCTGTGTCACAAACCTAACAGAATCATTGTTAAAAGGCTTCCTACTAACAATGACTATGTGGATTGAAATTCCAGTCTCAGAATCCTGGCTGAATGCTACAATGATTGAAGATTAGGGTGGCAGCTCCCAGGTAGCATGGGTAAGGTATTTTAAACTTAATTTCACCAGGATGGGAGGCGTACCTGCTCTCACACACTGCCTGCATGCCTGACTGCCTCCCATGAATCCCCCCGGTGTTTTGAGCTGAGCAGCCAGGTTTAAAGCAGGGCTGCTGAGGAGCAGAAGGCGGGTTTGTGTTCTATTAGATTGCAGCAGATTGCTCCGAGAGGCAGCCTGGGCTGGCTGCCTGGCCCCAGCCCGGCGGTGTTGTGCTTGGCAGGGGCACAGCGCTCAGCTCCAAGCCTGGCAGCTCAGCGTGGTGGCACTGCAAGGGACAGGGCTTGTGCTGCACCAGGGACACAGATCTTTAAGAAAATTGGATTTGCTGCTCACCAAAAAATTTTCCTGACTGAGCACTTGGAGATGGAGCTGATTTCATGGGTAGATGTAAGCCGGTCAAAACCACACATTTGGCAAATATATTCCTAACTGCAAAAATATTGTCTGACTCCATCCTAAAGCTATTTGCGGAGAGATTTCCATTGCCTAGTGTATTTGATAGTCTATAAAAATTTGCATCTGATCCTTTGCATCCCACTGTCTTCATGTTTAAGTTTTAAGAGAGCCTAGGTGATGACAGAAGAGCAGTAGCGCTTACACTCTTCTCTGGTGTACACTCTACTTTGAAGTAGATTGTTATTGAGAACAATGTATTTTTAGAACAAGTTTTGTGCAATATAAATGTAGGACTGTTTTATACACTTTGTTTTTTGCAAAGAGTCATAATGCCAGGAAGATTCCATGATAATGCTTCTGCCCTCAAAAATCAAGTGAAACTTTGCAGGAAGCAAATCTAGCAGGAAACATCTGTTGCAGTGGGAGAAGTGCTGCTGCTGCGCTGAAGAGTGATGCTGTACCTCATCCGTGTGGGGTTATTTTCAAAGAGAAATGTAGATGTGTTACGCTTGCAGAATAATAGCTACATGAAGAGAACAATTTTTGTCTTCTCCTATATACGAACTTCTAACCTGATTTTTCTAAAGGAAAACGTGTTCTCTTTTCTCTAGTGGATCCTTTTTTATTTTTCAGTGTGTAATTTTAGCTTCTGATTTAAATGCTCTCAAGCCATAAAGTTTCTTCTTTTAATTTTTTTTTCATTTTTGTTCAGCAGTGAATTGTTAAAGTCCATAGGAAGCGTCAAAAATCTAATTTATCCTTAAAACAATCGTATGTCACTAATAATTGAAAATTAATTTCAGTAACACTTGCAATTCTGTTCCTCAAAGGAAAAGACTAAAGGTATTAGATGCAAGGTAACCATCATTGGAGCTCATTCTTCCTTCTTTCTTTCTTTCTATGCAACTTGGATGTAACACTCTGCTATGGGGAAGCACTGTAATGATTTTAGTTCACAATATTTCCATGGTTTGTTTGCATTAAAGCATCTCTATCCAAATCATCAGTTGTGCTCGTGGGCATTGTGACACTTTTATTACATTCAGAGTGGATAATGGCTGGTCTTGCCAGTCTTACTTAATGTTCTGCTTTTAAAGTCTCTGGCAAAACTAACAGAGAAAGAGTGCTACCAGTACCTGTTTGAAGACTAAACATGACTTTTATTGCCAATAAGAGCTGAGCCCTGAGGATTTTGGGTTGTAAATTTTATGTGTAAAATGGTAGCATTTGAAGTGCTGCCATTTAGTTTTCCTTCATTCACAGAGAAACAAGCAAGTTGAGCTCAGTCTAATATACTTTGATACTCATTACGAGGAATTCAATCACAGGATGATTTAGATTGGAAGGTATCCCTGGTGGATGATTAGTCCAATTTCAGCTTGCTCACTAACTAGGGAAGGTTTCTCAGGACCTTGTCTGGTCAACTTTCAAGTATCTCCAAAAGTGGATTTTCTGCTGTATCTCTGGACAAGTATCTGTGTTTGCTCACCCCCTCACAGTGGAAATTATCTGATAGAAATTTCCCACATTCAGACTAGTTTCTGTTGCCTCTTGTCCTCTCATCCTCAGCTCAAAGAAGAATCTAGTTCCTTGGCATCTTTGCTAGACTCCATTGGGTAGCTAAAGAGTGCAATAACATTCTCTTCTCAAGGTTCAATCGATCCAGCACTCTCAGCCTTTACTAATCTAGCAAACCTTTGACCATCTTCGTGGTCCTTTCTTGGCTCTGCTTCTGAATAACAATGTCATTCTGGCATGGGAGAGACCAAAACTGAACAGAATACACCAGGTGTAATCTCAAAAGTGCCAGGTGGAACTGTAGGATTTGGTACTTTCAAGGAAGCTAATGTATAATTAATACTTTTTGGCCATGGAAAACATTCCATGTCTGACTCCTCATGTACAATTTATACTGGTAACATATATGTTCTTTTTTTGAGTCATTCTTGTCATTCTTCACCTAATATAGATTAAAGGAGAATGAGACCCTTTGCAACTCACCATAGTCAAAGGACCAGACTCCTGATTTTTGCAAGGCTAAGCCAGTTATAGCAATAAAGAATAGATTTTTGTTACTTGACAACCGAGTTACAGGTCTGACTTGCACACAAAAGACAAAAAATGAGGATATTTTTCAGTTAGGTGTCAGGAAGTCTTACCATGTAAAAAAAAATAAAGGATTGAGTTTACTATGCACTGCATAGTAAACACCACTCAATTTTAATATAAAATATTTCATCTTTTATTTCTTCTTCCAGTTAGACAGTGTGTATTTTACCTATGGTTCCATGGAAGTTATACTGATGTGTCGTATATTTCTTTGATTTGCAGCTAGTCTCCAGTTTTGCTTTGACAGTGTAGTGAGCTGTTGAGGTGCTCTGTGAAAGTTAAACCGTGTTGAATTACCCAGAAGTAAATGTGTCTTTTCTACTTTTCAGCTTCTCCAGTTGGTAACGGATATATCAAGCCACCTGTCCCTCCTGTTTCTGGTACACAGAGAGAAAAAGGCCCTCCAGCCATGTTGCCCATCAGCATTGACCCGGACAGTAAACCAGGCGAATATGTCCTGAAGAGCTTGTTTGTTAACTTCACTACTCTGGCTGAACGCAAGATTCGTATCATCATGGCAGAACCTCTTGTGAGTAAAAAGAAACTCCATGTATATGTATACTGTGCTTTGAATTTGTTTCAAAATCAGGCTTGCTCGCTGTGCAATGAAGAGTATTTTGCTTGTAATCTGCGTTGGAGTTTAATAGTGTTCCCCAAACTGTAAGATGTGCTGCTTTGGCAAGTAGAATGTCGTGGGAGAGGGCAGAGGTATGCAAGACATGCCAAAGAGGTGACATGAAAAGGAACTAATATTGAATTTCTGTTTGCAGCATGGGCACACGTTAATGGGATTGAGAGGCAGAAGATGTGTCAGCCAGCATAGATTTCACAGCTGGGAGAGCAGTCACTGGAGTCAAAATGGATTAGAAAATGCTGAAATATGATAAAAGCAGTATTTCTGAACATTACAGGTTTTCAGCTAAAACATTAAAATGGCTACCACTGCTGACTCCTCTTTTAGTTCTGACAGTAGTAGATTTCATAATCTAATGGCGGGCTATAGCACCTATTTTCCAGATATGAAAAAGCATGCAGCACTTGAAAAAGGAGTTACATTGCAAGGTCTTGGACCATGAGAGAGCCGTTGTCATTTGTATTTTTAGGCAAATTTAGCACACAAGTATGTCTGTTACAATTTGCCTTATGTAACTGATCTTCCAGGACTCTTCTCAGTTAACTTGAGGTTACATTTTGTATACAGTCTTGCTGTTTTGATTAAGGAAGAATATTTCTATAACTTATAGTTTAGCTCTGATGAGATAAAAAAAAAACAAACTAAAAATAATCAGAAAACCTTACTTCTGTACTGTAAGGGAATTTTAATAAAATCTTAGAATCTTTTTTTTATAAAGTCCAATGTAGACTACTTAGTTTAGTTCCCCATTTTCAGGATATTTTGAAGGGCAGAATTAAAGTTTTCTTTATTCTGATGACATCTGTTTAGCTTTGATTTAGATTCAGAAGCATTTGATGTTTGCAAAGTTTTACCAGGCTTTCTTCTGAAACATTAGCTAGATGCAAGATGACAGAACTATCTTACATAATTTGGAAATAACACCACAAAAAGCTTTACAGTAAAGAATATTATGACAAAAATCCAGATTTTTCTTCTTTGATGAGTTCCCTCCAAATCACAAAAAGTAGAATAACCTGACAGTTATACTGTCCATTTAAAAATAAAATACCGGCATCTATTTATTATCATCCAGTTTTCATGTGATGCCCAGAGAATGTCTTTAAAATTTTTAAACAGAATGTATATAAAATTATTTGACAAGATCAGGAAAACAGTCAGAGGATCAGTACTGAGCATATACTTTCATTACAGCACCTTTGTTACTCTTAAGCATGAACCTCTGCATTTTCATATAACATTTCAGGTGTGGACTTATTCCCATTTCACCTTGAGTTGCTGTGTGGTAATATGTTGTTTTTTTCACATTGAGAAACTATTATTATCTGAATGTTGATCTTATTCTAGAGGTTGTTCAATTGAATTTTATTTGATAAATTCAATGTAGAATGTACAAATATTTCAAGAGACTGGAATGTCACCTTCTTGTCATCATTTTCAGAACGTATTTTTTACAGGGGTCTGACCATGAGTCACTAACAATAATTCAATTACATACTCACATCTCATTAGTACTAATAAAACTTACAAGTCATGGCATGCTGCTGTTTCAGGTTGGCTGTGACCAATGAGTAAGCAGGATTCTGTAGACATTCAGTCAAAATGATTTTGAAATAATTAGGTTGTAATGAAAGGAGTGACAAAGGAAAATGGCAAAAATTATTCTCAAATAACAGCTAAGAATTTAAGTCTACCCTTTTTGCGAGGTGGCTGCTGGATGTTTAGCAGCTTTGTTCCAACATTTTACTTTACTCATTAGAATTGTGACCAAGAGGTCACAGCGATTTGGGAGACGAAGTTTATAAGTTGATGGTGAAAAGCTACCTTTTGGCCTTTTTTCACAATTAGGTAGTCAGATGTTGAACTCTTTGAAGTTTATGGTCTAATTAAACTCAAGTGTACTTCAAAGAAAGGCAAACTTGCACAGTGCTCAACACTGAGATATTTCTAGTTTGATTTCTCCAAGTCATTACAAGATTTGACACTTTAATTTTATAATAAGCAATGAATACTTAGGATTTCTTCTAGAGAAGATAAAATGATCTTTTTATAATATTGTTGCCTTTACATCTCTTTTATCACAAAGTCTAGCTCACATTGAAGCTCTGAAGTTACTGTGGTTAAATTAAATACTTACAGATACCTTTTTTTCCTAGATCATTCTTTTCATACGTGTTCTGCCAGCTTATACTTTCTGATTATCATTGGTGTTATTTTTGTGAATTTTTGTCTCAGTTTCTTTGGGTTCCATATGTCCTTGTGATATATCAATCTCTTTCTTTTGTGATGCACACAGAGCCAAAGTGTTAATTACAGTGTTCTGACAACTATGTAGGAAAACCATGTTTGTGTCACGCCATGAGTTGCAGATGCCAGAAAGGCACTAGAAATCTTTGCTATTTTCTAGGGTGTCAATGAAGGGCACAGCAAACCCCACCCCTTCCTGCAGCAACATCAAGTCTCATCTGGGATAGCAATATTCCAGGGGGAGAGAAAGCAGAGGGCAGCGACATCTACTCCTCCTGCTGCCTTGGCTGGCAACCAAGTATCATTTGACATTTTGGTTACTGGATCTGGCAGTGATCATCATAAAAAACACGCTCCCCAGTTAATATATTTTCTAGACATAAATATAATGTCAACTATCCACTGCTAAGTCTTTAACAAGTTAAAATGGAAAACTTTTGTTTCCAGATTTGACATTCTTTAACTTTGCCCACAGAATATTTTATTCAGAATTTCAGGTCAATTTTTCCCTTTTTAGGATCTCTGATATATAAAAAATACAATTCAGTAATTACAAGTTCGCAATCATGTGGCTAATTTTTAATAATTAACTACTGTACCCAGATTGTCAAGTTATATTATTTCAAATTAAAAGTATTTGACAGCAGACTTGATTAAAGTAGATTGTTTATAAAATAAAATCCAGTTTATAAAATTAAATTCCCGTAAATGAAATGTAAAAATTTTTTTCTTGATAATTTTTAATAATTTCCTGGTTCTTTTCTGTAGATAATTGTTCTTATTTGTAAGAAATATTAAGATTTTATACCACAGACCTTTTTCCACAGCTGATTTAATTCATATTTAATTTTTATCAATTTTTATTCTATATCTTCTTGGCATTGCTTCACTTCTAAATACAATTTGATATTTTATTACTGCTGATTTTTTTCAAGCAGTGATGATCTTGAAATGAAGCTTGAAAGAGGAAGCTAGGGAAATATTCTTGCCAGTTCAATTGAAAGGATATGTTTCGTAGCTCTGTAAGGAGAAAGCCCAGAAAAAAAGTTTCCTTTTTTAGGACTGTTGATTATCACTTTGGGTAATAATTCATCCTGTGCATACAGAGCATGCTAATCTTTAAATAAGCCTTTCAGCAGTACTTACACACAGCTGTAGACATTGATAAAACATAGGGAGCTACAGGCATTGACAGTTGTTAATGGTTAATTTAGCTGTTGGTAAACTTTCATTATGCTTTTCTCCTGCAAGCATCTTCTTTTACTGAGCTTGTCTAAATTCAGGATCTCACTGAATACTGAACTCAATAACAGAATTTACTCATTACAGGATTGGGACTATAAGCATATTCATGAATTCTGCATGTAACTCCTTCTTTTTATTAGGCAGGTTTAATCTCACCATTAGGAAAAAACCCTGAAAAGAGTGGTGTGGTTGATACTAGCGTCTTTATTACTTCCATTTCATTAGAAGCTTGAAGGCATTAAAGTAGAGATCTATTTCAAGACAGAGCTGGTGATAACAACCTAGCAGATGGTTCAGAAGACTTTGAAAGAAAGGAAAAAAGAATGCAAATTGCAGAGACAGACCAACCAATACATATAATGGGACTGGTTTCTGATTAGCTTCAGTCTAGGCTTCACTTTCTCTAGGCAAGAGAAGAATATGCTAAGAACAGAGAAAAGGAAGTAGGTTTTTTGTTTTCTGCAGACTGGGCTGTGATAACTAGTAGGATTTATATAGGCTATGATAATACCAAGCAGTTTTATCCCACAGCTGTAATGCAGAATTTTCTGGTTTACATGGACTAAAATTCCAGCTGCATCACACAAGGTGACAACTCCTTGTTTGTCACCTGTAACGAGACACATTACCCTTACACATATTTTGCATTTGAAGTCCTCATTGATAGTTTGGCTTGTACAGGGACTTTGGACCCCTGTTTGTTCAGAGTGAATAGATAGTAGTTACTGTAAGGAACAGGTAATTTCCTGGAAAGAGGAAAGGCAAGCTGCCTTGCTCTGTTCTAAATATTCACTCAGTGTATGTATGCCCAGACAAACCGACAATTACAAAATTTTATTTGTATACCTTTATTCAAATATATATTGAAAATTCTGTTCTCCTTTCTCCAAATCAGTACCAGTAACCAGGAGGAAAAGGCTTCAGGTCAAATCACCTGGGGACACCTCTCATATGTACTTATATGGTACAGTTACAGCCTCTGAAATAAACACATAGCCAAGAAAGCTCCGAGTAACAGAATTTTAAAGAAAACTACTAGCAGTACTTCTCAAGTTCACTTCAAAAATACACTTTCCTCACTTCTTTTTCTCTTCTGTGAAGACAGGTGCACAGTTGGTGACAGTGAGTACCTACCTGATGTTAAAGCAGTAGTGGGCAGCAGACCATGGCCAGGGTCATTTGCTGTCCTGTATTATGCCTGGCTGGCTGGGTCTTGAGAGAATGTGGCTCCTGTTTGCAGAGGTCTCTGCTGTGCTTGGAGCAGCCCTGCAATTACAACCCTAAATTTATTCAAGCCAACTGATAAGGGCTTCCTATAGGCTTTATTAAATTAGGTCACATTATTCTGAGTGGGTAACCAGTGGTCAGGGCCCTAAGGGCACTAATAAGCCTTAATGGCCTCCTCTGAGTCTCTCCCACACCTGCCCACAGGCCAGGACCCATTCCCAGGTTTTGGAGCCATTAGTCCCTGCCACAACAGGGCTAGTCTCATGCTCCCACTGCCCTGCCCCCTCCCCATGGCTGAGCCAGGTCACATAGCTGAAAAACCTTAATAAACCTTTACAAACCTTAATAAACAGTTGAAATAATACCTCAAATAGCAGTTTCATGCAAAGGTCATAACATAGACTTGGAAGTTTCAATCTCCATCATCTATTGGTCTTATTGTTACATGGAAGTCACTGTATCAAGTATTTTTTTTAGAGCATCATGTTTATTCCAGTCCAACAGGCTCATAAATGAAAGATCTTGGACTCTCATACTGCATCCTATGGCAGCACTCTTGACTGAGACCTTGTGCATTCCCTGCCCTGGCAAATTAGGTTCCAATCAACAAAATTTTATCTTCTTATATTGGAATTTTTTAGGTTAGAATCACACAATCTACTAACACAAGGCTGCAATGGAATTACAGTATCAATATAGTGCCCACACTGTCTCCAGATGGTCTTTTTAAATTTATCATACTTACAGGTTGTAAAATCAACCTCTTTTTTTGTGCACTGTAGTATTGGAATAAATAAAATCATGGAAAACCAAGGGACAGTATTATAATACTAACCAGGAGTATCCTAATAGACAGAGGATTTTGATGTGTTCATTAAGTTACAGTTTTGAAAAGTCATTCCTATTAAAACAAGGTCTGAAAACAAACAGCTGAGAAAATTTCCTTTCTCACCTGTGCCCAAGTGTACCTCAGATCTCAGTAAAGTTATCCTTAGCACTCTTTTCAACTTACAGGTTTCACAAAAGCATGTATTTGAAATGTATCTTTCACATTTCACAAATGCACGTCTTTAAAATATTTCTTTCAGAACTGGTCCACTAGTAGTTATCAGCTTTTTGGGGCTTAAAACATGGTAGTAAAAGAAATGTTTGACTTCCTGCCTACAATAAAGCATTTTACTTTGCAATGGAAAATAGAAATGGTGAGAGTAGTAGGTTTGTTGTTTGGATTTTTTGGGGCTTTTTTTGTTTGGGTTGTTGTTTTGGGTTGGTTTTTTTTTGTTTGTTTGTTGGGTTTTTTTGCTTGGTTTGGTTTCGTTTCTTTTTCTGGGGGATTTTTTGCTCTTAATCTGTATATCTGTAACAGCAGATTAAACTTTGATTAAAGTTTGCAACTGTTGATTGTCAGCACTGAGTTGAGGGAGTATCTGGGAATTTTTGTAATGTTCGCGTAGGAATGGTAGAGCTCTTGAGTTCTTTGCTAAAGGCTGGTGAGAAAACTGGTTTTGTTTGTTGGGAGTTGTTTTGGGTTTTTTTACATTCTATGTTATCTTGGGAAAGTAGCAGTGCTAATTTTTGTACTATGCATCCAAATAACAATTTTAAGTGGGTTTGCTTCTTTCTTCAGGATGCTTGAAATTTACTTCCGTAGAGTATTCTGAAAATCAGCTTGGCATTTTTTTGGCCTGGATGGCCTTCTTTTTTCTGACATATCAGTTGCTTCAGACTAAACACTCACATGACCAAAATTTATGTGTCCACGTTTTAACTTTCCTGGTAGACAGCCTAGGTAAAAGATGCCCTTTGCAGAGAATGTGGTAATCAGACAAAAATTAGCCTGCAATACCTGATGTGATGACATAGTCTATCATCAAATCAGAGCACTGCATGACAAGGATGCCAAAGAGTCAAAGCCAGGGAGTGAAAATCTGTATTTGAAGGTGATCTGATGGTTTCCTGTATTTTTATATTCAGCAGGATGGGCACATCCTTTTCCACATGAACAAAACAGAAGAGTTGTTAAAAAAAAAAAACCCAAAGCAATTACATGAAGAAAGAATAGACTCAGTTTAACTGTAATGACAAGTAGGTTTTTGACTTGAGCTTGATAAATTGGTTTGGTTTTTTTTTTTGGAGATATAGCATATTTTTAGTTATTTCATGGCCACTTGTAATATGTTTATTTCCACCACATGAAGTACCATGCACAATTAGCATTGCTTGTTTCTCAATTTTCAACAGTTAAATTAAGTCCATCACAGTTTTTGTTAACATTTTGTCTTATGCAAAGTTGTAGTGTTTCCTTGAAAAGCTGTATTATCATATCTTTTTTATTATGATTGCCTTTAGAATTTCCAGTTGCTACATGCTTAGAATTTCAAAGGTTAATGAGGGAAATCTCCTTTATTTTACTCTCTGTGTACCGTGGTCATTGACACAGTTTCTTAAAAGAAGTGTCTATCAGCTAATTGATGCTAAGAAAAGTCAAAGATTTTGTTGTCATCCACTGAACAGGCAGTTTATGTGTTTATGAATGAGGACCTGCTGACTTGCAAAGAATGGTTAATGAAAACAGGACACTAATTTGCCTGTTCCATAGAACTTGCAGGTGGGAGACAGTTGTGAGACTATCAGAGTAAACAAATTATCCTTTTCAGTCAAAAAAGCTTGGCTCTCTTAATTGCTTAGGTATAAATTAATTAGACTCCAGTGAGTGGTGGGGTGGTGGTGGGAATTCCCAAATAGTAAAAAGGTATATAAGAGACAAAAATCACTTCCTGAGAAGTTTAGAGCTATTTTTCATACAAGAGCTTTTTTTGTGTGACCACAGACTGCTCCATATCCAATTTTGAAAGGGCCAAATGGAAGTGCATACGTGAGTATGTTCAGCTTCATGAACCTGCTCAGTGCAGGATCAGCACAGATCCATTCTGGGAGGGAGGAGGCAGGAGCACAAAGCTGGAGTGGAAGACTTGGGTTACCCATCACACCAGTGATGTGTTTTCCTGGTTTTGTGTGTAGAAAATAAGGTCAGTAAAAGTAATTGGCATGTTTGGGAGCAGACCTTTTCCTACAAACACCAATTCTCTTTCCTGCTGAAAAGTATATAAGACATTTGGGGCAGAGGGAGCTGATGTGCTGATTCATCAAAAGAAGAAAGAATTGGGGATTTTCGGGCTCTTAAAATTGTGCTTACATGCATTTTACATATATTGTAGCTGTAGTAGTTGAATGTGTTCTATGCCTACTCCATTTTATGTGAAAAGGTCCATTCTTCTGTTTGGTGAGTCTTCCACCCCAGTAAAGCACTCAGGAGGTTTTGTCTGTCTGCTTTTTAGTGTGCAGTGCAAAAGTTAAAATTTGGGTAAAAATATCCTTTCACCATCCTTTTAGGAAAAAAAAAATAATTAAAAATGGGTTTTGATCTCAATCAGTTATACAGTAGCCTGCCACAGTTCAAAAGGAAAAACAGTCCTAATGGTTGCTGAAATTAAAAATAGCTTTAAGGGGCATTATATATCATTATAACATGGTGACATAGTGAAGCTTAATAGGCACTACAACATCCTTTTGTTTTTATGTTTCCCTGAACACTCAGTTCTGTGACAGGTGGCTATTCCTGTGTAAATTTACCCAATTATATTTGTGTAGCAGCCCTGAAAAAGCCTTAATATGTTAACCATTAAAAGTCACTGACAGTCTTTGGAGAAATGTTTTAGTGTGCCTGTGTGAAGAGAGGGTTTGAATGATAAGTTGTTTTTTAGGTAATTTATAATTATTATATTTAGTTGATGTATGCAAATATGATAAAATATGCATTTTCCATTGCATATTTCACATATTCTGTTTGATCATATTCTATTTATGTTTTTCCAAGAGCAGTGATGGATAGGAAGGAAGTTAAGTTTTAGCTGAGCATTTTGTTTTGTAGGCATTGGCGACACAAAACATTTAGCTGGTTTATTGAAAAACAATAGTTTCAAATATTAAATTGCCTTTACTGCTTACCTCTAATGTATTTATATCATGGGAGTTTCCAGCGTGCACAAATATGCAACTGAAGACAGCACTTCAAACAAGAAATAAGGATGTTTAGTTTAGTGATTAAACATGGAAATGTTACTATTGAGAATCCATTCTTCTGAAATTTTCTCATGTTTTTTGATACTTCAGTAAGATATGGGCCCTTTCATATTAATCACAACTTTTTTTATTCATATTTTGTTGTTGTAGGTTTTGGCTCCAAATTCAGCCAAACTGTTTGTCTAAGATTTGGAAGACATTTCTGTAGAATGTAGTGTATCGACAGAGACTAAAATAAGTCAACTTATTATATAAAAAGGCCTCTTTGCCATTCATGGGAAAGGGTGGGCAAGAAAATAAAGTGAAGTAAAATTGTACAATGAGGCTAGAAAACAGTTTTAGGATTTTTTTGAAAACTAATTGAATGTATCTCCAGGGTAAATAGACGACTATGGAATCTATTGCCCAGAGACAGTTTCATATTGTTACGCATTTTAATCTTTCTTTACAAGTCCTGAACCTGTGGTATGCAGTAAAGAGACCTACCATGAGTATAAATATATTTTATATGGTATCTGCCGTAGCAACAATGTTGAAAATACTGCATAAAATGAAATGGAAAGGTTTGTAAGGATATTAGAGCTAAGCAAATAGAATAGGTAAGTTGTTTACAGTAGATGAAAAGAAATTATTTATTGCAGAAATAAAAATAGCTGTTCTCAAAGGACACTTGAAGTACCTTCATATAACTGAATTGCCTTTGAATATACTCAGTTATGTCTCCCTGAAATGGTCAGTTGCTCCTCTTATCATGAATGTATTCATGTTTTTATATTTTAGGAGTGCTTAGACAACAAAACCCCACATTTCTATATGGCCCTTCATCTCTATTCACTTCTTTATCCATTCAGCAGTCAGCATAAGTAACAACAAGTAGTAATAACTTCTACACTGGGCTCTCTCAAACCTCCAAACTCCACACACAATCTTCTATGGCTGTTGCCACTCACTGCAGGGCTACAGTGAGCGGCTGTGGTGTGGACAACCTGCTCCCAGAACTGGAAGGCTGTGTGCAAAGTCTCTCATCTCCATGGGGTCAGGTTGGGTCCTGACACAGAGGCTGCAGGTAGCGCCAGAGCAAGCACTGTCCTTGGAAAGAGTCAAGGAAGAAGGAGCAGCAGCAGCCCAAACAGGGGCATGACGAAGAGGCAGAGACAGCTGCAGCAGCAGCTGCTGCCTGGCAAGAGTGTGAGGGGAAGGGAACAGTGGGAACAGCAGGAGGTGCAGGATGGGATGAAGGGAGGAAAAAGGCCTCAACTGAAGCCCTAAACTGGAGACATTGAGAACTTATGGCAGCAGAAGCCTTCCTGGCTTCTGGCAGTTCTTCGTCCCAGCTGCCTTCTGCTGCGACCAAGGCTGCTGCATGGCCTGTGTGTGGTTTCTTTAGGTCAGTGCACCATGGCTGGGGAAGCCCTGGTGTAGTGCCTGTAGGAGGGCATGTGACGACTTGTGTGGCACAACCCATTGGAGGCATCTTCTTTAACTCAGGGGTGCATCCCTTGGGAAATGTCATCATCAGAAACTAAAGTATCTGGGAGGTGTATGTGCTTCCCCAGATAGGTTACAGGGGATGAGGGCATTTTCAGGATTGCAGTTCCTGACTTGGGTTTCCAGAACGTGGTTTGTCTTGTTTAATTGTGTTCCCCTTAGAGACAGCATGGGATGAGGAATCCCACACCTCATTTCTGCCTGAAACGCTACTCTCTGAAAGCCAGGTACTGCAGTGTTGTTCATGGAAACACAAAGCTTCTGCATGCTGAAGCCCTTTTAGTTGAAACTGACCTTAAGAACTTTCTCTTCGGTAACACAATCTTCTGCAACAGAATCAGAAATGTCATAATTAAAAAGAAAAAAAAAAAAGGGTGTTGATTCTTTGTTTTCCTAAACTGTGGTAATTCTTAGTATGCTGATTTGTCCAGGACCCATGAAAACTTAAGAATCCTTTTCCTTTTAAGTAAGTTGAACCCTACTTTTGAAAGTTTATCTGCTGTTCTTTTCAGTGAGAAGCATTAGACAAAAGAAGTATTGTCCTCCTGTGAGACACAGCTGATCAGGGTAGCACCAAATTACTGATTGAGGAGGAGGAAGACTATGGGTGGGGTAGTGTCCTGTGTTTTTCTCAGGGTTGCAATGTTTTTTACTGCAGATGTTCATCACCAATAATCTGTCATAAAGTTATACTTAATAGCTGTTGTGCCCAAAATGTAACCTGGAGGAGTTGCTTTAGATATTTAGAGAAAACAATGAAAAATATTGATGGCTGTTCTGGGTAAATCAGTGACTCAGTAGAAAACATTTTGTTGATTTTTGTATTTGGTAGGTAGTCAGGGGATACTGCAGTCACCCCATAGCTGGCCTCCTTTCCAGCTGGCATTACAAGTGGATCAGCGTAATTAATTTCAAAATCAGTCAGCAGAGTATACTGGGCAACATTTTCTTCTGAAAAAAACATGAAATAATAGAAATCTTTGGTCCAACTCAAGTCTTTCCATTTCCTTATCTCATCAGCTTTATAGATTTCTTTATTTTGTATCTAATAGCCACTGGTGGGAATAGTATTTTGCCTGCTACATTAACAGATGCTGATGAGTGTAATAGTTTGTTGAAAGCTGAATACAAAATGTCATTCTGAGCTGGTGGGAGAGCCCCAGTCTTGCAGCTGTAGGAGAAGAAAGAGTCATGATTTACAGAAGAATAAGGCACTGGCACATTGCAGACACCAGAAACAGTAGTGTAATTCACAGCAGAATTGTGAGTGACAAGTGATGTGTTTTTCAGACTGTCATCTGCCCTCATGTGTTGTTTATTTTTGTTGTGGTGTAGGAGATTCATGTTTTGTATACTGTTGCATGCATCTAGAATGTTGGCCTGTGCTCTTCTCCATGTCTCAGTAGCTCAGCCTGCTTGACAAAGAAGCCATGCAGGTGAATGGATGTTCACACATGGCTTCTCTGAGTTGGGAAGTTCTCTTTGGCTTTACCAGTTGCACTGAGAGTATGACCTGAAAATTTGCTTCCATTCTGAAAATACCTTTTGTAATTTTTTAGTAATAATTTTCCCCACAGTTGTCTTCCTTAAAAATTAACTCTGTGATCTTTGATTCTTCCTAGACCACGTTTCTTTCAGTATGTCCTGCAGGATGCATTAGAATAGAATAGAATAGAATAGAATAGAATAGAATAGAATAGAATAGAATAGAATACATAATATTATATGTTTTATTATATATAAACATGGACATGTTCGTATTGCCTGGTAGTTTTATAACAGGATGGTACATCATGTAACAGAATCACAGAATTGAAGTTGGAAGGGACCTTCAAGACCATCGAGTCCAACCCATGCCCTAACACCTCAGCTAGACCATGGCACCGAGTGCCACATCCAGTCTTTTTTTAATCACATCCAGAGATGGCAACTCCATCACCTCCCTGGGAGACAATTCCATTACTTTATCACTCTCTCCATAAAAAACTTTTTCCTAATATCCAAACTATATTTCCATTGGTGCAGCTGAAGACTGTGTCCTTTCATTCTGTCAGGTGCTGCCTGGAGAAAGAGACCAACCCCCACCTGACTACAGCCACCTTTCAGGGAGTTGTAGAGAGTGATAAAGTCACCTCTGAGTCTCCTTTTCTCCCCTTGGTTATGTATTAGAGAAAACACTTTTTAGGATGTTGAAAGCATTTATCATTGGTATGAGCACAAACTCAGATGTAATGAATGGCCAGTCCTTCTCTTTTGTGAAAAGGCATCAAAATCACTCAAGATACTCTGTCAGTATTGGCTGATACATATGCAGAGGCCTCCAGGATCAGATCAGGAGGCCCATTATGTGAGTGAAAAATCTAACAGAAAAATATGAGTAGGATATGATAGTGTTGATCTTAAGTAATACATATTTAATATATTTTCTTTCAGGAGAAGCCACTGACCAAATCTCTGCAACGAGGAGAAGATCCCCAGTTTGATCAAGTAAGACACTTGAAATTACATTATTTCCATTCCTCAGGCTAAAAGAGGAGTGCATTGGAAGGCATTCCAGTGTCCTTATACTGTTGTTGCATACTGCAAAAGTAATATTTCTTGATGTGCTTTGGTAGCATGATAAATGGTTGCCCAACCATTCTTGGATATAAATTGGAAGAATTTTTCCTCTGTTTCCAAGGTCAATATTTTTTCTGCCATAGAACTTGTTACTTTTTATAGTGTATAAGGCACACGTATTGTTTCTTGTCTGTTTCCCCTGATGGGGATCTTGAAGCAAAATATGTATCTTTTCAAAGTATGTGGTTTTTTAAACAGGTGTGTGACCCCCAATCTTTCTTTTGCGAGGTTTCTTTAATAGTTTATATGAGGGCCTATAGTATCATGGTTGTTGCCATCCGTCTCATCAGTCTAGTTTGCCTCTGTAGTTGTGACTCAGCATGACTTACATTTGTTTTGCACTTCAAATAGGCTGAGCCAATTTGTTGTGTTTAAAATTAAGTATAAGTTCAATTGTCAGGATAAATGCTTGTATATGACAAGGCAGATAATTATTAGGAAAATGGTGGGCAGGGAAAAAGAATTAAATTTATATAATTTATATAAATTTATATAATTTATATAAATTTATATAATTAGTCTGATTTCATTAAGTAGAACAATAAAATTGTAATTTATAAAATTAAATTTATATCTGGCTTTAGATTAATTTATTATGTAAGTGAAATAGGACAAGTATAAAAATAAAACCAACAGCAATATATGCACTTCTAATTGATTATATAAAGCAGTTTATTTTTGTCAGCGGTCTTTCTTTTTGTCAGCAGCATCTAGAATAACCTATTTTGAAATAGGTTTTTGAAGGAAGATAAGTTCTAAAGAGTTTAACTTACATAAAGGATGCCAAAACTGGCAGATCTCATTCCCCACGAAGAGGAATGATAAACTCTAGGTGTGCCATTGCTGTCACCATTGCCGCTTACTCCACATCTGCCTACACCGCTGTGCTGCCAGGGGCAGAAACACAGGGCAGTAGGACAGCAGGGCCAGAAACAATTCAAAAGGAAGTTACAACCAATGCCATAAGATGCAGGTACCATATTGATTGACTCTGAGAGAGGAGATAGGTATAGGTACAACTTCAGAACTTCAGCTGAACATTCATTGAGTTTTCTGAGACATATCTCCAGAACTAAAGGTGCCTTCTGAGACTCCACTGGCATTCACTAAGGTTCACTTTGTAATGTTAGCTTGACAAAGTGACTCTAGATTGTTCTGTAGATGCTTTTTGGGGAGAGAGAGCCTGCCTGGAGGGCTGCTCAGAGCAGGAGGTGAACAGAGGAGGTGAGACTTCAACTTCATACTTGGGAGCTCCCTATCCGCCTCACTGATCACAGAGACCCTGCAGGGAAACCAGCCACTGCAGGCTAAAGGAGGCTCTTTCTGAGTACTTCCTACCTGCCTCCTTAAATTCTTTGTGGTATTCTGACCTTAATTTTATATACATACTCTTTTCCTTCCTGTGGGAAGAATGTTGCACTCAAATGGGAAAGTAAAACAAATTCAGCCGCCCAGATGCAAACCTCGGGATACTGTTCCTGCAGTGCATTAAACAAACTCATAATGGGTGGCCGTGATTTGATTAAATATTTATAGTTTAGCAAATTTTGGCCCTTTAAAAGGAAGAATTGGAAGACTGATAATTCTCCTAGTTACTGGTAAGTAGATGGAAAATTGAGTAATTAAGTCAGGCTCATTTAATGAGAACAGCAAAAGCTTCCTAGAGTGAAACTGTGTGTTTACTGCTGTAGCAATTTACTCTGAGGGCAGGCAGGAGGAAAAAAAACAGATGCAGACCAAACACCATGGTAAATTTTGTTATATATGACATTCATATATCTTCCTGTTCACATATCTTAAGTCCTACCTATGTGAAGAGTTGATAGAAAAGTACGGTGATGAGATTGACTTAGATGTCATCAGAACGCCTTGCTTTCCGCTGCTTGAAATTTTTGAAACAAACTATTTAAGCTGAAATTTTCAGAATTTGTCAGCCTCAGGCCAGGTTGCTGGAAATGTTTTCCAGTTGCTTTTCAGTTGTCACATTGTTTTCTACTTAAATAGCATTATCATTTTGAGATGTTCTGGTGCTCCTGGGATTGATGTAGACCTGTGATCAGCAGATGGTACCTGAACCTGGCTTATGAGCCTGTTTTCAAGAACATGGTTCATACTTACCAAAATTATTTTAGTTTGGCTAAATCCATCAATACAATCTAAATTATTATATTGCTATATTACATGCTAAATTATCAATACAATCATAGAATGGTTTTAATTGTATTCAAATAGTTTGCATTCAAAATTTTGTAGTGCACAATACAGATTTGATAGAACTGAGCTAGAGTAGAGACAGGAAGACATAGCAAAAAGTCTTTCTTTGGTGTGTTTCACTCAATAGATTGTGAGTACATTGCCGTATAAAGCTGTTTATCGAATTAAAACATGTCAGTACTACAAAGTTGTCATAAAAGTACGGATAATAAAATGAAGGTGTAGTCTGCCTGGGAAGCTCTGAAGATCATGATATGACATGGCACCAAAACCCAAGTAAGAAGGCATGTGCTTGTAAGTGAAACCACTCAAGTTTCATTTTTGAAGTTAACTCAAGTATTTAAAGAGTCTATGGGATGAAGGAAGACCAGGTTGGTAATCCCTTACTTCCCCTTTCCAGTTAGGGTGCAGAAAGCTTTGGTGTTTTTTTCTGAAACCCATAAAGTCATCTAGCAAAAATAAAAAAGGCCAGCCATGACATTCCTGATAGTTTTACTACAGAAATGAAGGGAGGAAGGATGGACAGTCCCCATGAGCAAACCTCTTCAGGGAGTGTCTAATAATTTTTACTTTCAGTTTTAGGGCATATAAGTGACAGACTGTCAAAGGAACCTAATTTTCTTTCTTTTGACGTAATAAAAATTATCTCTATTCAATTTGAGTGACACTGATAAGCAATACTGAAGTGAGTAGGTCACTAGTCACTTTAAAATGTTTGAACTCAATCTTCTAATGGTAAGTTAAAAAGCAACAAAAATAAAGCATGACCTGATTTAAAACTTGCTTTTTGCAAGTCAGCTTCAGAGGTGGAAAAAATCAGTCCAAAAAGTAACTTAACAATGAGCAGAATGGCACTTCGGCTACCCAAAGTAATCAGCATCAAGTTTAACACTGGGACCCCCCAAACCATTTGAGATGGCTATGAAAGCATTACTTATTACCCCTGAATAGTTCTATCTCTGTCTCCCTGAGAACCAGCATTTTTTCCTGCCCATTCTTAAACACCATTTTAGGAACATTGGTTATGATGGTGGTGATGGATCCAGTGTCTGGAAACCTGACTGGGCCAGGGCTGTTTCTCTCCACATAGGTGTAGTCAGTGTCTCCTGTTGGGCAGACAGCATGTCTGGCTGCCAATTGCATCACCCTCCTCAAACAAATAATAGGATCTTGAGCAATGTATGAAGTGATGATACTTATCCTGACTTGCCCAATGTCTCACCATTGGCCTAACAAACTACATTCCTTACACTGACTGTGTTTTCCTTTCTAGGTGTGATATGTATAAAGAAAATATATACAGGAAATTATGTAGGTTTTTTCATATGGTTTTAAATATTTTCACAGTATATTTGAAATCACATTTTGAAAGTCCTTGGTTAGACAACTCTAGTTGTCTATTGGCAAAGAGTATTACAGCTCCAGCATTAGTGTGCTGTGTCCCCAGTTACTGAAATGTTATTAAACATTGTACTAGTGAACTATGACTTAAACTTCCTATTACAGGAAACCATAAAGTTGCAGTACATGAAAAGATCAAAAGCTAGCTAAAACCCATAATTCTCCAAGAGGGTTATCCTCACCTAAGGAAACATTTTTATTACTCTTTTCTCAGCTTCTACTAATGTATCATTTGTTCTTACCACGGTGAATAAATGTTCCATGAACTGACAACACTGGAGGCAGAAGAAGGGCACTGTGTAATCTTGGATTGAACTACAGACTGTTTTCCATATAAAAACACTAAATGAATGTAATGTTTTTGCCATGGAAGTGAAAATTTAACAGGAAGGCTTAGTTTCCGTATGAAGCTATCTGTCCGAGATGCCTGTTGCAGAAGTTTCAGCATAAACTGCACAAAAGCTTTTTCTTGTTACAGTTTTACTGCTCTCTTCTTATAAGTGCACAAGGTTGGAGACTATGGTTTGGAAAGCAAAAACATTTAATCTTTAATATTCTTTTAGGAGATGAAAACAAACAAAAAAAAATCAGCTAAGGTAAAAAAAAGGAAACTAAAATGAATAATAACAATAATAAAAAAGTGGAAAATGCAATAAATGAATAAATAAATAAGGCACTAAGCAGCATACTAAAGATAAAGCGTCCTTTTTCCTAGCAGCCTAAACATGATTAATGATATGCCGATAATGATTCTTTTCCAATATAATTTTTTAGGTGTAGTTAGTGAATACAGATATCACTGTTGTTGCAGTAGCACTGCAGTTGGCCGCTTTTGTGTTTTGCCTTTCCTTGATTTTTACACATTTGCCTTCATCACTAGAAAAAGGCACAGGGCAGAGAAAGTGTAAGAAATTATGGTCATGGGGTTATAAAATAACCTTTGGCTCCTGGTCAGAGGTTTGGGTTCCAGCCGTGTATAAGGAAGTACATCTAAATGCAAAATTAAAGGTAATACCTTCGGAACTTAACTTGCTGTTCGGAACTTAACTTGCTGTTCACTAAAAATAAATGGGTTTTCATGTAAACTGTTATGCTGGCAGTAAAATAACTATAAACATACACTACCAAGTGTATAAGCATGCTAGCTGAAATTACCTATCCACAATATTACAGTACTAAAAAATCCTGCTTTCTTTTTTTGTCTCACGAAGCCAAGACCGTTAATGAAAACTAGTGAGTTCAACTTGAATAGTTATCCATTTTAACCATTTCTAGGGAGATTTTACTTCACAGCACAGTCCAAAAAAAATGCTTAGAGCAAAGATGTGAATGAAAGGACATTTCCAAAATTACAAATGCATTCAGTAGCATTGGTAAAAAGTGTAAAACCTTACTTGTGCTTAGAATCTGCACAACGATTTGAAGATAAAATATACAGACACTGTGCAAAAAATAGTCATAAGAAATAAACCAAGACTGTGCAAACATGAAGTACTGCAATTCTGCTTTATTAAAATGGCAATAAAATGCCCATTAAACATACATATTGATATATGTGATACCGAAAAAGAATGCAGGGCCAAAAAACTAATGGTACTGTTGGAAATTGGGTTCAGTTCTGAATATATTTGGTGTTAAAACACATTTAAATTCATGAGTGAAATGAAAAAGGTAATCATATCAATTTTCTGTTAGTGGAAACATTTCTTATATTTGAATTTTGACAATATAGCAAGACTTTTATAAAAGTATATAAATTGTAATGAGCTGTCCAAGCAGAATTTCATTAAATTTACTCTTGCATTTTAATCCAAAATAAATATTAAGCTTTTACATAAAGTATATTTAATGCTCTGTAAACACAGGTTTTAAACAGCTCCCTACTTGTGCAGCTTTCTTATCCTTAAGCTATACAGTAGGTAGTTCATTTATGATGGAAGAATATGATCATTTGTCCAACAAGGACATATTTGTACATCTGTGCACTCCCTTTCAGGAGCAGCACAGAGCTAGAATTCATCACACTGCTGGACTTACTTCCAGTAAATGAAAGGGTTGAGTAACCGGCATGCTGGCTAGACTTCCCTCCCTTCCTGTTCCCTGAGAGCCAGGTCTTTTCCCAGTCCACCCTTCCTTCCTGTCTTAAAAGTGCAATGACAGAAAGATTAAAAAAAAAAAAAAAAAAAAAAAAAAAGAAGAAGAAGGGAAAAATAAAGCTATATTGACCTTTTATCCCTAATGAAATCAGACACTAAATTCAGCAAAGCAGGTATGGCATGAGAGTGAGAAGATTTAACAGGAATCACTTTGACTTTTTCTGGTGAAATCGTATAGGTGAGATTTAGAGAACAGCTGTGATAAGTATGTCAGTGAACATGCAGGAAAACATGATTGAAACAACTTTTCATTAATAGTTAGATACTGCAATTTGTGAAAAGTTATTTAGGTCTATTTGAGGGCCCATGGACATAAGACAAAGGCTAAAGGTTTTAAACTAAAGAGGGTCAATTTTTACTAACTGGAAGGAAGATATTTTTACTGTGAGGCTGAAGCAGGTTGCCCAGAGAAGCTGTGGATGCTCCATGCCTGGAAGTGCTCAAAGCCAGGTTAGTTGAAGCTTTGATCAGCCTGGTCTTGTGAAAAGTGTCCCTGCCAATGTTAGGGAGGTTGGAAGTAGATGACCTTTAAGGTCCCTTCCAACCCAAACCATTCTATGATTCTGTGATTGTATGATTAATTTCTGTTCTTCCCTAGGAAACCCATTTTCTTTGTATTTCATTATTAAGAAGCAGTGTTGTGCTAACTGCATTAAAAGTTTCGGAAAACAGTAAAGAAGTGAGTTGGTAGTGTATAGTTTGCCCTGACACTAGGTGATTGATTTTTTTGAGCATGTATCTGAAGCCTTGACGCTAGAAGGCTTTGGTATAATTGAGCTTGAAGTCCTATAGTAATTCTTAATTAAAAGCTTCCTGTCACTGCTGCAAGTAGTTGCTTCATGATATCTTCCACAGCAACTTGTTTCATATTTCAGGTAATAAAATCTATTGCAAAGGCTAGATTGAAAGGTTTCTGAAAGTATTACTTTTATAGAAATTTTTAATTTAGCAGGGCAGTTGGTATATCTTTCTAGTGGAGCATGTTTAATTTTAGGCCATAATAAGTAAATAATAATATTTTGCCCTCAAAATATCTCATTAACTTTAACTTTATTTCACTGTGAATTAGTTAAATCCTGAGGCTGAAAAACTACAAAAGAGATTCAGAGTTACTCAGCTAGACTAAGTGTCATCCACAGAAGTTCTCAATTAAGGCTATACTAATATTTGGATATGCTTGGTCTGCCAGTTTTGCTCTTGTGTAAGTCACAGCATTCAACACGAGTTTGGTGTTACATGAGACATTAAACTCTTGTTTTTCCACAAGCATTGAAATGCACTGGTTTAAGTTTAAGCAGGTGGATAAACCTGACAGTTAATTACATAATCAGTGTACTGGGCATGTTGTACACACTTCAGCTCTTCACTCCTGATACTCAGCACTTCGCAGGATCAAGCCCTGCATGATCTTAAGGTGCTCAAAAAATCTTCAGATCATTAATTTCTTCCCTATTTTAAACAGTTGTTTTTTATTTTCTTAGAATGCCCACAAATGCTGTAGCTGTGAACATTCAGTTGCAATAAATACACTGTCCTCTTGCATAATAATGGAGGGGTTTCTTTATCCTACTTTTCGATATTTTCATGTTTTGTAGCTTTATGATTTCCTGTAATAAGATGTTTAAGTCACAATTCAGTCCAACATGCTCAGTAACATTTCTGTAATTGGTGACACAGTTAATACTGAGTGAGCAGTAATCTTCTTATCCAGTATGCCATTAGAGCTGTTAAATCAGCAACCTCTAAGGAATAATTCTAAACTATGTTTTGTTTATTTGTGCTCACAAAGACACAAGAAACTAAACATTTTCCTATATATAAAAGAGAACTTTTCAGGGTTTTTTCCAAGTTTTCAGGTGTGTGAGCCTAAGAGTAAGATGCATGCGTCTGCATGGTCAGTTCATTAAAATTATTGCAGAACTTGTGGTGTTTCTCAATATATTCTGAGTCTCTAGGGGGGCATCCAGCCCTGAAGACAGTACATCTGATTCATTACGTTTCTTTTCCTTACAATCTGTTTGAACTCAAATCAACATTGTGTAACAAATCAAAATAACCTGCTTGAAGAACTAGATGATTTTCTGGTACACTGAAAGATGTTATACACGATTTTAATGCATTTTAATATCATCAGTATAAAGACTCTATCAACATACACTCCACTGTTGCATTTCTGTTTATGTTTTATAGAATCACAGATTCATTTAAGTTGGAAAAGACTTTTGAGATCATCAAGTTCAACCACAAACAGAACATTGCCAAATCTAAACAATAAACCATGTTCCTACATGCCATGTCCATACATCTTTTAAAGACAGGAAATGGAGAATATTAAGTCACTGCTTATACCATAGTTCTCAAAAAATGGATGAAAACAAGACGGAACCATTGAATTAGTACTTTTTTAAAGAGAAGCGAAAACTTGAACAGCATTTCATTTGTTGATTCGTTGTGTTTTCCCCATAGGTTATAAGCTCAATGAGCTCACTTTCAGAATATTGTTTACCCTCTATCCTGCGCACTTTGTTTGATTGGTATAAAAGGCAGAATGGCATAGAAGATGAGTCTCATGAGTACAGACCAAGAACAAGCACTAAATCCAAAAGGTATGATTCTGAATATGCATAATTGATAAATTCTAAGGTAAACTGTGTTACATTTCACCCATCAGTTTTTGTGAGGTAACAGCTGCTTGAAAGTTGTATATTTTTTCTGCTTCTTCCTGGAACTCTTTTCTTGGCTTCTTGATGGATGGAATAATTGTGCCTTTCACGTTATGCTCCTCCAGTAATTGTCTTACTGATGTTTTGGATGCTTCCATGCCATTTAAATACCAGTTTGTATTTACTCAAATGATCGGTCAGTAATTCTGTGCTGCTCGGAAAAAGTTTTCTTATATATTTTTCTGCTTACACATGAAAAATTCACGTATACCTACCCTCAATCTGAAAACTGGAGAATCACTCAGAGAGTTTTAGCAGTATACGCCTTAAAAGTAACAAGCACAGAAAAATAATGATATCAGTAGTTCCTCAGTGATAAGGGAGCAGACTGATCTTGGTTATATCAGTGTCTGTCAGTTTGGTTCAGGTATGTTCTTCATACTTTGAGTTTTCTCAATACTTCAGTATTACATTTACACACTCCAGTGAAACTGCAGGAGAATCAACACTGTCAGACCTTGTGTTCAGAAATGCATGGGCAAGTCTACACATTGGGATTGCATTATAGCCCAGTAACTGCGAAAGACAGTAGTTGCTGGAACAAAGGTATTATAGGGGTTAGGTTTAGATACCAAGGTAGAAGTACTCTTTATGTCAGTAGAAGTAGGCAGGATGAAGATACAGTTCATTAATCAGATGTCTGCTTTTGGGTGAGATGAATCCTTGCCTTGAATTGCTTCTTTCTCTCAACTTATTCCATGACTACCTGCTCATAAATAGCTGTCTTTGGGAACTCCACCCAAAATTTAGTTGAAGGTCAGTTTAGCAGTGAAACAAGACCACTCTGTCAATTGGTAGTGTTGCAGAAAGAATGTATAACAAGTCCTTTCTTCAGTTAATGTAAAACCAAAGGAAACCAAAATGCAAATAACTTGCTTCATCACTGATCAAGTTGTACTCTTAAATGTGCTCTTGTGTGTTTTATTGCAAACACATAAGTGCAACTGAAATCACTAAAACTCCCAATGTTTATAAGAATCGTGCTGAATTTGCACAAAAAACTCACTGAATTAATGTTAAATGCTTCAAATGGACTGCAGAACTCTTTCTTTAACATTTACTTTTACAAAAGGTACTGTATATTTCATGTTATCTTTTCAGTACACTTTGAAACTTTGATCAGTTGATTCAAATAGGTAATTTTTGGTACTTTTACTGGAAGCTATTCACCTCAGACTTTTATTCCTCTGTGTTGTCCTGTACAAGAAATGTGTTTGAAAAGTTTGACAAGTGTTGCCGAAGTTAAAAAATCAGCACTGGAACAGTTTTTAAGAGATAATACCATTTGGTTGTGAATTCTCCATTGGTGTTTTTAAGGCATTTTTCAAAATTCATGGCAAGTCTAAATATGAATTTGATAGTACACAGTTACATTTGCCTCCAAAGTGTAATTAAGAATGTCCTAAATGTTGTCATCAGCAATGAATTTGAAATTAAATCCATTTCTTAGAACACAGAATCCACAAGTTTCCTTGGCTTTGTTTTGTTTTTTATTGTTGTGGATCTTTAACTGGAAAAATAAGAGGGAGGAAATGGATAAGTGATATTTAAGCATTTGAAAGAGCATCACATTAGCAAGTTAGATTTGGTCTGTTTATCTCAGATTTTAAGAGCATAACAGTACATTACTTTCTGAAATGCTGGACTGCAGTTTAAAAGGTAGAATACAATTCCCTGTTATCTTTATTTGTGTAATTGAAGAAGGTGTGTAATATGAATTATAACACTTCTCCAAAATATTGTGTTTCTTGGTTTGATTTTGCAGTGATGAACAGCAGAGGGACTATTTAATGGAGAGAAGAGATCTGGCTATTGATTTTATTTTTTCTTTAGTATTAATAGAAGTTTTGAAACAGGTAGGAGTTCTTAAATTATCCTTTAACTAATAAATAATGGGAATTACCAATGCAAGTGAATTTTGGGATTCTTCTATTTGCATCTTTAAGATTATAGTAAAAACATGAAGTACATCCAGCATGCTTCTTCATTGCTGTCTTTCTTGCATCTGTATGATACATAGCATTCTGTGCTGATACAGACCTTACTTTGCCAAGTCTTTGGAGCTAAAGTATTTCTCTTCAAAACTAAATAAACATTAAACATCTGGCTCATTTTAGCTATTTTGTTAGCTACATGCTGTTTAAACTTATATATTTCTGAATGGATGAAATCCACAAGTAATATTAGCAGTAGTGTAATATATGTGTACTTGTTGTATTTTATTTTGTGTTTTCAGATTCCACTTCATCCTGTAATAGACAGTTTGGTGAATGATGTTATTAACTTGGCTTTCAAGCACTTTAAGTACAAAGAAGGGTAAGGCTCTTTTCCATTCAAAAATTCTATGAAAAAGGTACTTTCTTATTTTTTTTAATAGTTGTGGCTTAAACAGCATGTTTTCTCAGCTGAGAATTCTTTCTTGTCTCTTGCTAGGTACCTTGGTCCTAACACTGGCAATATGCACATTGTTGCAGATTTGTATGCAGAAGTAATAGGTGTTCTAGCTCAAGCAAAGTAAGCAAAATTCAATATATTATTTCCTTCATAGATATGACAAAGTATACTTGCTTAGCATGTGAATATTTTGGTTTTCTTACTTTCTTTAAGTATTCTGTAGGAATAAGTAATTTCAGTTCATTGGCCTTCTGTTTATCCAGATGTTCTAGAACATAAGCCTCTAGGGAATCCCAGGCTTTCTGCATCTAGTCCAGTGATACTGAATAAACTCAACTCAACTACAGCAGCATTATTTTTCCTATCTCAGCAATGACGTCTGTGAAAGCCCAAAGGGCTGAAGAGAGCTATTTTAACTAGTTTTTTTTGTAGATGCTATTTTTTTCTTCAGCTGGGCAAACCTATAAATGGCTATCTTCCTACATAGCAACAATATTAAGGCTCTGCAGCTATTTCAGCTCTGAACTTAATGCATCTCCTTCTGAACCCTTCATCCTTCTTAGAACAGATGACATAAAACACTTTGTGGGTCAGATCTTAAATTTTGAACCTGAAAACAGTTAAACTCAGAATCTCATGTACCCAATATAGCATCTCATTATACACTTGAACCACAAACTAAGCAGAGGATGAATTTTACTGTCCTGATGTAATGCTGTCTGTCTCCTGACACTCCAGCGTTGCTGAGAGTGAGTCTCAGCTCTACAAAACCAGTCAGTTTGGCTTGATGTGGCTAAAACTGTTTGAGATTCTGGAAATCATATCAATTCAGCTAAGGTCTTACCTGGGCCTCTGAATTTGCTGGGTCAAATGCAAAAGGAGAAGTTGCATCTGGATCCAAAGCTTCAAGCTGTCAAAGTTCTGAAGCACCTTGCTAAGATGTTTCTATCACTGAAGGGCTCCTTCCTTCTAACCTGTTTTTTTCTGTTCACTTGGGTTGGCTATCAAAGGGGATAACAATATGTTGTTACATGCTACGCCTACCATGAAAATTACATTCTTTCCATTTTGTCGCAAAAAGAGCAAGAGGTCCTGTTTGGTGCTCTTTCTAGCTATCATTTTTATGGACAATGTGTCTCCAAAGACACCTGCAACAAATTCATGAGGGAGACCAAAAATATCACAGAGCCCTCTACCTCAAGTTATTGTAGTTGTTAATGCTTAAGTCTTACTGTAATGGCTGTTAGGAAAAAAAACCTGAAGGTACAAACTGCCTATATGAATATTTTCAGGGCTATAATATAAACATTTTCTTTTGAAAATATTACATGTTCTTGCAAGATATCTATCTTTCCATCATGGATTTTTGAAAAACATTTGAAGGGGTTATTTAAATGATACTGTTAGCTCTTACGTAAAAGAGGTGCATGGTAATAAAATAATTTGAAAGATGCGGTTATCTAAAAGGACTAAGATCAGGCTATATGCTTCCTTTTCTCAGTTTATTAGAAGTGAAAGAAAGCTAAACAAAAAAAAACCTATTCAAATACTGAGTGAAATGGTATATTAATTGTATTTTTTATTTTATTTTTTATTTTAATTTAATTTTTAAATTTTATACAACCAAAGTTTTATCTTCTTTAGGTTTTTCCCAATTTATATACCTTACAATGCATTTCAAATATTGATTTTGAACTTTTTGGAACTAACCAATCTGAATTCCTAGATTTCCTGCTGTAAAGAAGAAATTTATGGCAGAGCTAAAAGAGTTGCGGCACAAAGAACAAAGCCCATATGTAGTTCAAAGCATTATCAGTCTTATAATGGGAATGAAATTCTTTCGCATTAAGATGTATCCTGTGGAGGACTTTGAAGCTTCTCTTCAGTTTATGCAGGTAAAATTCTTAAGTATATAGCTGTGGCTTCCCAGACCTTTTTGAATGGGCTAGCCTTTATTTTCCATGTAATATTCTAGATTTTCCATATGTCATTTCCACATAAACTTATGTGAAGCTACTTTCGGCTTGTTCTGAACCCCTCAGTGCTCTGGTCCCTGAAGTGTGTCGTCCCATACTAACTTTTCATCAGTCATATTCCTCTAGTCCCTACACCTCACCCTCCAGCTAGAAGAGGTTTTGTTCTGTAGACCCCAGCCCTTCCATCCCACTATCCCACAGCTGTCCCTTGCCCTGTGTCTGTGCCTTGTTGTGTCTCCCTAGCTGCTCACTGCCTCCAAAGTGAATCTTCCACTACTGACACAGTGGCCAGAAAAGAGAGAAACTTCTAATGGAGGAAAATACTGAGGAAGAGACAGAGAGGCAAAAGCTGGATAGAATTTCCTTTGGATGTGTTGTCTCCTTCCACCACACCTTCACCCTGCTTGCTGTAGAGTGCACTCTCTACCCTCCTGGTTTAAAAATCACCAGTACAGCACATAGTTTGACTACAATGAATGCTTTAAATTAATAGATTATATCATCTTGTAAAAGGCAAGAAACTATTTCATGTTTCAGCGTTCTTGCTGGTAATGTACAATTGGTTTTGTTCCCACCAGCAGGTTTCTTTAGCTTAATCTTTCTATTCCCCTGTTTCTTCTTGGGATGACCCACATGTTTACATGGTTTGTGGCCACTAATCCAGTCCAATAAATGTTTTATATATACCTCCATGTAAAGATTAATGTATTGATGGTGTAAATGGAGAACAAAAGTCAGTGTTAGATGCCCTCAAGTAAGGAGTTAGCATTGGAATACAAATATATAGGCATACAGACACGCTGAGCTTTTTCTTTTAAGTCCTGAACAGGAAGCACATTCTATTTCAGCTTTGCAATATATTCTAAACCATATTTAATAGCATATTTAAGATATATTTAACAACACAGAAACGGGTAGTTTTTCTTCTTACCTTACTCTTAATTATGTAGACACATACTAGTATGTGTCAACTTAGTTTGAGTTATCCAGAGCTGGCAAAATACCAAAGTGATGTGTGTTCAGTGCACTTGACTTGATGTGTGAATAGGGCTGTGGCTCAGCTTTATCCAGTATTCACTGCTGTTAAAATCTGTGGTAAGACTCCTACCTAGTAAAACTGAAATTTGGATCTCTACCTTCTCCTGCTACAATATCTCAGTACTAAATAAATTCTTATATTTACTCCTCTACATCATAAGAATCGTTGTGCCTGTAGGAAAACCTCATTTGCTCAGTTTGGTGAAGTACATTTCAGCTCTTTGGGCAGTTTGTCTGTTTGAGTATCTCCACGCAGTGTTTCATCTAAAACCTCTATCACACCAGTGCTGCCGTAGTAGAGAGAGATGTTTTCAGAGGGTGAGCTAATTTCAGGAGTGAGCTCCAGAAGAGCCTGTCTTCCCAAAGAGTGCAGAAGCATCTCAGGGAGGCTGGCTGGAGTGTCTGAAGCCATGTGTTGTATAATCCTGTTAGCACATAAGAAAAAAATATGTATGATCTGAGGTGTAAACTCCTCTGCACGACTGTGAAGGAAAAATGGTCAGTGGGGCCTTCCTCGTAAGGTATGGGGCTGTTTGGGCCTTGAACCTGGAGAAAACTGGGGCAGTAGGATTTGTCATCCTCAGAGAAGTTGTACACACAAATGGGTGGATGCTTATCTCCCCTCCCTCACTTCCTGAGCAACACAGCTGTCTGGAGAGTAGTTCACTGCATATTTTAGGACAAAGTCTGTTTTTATTTTTTTCTTAATCCCCAGTTGCAGGCTGGAAATTGTCCTCACGTAGCACAGTTCCATATTGACCCTCAATATGCAACAAATCCTAGCAATGAAATTAATCCAAAAATATTTACAGTAAGATTGTTCATTGCCCTGTGTATCTTACCAGAGAATTACATTCCTTTTCTGGCCTCTCAAAGCGTTGTGTAAAGCAGTCCGTGTTGACTATTAGGTTTGCTCCTGAAGATACACACAGGGAAGGCATGAGGTCAGCCCCTGAGTCCAATTCAATTTCCAGTCCAAAACACACCACCAGGCACAGCTGGAGTCAGTGGAGACTTTCTGGATTAGAGTAACAGCTCCTTGATCTTGACTTATGTCCTGCTTTGTGCTTGCTGCAAAATGCAGATTTAGAAGTTAAGAGGCAAATGTTTTCAGTGGGATTTACAGAATAAAAATAGTCACTGAGACGTGATACATATTCAGAAAACATTCAGAGGTCTTTATTCCAGCTGATATGCAATTTATGTTTCTTGTATTTTTTATTTTTTTATTTAGGAATGTGCACATTATTTCCTTGAAGTTAAAGACAAAGATATCAAGCATGCACTGGCAGGACTGTTTGTTGAAATTCTTGTCCCCGTAGCTGCTGTGAGTTTATTTTTTATGTTGTTTGCATAATTATTAAAATTAGATAAAACAGCTTGTGAAATAGGTTTTTGCTAACATGAAATTTTCTTTCAGGCTGTTAAAAATGAAGTGAATGTCCCCTGTCTGAGGAACTTTGTTGAAAGCCTGTATGATACAACGCTTGAACTTTCATCACGAAAGAAACACTCATTGGTTAGTAACCCTAAGAAGCAGAGGTTAAAATTCTTTGTCACAAATATTTCTGAGCAAGACTCTTGGGAAATTGCAAAATATTTTATTTGTGTTTGGCTATAATGAATGCATTTCTAATTGCAGGACAGATTATTGTGTTTGGAGAAAATAACTGTACTTAGTTTACTCATAATATGATCTAAATTAGTCTGAATCAAATATGTTGTCAGCTTCTGGTTCTGTGATTATTAAATGGTTAGGTTTTCTCATAGTTGTTATGTGTAAACATTAGGAGAAGAGGAGGAAGAATAGAGTTCACTTCTTGTCAAGTGAGAACAAATGAGGCATGTGGGAACAACTCTTTCACAGGGCTTAAATAAAACATTGTAGGAAGGAAAAAATGTATAACACATGCCCTTTTAAATACATAACTTGGCTACTGTGTAGCTCCCTATTTCATTTTTTGTGTGTGAGATGAACAGTGGCACTGCAGTGTATTTTTGGAATCATGAGTTGATCTGAATTAAATGAGGATCTGAGTCAGTTTGATGCTGGCTGCCTTAAGCAGTCTGTCTCTCCAACTGGGTCAGTGCCTGTCAGCAGTGTGGCATTAGCTAATTCATTTTGAAGTCTTGGACCTTTTAAGTAAAGAAAGTTTGTCATTTGTCCTCCCTCATTCTAGGGGAAAGTCAAAAAGACTTCCCTGTTTCCAGTTCTTTCGGCAAATGCTGGTCATAGGCGCTAGTGAAACTGCTGGGAGGACTGCAGGAGTGTGCTTGAGCTCCTGCCTTGTTACAGTATTCCCAGGGGACAGCCAGAGCATCCCCTGGGGCACAGTCCTGATCCAGTTTGAGTTAGTGGGAGGCTTGAGATGGATTTCTGATTTTACTCTGCTTGCGTTTGTGTGGCTCTGTTCCACTCTACCGAGTTAATAAAACATTGTTGGAGCTGCAGCAGGGTACAGCTTTTCTGTACAGTTTTTACATTAAATAGAGCTTCCCAAACTGTGGCCATACTTGCCAAAGTCAATACTACATTCTTGAGAAAGGATTGCACAGCTGGGCCTTTGCATTTGATTGCTTGTCTACACATAGCACACTGGCAGCTACATAGTTAAAAGTGACAAAATAGAATAGATTCTTGTGAGGGTGTGATTAGAAATACAAACATTGCAAGGAGAAGGAGGAGGGGAAAGGCAAACAGTTGACAGAAATAGCTGCAGTGCATATTTCCAGGCTTCCAGGAAGAAAGCACACTCCTTAAAGTCTGAACAGAACCAAGATCAGTGTTTGGTGAATCCATGCACTCGCTGTACAGACAGGATGGGGGAATTCATCTTGTTTCATGTTCTATCTAAAAGTACCTCTAGTCATAAGGTTCTCTTAGTAGTGAATAGAGAGAATTAAAAAATTCCAGGAGATGGTTTATCTTCCCTCCTTAGGATGGGTTCTAACACTCTTGGAATGTTACTAAACTCTGTGATCCAATCAAATACTCAACTGTATAGTTACAAGGTCTTCTGTGAGAAGATTTCAGTTATCCTGTCCCATATGTATTTTGGACATGAAGATTATAAAAATAGAAAGTAATGTACATTTGCCATTTGCTCAAGAAATTAACCTAGCTATAGACAGTTTATGTTGCGTGTTACTGGAACAGAAGCTGAGATTTATGATGTGTTTATACTATGAGCTGTGACTGAAGTTAGAATTTAGAGGTAATTTTTAGAATAATTCATGTCAAAGTGAACATTACCATATTTTTGACTAACACCTTTTATGTCCTAAATTGGTTTCTTAGCATTAGAACTGAAACTTTAGTCTTCTTGAAATAGCACAGTCAATTTTAAAATCATTAGGTGCATTTTAGCATATTTTTTAGTGTAACATTTACAAGTCTTAAAGTGAGTGTTGACAAAAAGACTGGGTTCCGGTATGTCAAATTCTATGTTCTGCTTTGCTTCTTTTTATTTTTCGCTTCACAAGCTTTAACTCCCAGCAGATCCAGGCATTCTCTGTATTTTAACACAATTCTTTAGGGTGTTTGACGTGTCTCTTGGTAAATATTGTGACTGCAGATTTTGAGGAGCAACAGTCATCTGATTCGCAAGTTCCAACAATCTCTGTGGGTCCTGTTGTTATAATAATAAAGTTTAGTTAATTCCATGTTTTTATTTCTCAGTAAACTGACAGAACTTAGCCCTGAGAGTAAAATTGTTCCCTATCTTACACTGCTGTGAGTACACATTTGGTCAGTTATAGATCATCCATGAAACATATCTGTAACAGCTTTAGAGAAGGCTCCTATTAAATAGTACTACTTACTAATGTGTTTAAACTAAACTAATGTGTTTATGTTGGCTAACTTGTGTTGAACAAAATGGAGGAGTTAGAACTTCAAGTTTACAATGTCTATATTAAGTTAGTTGTGTTGTGTAGACATGCAAATAACACTGTATCGACATCCATTTCCCGTTTAGGCTTTGTACCCCTTGGTAACATGCCTGCTTTGTGTCAGTCAGAAGCAGTTCTTTTTAAACAGATGGCATATTTTCCTCAACAACTGCCTTTCCAATCTCAAGGTTAGTATCTCCTGGTTTTAATATTGTATTCAGACTTCAGTATGCACTGTTGATCTGTTGCGTAGCCTTTTTAGGTAAATCTACTGACTTATTGCTATTATCTGATTCCATACATAATTTTATTCCTGACAGTACATGTTCTTTATCTGTGCATGTTTTTTCAATAGCAAAAAAGTATTATTAGGCCAAGTATGAATTTCTACTGCTTCTCTAACTCAAACCAAGCCTCAGTCTAACACTTGTGAAAAAGAAAAAAATGCTGATGAAAGTTATTAGGTCCAGTAACATACCAAATTGACCTAGTAGTAACTTGCTTTTTTCACAAAAGCTTTGGAAGCATGAGCTTGTTATTACTTTTTCAAAATGGAACTACTTGTAGGACACTGATTCCATTGCGTGTTTAACACATGTTAAGTGTTTGCCTTACAAAAACCCTAAACTGTTTCAAGTTTTTTCCTCCATGTAGCCATTCTTATGCATTTGCCATTTGTTAGACCTTTGAGGTTTAAGGTTAGCTTTTCAGTGCAGTCTGCTGTGGTTCTCAGGCTGCACATACTGTTCAGTGCACATGTGCTAGTTATCATTACTGCTCCTTCAAGTGCCTTTTATTGTTGCAATACCTCGTGTCCCATGCCATGCTAAAACTGCATCCCTGGGAAAGTATGGTCCTGTGCCCACCTGAAAAGGGAAAAAAAACCACACTGAAGTCATTAGAGCAAATGAAGGGTCTCGCAACTGTGTCTTGATGAACCAGTTGTTAGGAGGCTTCTACTAACAACACGCTTCAAACTTCACACGAACTTCACAACTGAGCCACTTTCTCAGCTCAGAGACAAATATCTTTTCTCCAAAGTTGAGTTCTCAAGCTTATTAAAAGGTATATCTTACATCCTTTTTCGATGTTGCTTTCTGGTTGTGCTTCCTCTCTGTCCTAATGAAACAATTTGTATTGATTCTCTTCATGTGGATCCACCTGTTAGACTAGTTCTTCAGAATGTTCAGTCTGCCTGAAGATTTCTTTCTGCCAATACCTGAATACCTTACTTTTGGTGACAATGCATTAGAATCTGACCTGCAAGGAGATTTAGAAAATAAGCATGTTGTTATTGAAACTAATTTTACAGGGTTTTATGCAGCTGTACAAGCTTCAGAAAAGGCAAAGCCAGCTGGGAATATATAGTTTTCTGAAAATTAAGGAGATCCAGACAAATCATTTGAAACCATCAGAGAAAATGTAAGAAAAGTTGGTCCTATCTTACTGATTGAAAATAAAATTGGGATTTATTTTGCAACCTGTAATTCATTGATATATATCTCAGTTTACAGAGCTCTCGGATTAATGTGGTGGCACTAATTCAATCTTTACTTTGAGGAGAAAGTAAGATAGCTGAATATGTGTCCTAAGTAAGAAAATGGTTGGCCACTTCTTCCCAGTACAGAGAGAGAGATGCCCCAACCACTGAAACAATCTTTTCACCAGATAGGCTGGCACCTCAAAACCCAAACCAAACTTACACAGTTGGAGGAAGAACTGAAAATCCATCTGTTAGAGGGAGAGTTGTGCACATCAACACCACGAACTTTGACAGATCTTGCTAATGGACATGCCCATAATGTCCCTGGATGTATCTTAGGCTTTTTATCATCTTCCTCTTAATCCTGTTTCTGCCATGCAGCTTGCTGTTCTGGCAAAAAGCCGGTCTACTATTCTTTGAAAACTCCAATGATACTGGTCTCAGCCCTTTTCTCCTGCCTGATTCTCAATAGCCCTCACAGCTAACTGTTTAATCACTGGGATATTTGGTTTTCCTCCTCTGCTGCACAGCCTCTTGTACCTTAACTCAGCCACAACCTGCTGTTTCCTTGAAAGCTTTGGAATAAAAATAAATTTTGATAAATGTACTTCATCACCTGTTGAAGAAATAAAATTCTTAGGTCTGAATTGTACAAGGACTGACAAGATTATACCTGATGAAAAATGGATTGAAAGTAAACAGGTTAATAAACAAATCGATTGTAATAAATTTTATTATTTAAAAATCCTGCACATATTAATGTGCCAAATAAACTTTGGCATTCCTTTCACTACTTACTCTAAACCTGTGGGACAACCATTGTATGCTGCTATCATAAACAAAAAATATATATTCAGTGTTTTGTCCATATAAAACTTTATTGCATAAAATGTGTTGTCAATGTGTTGAGTGGAAATTAAAGCCCAAAAACAGTGTTTCTGTTCCTAAGCTTCTGACAGATGCCATGTTGAAAGCTGAAGTCATCTCCCATAACACTGGGAAATTGTCTTCCCGTCATTTTGCAGGACCGAGACCAATACACATTCAGGAATTACTGATGGCATCAGTTGCAGTTTCTTTGATCAAACCGCAGTCTTTGATCCGTGACTCAACATTTGTCTACCGAAAATATCTCAGATTTTTGCCATGGAGATTTGCCCTGTGGGCCAGGCAAACCTTATCTCAGGTCAAAGTGTACTGGACTCCTTCAAAATTTAACCCAGCAGATGGCTCAACACACGGGAGACCATCTGATTGGACTGCACTTACTTGTTTATTACTCAGACAGCCCTTTCAACTGCCAGAAAAACAGAAAACTGCATATGACTGAAGAGATCCAAAGACAATCCAGTACTAGTTTCTAAAAATAAACAGCAATCCAGGCAGATAAACCAATCCAGTCCAGCTGATCGCAGATGCCCTGTTAATTTGGCCAGCCTAAGTATCCACAGATTTTTTTCCTTTCAGTTTTGAGTATGTGGTACATTCCTTTATCCGTTCTCATACCAGGCCTCCACCATAGAGCAACAACTTTTGAATTTATGTAATCTACTGAATAGGAGGTTTTCTTTTCACAGTCAAGTTGTGGGTGTTTTCAGAGATTTTAAATTTTAACGTATATCTAATTTAACGAACTTGATGCTTGAGTTTTTCAACAACTCATGTAATAACAGAAGCAGGTCGGATGCATGAGCATCCTATGGCTCCAGGAATGGAGCACTGAGCAGCTGTGAGGCTCTATCTTTTTGTAGTTTCATTATCAAAATTCTCAACCTTGGTTCCTATTAAGTGTAGAACTTCCTTGCTAATTTGTGCCTGAAGCTTTTTCATATGTGGTATGTTTCTCTAGAATAAGGACCCAAAAATGGCTCGAGTTGCACTGGAATCTCTGTACAGACTACTGTGGGTTTACATGATCAGAATTAAATGTGAAAGCAACACAGCTACGCAGAGGTAAAGTGCTTTATTTGTAATGAAAATCCATTGTAGAGTGGATGTTGCCAGTGAAGAGGTTTTATAGTTCTCCTGAATTCACTCAAATTGAACCTATTCATGCTGTGAAATAAGAAACATAACTGTACACAAGAAAATATTCCCTCTTGTAGCACTGTCAGTTACTCTGTCACCTATGAAAATTGATGTATAAAATGTTTCTGCTTTTGGAAAAATTAAAAGTCACTCCTTGTTCAGTGTAAGTTAAAAATACTTTTGTAGTAGCCATTGACTGGTTAATTTACTTGTAATGTAGTAATGAAATAAAATAATTGCACTGAATTTATAGCAAAGAATCAGAACGAGATACCCCATTACATTTTCAGTTCAAAGGAAGTTTTTTTCTGGTCTTTCTAAATGGAGTGTCATGCTAAATGAAGGTCTGCAAGGTCTAAAAATGTCTAATGTTCCTTTTTCTTTTGCAGTCGACTTATTACTATTGTCACAACCCTTTTCCCAAAAGGGTCCCGTGGTGTTGTGCCAAGAGATATGCCTCTAAACATCTTTGTGAAGATAATACAGTTTATTGCACAGGTATGGGAGAGCCATGCATATATCTTTCCATATAATGAACAACTTATTTTCCCAATACCAAATTAATAAATAAGTAAAGTTCTAATGACTGAATTTTTTGCAACCCTGTTGACATTATCTTTCATCCAGGGAATGATGAAATTATAGATGGAGCTGGGGCAACTCCTTTTGAGTGAGGTTTTGGTTAACCTCATTCCACTGAATATAGATCAAAATTAATAGAGTTTGCTTCAACTCACATGTAATTTTTGTCAGTTTTTAAAATTTCCAGCAAGTCAAAAAATTAATTTGTTGACACACTCTGACTGTCAATATAGTTGAAAATAATAGGCCATGTCTCATCCTGATACTGAATCATCCCTGCTGTATAGGACAATAAGTTGCATTGCTGTCAAAGCAGTAAGTCAGATGTCAACCAAGTTCAGCATGGAGTTGACAGATATAGTTTTCATCAGTTCAAATGGGAACTGCTAAAATAGGCTAACTTACAGTGCTGGAAGTTCCATCTCTTTTATGACTTAAAGTCAGAAGATTTTCCCATTGAGCAAATCACTTAAGCACATTGAGTAGGAATGAAGCAAACAAATGCTTAAAATCTTCCCTTTACTGTGCCATCTGTGAAGAAAGCTCTCTTTATGTAAAATACTGTGTTAGTGCCATAATTACTGCAGTTTAAATGAAATAATTAAGAATTTCTGAAAATTTCTGTATTTCTGAAATGGATCATTTTCTCTTTAAATGCTATACAATTTTTATTTTGTCAATATAAAGTATTGTTAAAAGCTTAGATCTGATAATATATTCTACGTACTTCTGAAAATCTGTTTTTCCATGTATTTAAATAAACCTTGATTAAACTGGGTTTCAGTGTTCTGTAGCCTTAGTGAAAATAACTAGCATAAGGGAGCAGCTTAATGATTTGAAGTATTTTTGCTATTTTAGGAACGTTTAGATTTCGCAATGAAAGAAATTATCTTTGACTTTCTTTGTGTTGGAAAACCAGCAAAAGCTTTCAGTCTCAACCCTGAGGTATGATGTACATCTGCTTTTTTTTCTTTTTTTTTAATAGTTAGAATGTATTGTATTGTGCTGCATTTTCTTCCTGGTTACATTCTAAGTATGCTTTCATATTTGTCCAGTTTTCAGGCCAAATATTGAATCTGATTTATTGGTAAAATACATCTGTGAACTTCTATCTGTAAAATGTCACATTGTTTATGACTTTCTGATGTTTTCTCAGTGAAGAATATCAAATATGAACTTGTGCAAATGTATACCAGAAAAAGTATAAATAAAACTATTAGTCACAGTATGTCCCTATCACTCTGCTGTTGTTACATGCAATGCCTTCAACTATTTTAATATAACACTAATTTTTCTGTAATAGTGTCAATGTTTTTCAAAACAATTTTACTGAGAGTACATGATGCAAGAAAGCTTGAAAAAGAAAACAGTCAAAATTTTACCCCTCTGACCAGCAAAGGTCCAGTGGTGTTGGTGTCATGAATCAGCTTCCTAATGCTTTTCCTAGAGAAAACAATCAGAAATTTGAAAAATTTTCCAAAAAATCAAAATATAAATAAGTACTAAAGAATAAAAAAAAAAATCTTTAAATATGCAATTCCTTTAAAATTTTAAAATTTTTTTCTTTAGAAAATTAAGAAAAAATAAAAAATAATTTGTGATCCGCTCATAAGAAATGTCTGTATTAATCTTGCAGAATTAAATTCTTGTCTGTATTCACTAAGATGTTAAAATAGAGTGATTGCCTTGCACAAATTATATTGGCTACAAAAAATGTGGAAAAGTAGGTTAAACTTTCTACTGTCAAAAGCAGGAAAAATGAAAGGCAAGCTTTACTTTGAACACAGCTTTCATCTTTCTGTAGCAGAATAAAAAAGAATTAAACAATTTTTGAGCAGGCAGTCCGCACCATGCTCTGGGTCAGCCACCTGCAGCATTGACTGGGAAAGGTCCTACAAAGGACATTTTGTGTTAGCCCAGCTGAGAAGGGGTGGACATCATCCTTAGCTTTTTGTTGAATCAGTGTCTGAAATTTTACTGTTTCTCAACAACATTGTAAGTCTGAAAATAAAGAAATTATAGCGCCACTTTTTTATGTACGTAGACTTTAGCATTCCAAAAAAAAAAAAATCCCCATAATGTGTGTAAACGCATCTCTGGGAGACTGTCAGTAGGACAGCCTCTCAGTTTTTGGAACACATTCCAGAGAAATTGAAAACATTCTAGTCTTTCAATCACTGCAATGCAAAGCTTGCAAGTTTTCCTCTGGTGCATTCCCAGAAGGCATTCAGGTCACTTAGATTCATCTTCCTAATATTTTCACATTGTAGTTTTGGCATTGAGCATCATTCCAGACTTTTTTCTCTCAGTATGATTAACCCTGGGGCCTTTCAAGACAGTTATTGATCTTTTTTTTCATAACAGATGTAGGTAGTTTTTTGTTTAACTGAAGGTTCATTTAAGATGCATTGCTGCACTACAGATCATATCCAGGTGTTTTATCATGAAGATAAAAAGATAATGTGCTAATGCAAATACTTAAAAATCTGAGAGGGGAGAATACTTAAAGTTTTGCTCACAGTGGAGATAAGAATTCACTATTTATTTCATGGGCAGTTTTTGTGAAGTGTATCGGACTAGTTAATGTAATGAAGATACAGAAAAAAAATGCCAGCAAGTGCATTCTCAAAATTTCAAAGTGAATGAAGAATATGAGTAGAATATGATTATTTGCTTATGGTACTCATCCATCTTTTAAACTTCACAGAGAATGAATATTGGCCTGAGAGCTTTCTTGGTAATTGCTGATAGCTTGCAGCAAAAAGATGGTGAACCGCCAATGCCAGTGACTGGAGCTGTCCTTCCCTCTGGAAACACTCTCAGAGTAAAGAAAACATATCTGAGCAAAACTCTTACAGAGGAAGAAGCTAAAATGATAGGTCAGTAAAAGAATGGACAGTACAGAATTTTATGTGAGATTGGATGTGAACACGTTTTCAGCCCTTGAGCAGAATCATTTATTATTGTTAAGTATTGGATTTATTTTTGTACTGTAAGCATTTAATTTATTATGTGTTTTAATGAAATGTGTGGTTCAGTTTGACAAATACTGTTTTTCATAGGTCATTCTGAAAAGAATTGTAACAAATGTTTGCCCTATTGAATTCTTGTATTAGCCATTTCATTCCTATTTTATAATCCAGTATTCCAGTTTCCATGCATAATATGTAAGCATTCCTTTCGGAGCAGGCAACATATTCTGGTTTTGGATCAGGATATCATTAGTAGTGGAATATGCTATCTCATGAGGAGAGCATCTTTCTTACTTCATGCACCACAGCATGAGTAAGCAAGTTTTCTTTTCAGAATATATATATGTACCTATAAATGTTCCAAATTATACAAAAATGCATATTTTTGCAGGTATGTCATTATATTATTCTCAAGTAAGGAAAGCTGTGGACAACATACTCAGACATCTTGACAAGGAAGTGGGTCGGTGCATGATGCTGACTAACATACAGATGCTCAACAAAGAACCTGAAGACATGATTACGTGAGTGCTAAGGAACACTAATTCCCATGCAACACGGAGATGTAATTTTGGAACTTTTTTCTCTATTTCTGTCTGTCATGAGTCATCAGAGAAACAGCAAGAAACAGGAACATTTAGCTTAATTAGTATATACTTTGAAAAAATGTTTAAGACAAGTTGATTGTGCTTCTTTTAATGTTTGGAGCTGAAGATGTTCTTGATGTAGGTAAAATCATGCGTGAATCCTGTGGTTGTTTAGATGGTAGAAGTAGAATGCTGAAGTATAAAATGTGGCAGCCTGTGCTCAGAACACTGTCTCAGAGTGTATTTGCATCACTGCACTTCAAAATGAAGGCAATGAATTCTGTAAATCCCTATTAATAATAGTATTCCAAAATTCCCTTTGCTTTTCATGCCTGTAATCAAAATCAAATCTTAATTAAAAACCCAAATAATCTTGTGATAAGGCTTGGATTTAAGCAGTATCCCACTGGAACAGAATCAAACCAGTGTGCTTCAAGCTGCATTGAGCACAGCACCATTTTTCACTTTCATCCAAAGTTATTAGTGAGGGAAGTTTCTTGGGGAGAGTTCTGGTGAGGTAAACATCAAGTAGAGGTTAGAGACACAGAGACATCATCTGATACATGCAGAGCACAAATTGTAGAGATCTCAACTTTAAGGAGACCTTGCATATCTTTCCTGTTAGAGCAGTGGACATGGTCATTATTCTAGAAAAGAAACAACCCCTGGAAAAAAGTTTGAGGTGTAATGAAAAGGACACTGGTCTCTTTGAGATATTTTATATTTACTGCCCCAAAAAGTCAACTTGCTAGGAATACTGTGAGTGACTGACTGCAGTGTCTGGCCAAATTGAACTGCCTTGTACAACTGATACAATCTTTATGTTTTTGTTGCTCTTTGCTTATTTGTTGCAGTGCCTCTAGGTGAGACTGTGTCACCAACATTGTCTTACTTTATTTATTTCTGTAGCCAGTATTACTATCCAATAATGTTTCATATTTTTCTTGCAGTCCTACCCCGTGTCCAGTTCTCACACCCAGTTTTCATAACCATTTTGGGTATTCAGGCTTTGTGGTAGGGAAAGTGAGTTTTGAAACTCACATTTTATTCCCAAAAGATAATTGCACTGTGAAACCTTGGGCACTAAGACAAGAAGTGTACTTAATCTTTGCTATAAATATCCTTTGAGTGGTTTCTCAGCATCACCAAAATGTTGTTTATTTTTAGAGTCAGCGAACAAATAGACTCAAAAGAGTTTTAAATTTCAGGACATCTTAGGATTTGATAGTAACTTTTGTCAGAAACATAAAGATTGGGATATTTAGACATAAAAGTTGCTGTCATTTGTGTTGTACTTTACATCCAGATGAGCTCTAATTTAATATATACGCTTGAAAGGCAAGCCACATTATAACACATTTTTACTTGTGTTGCCTTTCAAGGCAAAAAAAATATCTGGGATGCTTAATTATCAGTTGATATAAAATCATGTGAACTCACAAAAAACATAAGTAGCTATTACTATCAGGATTGAAAATGATCCTTTCAAAAACTGTATTGTGGATATGTGGAAAAGCCAACATAGTTTTTATGCAATTGCTTCCCATTTTATTCACAGAACTCTATGCTTCACTATAGTTACATATTTATTTTGAATTCTTCGGGCTTTAATTGGTAGATATCACACTATATTTATGTACATTTTGGATTTATTGGTTTTGTCATAGTTACATAAAGTTTTTGTGCAAACTGCATAAAATGAATACCATAGTGGTATTTTTATTAACAAATAAAATAAGAATCAGAGGGAAGTAGCTAGGCAGTGAGCAGACATAACATCGTAAAGTATGCAGATTCTGGAATTTTCTTTGGCAGTGTTAGACTTGCTTCTAGACAATATTTAATTACTGATCCTTTAAGCATTTATTGTTGAAGTAATAAATGCCAGTAGGGAGGGTCATATTAAAATCCTGAGTAAGCAGCATCCTTTGCATCCTGCACTGGTATATGAATTTTGGTACTGGTTATAATTACTTTCCAGCATTTAGTTAGAATAGGGCATCCATTTTTCTAAAATACAAACCTGTCCTTGCAAGTACTTCAAAGGTTCCCCTTGCCTCCCTCGCGTGCTGTGCCTCATAGCTCAGATGTAAGTTGGAAACTTGAGCCTGAGGTTTGGATCTTCTCCTGCTACTCTTCTGAGCAGCTGATAAGCCACAGAACACCCACAGATTTTATATTTATAAATAATTGCTCATTTGCCTTCAGAAGAGTTTCCTCTCAAACTATTATTTTACAAATCTCCATTTGAAATGCACAAGCTTTGCCCTTGCTAGGCTCTGAGCGTAAGGAAACTCTGCAGAGTTCATTTTCCATTTCAAATCATCAGGGAAGACTTGGCTTGCCTGCAGATAAAGTTCCCAATGATACTTTAATGTTTACAACTGTAAAAATACAGGATTTTGCACTAATTATTAATCCAGCTAGTATTTGCTTTAGTGATAATAGTTGAAAGGGATTTGTTTATAACCAAATTCTCAGTGAGATACTGTATTTTACTCCTTTTCCAGTCAGTTGCTAACACCTTTCACGTTCTATCTATTAGAATACAAATACAGTGAGACAAAGGTAGTTAATCATGAATATAGCTTCTCCTAACTGTACCATTAAAACAGATAATTAAAAATATGTCAACATTTTATTCATGTAATGTATATCCAAGTGATAAGTAGGATGTTGAGAGACAGTGTGGTATTCACTAAAAAACTGTCTTTAATCTTTGAATTAAGTAAGTCTAATATCAGTTGATGCCTTTTCTGTTCTCACTGAACTGTACTGTGTTACCCACTGAACTAATGAGTACAGAAAATTTTCTTTCAGACTGCATTGCATCCAGGCTTTCTCTGTGACTGAACATAAAAGTAAGATACCCAGATCCAATGCCCTCTGTTGGGTGGAGATACAGAGTAATTTAGTAACCATGGCAATGGACCAGAGTGCAGGAAGACTAAGTTAATTTTTTGTTTTGTCACTCCATTTCAGTGTGGTGTTAAATAGCTTATGGTGCTTCTTGGTGTGTCTTTTTTTGCCCTCATTCTTTTCTAGTTCTATTGGAAGCATATTAAAAGAGGAACAATTTTTCTTTTCATGTTTATAATATGGACTCTAAATAGGACCTAATCCTTTTGATCCTTCCAAAGCATATTACAGGCTAATAATTAATAATACTGTGGGAAAGACTGCACATTTTGAAATGCTGTTACACTTTGGTAATTTCCTCTACAGTTCATCGTTAGATAATAGATGATTGAGATAAAAATGATCAAATAAAAAAAAATTGACACTTTGAGGTCTATCTGAAGGACTTAATCTGCAGATTTACCAAAAAAGTTGAAAACAAGTCAGAAAACAACTGCATCTGTTTTGAAAATAATCAACAGCTGAAACCTGGGCTACTTTTAGAAGACTCATAGACTTCCAATCTGGTGTTTGGTTCATGCTGAACTTTGTGCTTAATGACTTTCGCAGGCTGTTAGGGAACAGTTGTGCCATTCCACAGATTAGAACACCCTTAGGGCTTTTAAAACATGTTCTAGCTGATAAGAGTTGCCAAAATGCTGTTATCTCTGGCAGTGATCAACAGAAACTCTCTGGCCATACCTACCTCTGAATTATACACCTTTTTCAGTATAAAAATGTATCATGATGATTTTCCATAGGTTTGCCCTCTGTTGGGGACAAATCTCTGGATCTTCAGTCGTGTTATTTGAACCAATTATACGTCTGCTATTTGCTCTATACAACTGGTGAAATATAGCTGCACTATGATGGAGAACACCCCAACTCTTTCCTCATTGCCTCATCCAAAGCTTGCATCATATAAATGCTGATTGTGATGGAGGAATCCTCCTACATTATGCGTCTATTTTTTATATATATGCCAGTTCCTCTCAGAGAGAAACAAATGAATCATTAATAATTGGTTTTTCAAGTAATGTATAGATATGATGCATCAAAAATGTCAAAATTGAAGCCATTTATTCAACGGAAAAATGTATTCATGTTTCCTTCTTATTTCATATTCTGTCTATCCTAATGTATTTAATAGGCCTCTGGCACTTTAGAGGTGGATCATTTAACACAGTTCCTTCTTAAACTTAGTCAAAATTCTGTTTTAATTTTTCAGTGGTGAAAGAAAGCCAAAAATCGATCTGTTCAGAACATGTGTTGCTGCTATTCCTCGATTACTTCCTGATGGAATGTCAAAACTTGAGTTGATCGACTTGCTGGCAAGGTAAGCCGTAGAAGCACTGAATGACTGCTCCAGGGGAACAGTGTGAAAAGCTGAGCCACGGAATATGTAACTGTTTCTTATTATATATATGCTTAAAAAAAGTAAATTGCTCGTAATGAATTAGACAGAGATGTCCTAGCATCTTTTTACAGTTTTGTGTTTTTATTATGGTTCATAATTTTATGAAAAGGTTGGTATGTCCAGAACTCTTTCCCATCAGTATGTAGGTCATATGATATTCACTATTATTCAGGAAAGTCACAACGTATTACTGTTTTCTAACCATCGCAGCATTCTGATTAACAGGAGAAAACATCTTTTCTGTGTAGTGGAAAAACATGGAGGTAACTGTTCAGTTTTGATTTATGATTCCCACATGTCTCTTTGGTAAAATACCATATGCTACATGTGGTAGATTACAAAAACATTTTTTAAGGTTATGTATTAGTATTAGTATTAGTATTAGTATTAGTATTAGTATTAGTATTAGTATTAGTATTAGTATTAGTATTAGTATTAGTATTAGTATTAGTATTAGTATTAGTATTAGTATTGTAAGACATAAAGAAAATATAAGTTAAAAAAATATTATATCCCTCCATTTAATTTGTCTGAGTAGACTTCACTGAACAAGGTAGTCTATGACATGAATGCTACATCATTTAGGTTTCAGGACATCAAATCAGTGACTTGTAACAAGTAATTATGATAAAAGGTGCCTGTCAGTACAGAAAGTTTGTTACACTTCAATTCAAGTATCCAAGACCAAGGTTCCAGCTTGTGTTCTTTATGTAAGTGGATTATGGTATTAAATTGAACCAAGAGGGCTTTGCAGCATATTGCTCTCTGGTAACTGTGGCAAAGCAAGCTTTGCCACCCTGTTCTTGCTTTTCAGACATCACAGATGTGGGAACAGCAGATGTGGGAGCCAGAAGGCTACATACAAAATCAGTTTTTTCTGTTCTATGAACAGCTAACTCCCAATGATGTGCTAAATCAGTGAAACAATTGATTCTGGTAGTAGTGGAGAGTGCAGACAGCCAAACAACTAAATCATTAGCCAGCAGTAGGTGTGCTGCAGTGTATGGCGAGCTTGATTTCCTTGGATTCACGTAGTGTGCTATAAATCACTTGTAGGTTGCTTTAAATCATTACATTATTAAATTATACAGATACCTTATTAAACAGCTGCATCCATTCTGCTTAAGGGAAATTTAAAAGGACATGTTTTCCTTTAATCCAATATTTTAACTAGAGTTCTATCCTTATTAGTGGCCTTAACTGAGCTGGTGAAAAAGCACGTATCTATTCAGGTCACAGCTCTTCAATCACAGGATTGTCCAGGTCAGACCTGTCACTACTCTTAAGAAAATTTGGAGACCAGTGTGAGTTTCTTTATAAATTAATGCTACCCTCCTTAAGTCTCACAACTGTCAGTGCAAGCACTGGTTTATCTTTATTCTGTCATCAAACTTCATTCAAAAAAGGTCAGCTGTGATTCTAAGTATTTCTTGGGTAATTGCCCTGCTGGGACAATGCAAAGCCGTATAAGTTTGCTGAGTTAGCTGACTCTGACAGTGAAAAGAAGTGAGACATCAAGAGGAGCTGAGGAAGCTTCTCTAGAGCAACCTCAGAAGCAATTACATGATCAGCCTTTCCCCAGGAAGGCAAACTCTGGAAATGGTGTTTTAAGTCATACTCATCAGTATAAGCAAGGGAAACACACTTGAGGTAAAACAGGTGGGTAAACAATAGGTTGGAAAGCAGTTAACAAACAGTTTATGGTTCAGAAGACACATGGAGTGGTGTTGAAACAACTGGGTAGGGTCTCAGTATTGCAGAGCAGGATCACAAACTAAGCAAAGAAGTGATGTTCCTATGAAAAGATAAACCTTATTTACATGTACAGATCTAGAAGGTTTTCAAAAAAGTTCTTCTAGTCTAGTCAATATAAAGAATGCCTGGTTTGGAGAACAGTATGCAAGCTGGAGCACTGTAGTTGAAGAAGACACTGACCAGAGAACAAGGGGGGGAAAAGTGGATTGAAGACATTAGGTTTATTTAGCCTGGGACAGCATGAACTGAAAACTGTCTTCAAAAACATACCTTCAGAGAAGAAAGTAATAAACTGTTTAAAGAATTAATACCCAGCCTAGACTTAATGTAAATCACCAGAATGTCCCAGCACCAGACCTGCTTCTATTCTGTATACTGCCCCGTGTTTATCTGAGACCAGACTGACTACTTATCCCAATTTTGAAAGTGTAGGCCCAGAAGGTATGCATCTACAGGTCTAGAGAGCTCTGCATTACAATATTTTGTGTTCTGAGTCAGAAACTGGACTCAATGCAGGGACAAGAAACTTAGAGGAGGTAAGGTTTCAGTTTCTCTGTTTTTTGAAGCAGCCCTAGAAGCTGTTCTGCCAGAGATTACTGTGGGCCTGTGCTGTTGAGATGGAAAGCTGTTAAATATTTTCTTTTCACAAGAGATACAGTTACATCTTTGAGTTAATTGGTTCTTGTATTCTCAGTTTGGTTTGCGTTTTTCATCCTCCCAACAGATGTGTCTTTTGGTGGTTTTCAGGAGTCTGTAAGTCAGCAGCTAGACTTTTTTTCCAGGACAGATGTATTAAATTATAAACGATGAAGGAGATGTCAAGTATATACTGCACCTTTTGCCCTTTCACTGCCCACTGCAACCATTCATTAAAAATTCCTGAGTTGGTCTTAAATTTAACTGCCTCAAGTGCAAACAAACAAACTTGTACTTGTTTCCTGCACTGCCTGTCGTACAGTGGTAATTTCAGAGATGCATTCTTATGCTCAATTTGAATTTCATTTCTTTAGAAAATGCCACTTGGCAGTGACTTGGGCTTAGGAGATGTCTTTTGTATCCTCTTCTCTGCTACTGCCTTGTGTCATTGTGAATGTCATTTCATGGATGACTTAATTGTGGTCTCAAAAGATTTTGCTTGTTTATCTGGTTTTGGCATTCCAAAAAGGAGACAAAACTGATCGTTTCTTAGCACAACAAAATAGTGTGTTTCTAAATATATATAGAAAGTCATGTGGTTATTAAAGCATAACAGTTATTTTTGGAGTCATACTCACCAGGGGTGAATTTTCATGGCAGTTGTTTCCTTTTCGGTTAAATAAAATGTCCCCTGCCTCCTAATTAGGCAGCTATAATGAACCAGATTTTTTGTGAACCACATCTCATCATACACTTCCAACTGAATGGACTTTGGTTCCACGCCATTTGCTATTTTGGGTTTTTTTTCTCCTAGCTTTCTGTCGATTTCATTATAATGAGTTCTCCTTTTCAACTGTGTAGATTAAATGTAGATAAAATACTTTGAAAATGAGTTCTAACACACTGCAGAAAATTACAGTCTCATGGGTAATTAAAACAAAATGCATCATAAAGGCAATGAACCAAAAATTGCAGAACACACTAATCTGAATTTACTTTATTCTGCCAGCTTCTAACATAGAAGTGGTTTGATGATTTCTGTGTCAAAAGACAGTATAATTTTTTTTTTGATGTTGAGAAGGACTTCAACATGATGCAAATAAAGAAGAAAATGAAATTTGAAAATGGGATCTGAAATGTCACCATCTTTCAGAAGGATTTTGAGAGTGTTCAACATGTTTCTAAAAGTATAAAAAGTCCTGAGTATGTTTTCCCCATCTCCTCCTCCTAAGTTATTTAAAACATAAAGCAGTTTTTAATTCAAATGCCTCATTTTAATTCTTTTGAAGATTTGCTTTCATTAATTGTGATTTGTATCTTGGCTAAATATTTAACTAACTGTTAGCTGACCTGTTGTGATTATTCTATTTTTGTATTTAGTGTTAAAAAATAAATCCATAAATTCTGAGATTACGTATTTATTTCTAAGCCTTTTATTATCATACCTACATGGAAGTTATTGAGTTATAAGTAAATAAAAAATATGTTTAGTTTAAGAAAAGTTTCCAAATTATGTACTTTGGAGAAACTTCCCAGGAGGGAAGCACGATTCTTTGAATCCATTTGGATCCATTAATATCTTCTGCTGTAGCAAGAATTACAATATAGAAAACAGGTCAAGGATGTTAATTGCGGTCAGCAATAATGAAACCATGATAGCATCATCCACCACTGTCAGTGGGAGTTTTCCATCACTGTCATGTACTGATAGACACTCCTTGTAGCTTTTATTATCTGCCATTTACTTTTACTTACAGGCTGTCCATCCATATGGATGATGAACTCCGACACATTGCACAGAATTCTCTTCAGGGCCTACTTGTTGACTTTGTTGACTGGCGGGAGGACGTACTCTTCGGGTTCACTAATTTTCTGCTACGTGAAGTGAATGATATGCATCATACCCTTCTTGATACTTCACTGAAGTTGCTGCTACAATTGCTTACGCAGTGGAAGCTTGTAATACACACTCCAGGAAAAGCTTCTGAGCAGGCCAAAACCAGATCTGCAGAGGTATGAAATCAGGAGATCTGTGTCCTCGCATTTTTACTAATTGAAGGCAGAAATTATGTTCCTTGATACCGCTGTGGTTTGTGTGGTTTGTATTTACTCACCTGAGAAGAATTCACTATGCAAAATTTTTTTAGGTAATTAGTTCACATGTCTTTTGAGGACAGCCATGTCCTTGTGTAATACAGCAGATGTTGTTGTTGAGCAACATAAGAGAATGCATGTCAAACTAAAATATGCGCATCAACAAAAGCACGTGAAGTGAAATATGTGTATGTAGATGCGTCAGAAGGACATTTTCCCAGGGCTGAAACAGATTGATAATGCTAGTGGGAATGCTGTGAAGAGTGAAGTACATCTTCTTTACCCTTGGTTGATTCAGAAACATCAAAGAACCTGATTGTTACCATAGCCTGCTGTCTCCATGTGTTACAAACATTTCTGGGAACTGAACAGCTTTTCTCCTGCTTCTCCCATCTGCCCTGTCCCACAGATATTTTCATTATGAGAAATGATTTTTAGGCTTCTTATCTCTGAAACTAATGACACTTGAGTATGTTTTCCTTTGGGCAAACAAGATGTGTGTTTTATATCACAGATGACCATTAATTAATAGGTAATAACAGGAGTACATAAAAATGTAGAAAAGAGTGATTCTCACATACTTTTCATTAAATATTTTTACACTTTACTGGTGGGGTTGGGTTCTAGAGGCCACCTACCTAAGGTGTTGGCTGCTACAGGACCCAAGAAAGACCTGAGGACATGCTGTCTGGAGTAGAAAAAGTGTTGTGTTCACCATCATTCTTTTTTTAGTGGAGGATGGAAAAAAGTAGGAAGATTAATTGAAAATTGGAGGGAAGGACTTGCTCAAAGGGCTCTGCTCATAGTTCATACATTGCTTTAGTGGAACAAAGTAACCTAAAGCAACAAAATTTGATTGCTTCAGAGAATATATCAAGTTTCCCAGTCCAACATCTACATGGCCTCTGCATTTTGATTCTTTATATGTCCTAGTGGTTTCTTGGAGATGTGGTTTGCAAACACCACCACTCCATTTTCCCTCCCTTGCACTGTTCTACAGTTGATACCAAATGGATCCAGCCACAGGATGCAGTCTGAAAGGAGCCCCTATTCTAACGTCCTGCACGCAGTCGAAGGATTCGCGCTGGTTCTGCTGTGTAGTTTCCAGGTTGCGACGCGGAAACTGGCTGTTTTAATCCTCAGAGAAATCCGTTCTTTATTCTTGGCCCTTGGCCAGGCAGAGGTAGGACTTTTCTCTTCTGGAACTGTGAGTTAAAATTTCCCAAAGATAAAGCTCAAAATTGCTATTACAGTTGCTTTTAATGTAATTGCTGCAGTGTAGCAGGTATGCACTTAGTGTATAAAATAGCATTTTATCTCGGCTTACTATTTCTATTTGCCTTAACACTGCAAACCTTTCTGTGGACTCAACAATGAAACATGAATGGCAAATGCCCTGTATAAGAATTTGAAGGGGAATGTACAGCAACTTCTATTTTCTCTTGCAATGATATGAATGGAAAATACACTGTAAAACCTTTATTACTGCATGGGTCATTTTTGTTTTGTCAAGTTTATAAATTTATGTTGGAAATGAAACCCATTGCTGTGGCATACCATTGTGGGTGAAAAAGCCCACAGCATAAGACACCTTTGAGGTCATTCACGTACATTTTCCTTCTATAGTAAAGACCTCTAAGTCTTTTTATGGTTACAGAAATATGGAGAGTCATGTTGTGTACTGGTGGTCACAGCTCAGTGAGCCATCAAAATGCCTAAGAACACAAATATGTGTGTTCATGGCAAAGGAATGCTTCAATAAACAGTAAGTTAATTTTTCAGTCTTTTGATACCAGCTATCCCAAGTCATTTGGGATTTTCTGATTTGTGCTTTTGTTCACTAAGCAGTGAGCTATAGCCACAAATTAACTTCATTTCAAACCACAGCTTGGACTTAGTTCTGAGATTAATTTGAAAAAGACAAAATGTTAACCCGTTGTTAACAATGAATAGTTTTAGCTAATTCAGATTCATGTCATAATTTTTAGATGCTTCTGTTGCATGTCCCAGAAACATAAGAAGGGAAATAATTTGGTCAGGAGAGCAGTAAACTTGTATTCTCTGTGTTATCCAGGATGATGACAGGCCTATGATTGATGTCATGGATCAGCTGAGTTCTTCTATTCTTGAAAGCTTTATTCATGTGGCTGTTTCAGATTCAGTAAGTACTACTTTACTGTTACTGCTTGTGTTTACATAACAAATATCAGACATGAAATACTAAAAATAATACTGCTAAAAATCAAAGAAATCATACAGCTTTAAGGCTCCAGCCATCTACCTAGGGCTCCACAATGTCCCAGACAATCTGTTCCATGAAAGTAATTGTGCTATGGATATGGAAGATACTGCATACAGAAAAAAAGAACAGTTGAGAAAGTCTTATTGCTAGCACCACCTAATGCTAGAGGCACTTTGTAGTCACTCACTGCTGTATCTGTTTGAGAAGGGAATAAGCTTCAGCTCCCTTGTGTCCTTAGAAAGTGGCCCTGCCTGCACACCTGAGCATAAACTCCAGAGTAATTCACAACTGTGGTGAATCTCTCACTCAGGGGCCTGATGTGTCTGACGTGCACCAGAGGAAGCAGAAGTTGAGCATTTTAAATAGAGCAGTGTCAGTAGAAGAACTGATGCATAAGACAACTGATTTTGCAGGCAGTCCCAGACATTAATGAAAGGCCCATTTCCAGAGGTCAGGAACAATCAGCTTGGGGTACTTTTCAGCCTGATTTAAAGCAACAAATGGTCCTTGCCACATTGAGTGCCCTTTCCAGGGCTGTGGGTTTGAGCCACATGTTGGGTGCTTAGAAATGTAATCCCAGCCAGCAGTCAAGGCTCTCAGAGCCACTCACTCACTTCCCTGCCGGTGGGACTGGGGAGAGAATCAGAAGGGTAAGAGCTGGAGAGCTCATGGGTTGAGATACAGACAGTTTAACCTGGAAAGCAAAAGCTGTGCACACATGCAAAGCAAAACAAGGAATCAGTTCACCACTTCCCATAGGCAGGCAGGTGTTCAGCCATCTCCAGGAGAGCAGGACCCCATCACATATAGCGGTGACTTGGGAAGGCAAATGTGTTCACTCCAAACATCCCTCTTCCTTCTTCTTCCCCCACTTTATGCACTGAGCATGATGTCACACGGTCTGGAATCTCCCTTTGATCAGTTAAGGTCACCTGTCCTGGCTGTGTCTCCTCCCAGCCTCCCAAGCACTCCCAGCATCCTCACCAGTGTGGCAGTACAAAAAGTAGAAAAGGCCTTGGGTCTGTGCATGCCCTGCTCACCAATAACAAAAACATCTCTGTATTATCAACCCTGTGTTCTGCACAAATCCAAACACAGCCCCATACCAGCCACTGTGAAGAAAATAAACTCTACCCCAGCCAAAACCAGCACAGAAGGGGACATTAAACTGGTGGGGTGGTTGGGCCCCTCTACATCTGAAAACAGAAATTGAGCAAGAAAGAGACATTCTGACTTCATAATACAGGAATTAGGAATTTTGTCTGATAAATAGCAGCACTTGGGTTTGGGTTGCAGTTTCTAGAGGCCAAGATTTTAATTTTGTGCTTTCATTCTGTTCATTAATAACAAAGCAAAGCAAATATGTTGCCTCTGTGCCTGGTTTCTGACTAGTACAGAAAGGAGTGTTAATTTATCTTTTCTCTCCTTAGACAACAATCCCGTTAACACACAGCGTGGATTTGCAGTGGCTGGTGGAGTGGAATGCTGTCCTAGTAAATAGCCATTATGATGTGAAAAGTCCTTCCCATGTCTGGATTTTTGCCCAGTCCGTTAAAGACCCGTGGGTTCTCTGCCTCTTCAGTTTTCTTAGGCAGGAGAATCTACCAAAACACTGTCCTACAGCTCTCAGCTATGCTTGGCCATACGCCTTCACGAGGCTACAGCTGATAATGCCTCTTGTGGATCCAAAGTAAGTGGCAATCTGCATCTCACTTTCTTTCATGTGGGCTGCGTGATTTTAAAATGAACTTATCTTTGGTCTCATGTTTGAGTATCAGTCCACACATCCTGCAAGGTGCCACACAGAAATTGGTGCCATGCAGGTTTGAGTTTCATAATTGCAACTTGTAAGGTGGAAAACTCCAGTTTTATACCTTCACCGATTTTTCCTGGGTATCATGTCATGTTGAATTGCAGCTGGTAGATACATAGCATGTTTTATTCCCTCTTAAAATATTTTAAAATACTGTAATTAATATTTTAGTACTTGTAATTAAGACTGGAAGATTGCTTTAAGAATTATAATTTATTTTTAAATTCTAGTATTCCTGTTAATGCAAAGAAAACAAGTACAGCAGGCAGTGGAGACAACTATGTTACTTTGTGGAGAAACTACCTTATTCTATGTTTTGGAGTAGCAAAGCCCAGTATTATGAGCCCAGGACATCTGCGTGCTTCAACACCAGAGATCATGGCTACCACTCCTGATGGAACAATGAACTATGATAATAAGGTGATGAAATCTGTTACAAGTAAATTATTTGTTTAGGAAAATTTTAAGCTGCATCTGCATGCAAAATCCTATCCTGATGAAAGTATTTCAGTTAGAGAATATTTTGATATATGCAAACTACTTAATACACATAATTAATAACTAAAACATATGTATGATATGATGTGTTGATAAATATTTGGCAAAAACCATGGTATTTCCAATATATTGCTTTTTGCTTTTTTTTTTTTTTTTTTTAATTTGGGATGCATGAATTCAAAGTATAGAAGGTCTGGATATCTGTTTTGAAGTTAACTTTAGTTTGTCATCCCTTTTCTTTCCTTGTAGAGCAGTCCGACTTGTAAATTTAAAACATTAAGCAATAAAGCAGATTTCTGGATGCAAATTGTATTCCTGTTGGATATATGCCTGTCAGAAACAATAATATAAAAAATACACTTTCAAGTAGTAGCAACCTGAGAGGAGCAGTAGCTCCACAAATGCAATTACTGGAATATTTTAATGAAGCAAATTAATATGTTAATGAACAAATTAAATAAATTACCAGAATCTGAACTAAAGCAAAGAGATTTCCCAGATGTATTTACATGTTAGGCATTATTGAGCTGATTGTTGTGTAGCAGATACCCAGTTAGATTGGTGGATTGATATCCATAATAATTAAATCATTCCAGCATGTTTTTATAATTCATATTGATTCTCACACAATGTTCATTTGCTAAAAGAATTGTGCTTACATAATATTGATATCCTGAAAATTTAATTCAACAATATTTTAATATATTTTAGGCTATTGGAACTCCATCTGTTGGAGTCTTACTAAAGCAGCTAGTTCCTTTGATGAGACTTGAAAGCATAGAAATAACAGAATCACTCGTATTAGGATTTGGAAGAACAAATTCCCTTGTTTTCAGGTACTTCTTCACTTACCATATTCACAGTTATTTGACTCTAATACAAGTGCTTTATTTCTGTTATAACTGAAGTATATATTGAAATTTTTATTTGCACTTTAGAGCTTCATTTTTATATGTTGGATAAAATATTTATGCTTTTCAAAGGACATTAGACTTTGTTTACAAGTATTTATGTTTTTTTATTTTAGGGAATTAGTAGAAGAACTCCACCCACTAATGAAAGAAGCCCTAGAAAGAAGACCAGAGGTTAGTTGCAAAAATAAAATCTAATAGTTTTTTTTTTAAACAAAAAATTATATTAAAAATAGTAATTCTGTCTGTTTGAAATACAAATGTATTCTTTTGCACTATCAAATTAAGCTCTGTGTGCAACAAGAATTTTATTAATGGCATAATTTAAAATAATTCAATTAAAACCTAGTTCAATTTAAATTCTGTTAGTGATCTGAAATGTACAATATAGAATTTCATTATGAGGAAAACATTTCCCATCCAGTATGGACCCCCTGATACACAACTTGGATATATTGGAAATTCACATTCAGTATCTGAAAAGAAAAAAAAAAAAAAAAAAAAAAAAAAAAAAGCTAAAAAGCTTTAACACAGCTGGGCTACAAGCACATTTTATAGCAGTGTTTAGATGTGCTTTTATTATCGGGCAGGCAGGGTCACCTATTTCAACTTCATGGAATCACAGAATCAAAGAATGGCTGGAAGGGACCAAAGTGGTCCAAGCTCCCTGCTCAGGCAGGGTCATCCTAGATCACATGGCACAGGACTCATTCTAAGTACCATCAGTTAATTGACAAATTCGTCAGTTTTCATCTTCGTTATAGTGTTCTCTTTTTTTACAAGAGAAGGTAGTGATGGAAGGGCTCACAACAGATCTTCCAATCCACACAAGAGAGAATTCTGTGTTCTTAAAAGCCTCTGGTGATAAAATCTGTAGCCTCAGTAAGCAGTTTTATTGCAGGATGTGTCTATGCAGCTAAACAGAAAAGTCATGGGGAGAGATTTACTACTGGACTCAAGTTCTTCTCAGTTTTCCCTCCTTAACTCAGTTTTAGACCATTCCATCTGGCTCCAAGATAGCAATCTGAGTTGGCTCATGAACAATTCTTAAACATTCTGTGCCTGGTAAACATCTGCAACCACTTCCATTCTGCATTGCTTCACACCTCAGTTCAGTTGTGTGGCTTCCATCCCTATGAAGTCACTGATTCGAAGGTCATTTGTTCTGATACTGGGCAGAAGTGGATTAATATACCTTAGTGCAACCACTTCTACATTTTGTCTGTGCACTTTAAGACAACTTAGACTTGAAAAGCCTTTTCTGGAGACATACATATCCAGTGTACCCTCAGGAAAGGAATTGCTAGAATTCAGAGGTTTACTGTATGCAGTAAGAGCAAATTTAGCACATGGAATTCTCAGTAGAGGAATATGAGAGCAAGAGACTGCAATGTTAAGTCTTGTATTTTTCCTGATATGAATAAATGGGACACCTTCCTGCAAGCAGTGCCACCTGGAAACCCAGGAGTGACTGTATGGGCTGTGTGGCTGTAGAGAACAGAGCAGGCCTCCATGTCAGCAGGCAGGTATCCAATACACCAGAAACAATGTCCTTGAACATATGCTATGACTAGGAAGAGAATTCCCAGCATGGCCAAGAGCTGCAGGGATAAACCAAAATGGACATTACACAAGATCAGCCCTGTGGGGGCTGGCACGGAGCTTGCCAGATCACCTCTGACACTGCTGCAGGAGGCAGCTGTGTCTGGTAAATACTGTATTACAGTAAAACTGCTTTTTTCTCTACATGTGCTTCCTGGAACCTTAAAGGTGTAACGGGAGCAAAACAGGGCTCTGAATAGAACAATTCAAATGGCATAATTATTTGAATAAAACCTTTGGCTGGGATGCTGCAATTCTGCCAGTTCTGGATCAGAATACCAGCCAAAGCATCATTTTGTTCTCCCACACATCTACTGCTGGTCATGGACAGAGACAGAGAAGAGATAAGCCTTTGATCTCAGTATTGCTCGGTTTTGAAGAGCAAAATCTGCATTTTCTCTGAGCTTTTCTTGTTCCTTCAAGTGTAACAGCAGCATTTTTACCTTCTGATATTTTTCTTGCTCAGGGGAGATACAGGATACAAACAGGTCAATTTAGCCTTTCAGCAAAGAGTGGGCCTTGTTGCATTCACATCTTTCCAGGAAAGGTAGAAGACAGAAAGGGCAGCTTTCGAGGAGGCAGCGAGATACAATGAGCCAGTTAACACCGTGCAGTCCTGTTCTGTGGGAGGAATACATTACTGTGAGCAAAACCTCTGCAGTCAACTCACCCAACACTGGACTGGAGTGGTGTCTGCTAGGAGCTCACTTGAATATGAGTGATGGTGTGCTGCAGCATTGCCAAGTTGGCAGTGGCTAATCACTAGGATACCTTCCTCAGGTCTGGATATACGTTCTGCTCTATGAGTGCCTCCAGCACCCAAACTAGATGACACTAAACTAACATGAATATCCCTGTTACCTGAAGATAGCGTGGGCTTTTGGTACAGGAACCTTGAATATTAGTTATTTTTATCCATTATTTCATTCCACATTTTCAGTAAGTACTAAGGCAGTTGTTAACAATTTTTTTTCAAGAATAGTTACAAAGGCAAAAAATTGGTCATATTCAGTTCTTTGTTGGTGTATAAGAACAATGTTTTAGTCCAATATCCAATAGTACTGGGGTTCTTTTGTGAAGAAAATTCTTGAACTGGAATTCTTAAATTTCACTACAATACTGGAATTTCTGAGGCTGCTAGTTTTTAATGTGCACACCTATGCATATAAACACGTTTGTTATTTTAAATTCCAAGAACAAGAAACGTCGAGAACGACGAGATCTGCTGAGGCTGCAGCTGCTGCGAATTTTTGAACTCCTTGCTGATGCTGGTGTTATAAGTGACAGGTAGAACAATCATTCATCATAAATATTGATTTTTTTTATGTGAAACAATTTTCAGTGTTCGCCACACTGAGATTATGTCAGTATGTTGTTTGAAGAATTGTGTGGTCTATCAGACATGTAGAGATTTGCATGCATTTCTGCAGAAAACTGTAGTATAATATATAACTCTGTTATTCTATATTAATGTGCAACTTTCCTTTATGCTAGTACAAATGGAGCCTTAGAAAGAGATACACTAGCCCTTGGAGCCTTGTTCTTAGAATATGTTGATCTGACTCGCATGCTTTTGGAGGCTGAAAATGATAAAGAAGTCGAGATCCTTAAGGATATGAGAGCACATTTCAGTGCAATGATTGCCAACTTGATTCAGTGTGTTCCAGGTATGGAGCTAAATTATGCATTTAATATAGGTATTGGGAAAGTAATTTTTTGTTTCTTTTTTTTGTCTGTGCTTTTTTCACTGCTTGTGAATTTTCATATAATGAATGTAAAGTAGAATGTACGGGGAGAAAAAAGAGTTCAGAGGTCTACTAAGATTGAAATAAAAATACCAATAAAGCTTGATGAAGCTTGTAATAGTCATGTCTAAGAATCACCTCTTTAAAAGCCTAGCAAAGAAATTGTCTGTGACCTCCAGGGAATCCAGATTTCTTTGGCACAAGGCCTTATTTTCCCCCATCTGACTTGATTGCCAGACTTCATAAACTCAGTCAGGCCTTGAAAAATACAACTAGATGCAGACAATGTGCAATATTAAATGCAGTGAAAAACTTGCCCAAGGTGTTGAGACAGTATCCCATGTTACCTGAGTCCAGTTGTATCACAAAGATTTATTTAGTTGATTCCATGCTTTTTATATATTGCAATATCACTTCAGAAATGTAACATAATTACATTAGCAAAAAAGCAAAGAAAGCCTGTGCTTTAAAGGCCTCAGTGTAACTACTGGAAGATGAGGTCTGAGGTTTTTTTTCCTTTGCTCGGGTAATTCAGCTGTTCAGAATATATACCACATATTTATCATAAACAAGGAGCCACCAGGTTTCTTTTATTTATTGTCCTATTACTGTATTAGACTAAGACACATGTATTGTTTAGGCTCAAATTTGAAGAATTGGAAAAACCAAGTAAATATTTGCCACTAAAGGAATGCAGGAGACAGTGAAAAACCCTGATTTTATAATTAGATTCTTAAATGCTTTTCTGTAGTCAGATGTACATGTTTACATAACTACACATTAATTCAGAACTGAAGGTTCTTAGAAATAAGATGCATCTTACTTGGTTAGATTTTTTAAAGGCACTTAGATACTTCAGAATAAGTGTATGTTGAACACATAAAAACCCCTCCTTTTTTGTAAAAATTTGAAAATCATGTCATCATTGTGCTACATGAATGTGTATTTAATATTAACAAATCACAACTATTTCTATTATTTCTGTTCTCTTAGTTCACCACAGGAGATTTCTCTTCCCTCAGCAGAGCTTGAGGCATCACCTGTTCATCTTATTCAGCCAGTGGGCAGGACCTTTCAGTATTATGTTCACACCACTGGACCGCTATAGTGATAGAAATCACCAGATCACAAGATACCAGTATTGTGCTTTAAAGGTACTAAAGGTTCACTGTACAAACCAGTAACAGCAAATTTTCAGTGAAAATACAAGTAGTTGTGGAGTCTACTTCCTTTTATTTCAAAGAAATTTGAATTGGCATACTTGATGCAGACTTGTATGCTCATATGTAAGTGTACAGTGGTATCATGGAATATAGCACTGAAGTTATATATTTTTTTCTTTGTTGACACTTTTCAAGGCTAATTATTTTAAAAACCAGAGTGCAGTTTGAAATTTTGAATTAGCTGTTCATTAATAGGTCAGCAGATTCAGCAAGGAGATCTTAGGCTCTGAAGTTAGGTGTAGTTCTGATTCAGTACCTGAGGATACTGAATCTGCACCAATGTACATCTCAGGAATGCCTCCCACGCTTGCCTAGAGATACTGCTCAGTAATAATGTGGCAAAACCAGTTGCAATTCCCCTGCATGAGTAAGATGGGAAAGTAATAGGTTATGTACTTATATAAGCTGCACCACTTGCTGTAAGACAGTTTTGATTTTTGCAGTTACATACTGTTGAAACATCTGAATATATTTTGGTTTTGTAGCTTGATTTGTGAATGATGGGTAAAATGATAAAATGTATCTTGAAGATAGATAGTACTCCCTCCAAAATGCTTTGAGCATGATCTAGAATCCAATAAAATCTATAGCAAAATAATTATTGAATTCTAGCAGCCAGCTGTTACCATTTTCACCATAGTTCTCTCCAAACAGAAAGCAAGTGTCAGTCCTGTTAGCCTGGACTCAAATCATTCAGAAAGGCTCATTGTGTTACTTTTCGTGTAACTGGAGTTCCATGTGTTTCTAGGCCATGTCAGCTGTGCTCTGCTGTGGACCTGTGTTTGATAATGTTGGTCTTTCCCCCGATGGATATCTTTACAAATGGCTTGACAACATTCTGGCTTGTCAAGACTTACGCGTAAGTACTGACCAAAATGCAGCACTGATGGACAATTACTCACTGTGCTGGCTGAGTAAAGAGATTGTAAAGTGGTTTTTTTTTTCCTTCTTAAAGAACATGTAATGGATGGTTCTTGCCATTTTCCATTTCTGTGAAGATGGTCTTTGACTTTGTACCTACACAGTCATGGTTCTGTGTTTGTAGCTGGTTGGACTGCCTCTGTGGTTAAGGAGGAGTAAACTGGTGATTTATACCAAATGGAGAGAGAGAGAGACAACAATCTTTCCCTTTTGGTATCTTGCACTTTGTCCTGCTATTCTCCCTAAAACTCTCATACCAGCACACATAACTCTGCTAAGGAAAGGTAAATAGCAGAACCTAATGCATGTGAAGCAGCTAGAGGATAGGGAATAGTGGAAATGGTAATTGATTAGAAAAAAAAAAAAAAAAAAGGTTGAACATTTTAAGGAAAGGATGAATAGCTGCAGAGAGAATCCTTCAAAAATTACATGGGATTTTGGAATGCTGGTAGGAACAGAGCTATAAAGATATGTGCAAGTGATATGCAGTCTCTCTACAAGCAGTCACCTACACTTGGTGACAGAATATTAATAGGCATTAGTGTTTGGTGTACCAACACTATCCTGTACTGAAAGAACATGAAGTCCAAGCCTTAGCTGTGATGTTTTTGTAGCAGTGGTGGTAGCAGGACTAAGCGATTCATGGTCTGCAGGGAGAGTCGTTGGATTGCACGATGTAGTTGGATTAAACATGCAAGTTTTCAGTCTTGTAAAAGGTATTTTTCTTCATCTGCCTTGCTTCTGTGTTAGTCAAAAGAAGGATAAACATGAAAGTTTGTCATTCTGTGAAATTCACGTGAAGTCAGTTAAGTGATATAAAAGGAAGTTTCCCAAGAACACCTATCAAGAATCTTAGATTTTTCCAAAAATTCTGCTTTTTTTCTTTTTGTTGTTGTGCCTAATTTTGGAAAATTTATTTCATTTATGTACTCTTTGTACATACCATTTTTTCGAGTGGTGGGTATTGAAACCTGAGTCACATTTCAACTCTGCTATCCCTAAAATAAATGTATTACCAATGTTTTGATTTCTTTTTACATATTTGAATTTGCCATTTTTACCCTGTTTTGCCTATGTCACTCTGAGAATTTTAGAGAATGAACATATCTGACCCCATCAATCATGTTTTGACATTTCCTCAGGTTCACCAGCTTGGCTGTGAAGTTGTAGTCCTGCTGCTAGAACTGAATCCTGATCAAATCAATCTCTTCAACTGGGCTATAGATCGATGTTACACAGGATCATACCAGCTTGCCTCTGGGTGTTTTAAAGCCATTGCAACTGTGTGTGGAAGCAGGTATTAATTAGTTTTTTAATCTACACTTTCAAATGTGAAGAAAACTGAAGGTTCAGCTCACTGTGTTGTTAGGAGTTGTTGGTCACACTCATATTTTCTCAAACAGTTCTTGGGACTGTATCGCTTGATTTTCTTGATTCTGAAAACAAAGTGATGTGCTTGGTAGAAGATATTCTTACTATAGGTATATTTGAAATCTGGGGAATTTTGATGCTATTTGGCTCAGAAAGATAACAAAAAAGTTACAACAGTTTCATTTGAATGTAGGTCATAAATCTGGTTTTGAAAGATTTGGCATGGTTTTTTATTTAATTTATAAAAGGAAAAATGTTTTAAATATCAATAGCTGGAAAGTCATTATTTTGACATATCATTATCTTGAAAGTCATATTCTTTTTCTAAACTGGCTTTCATTTGACTTGTTTAGTTCCTTTCCTGACAACTGGTATCTTCATTACTGCTAATGCTGAGCAAGCACAAGCTACATGAAGACATGAATACAGATATTGCTTTTGTGTCAGGCCTTCATAACACTCTGTCTCTTTTATTATTTTCAAATACAAAATTTATAGAGAAATTAAATAATGCAGTATTTTTCATCTTATTAAAATAAATGTGAAAATTTACTCTTCACAGAAATAATTTAGCAAGATGTCTGATCAGCATAGAGGAATACTCAACAGAGAAATAATTGGGATTTGGAAAATCAAAATAACTCATGTATATAATAGTTTTCCTGCAAAACGGTTTTGTTCTCACAGGAACAACTAGAATAGAGACTGTGTTATATGAAGATTTTTAAAATATGAATGGAATTTTGTGTTTTCAAATTCAGTTATGTTAGCAGGGTTTTTATTTTTATGAACACAGAAACAGACGTTTCAGCCAGTCTTTTTTCCTCAAATTGTGTTACCTGTGCCACTGTGACCTAAAAATTATCTTTTCCATTCTTACAGTAAAAATCGAGAGTATGATCTTCATGATTTATTTTGAGGGAAAAGTCCTCTTTCTAGCAAGCTGGGAATTTTTATTAATATTTGAAAGCTGTTGATAGTTTTTCCTCTGTCATCAAGATGTATCAGGAGACCACTGCTTAAACTACCTGCAAAACGAGCAGCAATTGATGAAGTCCATCCAACTTTCTACAAAGAAACCACTTCCCTTAATTTCTTTGCTTTTTTGTATTTATTTTTTCAACAGTGGAAGGGCAAATAGCCAGTTACAGAGCTTGGCTTGCAGCTAGTATATGGAATTATCCATGCCACACGTGCATCTGCCATGTTAAAAAGTCCAGATAGGAATCCTGCAGCCATCCAGGAGCACTGTAGCTGACATCTAGGGTGGTAAATTGATGGTTCACAATTCAATCGGTACATTTATAAACCATCATGAGAAAACAGAAACCTATTTAGTGCAAATCCAAATATTACAATGTGGGATTTACTCCTCTAACAATATTCTCATTAACACTTTGATATGTTTAACCTCTACAATTGATGCTGACTTTACAGATAGCAGACTTTTTGAAGCAGTTCTTCATATTTACTCTTTGCAAACAATTTTCATAGAATTGTCTAATACCACAGAATGTTCATATCAGAGATAGTGTATTTTGTCCAAAGGGATTGTTTTGATTGCAGCTTGGCTTAAGAAATTCTTTATCCCTGGAAATTTTCATACTCCCTATTTGCTTTCATGGGTTTCAGCCTGTCCTGTAAATAGTTTATGCTATAAATTAAAATGAATTGACAGTCATAGACACAGGTATTGCATTTCTCATTGTGGATAGCTCAGTGCATTCCTAACCATGAGTCTAAGATAATTATAAATAATCCTTTCTTTCTTCCCATTCACCAGATGGTCCTTTGATCAAGCAGTGTGTATTCATAAGAGCTCCCTTTCCCATGTTCTGATGGTAGAAGAGAAAAAAAGAAAGATGAAATTCTCTTTAGACTGTATTACAGAGAAAATCAGAGTGAATATAATCTGCATTCCTCACCAGCATTCACAAAAATGTTCTGTTTATTCTTCTAGGAACTATCCTTTTGATATTGTGACGCTTTTAAATTTGGTGCTGTTCAAGGCATCTGACACCAACAGAGAGATTTATGAAATTTCCATGCAACTTATGCAGGCATGTATCACCTACTTATTTTTTCTTCCTATCCTTGGAGACTTTTTTGGTGAACTTCTTATAAAGTACTGTTATTTGCACATGAGTTTTGTTTTGAAAATAAACAATTCATTTTGCCTTGGCTATAAAAACTTACACTAACTTTATATAAAAATGAATGTTATAGTGTCTTTCATCTTCGGAGCATATACTCTGAAACATACAGAGCATTCTCTGATAGCTAAACTTCAAATGCTGCTATTTCCTGATTTAATGAGTTTTTATTGTCTCATTCCTTTTTTTTTCTCTTTTGTCTTTTATAGATCCTTGAATCAAAGCTTTTTGTTTATTCAAAAAAGGTAGCTGAGCAAAGACCAGGCAGTATCTTGTATGGGACACATGGTCCATTGCCACCTCTTTACAGTGTCTCACTTGCCCTTCTTTCATATGAACTAGCAAGGATGTATCCTGAACTTACCCTTCCACTTTTTTCAGGTACTTATATTTATTTGACTTTCTATCTCCTTTACGTTTTTGTGCAAATGTTGGACAGCTACCATTTTGAACCACAGTTCTGTTTATAAATTTAGCTTGACCTGTTTTTATTCTGGTTCAGGTCAAATCAGATTTGGAATACAATATATATTTCCTAGAGGTACTCACACAAAGTACAGAATTCTTCCTCCTTGGGGATTCTGTGCCACTTATGTGATCTTAGGGCAACTTTGAAATTACAAGTGCCCTGAATGAGTTAAAATGACATTGGCAAACTCTCCTATGATGGGTTCTTATGTGATTCTTCTTACGCATGGATTTACATAGATCACACTTGTGAGGATATATTTCTTCATTTTATATAAATGTGACTTGAGCTTTGGGCAGATGGATTGCCTGTGTCCAGTTCTACCCATGATTCAAATCACTCTGACTGATCTCTACCTTCTGTTATTTGCCACATCTGCATGTCTAACCTTTTTTAATTTTATCAGAAATACATATTTTCAGGATTACTGAGAAAAATGTTAAAGAGTGAGATCTGCAGGAGCACAATTCAGAATATGCCCACTGTGAGGCCATTCCTGGGAGCAGTGGTGTTTTGAGACCTATCTTTAATCAATCTTATGTGTTGTTCTAGTTTTTAAATAACAGAATGCAAAAGTCTGTAATCGTGGGAATTTTTACTGGCTCTTAAAATCCCTTTCTGTTGTTTTTACTCAGTCTGTAGGGGCTGGAGGGAGGGTAATGGAACAATACATCACCCTTACATTTCTCAGTGCCCAAGATACCATGAGTTATAAATAACTGGTGTAGGGAAATTCTGATGGCTCATTTGTCATTAAGCTAATGCTGTTCACTGTCTCTGTTATTGTCTACTCATGTTGCTGTAACAACTGTATCATTCAAAAAAATCTCAGATATACAGGATATTACAGTCCAAGTGAGACATCCTTTCTGTACATCTAGAATCATAAGGAAGACAGAACAGTGTGTGTCTTCATGATTTTTAAAACCAGGCAGTGAGTGAAAAAAAGGAAATGCTTGCTCTACTGATTTTACTGAAGAATTCTGGCAAAGAGAGATAATGTGGTTCACTTTGGCAGGAAGCTGTGTTTCTTATCCCAGATTTTCCAAATCCCTTTTCCTTACAGTGCCAGTTCCTTTTTTTGAAAGCTATATAAAGTTCTGTATACAAGCATACCTGAACTGACAGCCAGCTGTGAATTTTATAGACATTCCCACAGGAAGTAGGATCCCAATATATGCAAGATGTTTTTTGTAAACTCAGTATAATAAATGCCTTATTATTTAAAGTATAGCTTAGAAACCTGGAGGCAAGTGAGGCATTTGTAATCTGCAGAACACTTTTATATATTCTCCAGAAGCTCTTGGAATTCTAGAGTAACCACCAGTAACTGAATTATCCTTTCTCCTCTTTATTGACATCCACCTCACTAAATACATAACATGGCACAGTAACAAGTACTGTTTCTAAGCCCAGACTGAGTTAGTTATTTTAGACACAAGCCATGAAAATTGCTTGCTATTATTGAACATTAATTCCATGTCTCTCTTGAGGAAACTCAAGAACATGTTTTGTATGCTTGTGGTGTGCAAGGTAAAAATCATCAAGCAGTCTAACAAACATCAGAAATGTGACTTAAACAGTGTATTTATGGTTTCCATCATAAATAAATATGTTGTCCTTATCAACTCTTACTGTTTTAGAGGTAAGCCAGCGATTTCCAACAACACATCCAAATGGAAGACAGATCATGCTTACCTATCTGCTACCATGGCTTCATAATATTGAACTTGTAGACAACAGACTGCTCCTCCCTGGCTCAAGCCCTACCACTCCAGAGGATGAACTGAAGGACAAGGATGGGGAAATAGCAGTCACAAGTGGACTAAAAGGCAATGGCTGGGGCTCACCTGAGGCCACCTCCCTGGTTCTTAATAATCTCATGTATATGACAGCCAAGGTAAAAAAACAAATCTAACAAAGAAACTAACCTGTAAAACTTTTGTTTCTTCCTGCCAGTACCAGAAATTTTACACTAGAACAGTCTGTACCAATCAAGGAAAACTTGCTTAATTTTAGGACTACTTTTTGAATTTACAGTCCTCAAGACTTTTATTTTCTCTTATGATTTAACTCCTTCTGTGGATCAGAACCTAAATAGTTTTAAATGGAGTTTACACTCTGAAATATGTCAAGCAGCTTTTTAAAATACTGTTTTGTAACTTTTTACAGCATTTCACTGTGTTTTTGTGTGAGAAAATGTTCTAAAAGAACATGCTTTAGTTTGGAAGTTTGCATATTTCAAAGAATGTATGCCTATGATTCTTTGCAGTATGGAGATGAAATTCCTGGACCAGAGATGGAAAATGTCTGGAATGCTTTGGCCAACAATGAAAAATGGAGTAACAACCTTAGGATAACACTGCAGTTCCTCATTAGTTTATGTGGTGTTAGCAGCGATACCATTCTTTTACCCTATGTAAGTCTTTGCACTTTATTTACTGCTGATTACAGGTTGTAGTGAATAAAACAGCTATTTCCTGCAGAAAATTAATTTTTGTATCAAAACCAAGAAATACCAACATACTCCCTAACACACTGTACAAAATTAAATGGCAGGAATGAAAGTGCCAGGAAACTGAAATTTAAAAAAAGAAATTGAGTAGTTCAAATCTCAGCCTGCACCTGCAGAATACACCCCATTGCAAGTGAGAGATGGGTTTCTTTCAAGCAAAGAGAAACTTTGCATGTCTGTGAATGGGGACAGTAACAGAGACTGGCCATAAATTTCCAGAAAATGCTACATCCTTTTCTTTAGCAGACTAGAGCTTTTTGTGGGATATCTCGAGAGAGAAGATAGTTAACCTTTATAAGCTCCTTACTATATCAACTTCTGCCTCTGCTTTAGTGTCATAAATTATCTAACAGTTGCTGCAATATGCAATTCAAACTGTGCTGGATATTGTTATTATTCAACTTAAAATAAAATCAAGGCTGTCTGAGAAAACCAGGCTACTTCCATTCCCATGATCCTTATTTCTCAGTTGCTGAGTGAAACAGAATCTAAATTTAGTGAATTTTCCAGCCCAATTGCAATATGTTGTTTTATTAGTTAGCCTCTTTCCATTTCTTTCCCTGAAATAAATATGAAATTACTATTAATGTGGTGAAATTTATCTAAGAAACCTCATAAATTTATATCATTTATAGTTGCTGAAATAATAGTTTGCCCAAAGTGTTTATGATGACTGTTATGCATGTTAGAATACAGAAAATAAAGAAGTCCATAAAAATCTTCAAAATGTTGTTGTTGTACCATAGGCATCCTGTTTGTTTCCTTTCATTTGTCGAGTCTATATTCTCAAGTCAATGTATATATATATGCCTGGCTAATCAGAAGTAGAAAAATTTGAAAGTGGAATTTGTATAAGAACAAGCTCAAGGTTTATATGAAAGGAAGATAAAGGGATTTATCTGAAATAAGATCTTTCCCTCAGTTGTTACACTGTTTCCATTCAGTGTTGACCATGCTTTGAGCAGGAGGTTAGATGCGAGACTTCCCATCTTCCAACCTGCCTCATCCTCCAACCTGTGAGAGATTTGGGATTAGGCTCAAAGGTTGTCTCCGTCTGTGTTGGCAGAGAGCAAGTGGAAATCACCCGTTAGAGATAAAACAGAAAATGAGGGCTGTTACCCTCATTTCTGGCAGTTTACAAAAGGAACAGGGGCAGTTTTCTGAGAGGAAGGAGTAGTCCTGTGCTGAGTATATGTCTGACTCCTAATGTAGTCTGACTGGAAAAGCCTGATAGCCCTGTCACCTCTTGCCCAGGAGCCCCTCACATACCTTATCCCCAAACCAGATACTTGCCAAGCCAAAGCTTTCCGCACCTCCTTTTTCCCTAACTGTTGCCATCCCACAACTCTGAGCAGCCTTTCTTCAAAACCCCTCCACCCTCACTTCTTTATTCAAATTCTTTTTTTGCCTCAAAGTCTTGGTTTTCACAGTCCTGTCCTCCTCCAGGACAGTACAGTCCTCTTACTTCAGGAAGAGAGCTATCTGTTCTGATATCCCCAGCTTCATCTGCTCAGCATCTCCTTGTTTGCCTGTGGGGCTTTCCTGGGCTTCTCATGGCTGGTGGCAGCAGCAGCTGACAAGGTTCCCTGTTTTCTACCACCCAATTAGTCTGTGTTTTGTAATGTTAAAAGTCTGATTCTCAGATTTTGCAGAATCTGAAAAAGTTTTTTAGCTTCCGTGGGAAGCCTGACTGTGCTTATGAGTCACTCCTTCACTGATAGCTTTGTCTGGAGAGGAAAATACACTGGTCTTATCACATGCATCTGCTCAGTGTTTTGCTAATGCCCTGGAGTTTATAGATAAGAAATCCTGCCTAACTTTGTTAACTACTACACAAGACTGCTGATATTATAAACATGTGTCTTCCATTATCATGTAGATAACAGACACATGTTAGCAAATAAAGATCATTTGGACAGCTTATCAACAGTGTTCCAGGTCACCTGGGCTTAAAAGACCACAGAGCTGTAGGCTTGCCAGTTTACCCATCTCCTTTAGGAGCCCCCTGTGCCCCAGGGCAGTCACCAGCTGCTCTGTGCCTTCGGCCATCTGTTCTCTCTGTGTGGGTGCAAGCCAAAAGCGTGCCTGACTCACATTTTTTATTTTTTTTTTATCATCTAAATTAATTGTTTTGTCTCTTATGTTTCCTTTAAGCATTTTTTACCAGTGCCCCAGTACAAATTGCTGAGCTGTCCATTCTTTCACATAATGTACTGAAAGATTTCTTAGAGTATTTACAGTTCAGAAACCTCTTCAGCAGAGACTCTGTGTTGTGAACGTGACCCCTTCAATGGTGAGAGAAGCTGAAAGTGGCACTGTGAGCCCAACCAGAAATGAGCCTCGGGAAGAAGATGGATTTGTCTCTGGAAAGTCCCTGGGAAATTTTTAGCTCAGTAGAGTAAAGCAGACTTTACATATGTGCATTTTCTCTAAGGAAAAAAAAATTAAATAAAGGGAAAGAGAAGCAGTAAGAAAGTTATTTTAGTGGAAGTATTTAAAAGTATAAGAACAGCAATATTTGTGAGGCCAATGGGTAATTCACTCTAATATATTAGCTCCACTATAAGCATCTGTTTAGGAACATCTTTAAAAACAAGCAGGCAAGCACAGAGAGATATTCCCCATATGGTCTCTCACCTCCAGCAGTTTATGAATCAAGTGATTTTGAGCTGGGGAGAGTCTCTGCTTTTAATAGTGATCAGGGATTTTTTCCTCAAGAATTCAGCTAAATTTGGTCTCAGTATCTCAACAATCCTCACTGCTGCAGTGCAGGTTTGAGATCTTATTAAAAGATTTATAGAAATTTCCAGCATTTCTATAAATGATACTCAGATTTTTCAAATCAGGATACATGAAGTCTGTATACGTAATTGCTCTGCCTTTCTTCAATTTGCTATTACTTAGCTTACAGATACAAGTAGCAGCTCAAAGCCTGGCTTACTTTTTGTGGCCACAGCTACACTTTTCTAGATGTGCATGTTAAATAGTTATATACATAAACAATTTGTCGTGAATGGTAAGCAAAAACTTCAAAGTAATTAAATCATAGAGTCAGTCTGCTGGGAAAATGATCTCGATGTCCAAGTGAGAAGTTTCATTTCCCTATGAACTGTATGTGGTTATGGTGTCTGTCCAGGAACAACACTTGTATTCTAGAGCATTTCAGTACTGCAGTGTGACATTCATTGATTTCTTTGGAAATTCACTTTAGTCAGAGTTTAACAACTGTTCTTTTCTTCCACAGATAAAGAAGGTTGCAATATATCTGTGTCGCAATAACACTATTCAGACAATGGAAGAACTTCTTTTTGAGCTGCAGCAAACAGACCCAGTGAACCCCATAGTCCAACATTGTGATAATCCTCCATTTTATCGTTTTGCTGCCAGTAACAAAGCCTCAGCTGCAGCTTCTGGTATGACCTGAATGTGGTTTTTTTTACGCTCTCCGAGTCTTTTGAGTCTTCATCTCTTTGTAAAAAACAATCTCTTACTTTTGCATCCATTCAGACCTCTGTACATAAAGTACAAGTTTCAGGGTCGTGTTGCGTGTCTGCATTACAGATCTTTTTAATCCCTAATGATGTATATGCTTTGTTAACATGTGCCTTAATTATCTCAACTATTTTAATAGCATATTACCAATATTTGATGCTGTTCAGAATTCTGCCACTCTTCAGAAAACTCTACTCTCTAGTGTATGTTTTATTCAGAACAAGAAATCATCATTAATGTGGTGAACACAGTAGACACATCAAGCAGAGCTTCCTGAAAATTGAGAGCCTTAACAGTGTGGCAGTTCTGTTTTGAAAGGCCTAATGCCATTTTCCAAGCTGCAGTAGTTAAATACACTTAATAACCAACCCCACATTTAACCTGGTAGATGTTTTGCCAAATCCTTGAAAAGCAATAGACTGTGTCTCTTGAGCATGAGCTTAGTTTAAGGAGTAGAAGACCATCATTCTGTTAATCTACTTCTCAAAGCATGTGAACTTTACACCATCTAGCCATGGAAGCAGGTCCTGGTTTGTAGAAGTGTTCATTCATTCATATGTGCGAGTACTTGAAGGATGGTCACTTTGACTGTAGCTGCTAAAAAACTCTGTAAGTTATGGGCTTTTATGGCTTTGCAGATGCTGTCTGCTGCATGTAACAGGTGTTCTTATTCACATCTCATATACAGGAACCACCTCCAGCAGTAACACTGTTGTAGCTGGCCAAGATAGTTTTCCTGACGCAGAGGAGAACAGAGTGGTGAAGGAGACTGATGAAAGGTTTGTGGCTTGGGGTTTCTTCCTTCAAAATGTATGTGTTTTCCTAGGCTGAGGGCAAGATGTTGGACAAAGTTCTGCATTGCACTGTGAGGAACTCCGGTGCTCAGATTGATCCTGAGTAGCGTTATCCAAGTATGCATAATATTTTATTAAAAAAAGCTATTCTCATAATTCCAGTTCCTGACTCTTGTTTAATTGTAAAGGAACAACTGTTAAACCTACATTCAATGAATTGTGCTAAGTAGGTCATGTTTTTATAGGAACTATCTGCAAAGGTGAAAGAAAAGAATAGGAATGTGCACCAAATAATGATTACTAAAATCATTACAAAAAATCAGATTTGATCACACAGTTTGATTTCATGGACAATGAGTAAAATTTAGTTTGCAGATTTATATCAGTGATTGCAAGGACACCTCCTTTGTCTGGATGAAATTATTTATAGAGGACAGCTATGGAAAATAACTTGCTTATAAATTATATATTCAGTTTAGACTTCTGCTACTTATGGTCCATACTGACAAATGACAAATGAATAAATGCAAAGCCTCAGGGCCGTCAGATCCTAGAGCAGAGACATACAGATTGTTTCTCTCACAGAAATGCTCTTAGTTTTTCAAGAGAACTTTGGACAATTTATAAAAACATCTGTTAGTTAGTGTATTTACATTAGTCACTGATAGTCACTAATATCTCTTCAGTAGTCCAACCCTCCTTCCCTGAGGTTCAGGGCTTAGAGATAATTATGTGAGCAGAGGTACCTTTCTGTACTTCCAAACTTTTTCATTGCTTGCTCTCTCCATGTTACAAACAAGAGTAGCATTTTGTCAGGTTAGTTATATGTGTCCACTAATTTAAATGTAAGTAAAAAATGGCACTCGGTGCTAAGTTTCAAGCTGATAGTAAAACAGATTCAACTCTAAGTGATATTTGTCAACATATGCACTGGAAATGTACTTAAAAGGATAATAAAACCATTTTTTCCTCTGAATTTTTATGATTCCTTACATGAATGTTTATGGCTGCATAGCTTTAAGATAAACTTTTATTCAGTTGATTTACAGGCAAGCTGAGCAAACATCTCTTACAGTAGTTCAAGTCAGGATTTCTTGTCTTATATAAGTTTTAAATATGACTCTGAAAAGGCTTTTAGGCTTCAGATCTGCCAGAGACTTTATGATAAAAATGAAAGGAAAATTACGAAGGTCTGATATTGGTATTCAGGATCCTGCTGAAAGGCACCTCAGAAGAAAATGGAAAATAATTTGCCTGAACTCATTGCTGGCATTTATGTTACCAAAGCTGGCTGTAAGTGCATCTGCATGTCAAAACCAGTGTGTCAGTCTTAGAATGTCCATTAATATTGGCTTCATACGCCAGAACATACGAAATAATGAGGGTCATAGATAGAATACCATGTGTTGAATGGTTCACAATGCTTTTTTGTCAACTGCACAAGGAATTTATTGCATGCTAATGAGATACACATGCTTTGTAAACAGTGTAGTATGCTTTACTATATTACAAACAGTGTAGTATGTTGATGTATAGTGAAACACCCTGCACTAAGGTATGTTCACATTAGTAAGAAATTTCATTGAATTTTGTATAGAAAATCTTCAGTCTTGTCTTGTTTGATCCATGGTTATTTGCAATCAGTTTCCTAGTTTTTCAGGAAAGGTGATGTTTTTAGATCATCACAACTGTGTGAGCTGTCAGTATGGTTCCTCTCATTCCACCTCATTCCTGATTACCCTGAGAAAACAAGGTGGAGGAAGTCAAAAGAGATCACCAGGAAAAGTCAGCTTAGCATGAATCTGTGGCAGATTTGAGGACAAGTGTGAGCAATTTGCTCTGACTCTATATCCCTTAACTTTTCTATTAGGTCTGCTCTGGCATTTGCTGGATTCTCCTCTTGAAGGGTCATCCACTATAGTTTTTTCCTGCTTGGTACTGGTGCAGGCTCAGCTTTGGACTATCCAGTCAGTCACAGAATCACAAAATATTCTGAGCTGGAAGAGACCCACAAGGATCATGGGGTCCAGCTCTGAAGTGAATGGCCCATATGGAGATTGAACCCACAGCCTTGGCATTTTTAGCACTGTGCTTTGAGAGCATTATCAGTTTGGCAGGATTTTCCCCGTGTACATGATCTGTGGCAAATAATAGCTATGAATAGTTTATATCTCAGATCATCCTTAGCAGTTTCTTCCTTCAAAAAAATCTAACATTTGCAGCATAAGAGTTTTCCTTTGCTAATTTTAAAGCCTTGTGATACAGGAGCACACTGCTAGAACTTCTCAGTAACTGGCTGCAAAAATGTTTTGTGGAAAGAATCAGCATTACATTCATTTGTTGTCTACTCCTATGTGAAAGTGAATGCTTAAGGAAATGCCTTTTTTTTTTAGGGTAAACATAAAGTCCACATGATTAATGTCAGTCTGTGTTTTTAACGAAGATTTTTTTTTTCTTGTATTTGAAGGTTCGGTAATGTCATTAGAGCGCATACCCGACTAGAATCGAGGTACAGTAATAGCTCTGGAGGATCTTACGATGATGACAAAAGTAAGTTATATTCAATTTGATGAAATGGTGTTTTGGTTGGAGAGGAAAACATTCTAATGACCAGTGGAGCCTCTCTGTTTAAAGTTCTGTATAAACAGGAATGTAGCATCGCCATGCAGGGAGTGTCCTTATTTTCCCTCCATACCTTATTTAATTAATTTATTTTTTTTAATCTGGGTTCAGTCTGTTTGAAGGCCAGAGAACTTCACAGAAAGCAGCAGCAGCAGAGAATCTTCCAGAGAGTAAGGCATTGGGCCTTTCATACATGGCAAGGCAAAAGACTTGTAAGAGCATTAGAGCAAGTACTTTGAGTTGTGCCATTTGGCAATATATCCCTCCAGATCAAGTGCTGTTATATGAGCATGAAAAGAGGCTCAGGAGTTTTCAAATATGAGATCTTATCTCCTCATTAGCTTTTATCTGCTCTCTGTAACCAGTTTCTGGCTGCACTGTGCAAACGTGTGTTAGAGGGGAGATGAGCCTCCTGAGCATTCTTCTTGTTCTTTATGTTCTTTATTTAGTATTTCTACTAAATTGGCTGGAAATGGTCACTGGTTCTCAGCAGAGATTCCAAAGAAAACCAGTTAACTATTGAACAACAGTGCAAAACTGGGGAGTTGGATGATTTGACTTAATTTCTGGAGTGCATTCAATTTACGGTTTTTGGCTAGGCCCTAACCAAATGTAAAAAAGGCAAGATCTTGTTATTGACTTTCATCACTGGCTTATTAAAGCCAGGTCAAGTACTATATTGGCCATAATATCTTGGTTTGGTATTACAGACACCATTTTGGAACAGTATTTTGACATAGAAAGTAAAGATTTTATGCATTTTTTAATCCAAGTAATTTTTGGCAATACTCTCCTGCAAAATATGCAAAGACTGTAAAATACAATACGATAGGATAATTTAATGTACACCAACAACTACTATTCATAATTATGAAGCACAGTATCAACGAAATATTGTGTATATAAAAACTCCAGAGTTTAAATACATAAGAAAGTGTGCAACATCTCAAACTCAGTGGGATTTAGTACACCTGCCTTGGATTTTTTTACAGCTTTCTAGTGCTGCAGCTACTTAAAATGCTTCACCAGATGTTAATTGAAGCACTGGTGCTAATCTGATCTGCATGAACATTCTTTCAAGACAGAGCAGCATTTATATTATCAGAACAGCCTTCACAAATATCTGGTTTTGACAAGAGCTTAGAGTGATAAAAGGTTAAAAAATACAGAAGTTTTCTTTGCTCTTTTGGAATGCCTCCTCCAGTGCCCAAATGTTCTTTCCTGCCTGTACCTGCAAGATTTGTAGTACCGTGAATATTTATGCAAAGTGTCCTTCTTACAGGGTTCCTTCAGCAAATATATGAATACCTAGAAGGAAAATAAAATATATTTTACTTACCTACTTACATTTATATAGACTTCTAAAGCAAAAGGAATTTTTATACCTCTTGCCATTCTACGAGAAACATAATGCAACTTCCATTAAAAAGGACAACTTACTCCCTCAGACAGGCAGCCTAGGCTGCAAAGGATTTGGTGCTATGGCTTCTCTCCTCTCTCCAGTCTACTCTAACATTCATGTATTGCTGAGGATATAAATAGGGAACACAGCTCTGCAGCACACAAACCCTTTTGTTCAGGCAAGGCTTGTATATTTACCTTCAAAGTGCTGCTTTTTTTTTTTTTCTCAGTCTGCATATAAACCCGTGAAAATATAAGTGAGGATCTAGGTCTTGGTGTGAACTTCATGAAGCACTTTTCTGTGAAACACTTAAATTGGTAGAAATAAGTGGCTTCTGTGCAGTGCTTTTTCTTGAAAAACATCTGGCAAACATTATCTGGTTAATTCTTAGAAGAAGAATATGTGAAAATGCCATACTTTGATATATTATTAAGTCATTTTATTCTTTTTTTTCTGTAACTAATCATCCTCCAGAGAATCTAAGTAGATATCTAAATCACAAAGATACAAAGTGTTCCTTTCAAGACCAGCACTTAAGAATGGGAGTTACGAAGTTGGCATTTTAGAAATAATTGGAGAAGCAGCTACTGCATTTAAAGTCTTCTGAAGATCTGGAAATCTGAAGATGTTTTTCTAAAATAAGTGATGCACAGTATAAAAATCCAGCTCTGATACTTTTGTGGGCATCAGAACAGCTTTGTTTCCCGTGGGAAAGATGACAAGCATCAGCTTAAAAAAAAAAAAAAAAAAAAAAAAAGAAAAGGAAAATGGTGAGCGTTTCAAGCTTACCTAAAATACAAGAGCGTAACAAAACAAACAAGAAAACAAACAAATGAAGACACAAAAAGAAGGAACAGAACAAAAAATAACACTCACTAAAAATTCATAAAGGGTAATGTTTGAATGTATGTCAGAAACAGATCTAGAAAGGATATTTTCCATGGCAGGGTATCACAGACTGTCAGACCTCAGAAATAAAAACTGAACAGTGAGAAAATTGAGAGGAATTAGAGGTAACAAAATACAGGAGAGATGAACGAAATTGTGCAGCTGAGACAAGACAGAAAGTGGTGGAAATAACTTATTTGACCCACATCATTGCAGATAAACAGGTGGAAGAAGAAACCCCTATGCTCATTAACAAAGCAGCTGTCACACTAAAGCAAAATTAAATACAACCTTGAGAAATTCAAGATATAATTCATCCCTGTTGAAAAAAAATTACCCTTAAGATGTTTTTTGCATTCCTTATGCCTCCTTGCCAATTCAGGACATTTAACTTCTGCCTTTGTAGCATCGCTCAGCAGGGCACTGGTGAGGAGTTGCAAGAATGTGTCACTGGTACTCACTCCTTGCAGCAGATGGCTTCTGACAGCAGCTTTGTTGGCTGAACTTTTCCCTCATTTTCAAGAGAAAGTCTGTTGCTTGGTGCTTTGTGATTTGGATCCAAAGCTACTAAGTGACAGCAGGGATTCAGCTGCCGCTCCTACCATTCAGTGCTGTCTGCCTGGAATCTCTTTAATTTCCAGCAGCATGAAAGAGGGATTAAAAATGCATCACTTGTTATTGAACACAGGAATTTGCAAACCTCATGGCATCACATTGCTCCAAACAGCTGAACTCATATGTTAGCATAAAATCTATTTTAATATTTCGCAAAAATAGGTAACCAGACTTGAGTTTTATGCACTTTTTTTGAATGCTTTTCCATGCAGATGATCCTGTTTCTCCATATACAAGTTGGTTATTGAATATTGTTGAAACCAAACAGCCACATCCCCTGCCCATGCCGTACAATGGAGGATGTTGGGCACCACTTGTGGACTATCTCCCAGAAACCATCACACCCCGAGGACCCCTTCATAGGTGAGCAGTTTCTCATTCTGACATTTCAGACAATGAGATGCTTCCTCTTAGTAGCTGCCCGACACCAATCCAACTGTCTCACCACTCAGAACATCTGAAAATCATACATTTCTGCTGATTTCCAGTGCAAAAATCAACATGCAGTGAAAGCTCACAATTCTACCAGATTTCTACCAGAAAGCCTATTTACAATGTAGGACATCACTGATAAGAATAGGACTGATGAAGCAACTGAAACAGAAAAGGAAAATTTCTTTTTCCCAGGCCTCTGTGCATGTTATTCATAGCACTTTGATCTTTTATTTTAACTAGGCCATGCATATTCTGAAAAATCCTCTTTTATATAATTTGTATTGGCAATAATAGGGCTTTTGTCAGTAATGGATACTTGTTGGCTTGATACTGTAACTAAAGTGCTTCAGCATTAATTGTATTGAGAAGAAATGCTACAAATCTGAAAGCGTATAGATTGTGTATTTCTTCAGAACTAGGCATCCTGTTTGTGCTTTCCCATTTCCAAGAGGTTTGAAACTGATGCTGTGATTTAACTTCCAGGTGCAATATTGCTGTTATCTTCATGACTGAGATGGTAGTGGATCACAGTGTGAGAGAAGATTGGGCTCTTCACCTCCCTTTATTGCTACATGCTCTCTTTTTAGGTAAGGCCAACAGAACAAGAAAGAAAGTATAAATGTACTCCCTCCTTTTACTTTCATTTTTCTGAAGATATAGAACTGTGTGTCTTACATGTTTTGTGATTTCCTCCCTCCACCCTAAAAGAAAAAGCCCAAGGCAGTCACAGTCTGTAATTAGTCTCAAAAGTTTGAAGTTTTTGAGTATTTTGGCCAACCTCACCCAAATTTGAGAGATATGTAGAAATTTGAAGATGAATGACTTCCTAAAATATCTCTATAAAAATGTGTGGCATGGCTCCTGCAAGAAAAGGGGGTGAGATTCATGCCTTTGGTTAGTGATGACAGTCTACACATACCTTGGACATGGACCACACACATCTGTGCTGTCTCTTGCCTTTGCAAAAACAGTCTGTAAGAGAGTCAGGATAACTGTACTGCGGAGGTAGCAGGGTTAGGACACAGACCATGGAAAGAAAAGCTTCATTAATTTCACTGCTGATGGAATACTTCATCATCAGTGTGTTCCCTTACGTACCTGAGCACTGAGGCACTGCTTTGTCCCCACTGCTGTGTCTGCTCCTGTGCGTAGCACACTTCATCTGGAGGCTGTTACCTTCCTTGTCCTGCCATTCAATGTTACGAAAAGTGAGTGGCCTAAATTTTTAGCACACAAGGGTATTTAGCATTATAAAGCCATTCCCCAACTTCGTGGCTGATAAATAATAGTGTTCACAAATAAACACAGACAGTTGTGAAATAAATTTCTTATAGCTGAGATCACAGCTCACTTTTTCTTCACTCACCATGGTTACCACTAAGTATTCACGGTCAGTCTGGGAAGAATCTGTTGATCAGCAGGCAAAAAGAGATTAAATCGGGATGTTACAGCACAGTGGTAAAATATGTCGAAGAAGATGCTTGATCTCCTTTACTGCTACTCTGTTACCAACTGTTCTGCTTAAAATTTTTTGATGAAATAGGGTTTTGTATATCAGTACGTTGATTTCACAAGCTTGTAATGAAACACAGGACTAACAAACCAGGACTGTGTTGGATGGGACTCCCAGAGTCTGTTTTGATATGATATTTCACATACATTTGCTTCAAATTTAAACTTACTTTGTGGTTGCCCATAACAACTTCCTCATTCTTTTGTCTGTTTCTGTGAACTTTGTAAGTGTAAGAGGGAGGTGAAAGAGAACTGGTTAATTTTATGGATCAAATCAATAACCCTTAACTGATCAAACAACGTCTTTGCTATGATCTGTAGTAAGTGTGAGAAAACTGTTTGTTATACTTTGAAATTGTCACAAGAATAAAGGAAGAACTTAAGAAGGAGTTGTACAGAGCAGTATGACCACGTCAGTTAAGATGGCTTTAAGGAGCTGTCAGGGAGTCATGTGAATAAACATATGCAGAAATACGTTATGATACTAGTAATCCACTAGAAAAATATCTTTAGTTATTTGTTTATGCAACAAATTTCAAAATAACAGATTTTTAATAAGGAATAAATAGAAATTTATTAATACAATTAAGACAATCCCTTGGCTAAAAAGTCACAATTCTGAAATGTGAAATTAAAATTAAGTGTAACTGGTAACACAATGTAATTGGTTTAGTGGTAACTAAAGTGAGATCGGAGCTTTCAGGCTTCAAGGTCAGTTTCTCTAGAGTTGTTATATCTCCTGTGGAAAAATTTCCTATTCTGTAGTAGAGCACTTGTGATGTTGTAAGGAAGTTATGCCACACATTAGCCAAAGGTATGTATGTAATTAAAAATTAAGTGTTGCTGTCTTGTTGGAATGTAAGCAGGCAGATGCGTCTGACTGAAAAGAAGACTAGAAGGTAGTATGCTGGCTAGATGGAAAGCTGGTATCCTTTGATTTATTGAAAGGTGTGAGAAGATATTAAAATGAAAGAATTTTGCAATATCTGTTTGTTTAATAGGCTATTGAATGGTTTGTAGTACTGTTGGTGAAGCAGGCAGGCAGGCTGCTGGTTTGAACTTGCCTATCTCTGGTGGATGGAAATCACTTTTCTTTAAAATCTCTTTTGCAACCAGTGTGAAATTAGTTGAACAGCTAGACTCCTTTCCCATGGAAATGTGGCCATGTCACAGAAGCTTACCCTCTTTGGAACTCTTACAGGTTAAGGAAAGGACCAGCACTGGACAAGCACAAGGACTGAACTATCCTTTTCACTTCCTAGTTAGCAATAGCAATTCCTGGGCCAATGCTTTCATACAGCCTTGGGGTTTAATAGGACTTCAGCTACAACTGTTGCCAATACAGAATTTGTTTTCAGCTAAAAGACCTTTTCATATCTTTTCAGATGTATGTTACAACAAGGTGGGATAGGTTCATTATCTCCTGGCAGGTGGAAGTGGAATGGAGAAAGGTGAACAGGAGCAGAAACCTTAAGAAGCTGAAATAGGAATGGGCAGGATGGCCACAGCTCTTTTGGAGGCTATTGGGAGATAAATAAGACCAAGGGTCACAGGACCTCCAAAGAATTGCCCTTAGGAACCAAAGGCACAGTGTTCAGACTATGGCAGTATGAGCAGCTTCATTATTGCAGGGCCAACAAGAACCAGCATGGCCAGAGTATATTAGAAAACACCTGACTTGAAAGGTCTGGTGGCTGCTGCCACACAGAGTAATGACGTATTCCTCTTTTTTGGAGAGAAATATATTCTGAGAAGAGAGCAGTTGAAGAAGAAAAAAGTTAACTTTTCAAGCACTGAAACTACTCTAAAACAGAAGCGCGTATGTTTAAGTATACTGCAAGGTACTGAAAGAGAATCCAAATTAAAACAGAACGCAGAAATATCCGTTTCCTTCGTATTTGTAATTTGTGAACTATTCTGGCTGGTTTAGATCTGACAGACAGCAGTAGTGAAAACCAAATCAGTCTTTCACTGCTAGACTTTCAGTTTGAGTTCTGCATCCTGAGGTGGGAACTAATTTCTCATGCTGCTCACTAGTAGTTGAAGTTCTTTTTTGAGTGATTTGTCTGTCAGTTCCTTTTTTAATAAATCAGTACCTGCCTCTTACAGTTTGTACTCACTCTAAGACTGATGTCTGTGCTAGAAAGCCAGATACTGTGGTAAGCAACATAATGACAACCACCATCAAGAATACCTCATTTTTAAAGGTTTTCCGGACCTGTCAAATTAACTGCAGTGAGACAGAATGCATAAAGCTCTACTGCCACTCATTCTTTGTACCTCCTGTGTGGGACCTCAGTCTGGAACCTTAATATACACATGTATTTATGTAACAGCACTGGTAACTATGTCTGGAAATACTACATCTTTTGTTTATTTGCACTGTTGTCGTGAGCTGCCTTGGAATTTTTGCTGTTTCTGGAATGTGATCTTGTTTATTATTACTTCATATTCAGAGATTGCTGTAACCTTTTCTTTTTAGGTCTTGACCATTACCGCCCGGAGGTCTTTGAACACAGTAAAAAGTTACTGCTTCACCTTTTGATTGCGTTATCTTGCAATAACAACTATCAAGCCATTGCATCTGTGCTTCTTCAGACCAGAGAGATGAATGAGACCAAGACTCTGACAGTACAGCCAGCATACTTACCTGAATATCTTTACACAGGTAATGAAGCAAAAGAAGAACACTGTATCATACTGTCAGGTTTTGATAAATCAAAGTAATAAAGTGCCAAATACGAACAGATCCTATTAATACTAATCCACACAAACTACCCTAGGGATGCATACAATTTATTATTAGACAACTTTTCATGATAGTGAGAAAGTTATCTAATGTAAGGCAAAATTTGTAATGTAGTTTTTTAAAATTAATAGGGTTAATAACTTCCTGATTCCCCCCTCAGGGATCCAGAGCTACTTAAATGAGGGCAATCATTCCTCGACCTTAAGAGAAATGAATAAATAATTCTGAGACAGAAAGAGCAGCAAGAATGTGCAGCTCAGATTTTCCATTATAAAGTTAAGTTTCACATGATACACACCCTCCTTTATATCACTGATACATTGCATTGCTGTCCTGAAATCTGTTTCTACATTAGGAGTCTTACTTCAGACTTCTCCTGAGGTCAGTGTTCTATTACTTTTAGCTATTTACCTGTTTTTAAGGAGTTGGTTGGAACCAATTTGTGGAAAGCTGCTAGTTAGATTTACTGTCGTCATATAATATTACTAAAAGCAAGTGTACTGTTCTGTTTTGAAGGAATCACAAAATCAATATAGAGTTGTGGATGAAGGACTAGTTGTGGGGAAGAGGGTGAGGAATTTTACCATACAGTGAAAAATGAAAAGTAAAGATTCTCAAATCAGTGGCATTTCCATGGTTCTTTAGGAATAAGTAATTTGGCTTTATAAAAAATATTACATGATAACTTATTATTTTTTTCTGAGACACAACAAAATTATTTTAAAGTAATGAGCAGAAGGGATAGATGTTTAAGATTGATGAATTATTTTGGCCAAAGAAATTTCATTCTGAATAACATCTGTGAAAAATTATCTCGCATGAGTTTCCTGTGTTGAGTTGGGTGGATTTCTTTCCCAGTGCACATCTATGAACTATTAAATACAAAATAAAATTCTTACATTAAAATTATATTGCTGCTTTTCTGCCAAATGAAAAACTGTTTTCATCCTTGCATCTAAAAAATGTAATTGGTACCCTGAGTCTGGCCCTCTGGAGTTCAAGAAGTTATCAAGACTTGATATTTTGGACTGGCTTTTGAGAAGCTAATATAAAGAGTGAGAGTGTGGGTGAGTAGCTGTAGCAAAGAATCCTAACTGAAAATGCTGCAGCATTATGAGGTTTATTCCTCATAATGTCAGGCAACAAAATTAGGAGTCTTCTGATTTGCAATGGATTTTTTCCTGCTCCCATTTTTCTCACAAGAAATGTTGTAGATACAGCCTAAACATGACTAGAAGTCCAACCTTAAGAAAACAGGTCTTGGTTTCTAATCTTAGCTCTGACACTGTGGCAAGCTTTTGATCTAGCAGAACTCTTACTCAGGTGTTTCATCCTAGTGCTGAAAATATTTTGTATGACTAGTCCAGTGGGTACAGTTACTAAAGATGTTGAACAGAAGCCTTAAATATTTATGTCTTGATTTCCATTACATTTGTAAAATTAGGACAGGATAATCATTCTAAAAATTCCACCTTGCAGGTTTTTTCCATATCAGACTAGCCCAGAGAAGTGAACTTGCATGCACTTTGCCAGTTTCTAAATTCACTTTTAAAAAGTCCTACTTCTGAACGTAAATGCCCTAGAATATTTGTTTTCCAAGTACTGTTGTCCTTGTGCAGTAAAAAAATAAATCTTGACGTGGATAGTTTTCATTCTATTCTGGATTCTACACATTTAGAAACAAAGTACCATTTTTCACTCCCATCAGTATTTGAGGGTTGTTGTGTTCTGCAGGTTTTCCCCATGTTTCCCAGTGGAAGATTTCTGCCGCTGACTCTGAAAAGAGCTGCTTGGCAGACACTTTCATCTGCAAAGCTGGCCCAACAGTGCATTCCATCTTTATCTCCTCCCTTTTGGCTGGCAGGTGGCTTCGACTTTCTGCGGGAATACCAGTCATCTCCAGTGCCAGACTCCGGCTTGAGCTCCAGCTCCACCTCCTCCAGTATCAGTCTGGGAGGCAGCAGTGGAAATCTCCCACAGATTACACAAGAAGTTGAGGACATGGACACTGCTGCTGAATCAGATGAGAAAGCAAACAAATTAATTGAGTTTCTGACAACCAGGTAATGCAGATAAGCAGAAGATATGTTTGTACTTGAAGTACATACTTTCATTAAGCAACTTAAAAAAAAAGAAAAACAGGAAAAAACCTTGCCTGACAGACATAAAGTGTTTAATTGACTGATAGTTTTATGTTCAGAGATTAATGAATAGAAGAAGCCAGTTTCATTAATATAAAATAAGATATAAAGTGTACAGTGCATAGTGAAAAGCCATAGTGAAACTAATATTAACTACCAGCTACAGCCAGCAGATTCTAGGCACAATGTTAAATTGAAAAACAGGTGTTTGTTTATGCTGTTCTCTACACAGCATGGCTTGTATTTTAAAATACAGCATAGGAATATTTATTTACTTTTATTTAAAATTCTGTTTGATTGCATGTTTACCAGGTCATGGCCCTGCAAATATCTGAGTACCTGTACAGATTATATATGTTAACTGAATATATTTATTTCAGATAACTCAAAGAAATTTTGCACTTTGTTATGTATTTCTTTAAGGGCATTTGGTCCCCTTTGGTGCCATGAAGACATCACTCCCAAAAATCAGAACACCAAGAGTGCTGAACAGCTCACTAATTTTCTGCGCCATGTTGTATCTGTATTTAAAGATTCCAAATCAGGTAGTAAATACTTTCCTTCATAACTAAAAAAAATACTCCCTCACAGAATTCCTACACTTAATGTTTATCCTGTGTCTTAGTAGATCTGCTTATGCAGAAGCACAGTAAATGTATCTTAACAAGGATGTATAACATATGAAAGAATTGCTTTAAAACAGTTATGTTAGATTAAACTGTGGCTAAATGTTGAATTGAATATTTCTTCAGAGCTGTTGATAAAAAGCCTTTTGATTGATTCTGCCAGATAAAATCTCCTCTGTGTCCTGTTAGTAAAATACATAACAGCTACTAAGTAAATATAGTTTGTTAAATTTCTTTGGGCAATGAAAGTTTTCATTTATTATCATTTTTAGAACATAGGGAATGTGCTGATTGCATTTTGAAAACCAGCACAGTCACTAATTAAATAATTTCCAAGATCAAAGCAGAATGAAGCATCAGTATTTATATTAAAGATCTTATCCAATGCTTTCTGAAGCTAATAGAAAGACTCCTAAATCAATTTAGCTTCAGGTTTGGGAGTTTTCAGAAGTTACTGTTGCTGCTAGCAAGAATAGTGGATGGCTTGAAAGTTTGTCCAGAAACTGTAAAAAAAAAAATTAATCAGATTATCAATTTCGTGCTCAGAATTTTGTTTTGCAGTTAGTTCAGTTAATTTTCTTGAATTCTGTGCAAAATAAATGTCAAATTCTCCAAAGCTCCATTTCTCAGTGTTTGCAGCATGTGCTGATGAGCATATCCTCCTCACAGAGTATGTTCAGCCTGTTTATGACCCACAGCAAAGTCTGTAATAAAAAAGGGAAAAAAGAACCTCACATCCTACTCTTTTGCTTAGGTTTTCATTTGGAGCAGCATCTGAGTGAAGTTGCTTTACAAACAGCTCTTTCAAGCTCTTCCAGACATTACGCTGGTCGCTCTTTTCAGATATTCAGGGCCCTAAAGCAGCCCCTTTCTGCACACGCCTTGTCTGACCTCCTGTCAAGATTGGTGGAAGTTATTGGAGAGCATGGAGATGAGATTCAGGTACGCATGTGTAAATAATGCTTCTTAGAACTGTTGTTTCAACCATTTCAACAAGTGTTCTGGAGTCATGTGATGAAGAGTAGAATGTGGCCTTAGAACAGATTACTTCTGAGTTTGCTGAATTCGTATGTACCTTATCTAGGCCTTTGTCAGGCTGTTACAATCTTACATAGCTCTAAAGAGAACCAGCTAGTGAATTTTAGTAATTGTCACTCAGAATGAAATCTTTGTGATGACCATTTTTTCCTTTTCATCTCCATTAATTTGGGTTTAAGGAATCCATCATCTGTCTGGTGGTGTAATCTCACAAAATGAAGAAGACACCGTCTCATTCCTCAAATGTTAACATGTTTAGGAGTACAGAAATCTGCACCATCCATAATAATACAAAGCTTACACTGACTTAATTTGATATAGACCTTTTACAGTACAATGACATTCACTCTGTTTAGCTAAACAGACTGAAATTTTACAATCAGAGACTATTTATTGCAAGATTAAAGATTTAATAAAGAGTAATACTGGCTCTCAGTAAGAAATAAACTTGACATCACCTCTATATTTTACTTAGGTAATGAAACTGCCACAAGATGACAGTAATACTCTGTCACAACTGCTTGTGTAGAATTTAAATCAGTGACCTGCAAGTCAGAGGTTCAGCGTGCCATTACCAATCCCTTGATGAGATATGTTCCCTTCTTGCATACCTTCATAGATCATTCAGAGGCAGAAAATAAAACACACTTGCAGTGACATTTTAACGTTCAGGGCAGTGGCTTTGATGCGGATGTTGGGTTTTTTTTTTCTGGAGAAATTATAGGCTTTCAGTCGGTGCCTGTTCCTTTTATGAACTGTGGATTTTTAATGTTACTTTTGTTGAATGTCTTCACTAAAATTCTTAACCTCCTGCCTTGATAGGGATATGTAATGGAGGCACTACTTACTTTGGAAGCTGCAGTGGATAATCTCTCTGACTGTTTGAAGAACAGTGATCTTTTGACAGTGTTATCACGGTAAGAATCTGTTCTCTTAACTGTATTTTTTCCAATGTTTCATGACATTAAGTGTGCAATTCTGCAGTCTTAACAGCAAAAAATAATTTTGATAAGACAGAGGTCATTTGTAACCATCCAAGAACCAGACTATGAGCATATTTCAGCCAAATTTTGCCACAGTTTAAATAATGTTGATAGAACTAATAAAACTTTATAGTGTGCTGTAAATTATACCTTTCTGCCACTTGACTATAACTTACTTTAACATCCTTTAAAAATATTGTATTTTTTGCACCTTTGTGCATAAACCTGAAAATGTATCTGGGAAGGAACGTGGGTTTTGTAGTACTGGTTTCATACAGCATGTCATTCTCAGGTGAAGTATTCCCCAGGAATAAATCATCATGGTTTGTTCTCAATAAAACTAGGGAGCATTTTGTCCTGTGTAGACATGGATTTTGTTTGATGTGTTGACCATCTTTATGAAACTCTTGTCCTAAAGGAGACCTTTGTACATGGAGGGAAGTCACAGGCTCCTTCTGTAACATGGCTGTTGATAGTACTGAGGGACATGAATGTCTATCTGACTTCTAATAGTAACAACAGAATAAGTAATTATTTTTTTAAATATCCATGAGTTGCCGTGCTTTACCTGCAGCACAAAAATACCAGGGCTGTCATTTCTGATGCTAGCAGGCAGGGTGCTGTGCCATGGCAGAACCCAAGGAGTACCCTGGGAAAGAGAAGATTCAGGGTAAATACACTTCTACTTTCTAAAGCAAGAACTGCTTATCTTTCTTTAGTGCACATTTCAGCAAAGAGAAAGATGGAACAAAGAGGAATGCAATATACTTTACCCTGACACTTGATTCTAGAATAAGATTCCTTTCAAGTACTACAGACAGTAGAGACTCATTGTGTATGAGGTAGGAATGGGATCAGAGTCAGGAATTAGCTGTTCTCCAGAATAAGCTTCCCTTGTGTTCAACACATCATATTCCTCTGTGCAGATAATTGATAGATATAGTCTGGATCATTGCATGGTAGTCCATGAGGTGGCATTAGTCACTGAAATTGAAACACCTACACTTTCTGCAAACCATCTTGAAGAGATCTTAGGATACAGGCAGGATAGAATGCAATAACACCAAATTTTTGGAAGGACTTGTATTGGCAAGAGCCTGGGCAACCACATGACAGGTTTCTTGAGGATAATGGGGTATATTTGTGGTTCTGCTTAAGATATGCTGTTTTTTATGCCCACAGTTCTCACATTACCCAGCAAGCAATTGTGCATTTGCCTGCCAGCTCTGCCAAGTTCAGGGCTTGCTCCATTGATGAGGACATTTTAAAGACCAAAGTTGTTTTCAGTTCTGCTACTGTCCCATTGGGAATTGCCAGAAGTCACCTCCCAGCTCTGTATTTCTTATCCCCATGTCACTCTTGCCTATGTAGTCTGTAGGCTGTCCTGCTCTGGTTTGGTGCAGTGCCGTGTGAATCTCATCTCTGTCAGGTCTGTTGGCCTGAGTCTGTCTTCTGGAAAAAAGAAGGCAGGCTGCAATAGATGGTTTGGTGTTCTACTTCTCCCATTTTAATATTTATTTACAGTCTGATAAATACTTAGCTTGCATCTAATATGTACCCTCTAAAGCTGTGCATTCACACAATGTAATGGATGTTATAAATCTCGGTTTCAGTTCATCTTCACCAGATTTAACATCAAACACCAAACTGACCGCAAACCGGAAGAGCACAGGGCAGCTGAATATGAATCCTGCAAGCGGCAACACAGCCACTGCTGAGCGAAGTAGACACCAGAGGAGCTTCTCTGTACCCAAGAAGTTTGGAGATGTGGACAAGTCCTCGGACCCACCACGCAGTGCCACGCTAGACAGAATTCAAGCATGCACCCAACAAGGCCTGTCCTCTAAAACAAGAAGTTCATCCTCTCTAAAGGACAGTCTCACCGATCCATCCCATATTAACAATCCAACCAACCTACTGGCCACCATCTTCTGGGTTGCTGTGGCTTTGATGGAATCAGATTTTGAGTTTGAGTACCTAATGGCACTGCGGTTGCTGAATAAACTTCTGGCTCATTTGCCGCTAGATAAAGCTGAAAACCGGGAGAAGTTAGAGAAGCTGCAAGGGCAGCTGAAATGGGCAGACTTCTCAGGACTTCAGCAGCTACTCCTGAAAGGATTCACTTCCCTTACTACCACTGACCTCACACTCCAGCTCTTTAGTTTGCTAACACCAGTGTCTCGAATATCCATGGTGGATTCCTCTCAAGCTATAGGTAAAACCATTACATTTTCCTGTCTTTCAGTTTCTGTTGCATTGGCATTTGGTAACAGACCTCATTCAGCTATCTGAAGAAAACCAAAAATAGCAGTTTTTCTTTATCTTTGAATATAGCATAATGTACTTTGAGCTGGGTGAGCCTTTTTTTGAAATTTAATTGAAGTAATGACCTGTTTCTAGAAAGTGAATCCATTGCACAATAAGGTTTTGGAGGAGAGAAAACATGTATTATTTAGCATTTAATTTGTAGGGCTTTAGCAAGCATTCTGATTGGTGACACAAGTAAACATGTAAGAAGATACTGCCAAAACTTACATTACCTACTTTGGTCAGTTTTTCTGTTCAGTTGTTTTCAGACTATGTCAGACTGCTTGATTTTAAATTAGTGTTTCATGGTATTTTATTTTATATTCTAAAAATATAAATATCAAAAACTCTTGTACACACTAGATAAACTACAATAGCACAATGGTGAGTGAGGAGAGAGGCCTGGTTTATAAGGAAATAGGATAGCATTTTGAAGGAGGTTGTGGCCACTTCTTAATTACATTTCTTGAAGAGAGTTTCTCCATTGTTCCAGATTTTTACTCCTCTGTTTTGGTCAGAAACACAGATACTAAGACAAATGTCCAGTCTTTATAAGTAAGACATAATAAGCCTAGACACAGAGTAAAGGGATGAATGCCATGAACAGCCTGCCCATGTCTAAGCACCTGTGTGGTGCCTGTGTTCCAGGCTTTGGTTGGGCAATTCACACATTGAATTGCTGTGACAGTACCATCTGGAGGTATCTTCCCTTTTCCCTGAATACAGAGGAAGAGTAAGGAAACCATGATCCTAATTTCAGCAACTTGTTTAATTGTGTAGAATGAGAGGGAATGAATGGTTAGAAAATTATTTTCATAGAACAAACTCCTTCTTTTCAAAAAGCAAATTGTGTCCAAATACAATTAGTTGATTTCTGAGCTCCCACCTGAACTAGAGAAGCTTTTGTTATAACTCTCTGTTCCAACTGCTGCAGGTATTTCATCAACTACCTTGAGCTATGAGTTGGTGCAGAAGAGCTGAATCCCATTCCAGACAGCACTTAAGCTGATTACAGCACCTGGAACTCGGTGCATTATTACCTTGAATAGTATAAAACAATGGAAGCTGTGCCTGGCAGCTGACCAGAACAGTTGTTTATTAATCAATACTCGCTGAATTTCTTTTTATGTTTTAGCAGCTGGAGTGAAAATGCAACTGGTTAAGACTGTCAATAAACCAGTTAAGTGGAAAAGATAAAAATTATCTCTTGACGGGAATGTGCAGTAGTGTTTGCAGAAATAGGTTCATGCTCTACAAAAGTATTGTTGCCTAAATGACATACTGGGTTTTCAAATTAAGGCCCCTTTGAGACAAATGTGGCATGACCAACTTGACAGGATCTGTGTGAGTTTATGGCTAATGTAATATTGAAACCGTGACCTCCCATGAAACACCGGTTTAAAAATCACTGTGGCTCTTACTGTCCAGAATATTTGTTTATTTCTGTATTTTCTTGTTCTAGGATTTCCACTGAATGTTTTGTGTCTCCTGCCCCATTTAATTCAGCATTTTGACAGCCCAAACCAGTTTTGTAAAGATATAGCCGAAAGGATTGCTCAGGTATCAAAATAATTTGCTGTTTTGTACATCCTCAAACCCTGTAAATGCAGTTGTCTTGTTCTTGATATGTTTTTATGTTTATATTTAATTAGGTTTGTTTGGAGGAGAAGAATCCCAAGCTGTCAAATCTTGCACATGTCATGACCCTTTATAAAACGCACAGCTATACAAGGGACTGTGCTACCTGGGTAAATGTGGTTTGCCGTTACCTTCATGAAGCATTTGCTGATATTACTTTGAGTATGGTTACATATTTGGCTGAGGTAAGTTTTCAAAAACCTTTTACTCTTCTAACTCTTCTGTTGCCCAACAGCCCAAAGAGATGAAGTGTGCCAGCAAATTACTGGGAGCTCTGCATCTGTTATTTATTATTAAAAATTAAAAGCAGAAATTGGCAGAAAAAAAATCAGAATTACTTTAAAAAATCAATACTGAACACTAAAACAAAAGCTGATACATCTTAAAACAGATTCCTTCATCAGCCAGTTGGATTTTCCACTGTCAAAGTGGGAGGAAACTGGACATTTCTTTAGATCCCATTGAGGAAAATCAGAAGACTAACTCCACAATGGGTTTTCCAGCTTAATATAAAAATATATAAAAATATATAAAACATATCATCTGCTATATAAGGGTCTGGTTCTTGATACAAATTTGTATGCATTCCTTTAATACTGAATGGTATCATCTTGCTGCAAAGGTTTTCCTGTGTCCATTGTTTTCTCCTAACATTTTGCACACGTGGAGTGTTGTGCTGATGCAGTGTTGTTTTGGGGGGTCCAAGGTTCACTTCTGCTCTTTAGCGTAAGGCTGCTTGATATTCTTCCCCCTGTTGTCAGATCACTTTCAGGACAACGTTTTCATACAGGGTTCTCAGATTTATCCCTTCCCTGCTGAGTTGCCTTCAGACTCCCCTCTCATCCAGGGAGAAGACAGTTTTGTATTCACAGAATCACAGAACCATTTTTAGGCTGGAAAAGACCTTTGAGATGATGCATCAAGTCCAACCCCAAATTTAACACTGTCAAGTCCACCACTAAACCATTTCCCTCACTGCCACGTTTACACGTCTTTTAAATATCTCCAGGGATGGTGAGTCCACCTTTTTCCTGGGCAGCCTGTTCCAATGCTGGACAACTGTTTTCATGAAGGAATTTTTCTGAACAGTCAATCTAAACCTTCCCTGGCCTGGCTTGAGACTGTTTCCTCTTTTACTATCAATTGGTACTCTGGAGAAGAGGTTGACACCCACCTCTTTACATAAATTAACTAGCATCTGCCAAAGGATCTATAAAAATCCTCAGGCATCTCTGACTCTGGCTATTCACTAATGTTCAAGAGCCTGAAAAGCCAGGTGCTGCTCCCATGCTCGCTTAAGGCTTCAGAGCAAATGAGGCCCTGCTATGTCAGGCTGCAGTTCCTCACCTTGCTTGCACATGGAGGCTCTGAGTAAGCAATTGCATATGATCTTAAGTGATGGTGAACTGTAGGAACCTTGAACAGGACCTTGAGGTTTTTCAGTCTCTTTTCAAGTCCAAATACTCTGGAGAGCTATTAGCTCTTCAAATGAAGAGCTCTTCATGACATTGAACCCTCCAGAGTCAAGTGTCTTCTTCACAGTGGAAGCTTGTATTCCTAATAAAAAAATGCTATTAAAACTATGTTTGTAATAAAGAAATGCTATAAAAATGTAAGTGTTTAAATTTTTTCTCCTTTGCTTTCCCAGCCTTAGGAAAGCAGTTGCCCCTCTGTTTTCTCTTCAGTGCTCTCTGTACAGTCCCTAGTGCTGCACCACCTCCACAAAGTCCATTGCTCATGATCCTGCTCCCCTTGAAAGGGGTTGAGAAGTGCATGTGGAGACTCTTTTCTGCACTGTTCCCCCTTGCTGTAGATTGGCACCACCTACTGTATCAATAGCAAGCCAGGCAGGTTTTTTACTGTAATAAGGACACATTCCTCACATAGCACCACCAGCAGCAGGATGACAGAGTTGTAAGCACTGACTTCCTTTCTCTGTGTTTACATTGAGTACAGCTCTGTTGAGTCATGTCTGGAGAATATTTATATGGGCATAGAGTAGCTGCCAGTCTGGTGCTGTAGGAAAAGACAAGAAACCATCTTATTCAGCCTGCTGTGGCCTTATATAAATATTTATTTATTTTCCAGATTTCAGAATGTTTCCTCTTTTCTTCTTAATTAATCCCCAGGCCAGGATAAACAATATGGCCCTATCTCCTATAAACCAGCTGTGGGATATACTGTCAATTGGTAAAGCCAAGTAGGTCAACAGCCCCACTGGGCAACCTGCACTTCAATGTTAAAGCCACACACAGCCTCGAGCTTTAACAATCCTGGTTCAGTCCCCAACTCTTGGGGCAGAGGGAAATTTTAAGACAGGCAGTGCTTAAGAATAACAAAGGAAACTGTATTACAACAGTGACCCTTCCAAACACAGGTTTAGTTTCAGAAGGAGATGCTGTACCACAAGTTAAGACTATGAAAACAAATGCTCTCAGTGCAAGGCAGAAGTTTCAATTACTGCCATAGAGGTAAAATTTTGTATTTCATCTATTCGATGGCAGGTCATTGCTTGTCATCAAGGGGTATGATTCTAGAACAAAATAAAACATTTGAGCTCTGTTATTATCCAAATCTTACAGTGAAAAGTAGTGCTTCTTACTTAGTTTTACATATATTCCATTTACGAAAAGTTATAATTTCTTAGAAAACTACTGGGACATCTCCATCTACAGATGAGTACAAATCACTGTTCAGTAGTGCAGTAGAACTCTCAACCTCCACAACCAAAATCAGATCAGTATACAAACATATTACTGAAAGCTTACTTTGGTTTTACGGTAGATTTTTGCAGATTTTTAAAATTTAAACTTTAATCATGAAAGCACACTCATCTGGGAGCATGTCTGAGCTCCCATTGTAATGGGTCATGTTAAACTGGTGATTCATTAAGTCCAGGGTCATGCTCCAATTTAAGTATTAATGTTATTAATAGAGAAGAAAGGACAAGAATCCATAATGCACAGTAATATGTTTATGGTAGATTTTTCCACCTCCTCCTTGTTGGATGGAGGATTGTTTGTGATAAAAACATAAGCATTTATAACCTGTTCAAGGAATCAGTAGAAACTAAACCATCTGTATTGCAAAGGGAAACATGCCCTAGATAAGGCATTAATCTGAGTAATGGCTTGTCTATCAGACATGGCTTTTGAAATGCCCTCTTTATTTCTCAAAACATGTGTTTGACTGCATGGTTATGCCTCAGAGCTAAGTATCTCTTCACACCCCCTGCCAGACTGGGAGGGCCAAAGGGAGCTGTCTCCTGCAGGAGCAGCCCAGGCAGCACTTGAAAGAGAAGGCTGCTCTCTTCTCCACTTATTCTGGGTTAGTTTTTGCTTCAGGAAGGGGACAAGTGTTGCTAATGCAATGTAGATTCCTGAGCCCAGGTAAGATAGTTACCACACAGAACAAGAGAGGAATCCACAGTTCTTCAAAACAGATCATATGTACAAAAGTAAAAACAAAAAACAAAAAACAAAAAAATGTTGAGAACAGTTTTATTTCTTTTTACAAATACAGTGGAAACTCTTTGTCCTGGAATTCTCTTATCCAAATGATGTGTTACTACAACTCCATCTCGCTGCTATTTTTGTTACTTCTGGCAGCAATAGAATTCATATTGCATGAAAGGCACATTAAGGTTGCTATTCTTTTTTTTAAACAGAAATACTCTTTCTTATTGCAAATTCATTATGTATTTAAGGACACACTTGGGCTACAAACCACCACATATCTGAGCAAGTGAAAACTGACACAGTCACCAAATATGTCAGGTTTAAGGGCCAAGAGCTGTTTCAGTCAACAAATTATTTTGACAACAAATTTATACCAACTGTAATGGAAATTAGAAACTTTCAGAGATAAGGTTCCTATAACAGTTTTCTAAACAGCAGTTTCTAAACAACAGAGATAAATTCCCATTATTTCTCAAGAATTCCTTTTCCTATCCAAATTATCTGATGCAGTAGTCTCTGTCAGAGACCAAAAAATTTTCTTTCTGTCATCCAGATAGTTTCTTCTAATCCTTCACTGAAATGATATATTGGCTGATGTTCTGCATCACATAAACTGGAAACAAGGAATCAAACACATATTTGGAAACCACATATTTGGAAAGAAGGAATCAAATTTTCCATTGCAAGATCCTAACAGAAGGCAAAAAAACCCTTGGTAAACCTATTTTGAAGAAGAATTGCTAAGCACATTTTCTCTCTCGGTAAAGGTATCTGAGGGGCTGAAGATGTCTAAGGGCTGAAGCAGATTGTCATGTAGTACCTCTAATTTAAAAATTCTTCCTGTCTATTAGTAGAGGAATAGATAAGTATAATGAGTTCCCTTTATTGTGCTGTTAATAGAATTTGCTTGCTTTGTTTTATGAATCACTAATTGCTACTCACTTTTATTGATGAAAGTAATCAGAAGATATTTAGTAGGATAAAATAGGTTCCATTTGCGCTGGCATGAAACATTCTCATGCAATGAAAGGAGAAACCTTATCCTTCTACATCTGTAGAAGGATATCTAAAAAATTACAAAAGTCCACTTGTATAAAAATTGAAATTTTTCTTTGATGGAAGGCAGGAGGCAGCTCACAGATTTTATAAGCAATTTTTTTCTAGAATCCAGTAACTCTAATAGCCAGTGTCAGAACTTTTTTGTCAGCCTGAATTGGGAGGATGGTGTCTAGTATTGAGGCTCTGATAACCTCCAGCGAAAGCATTTGATTGCCTCTGAAATTTGTGGAGTGGGACAGCTCCTGTCACCAGTAGAAGAAGGTGCTGCCTGCCAGGAAATTTTCAGCTGATTTATTTCGCACGCATACAAACAAACCACGGCTGTCCATATGACTCTGGAATTACTGCCACGCATATGTATGAGCACAGTTGCATTTCCAAGGCTCATTGTGGTAATTCAGGATCTATACTCAGGTGTCTGAAAATTCCAGAATTTAGATCAAGCCTTTCTTTGTATTACTCTCTCCAGTAAGAGGGCCCAGGGATTCCACCCCCTCCTAAACAGAAAATGTTTCTTTGGCACTTACAGCCAGTGAGCACTGGCAGTGAAATATATTTGATAAATATTTATTGATGTCTGAATAGTAGTAGTTTTGTTTCTTCAGCAAGTTTTCTTTTTTCTCACTGACTTTGAGCAAATTTAGACATAAAAAGATCCTCCCTTGTTTTTGTTGGATGTGCTTACCCAATTACAGTGTAAATTTTACTTACCAGTTTACTCAACTGCTGAATGTGTTTTCTGGATAAGTTAGGGCAGGCATATATAAAATAAAGCAGGCTGGCATTTGGCTCCCAACTTAAGCTCTTTTTTACTTCATGCCTGTATCATCATCAGTTGTGAAATTATTGTAAAATAGCTTTGCAAAATCAGTGAGTGAAGAAAGATGAAGAGTACAATGGCTGTTTGTAAAGCCAGTAGCTTTTTATTTAAGAAGAAATGTGTCAAAATTTTGTTATATTCACTTTTCTTTTAACAGCTTCTAGAAAAGGGCCTTCCTAGTATGCAACAGTCCCTCTTACAGATGATCTACAGTCTTCTTAGTTATATGGACCTGTCAGCTATTCCTGTGAAGCAGTTTAACATGGAAGTGCTAAAAACCATTGAAAAATATGTACAGGTAAATACCACATCATTTTTATATTAATATAGGAACTTAGCAGCATTTACTATTGTAAGTTGCTGTTCTATGTAAGAATTTAAGACCAGATTAGCAGGGAGGGCTGCAAGTGTGTAGTGTGGTACAAAGTTTGTAAACATCCTGATGTCTGTGCATCCCCAGAGAAGATGCCTGGCTGTGTGTTCACCATGGGGGAAAGCTGGGTTTCAGCCTTGGATCACCTCAGAGCAACCCTAATACCACTCAGAGCCTGGGTGACCATTCTTTAATTATTAGCACAAGGGAGATGTGGCATAAGCACTTCTCTTCAGAGACCTCTGTACCTAATTCTTGACAAGTGAAAAATACATGGGCGTATTAGGAATTCACAGAGGTAAAAACCTGTGTCAAGTTACCTTTTTTATTAAGTGGGGATTCTGCTATGGCCCCTGTATTTATTCATACTGATTAAGACATTCAGGTAGGAGATTTTAAATCCTCTGCCAAGTTGGCTTTGTACACAGGTCTCCCAGCTTGTGGGCCAGTTCCCTAACAGTGACACCTTAGGGAAGTCTTGGTCTCTGATGTTGAAATTATTCTCCAGTTACACACCCTGTCACTGGCCGAGAGAGACAAAGAATACAGATATTCCAATTCTACATTTTAATTATGTGGTAAAAAATATGACTGTAAAATGTAAATAGTCTTGAATGTGTGTGAATATCGCTTTCTGTTTGCTGAGTAAATATATTATTTCTAGAGTATTCACTGGAGAGAAGCCTTGAATATCCTGAAATTGGTAGTTTCTCGTTCTGCCAGTTTAGTTCTACCTTCCTATCAACACAGTGATCTTTCAAAAATGGAAATACATCGAGTGTGGAACAGTGCCTCCAAGGAGCTACCAGGGAAGACTTTGGAGTTTCATTTTGATATTTCAGAGGTATTTTTTGTAGTTTTGCTACTTAACACCTTAATTCTGACTTCTGACTGGACTCTCTCACAGCAGTCTTTATCCTGCAAACCCTTGTAACTTTATAGAACTGAATGGTCCTAGTGACTTTAATGGGCAACTCACTTTATTGTTAAGAAGCTGCAGAATTGTTTGCAGCATTATAGATTATTTCATGTAGATAATAGTGAGCTGTTGAGGTTAAAAGGAAATACAAGCATAAAATGGCATATGGTACTATTTGCTTTCCTGTCAGTATGGGTCTGGAAAATGCTATTGTCAATCCAAGAAAGCATTTCAATACCTGTTGGAAAAGGGCCAAAGTGTTCAGCACTCCTAGGAAAAGCAATTAAAAATATGCAAGAAGTGCATATTTGACATTAACTTCGTAAGCCTTCTTGGGTTTTTGCTGGTTCTTATGTCAGCAACTTGTGTGGCAGTTGCTTTGAGTATTATCACTCATATCTTTGTGATGTCTTTGAACATAATCTCTGGCTACTAAGTATGGCCGTTGCTATTCAGACATCCACAGTGGAAAATAAGAAACGTACCAAGTGATGTGAAATTTGCTGCACTCCTTGTTTTATCCCCGTATATCCCTTCAAAATCATATTTTTCCTCCAATTGAAGCAATATGGCTCTTCTAAGTTCATCCTGAAGCAGGGTGCTACTGAATAATTACTCTCTGTTTAAGACTCCAATTATTGGGAGACGGTATGATGAGCTGCAGAGTTCTTCTGGGCGAGATGGCAAACCCAGGGCAATGGCTGTCACCCGAAGCACTTCCTCAACCTCATCAGGATCTAACTCCAATGTCCTTGTTCCTGTGAGCTGGAAGAGACCTCAGTACTCTCAGGTGGGTAGCCCACTATTCATTAGCAAGTTGCAGTCAGAGCAGCTGAATTGACACATGCTTGGGTCCTTAAATGCTTGTGCCCTGTGCAGTGCTGTTCTTGGCTGCCTGGGGCAGTGGCAGCATAACATCTGACCCTGTGTCCTTCTTGGACTCAAAAATGAGCTGAGTTATGTCCATCTGCTATCCCAAAGATGTTTTTCTTTCAACTTGCAGGAAATGCATCTCTTTAAGACCTCTTAATGACAGATGAGTTCAGATACTAGCAAGGGGAGCAGGTAGATAGCTGGTGCAAGTTTTAAAGTTGTTTTCTTGGGAAATTCAATAAAAAGAACAATTTTCCTAGAAGTGGTATTTGATTACCTTAATGATTTTGGTTATCTGCCAGTTAAAATAAAGCCATGCAGAATAAACTTAATTTTTGCTCTTTTCTCCTTTTTGATATAGCAGGTTATGTAGCAGTGACTCAGGCTAAATTATACAAAAAACAAAAAATTATGCTTGTGCTTAATTTTAGATTTCTGAACTGTCTTTTTGAAGTGATGCATATGATCCAATGTTTCCTTAATACACTCAATGGAATTTATAGACTAATTTAAATATAATAAACAGCAAAATCATTAACAGCTGTTTTTATGTTTCCTCGATGCGTAGTTGCTCTGAAAGCAATCCTTTGAGCACTTAATGACTAATTCTTTTCTTGGTTCCTCCTAATTAAAAATTGCTAATGTATGTTTCTAGCCACAGGGAGAATGGGTGGTTAAAAAAATGCTCACTTGAGAAACCTCTTGTTTTCTAGAAAAGGACAAAGGAAAAGCTGGTGCATGTCCTTTCCCTGTGTGGTCAGGAAGTTGGGCTGAGTAAAAACCCTTCAGTAAGTAGCCTTGTATTGACCAGGTTTTGTCTAATTGTGTCCTAAGTGTTGAAAGTGAAGAACCGTGTTTCCCAGAGCTGCTGACTGGATTTGCATCGTTTTGAAGTCACACTGTCATTATCCTTTGTACTGGCCCAGGCTGTGTTTCTCAGCATATGGACCAGGGAGTGAATGGCCCTTTAACTTAAAGATTCACTTTGAGAGCTATGTGAAGTTTTATTATGTGAGAATTTGATGCTGTAGGTTTTACTTATGCCATCTCAGTGGACAGAGAGTAATGACCTCTGAACTACCAATACAGAACATTTATAAAGTAAAAAACTAAATTACAGAAGTAAAATGGGAGGAGAAAGGGTGTGTGTGTCTGATTTTCCATTAAACACTAGTTCTGATGTTACTCTTTAAAAATTAGTGTTATCTGGTGCCAGGAAAAGAGTGATTGATCACCCAGGGTGGGAAGCTCTTTAAGTATTTATTAAAAATTTTCTATAGAAAAAAGAAAAATTTCTGAATGTTTTTGAACATGCTATATGTCACTTGTATTATGGAGAACAGGGCCTTTGTTTCTTCAAGATGGGAGCTGTTTAATTTTTGCAACTAAATTGCAGAACAAGTATACTCAGTAGGAAAGAAAAAATTATAGCTTGTATTTTCCAATCTTGACATATTTTTTAACAACTTGTTAACTGGAGGGGTTTTTTTAATGAACTTGTTATATCATCCCCTTGACAGTATTTTCTCTGCTAAGTTCTCTGAATTTTGTTCCTATATATGTCTACAAACATCCAGGCAACATCAATCTGCAGCCATTAGGAGGTAGCTGTAATATTCTTGGATGTGTTCCCACAGAATGAAGTTGTTTCTTTGTACAAGTTTAATCTGAAGGCACCTGTCCAACATAAATAATAAAGAGTGTTCTAAAAATACTCAGTGAAGGAATTAGGTGTGTACTGGAAATACAGTCTTCTGAACAACCAATTACAGCTTTTAGGAAGAAACAACCAGAGGGAACAGTTTGTAACAAAAGAAATCCTTTGAATTGTAGGTGATTTTTTCTTCCTGTGGTGATTTGGATCTGATTGAGCACCAAACGAGCTTGGTCTCTTCAGAAGACGGAACGAGGGAGCAGGAAAACATGGATGATTCAAACAGTGAGCAGCAATTCAGAGTCTTTAGGGACTTTGATTTCCTAGATGTTGAGCTGGAAGATGGGGAGGTACAGTATATTTTCTCTGAAACAGCTTTTTTATTACAACACTTTTATGCTCCTTCTGCTAAACACTTCTCTTCTTGTAACATAAAACTTAAACTGTGTAACTATAAATGTACTTTTAAGTTTAGATTATTTATGAACTTCACTTAGTGTTTATTTCAGTAGCGTAACAGTAGAAGGACTACCACACCCTTCCTTTCTGAATCTACTTTAGGAAATGCTGCAAAACTGGTAGTGGAAAATAAAGCTTCTGTTCTAGTACCTTTTTGGTGAATCTACTTTTGAGTGAACTTACTTTAAATACAATTTATAGATTTATAAATTGTTAAGAAAATATATATATTTGCTGATTAAAAATGTATAAAATTAAGTTGTTCCAGATCTGTTGGTTCATAAAGAACCCTCTGAAACATTAATTCAGGCCTTCAGGCTGCTTTTATTCCTGTAACTGCCGATGAAATCACTTAGAGATGTACCTTCCACTCTGCTGAAGTGTCTGTGATTTCATCATTTCATGCAGGAGCTAAACAGAATCCTGAGCAGCCAGATCAAGTCTTGACAGGTGAAGCCTGCCAGCTCACCTTGAGCTGAAACTGCTGAAGGGAAAACTTTGAAAAACTGATAAATTTTTAAGGACTACACCCTTTAATCTTACTAATATCAAACTTGGGGTATTTCTTTCTATTTGATCAGGAAAGACCAAATATTAATATCCATTGCCAAATATGTCTCACAATTTTGTTGATGTTTAACAGTTGAGAAATTGTTACTTCTTTTGAAGTACCTCATATGTTCAGCAAACCTCAAGTTTAATAACTTGTCATAATCTGGACTTGTTTTTAACATGAATTCTCTCAGTCATCATTCTGACTGAGAAGAACATCTGTACGGGAAGAAATATTCATTTTTCTACCTATTTGTAGTAAAATAATTGTAAGGTAAACTGAACGCTCAGGTATGAACTCGTGTACATCTGAATTTTTTCTTCCAATGAACAGAAAGGATGAAGGAATAGGAAAAAAAATGTCACAAAGTCCTTATGTTTCCTAGTCAGGAAATTCTGTATCAAAATTAGTAATCTTGGCTCACAGCTGCCAATGACTTCGCTAAGGGAAAAAAACAAAAAAAAGCCAAACTGAAAGGGTAGTTGGCAGCAATGGTTGAAAATACATTAGACAAATATTGAAGGAGCTTCAAGGTTCCAAACGAGGATGAATGATAAAACAATAATGCCAGGATGTTTGGCAAAAATACACTGGCTGCAGTAATTTGTGTGTCTTAAATGCTTTCAAGATATTACAAGGATGTGGGACTGCAGTTTTGATTGAAGATCACTTGATAATTTTTTGTCCACTGAAGTTGAGGAATTTCTTCTTTTTCTTCACCAGTTAAAATCATATAGAGAATATATATAATTGTGAAGAACAATTCCTTTTAAAATGGATTTTCTTTCATGGACTGTGACTCTGCAAAGATTTTTTTATACATGTGGCCAGCTTCAAGATTGAGGCCTACATTAATTGATATCCTAATAGACCTAAGTTGGTCATGAAAAAGATACCAAGCTTCTCTAGTTCTATGCAAAATAAAATGAAAAATGTTGAGTTTCACTTAGTGTTTTTTAAATTGCTGTGGGTTGCAAAATAAACTTACTGTTGTTTTAAACTAAGTTCAGACCTGGTGTAAAAGGCTACTACTCTAATGACTAAGTAGAAACTGTAACATTTACATCATATCTAAGTGCAGTATATTCATAAAAATAAAAAAAACAGTGTTAGAAAACTAAATCTAGCAGGAGCAGCATCAGTCCTTCAAAAAAGTGTATATGACTTATATATATAACAGGCCAGTGACACTTGGGTCATCCCCAGACCACAAGGTGTACTTGTTTGAAAATTCCTAAAGATGTGAAAGCAAGAAATAGTTATTTTCAGTCTTAAAAGGTAGAGTTGAAGTTCCATGATAATATTTGTTAAAATTGTAGGCAAATGTTTGTCTATGATGTCTTTAATGCAGTGATTTTACATAGATTCTTTCTATTTGTTTTTCTATCTGTTATATCTGCTACCCAGGAACTTCAGGTAAGAATGCTACTTGAACTCAGATGTGCCAGCATATGTTATGCCTTCTTGCAAATTTATATTGTAGAATAACATCATAGTTTTGCTGTTGCCTCCCCCCTTCAGTGTGTGCGTAGGTGAGTGTGTGTGTGTGAGCTTGCATTTCTGACTGGTGCTTCATTTTTTGTCTTGTATTAGAAATATTTTTGAGGTCTTTCTCAAAAATTCTGCTTCATTTTAAGTTTGTTTTTGACTTGTTCAACAGTCATCACAAATTTTAAAATATCTTAATTCTAGTATCAGCATTTTTCAAACTGAGCCCTTTCTCCTTGTGATATCTTTGTGCTTGATTGATATGTAGAAACTTCATTATTTATAGAGTTTGGGACATTTGTTTGTAGGGAAAAATTATACATAATTTCCACTTTTTCTGTTGAGAAATATTGTCTTCTGTTAGCATCTTGCTAAACAAGTGTCTGAAACTGTTTAAGACAGTTTACATTATTGCTATCAAACTGAATTTAATTGAATAAATTAATTTATACAGCCTAATTTAATACAGCTGCATGGTCCTACCAACTTTGCTGAGCTCATTTGCCCTGTGAGGAAAACTGAAAAGACACAGCAGTCATTGCCAGTTTGGGACCTAAATTTTAAATTTATCAATGTATAGAGAAAATTGAAATGGTAGATAATTTAATGAGTTGTACAAATAATGCAGAAATCAGCAACCACAGAATTTTGCATATCTGTTTCTGATGGTTTGTATATCAGTTATTATGCAAACACAACCCCCAGAAATCATTGTCTCAAAATTCCTGTGCTGTAAGAGATAGATCCATATGGAAACAGTGCCTTACTATGTAGTTCCACAATACTTCTGCCTATACCCTACAATATTTTAGTGTTTCCATTAACTTTGCATACTTTGTAAGAAGGAAAACTTGTGTGAAAGAGGTTTTGCATGATTCTTACTGCCTCTGTGGAGGAGCATTACTGCTCTCCCCCACATAGGGGGGAAAGTTTCTCCTTTCTCCCTGGCTGTTGTGAAGTTTGAAGTAGCTGCAAGGGCACATCTGCTCCTTTACCAGAGGGTGGTGACTGTAGGAAGTTCTGTGTGGTACCTGCTCATAGCTGGCCAGACACACTTATAACGTGACTGTTTTCCTATGAATTGATCTTTATCACTGGTGACTTTTCAGATGGGAGAGGGCTTTGCTCCTGCTGTACATAAAAATGAACAGCCTCACAGATACATCTTTGCTCTTTCTTGTTAACTGTGAAAGAAAGATTGCTAAATACACTACAAAAACAACAACTCCATAATCATGTGCTGACCTCTTGTTTAAATTCAGTGTGGTTCAGGGTGCCCCTGTAGCAAGCCTATGCTAATCCATATGCTGTGGGTATTTGAGTTACAGTGTTTCATCTCTTTTACCCTTTTCCTTCACTTTTAATTCACTACCCCAACTAACTGCATGTTCTGGAAATGTCCCTTTTATTTTCCTTCTTTTTGCTGGCTTCCTTCTTTAAGGCATTGCAGAATAAAACTGAAACAGGAAATATTCCCATAGACATGGACTGCTGAATTTACTGATGGCTTTGCTAGGCATCATGAGGATAAGGGTGTGATGACAGTGATCTTTGCTTGCTTGCTTATTTATGTCATCTTGTCATTTGTTAGTTCAGTAATTGATGTGTTTTTGGAGGATGTCTCATTGCTGCATGTGTCCTCCAGCCTTTGAGGGGGAGGATGGACAACCAAATAATTTGCTAAAATAAATAGCTTGGAACTGAACAGTCATTTTGATGATTTAAAGAGGCCTGACTTCTTAAGTTAGATGTGTTCTGTTCTCTTTCCACACAAAACTACCATATGATACCAGTCTCAGGATGAAAATACAGGGTTCTTCCAATAATGTGTCAGTCTTCATAACAATTTCATCTTAATTTTCTCTTCATTATAGTGCATTCCTTAGTTTTAAATGTTCTTCTGAATTGCAAGGGTTTTCTTTTTCCTTAAAAATACATTTTTTCTATTTTCATCATATTTGTTCATGAAATGGTGAGCTTAATGTCATAAAACTGGACTTTCCCTCCTATTCAAATTCCACAGTCTATTGCATTAAGTGGTAATGATGCAAAATAAGATCAATTTGTGCAAGTTTGTTGATTTTTAAGGAGGTAAGATTGCAATTTAATTCATTGCACTTTATGCAGTTTGATCCCCATTCAGTAAATGTCTGAGTAGTCCCAAAAGGGCATCACTCAAGTGTTTAAAATCACAGCCATGCTTAAGGGACCTTTCTGAACTGAGACCTCTTTCTCAATGACTGCACATAATTTTGATTTGAATAAATCCAGGAAATAATAATAATCAGTTACTTGATAATAATATTATTTTTAGGCAGAACTATATTTTTTTCAAATTAGTATTTAAAATATCACTGTCAGTTTGAATTTCACCAATTGACTTGCTTGTTTAAGAGCTTTGCAACTTACAGTCTTGTTCAAAACAGGCAGCCCTAAACCTTCAAAGGAAACATTTTTCTCTATAAATTTCCTTCCCATGTTGATACAGGATTGAGGGCTTTCATCGAAATAAAGTACCCAAAACTGCATCTGAATACTTCTGGTGAGACCTTTCTAGCTGTGTAAGGCCCCTTTTGCCTCTGGAGGTCCATGGCAGGAGCAGTTGTGGATGAGGTCCTGCATTTGCCAGAGAGGAATAAGGGAACTAGAGATTATTGCAATCAGGGAAAAGGCATACAGTCCACTGGAAAATATATAAAGTAAATAAATGGAAAAAGGGTGGAAAACTAATTGTCATTTTTATACATGAAAGAAACCAAGTGATCTTTTTATCAGTTCACTAGCCTAACAAATGGGTACGCGATTTGCTTAATGAATTCAGCTTTATGTAACTGTGTGTGGGATCGGAACTGAAAGTCTGATAAATATAAAATGTTTGGTCCATTTGACTGTCCTTTTTAAAATGGGATATCACAGGCAATGCTCATCAGGCTATTCTCAAAATATAGTTTCAAATAGTTCAAGTAGATTAAAAAATAAACAATATGGGACTAGAATAAAAATTTACAAGGTGTGCTGCTTAAGATGTTACACTTTTTGTGTAAAGCAAGGGTTTGTTCAAATCTACTCACCATTATGGTTATGTATATAAAGCAAAGAATCTAAAATCTTTAACGTAAGTTTTGCAATTGAACCATTGGTATGAACTGTGCTTCTAATACTTTTTAAACTTCATGAAAAAATCCTTTTAAATTGCTTTCAAACTTTTCCTTTGCGTGTCACTGCTCTACTGGTATTGAGGAGTGTGTATATGTGGACTTACAAAAACAAATTCTTAAATTAGCAAGTGCATGAAAAATATCTAATACTGAAAAGACTGAGTGTTCATTTAACTGCCATTTCCATGCTTCTGCTCTTATCTCCAGGTGAAAAAGCAAGATAATGCTTATTTCAAGATTTTACTATATTTTTACATAAAAAATATCTCTGGAGCTAACTTTGATCGCGTGTTAGCAATATGATTAATTTTATATCAAGCAAGCTGACCCTCTGTCTGATTTCAGGGTGAGAGCATGGACAACTTCAACTGGGGAGTGCGCAGACGGTCCCTGGACAGCCTGGACAAGTGTGACATGCAGCTGATGGAAGAGAACCAGCTCTCAGGGAGCACACCCAGCCTGAACAAAATGAACCATGAGGACTCAGATGAGTCATCAGAGGAGGAGGACCTGACCACCAGCCAAATCTTGGAGAACTCAGACCTAGTAAGTTGCAAACTTGAAATTTAGGAAAAGATAGGGTGGTTGGTTTAAATAAGCTGGGCTTTTGGTTTCGTCTGCCCAGGTACAATCTAATGAGCTGAAATTAGTGGGTGCATTTTCCCTTCTTTGCAAAGACAAACAGGAATTTTAATGCAAAGTTTGAAACACAGGAATCATCAGGTCTTATTATTTGCCTTTTTTTGCTATAGGACAATTTTTGACAGTTGGCCAATGGTAAATCTTTCTGATGTGTTTAATGCTTAAAAAAATAGAACAAGACTCCAGGTTGGTAAACGGTGACAGATTTTCATTGTTCACTTCTGCTTTTAATAAAATCTTTATGACAGAAAAATTCAAAGGGTTGTGCCTATATGCAAACTAAGAGAGCCACTGTCACTGCACTTTAAGACACTGTCTGCTTTGCATGTTTATGAAAGCAGCATATGGTAGGGTAGCTGTATACTCAGTTCTCTTGTGCTTTCATTGTATTTTAAACAGATTATAAATCTTTCCCCATCTGAGGATGCAAATCATATTGACTCACTTTCTACATCATGTGACACAACCTCAGCAGACCCTCATCATTTTAACATGGGAACATCCAGCTTTGATGTGTCTTTGCCTGGTATGAATAATCTCCAGGTGTCTGAAGGGCCCAAGGTGAATGCATTTTTTTCTTTCTTTTCTAACTGGACTGTATTTTATGTTACAATTTTTTCTGCTTACACTTTCATAAAGGGCTTGATCTGTGAAATCAAGTATATTCTGGCTTCCTCTGTCTAATGGCATAGTGCAATACATTCATGCACTACTGCACTTTCATACCGTTTCCTTTCTACTTATACTTCATTAAGAGATTTCATTTATTGTTTCTTAAATATGTTGCACTACATATGCACCAAAATACTACAAGCTCATCAGAAGACAAGTTCATGAGCTGGCTACAAGTTACAACTCCAAGGCAATATTCTTTTGTTCTTCATGCTGAATTAAAGAATGATATGCCAGCTCATGTGGTGGGTGTACGCGTGTATTCTCTGAAATATTTTTGTATGTGGGGCCCTATTGTACAGTTGTGTGCCCTGGATTCAGTATTTGCCTTTTGGCAGACACGCAGAAATTTTAAATTCATGACCACAGTATTAAACCATCCTGGGGGTGGGGAAGCAGGATTTGCAAGGATACAACAACCATGTTCAGCACAGGGTATTTCAGAGAGCTGTGTCAGAAGATGAAGACAGAGCAAGGTTTGTAAATCATTATCAATACGGGGATGGTTTCCTTAATTTTCTGTTTGATGGTACTTGCTTATGGGAGATGAGGTGAACCTACTCCTTTCGGTGTCTCTCAAGAAATATAATCTGGTTTTGGAGGTTGTGTGTGAATTAGTGGCTTGATGATACTGTTGGCTTCTGTCAGTAAAGCTTCTCTGTCATATCTAAATTGTGTGCGTGAGACTGGGGCAGAGGAAGAATATATATATATCTTCAGTAATTGTTGGCTTTCTTCTTGCCCTTGCCCCCTCCAAATGTATCCACACTAAAAATTGATACTGCTAGAACTGCATGTTTTAGAAGTAATGGAAACTTCTACTGAAGAGGTCATAGAAAAGGAGGTTGGAATTGTGCTGAATATTGAACAAATTGTTTGTGTCAGAAACGGCTGCAGTAGGAAGAAAGGATGGGAGGAGGGAAGAGTTTCTAAGCATAGGGAAGGAAGGGAACCTCTCCAAACAGTGGCTGTGGAGAAGGTAAACTCATTATCATTTGTCAAAACAACTGTTGGTAGGCAAGTAACCACATAACAACCATAAACAGCAGAAGTTGGCAGAATTTCAGTTCAGGAAGCAGCAGTCAGAAGAGACACGTTTGCAGGTGGTAACTGCAGCTGATCTCATGCATCCAGCTGCAGTAGCTATTGGTGTGTTAGGAGATCGATGTACGTCTGTGGGTTTGGAATCTTTACTGTTAAAATCTCTTTAATTCCCCCTTTGCCAATATTCATCAAAAATGAAAAGTTTTGGAATAAGTTAGTAAGTGAAGAATGTAAAATCAGAGCAGTTTCTTTTGAAATTGACAGGGAAATTTAGCTAGTCCTGGTACAGGTTTGATATTGGAGTAAAATATAGCCCAGGTTACAACTGTTTCAAAGATGACTGAATTGGTAAGCACAGACTCCCTTATTGGTGGGGGGTTTTTTGCCTCAAATGTATTTTCTTCTAGTGTGCATATTTCTGTATTTTTACTCAAAATAATTTGGAGTCAGTGTAAAGAAGTTATCTAGTTTTTATCAGAAAACTTGAAATTTACACCTAAATAATTTTTACTTCATTTCATAACACAAAATCTGAGCTCTTTACTGTTTCTGTTTTCCTCTGAATTCTTCTTTTCAGAGAGCTGATGAGGTGTCATCAATGCAAAGGAATTTTTTTTTTACTTCTTTAGTGATTTACAGAATGTTTAGTTGTTGCATCATAAGCAAAACCAAAAATATCTCAACCTTTAAATAGATACAGCAATTGAGAGAAACAGACTGATTATGTAGCCTCTTCATAGGTGTTTCAATGCCAAAATCCAGGTATTATTGTTAACAGCACTAAATTAAATCTTTCTGTTAAAGATAGTGGGGTAATTCTTTGAGGGTTACAAAAATTCAGATGATGCTATATTATGTATTTTTCAAGTTACCTAAACTCACATATTTCAGGAAGTGTACTACAATCCTCCATGAATACCCAAAGTTCACTTTTCTTTTTTGCTTTTGGGGCATCATATTAGACTTCAGTGGGTGGGAGGTGTTTGCTTCCTCTTCCTTCCTCCTTTGCTCTATCCTATCAACATGTGTTTTCCTCCTACAAACTCTGTCACTGCAGTGAAGAAACTGCAATGGTTCTTTCAAGCTAATATTTAATATTTGAAAGTGGTTACTGCTAATTACTTCTTGAATAAGCATGAAACATTTACACTTTTTACCGGGTTCTTTGGTTCCTATTCTGATATTTAGCCATATAGCTTGCATTTCTCCTTTCAAGATGGTTTAGGTTCTGATTCATTTCATTCACCCTGAACTCAGGAATACTCCTATCTCTTTTGCTTCAAAACCAAAGCAAACCAAAAGATTATTTTACTTAATTTCTGATCCTGTCCCCTCTGTTACAAGTCTTATTTAATTTTTACAAATACAAATCCCCATAATTCATCTGTAGGATCCAAGCAGACTTGGTAAACTGCAAGAGGGACACTTTTCTCATTAAATTCCACTTGCCACAGATTTCCCTCCCTATTAATTCCCAGCACATGTATGTGCATGCACATGGGCATATGTGCACAAAAAAAGAGCAACCCACTGCAGTCATCCCCACAGGAGCTGCTTTGGGTGCTCTGGATGAGGCAGACAAAAGCCAAAAGATTAAAGCTGAAACAAAACTTGTTCAGACCAAAAATGCAAGAGAAATTGGAATGTTTAGAACAGAAATCATGAGCTTTAGGTGCTGATAGATGAAAAAGGAAGGAAATTAAGCATAATCCTATTAATGGCCTGTAAGGGTGCTTGAATTCCTCTTGACTGTAAATGACGTGTTAAAATTAATTCCCAGTTCTAAACATGCATGTAGTCTTCCAGACAGTGATTGTTTTCAATATATTCTGGGAGGCTTTAGTACAGTCTTGGACACTGTAAAGTGTTAAATGAAAAGGACAGACTGACAGTAACAAGAACCCTATTGTTTTCTTTGAGAAATTACTTCCTCGCTATGTTGCCACATGCATTGGAATCTGAAATTCTTTGTCAGACAAGTTGAAAAAATGCCTTAAAAATAATATGTATCCAAGACAGAAAGTTGAGCAAATACAGTATTTTTGAAGAAGTGTATGTTGATTCATGTCATTTATAGCCTGTGGCTTTGTATCTGTGCAGTTTAACATGTTGTCAGGTTGGTTTTTTCATTAAATGCTTTCTATTTATTAGAGGAATTAACTTACTAACTTGCTGTTTTCTAAGACATCATCATTCACTCCCCTAGGCTGAAGCTGTACCTGAAGAACAAGATGTAGCAGTCCATGAGGATGACCTTTCAGGGTCTACAAATGAACTCCCCGGAGCATTTGAATGCAGTGATAGCCTTAGTCTGGATATGACAGAAACTGAAGAGAAAGCTGACAGGCTGGAGCAATTTGCTCTTACTAGGTACTTTAATGCACTATTATTCACACAAGTTCTTTTACAATGTAAAACAAAAGGATAACAAGGTGGTAGTTAATGGAATGGATGTTTTAGCCACAGGAGTTATGAGTTTGGAGCAATGAGAAGACAGTGCTTTCATTACCTGCATAATTATCACACAAGTGGGGAGAAAAAAAAAAGCAAAACAAAACCAAGCTTTTCATTCTAGGAAAAATAAGATACAATATTTATGTACATCTGTGCAGCTAAGTGTTATGTATATAATATGCTTAATTCCAGTAAAAAGAAGGATTTGTAAAGATTTATGGTAATGGAGATATTACATAGGTACCTGTCCAACAGATCAAGTGTGTATTCATCCTTCTGATTTCTCATGAAAGAAAGCCTCAGTGTTGTTAAAAATCCCAGCTATATGCTCCTAAGGCTGCTTGTGAGTGTGGCTGGACCCCAGTATATGTTATAAAAAGGCTTTAAGATTTTTTTACGTGCCATCCAGAGCTCTTTCAGGTTTTGGATGCTGAGTTAGATGGCAGCCTGGGGAGGGCAAGAGAGAGAGAGCTTCATTCTCCTGTGAAGTTTCAGCCTTCATCCACAAAATAATGGTACAAGAAAACAATTCAAGTGTTCTGGGATGAGGATAGATGATAATGGCCTGAAGACAGGGATTCTGATTTGGAGATTTTTCTCATTGTAGCCAACATCCTTTCAACCTTCAAAAGTAATTTGAAAATTCATTAATATTTTTCGGAAGATGCTGTAATTGGTCCTGTGATTTTATCTCTCTGTTATGGCATATTTTATCTGCCACCTACTTGGTATTCTCCTTTCATCACATTTTTCTGTTTTGTCTTTCAGTTTTGGAGATGTTGATCGAAATGCCTCCCCTCCTCCCTCACCATTTTTTTCCGCCATCCTTGCTGCATTTCAGCCAGCAGCATGTGATGATGCAGAAGAAGCCTGGCGTAGTCATATCAACCAGCTCATGTGCGACTCTGACGGTTCCTGTGCAGTTTATACATTTCATGTGTTCTCTTCCCTGTTTAAGGTGAGAAAATAAGTTTAAGATGCAAAATCATAATTTTTGTGTTGTGGCAATTAGTATTTCTTGATAGCAGCCCCAGTAATGAACTACTAGATACATAACCCTTGTCATTTTGCTTACTGCAGAATTGCTGAACTACATTTTCATGCAGCACTGTCTCCACTGACCATTTTTGTCATGAAAATACTATGTATCTCATACTTGCAGGTTTGGAAGTCACGATGCAAAATATGGATCCACTTTAAAGAGTGTTTTCTACATTATTTTACAAACAGACTGCAGGAACAGTGACTGCAAGAGACAAGGAAATGACATTTTTAATCTCAAACTATTGTTAATCTGTTCTTTTATCACAAACTCTTGAAATCTGAGTGTGTGCATGTAAATATCAGCATAATTAAATGGTTTGTACCTACTCGTCTGAATTGAAATACCCAGCTGCCATCATGTAACGTAAATTCTAGAGATTGAGTCTGAAGACTAGAAATGCATTTATCCTTTCTAAAACTGTATGCTTGCAAAGATAAGAATCTTGCAAAAAGATAAGAAAAGAAAGAGTCAAATGTACAAGCTGTTCTAAGGAATGATTGTCTAGTTTCACCTTAGTTAATTAGTTCTAAAGCCTTTTCTAATTGTTTCTCCTGCAGCTGCAGGACATTTAGCATGCTCCAGCAGTGAAAGCAATAGCCAGGCAACATTCTGCAGAGTTTGAGTGCCTGTGATCTCAGAGTACACAACAAGGGGTACACTGCTAATAAATTCACAGTTTCAAGGAATTTTCATACATCTAAGAGTAATGTGGTATGAAAGAAGTATCCTATAGTAAGAATCTCTTCTTCATCATGTTTTCTTTGTGCTCCACTGGAGTTGAATGCCTTATCTACCTGCACATTGTCCTCCTTTAAACATTATGCCACTTTAAATATGGGTTTCTTATAGGCATTCTTTTAAACACTGATAAATAACCATTTGGAAGGAAAAAAAACCCAGTGCTGACTTGAGTGTTAATCCTGTGTTTATTCATGATGTCAGCTTTTCTGTCTTAACCTCAGTCCTAGAGGTTAATAGCCCTGTCTGAGTGTTTAGAGACTTATTTGTCCTTGATCTTCCTCTTTGAAGAGGTGCAAAGGAACTGGTGCCACACTTCTGAAGACTAAATAAATAATACAGTGCAATGAAAGACCTAAACATTACTTGTAAAGTACCTGTTTAAATCCTAGTATCCACACACTTCATTTCCTGTTGTGTCTGCCCTATGTTCAGAAGATACCTCCTCATTTTCTTCAGCTGATATTGGAGAAGAAGGAAAAAGGTGTTAATAATCTCAACAAGTCACAGTTTTTATCTGGAGTCACTGCCATATTTTTAGTTTAGAAAAATAATTTTGTTCTTCTCTTCAGTGTTAAAACATAGAGGTATTATTTTCTCTCATTTTTTTCATAAGATCCCAGCTTGTCTGGAATTGTATTTTGTTTGCACTATGAAACTTTACTACTCATCCACCAACTTTGACTTTTGACCTTCATAAACAGGAAATTGCAGAAACAAGTCCTGTATGTGCTAAGCTTGCAATGCAAAATACTGCCAAAATACTTGACTGGGAAACAAAATCCTTGTTTGGAGGAGCTTGTCAACTAAATACTTGGTGAAGTGAAAGAAGTGCATTTTCCAGGGCACCTACATTTCAGTCCTGTATCAAATTAATGGGGCCTTGGATGTTTGCCCATAACACATTGAACTTATTTAAAATTCCTGAAATTATTAAAGTACTTTTCTTGTAAATGAGTCAGAGGTCAGAGATCTCTGAATTATCTTTATGCTGCCTCTTTCTATTCCCTCAAGTTAAATGTCTTTCAGCAGACCAGACAGCTGCAAGACAAGTAGATTTCAGATCTAGCAAGTACCTTCCACAATCAAGCCCTTTTGTTATGTACAGTCCTCTTCCCAGGAGAGGAAAGGTTAAGGTTAAGAAGAGAACTTTCTGAGAGTATTTTTTTATTATTTACATGGACAGAAAGCACAGTGACTATATGCAGGTGTATATTTATTCATAATATACTGACAGCTGGCATCACTGTTAATAGTAATCCCATTTCATAAAATATATACTGCATTCAGACCTTGCCTGATAGATTTCAGCCCCTGTAGTCTGCACCCAGAAGGACAAAACTGAGATGTCAATTTATTATAGAACTGTTAGTCAGTGTAATCACAAAATAAATATATTTACTGAAATATTATACATAGATAGCAAAGTACAGTCTCTCACTGTTTCACACTTAATAATTTAAAGCACTCTTCAAGGCCATTATCATCTTAGCTGTAAATTGATTGTTGCTTTTATGAATATCTGCAAAGGAAAGGAGTAGAGGAAGAATTTCTGTTACTTTTTCTGTAATCTGTCTCATTCACAGCCTCAGATTTACAGACTCAATTATTGAGCCCCAGGAGGGCTTTGCAGCAACTAAACAGGTTGCCCAAAGCCTTGAGGAAGATCTGACCTTGGAGATTTTAATACTCAGCTAGTTAAAACCACACCTGACACAATCTGGGATCAACAAAAGTCCCACTTGGAGTTGAAGGTTGCATCAGATGTTCTCCAGAGGTCATTTTCAACCAATGTCTCTTGGATTCTCTTTCATAATCTGTAATTTTAAATTTCCTTCCACTTCTTTGTTCTCAGCTCAATCTTTTCTGTTGGTTAAGATCAAATCTAGATCTCTTTGCTTTGCTGGGAATGTTGTCAGCAACAGTTTCACAAAGACGTGGCTGAATCTTTCTTTCCAGAAGACCTCACAGTAGTAAATCTCCAGTTGTCACCAAGCCCTATGATTCAGATGATTCTGCTAGTTGCTTATAAAAATGATAATTTCTGGTTTGATGGTAATTAGTGATAGTCCCTTGCCTCTAACAGGCTCAGTGCAGCAGAGAATCTGTACCATCTGCTGAGTGAGGTGTGTAGCACTTTGTTTCTGTATTGAAGATGGTGGGAGCAGTAAGACCAGTATCAGTCTGCCTGGTCCTGTCTGTGCTCAGATGGGCAGTTGAGATGCTCTCGAGAGAGATTCACAAATAAGCAGTTATGAAATGTATTGGTACAGGAATTCTGACCATTTTTTAAATCATTGATAGTGTATAGCCTATGTACAGTGTGAGGGTCTATTTAGCATTTAAAGAAAATCATTCAATCCAACAGCTTCCATGTCTGAATTCAACAACTCAACTTCCATGCACCAATGCAAGAGCAGTAACAGTACTTCCATCATCTAGACTGGCATTTAGGAAGTGCTTCTCTCCAGTGAGGCATATATATGGTTCAGGTCCTAACCTACATTCCTCAGAGAAATGCCTTTGGTAACTTGGAATGGATCATGTAAAAATGTTGCATACATTTATTTTTTAAAATATTCTCATGTTGCTCCTAACTGCTGAGCACTAGGCCTTAGAGAGATATATATGGGCAGTGAAAACTCATGGGTATGTATCAAAATCATTGTTTCAGTTAGTGCAAGTTTAATATATTATGTTTATTCATTATTCACTTTATATATAAGTCACTGAAAAGCACTAGAATGTTTCTGGAAGACTAGACTGGTTTAGGACTCAAAACATTAAAAAAGTCTGCTGAGAAGAATAATTCCTGGATGCAGTGCAGTATTTCTGGAGTCTTCCCAAGCAGCAGTAAAGTTTTAGTAAGAAGGTTCTTCCCACAGGGGAAAACAAAAGGATTTTTCTGATTTTTCCGTGCTACTGTTTGGCATTAGTATGTCCATTATATTATGTGATTAGCCACTTGACAGGAATATTAAGAAAACAATGCCCGGAATGGGCAGAAAAAGTAATGTGCTGATCAACTCTGTTAACCCTGTAGAGATAAGAAAAAAGAAGCTACCTGTGGCTAAAAGGCTTATAAAGACTGATTCATCTTTACAGGAGAGAATGCGTTTCAGTAGTAGGTTATGATGAACTCTAATTAGTTTCACAGCTACCCAGCTGCACACTGTCTCCAGCATAATCACTTTTATTCAGTATCCGAGAGCAGACATTCAGTTCTCCACAGGGAGATGGTATCTTTTGCACTTCATTATGCAAAGAAAAACGACCATGCCGTTTGTTTACAAAGGAAGGAAGCTCATACTTGAGTAAAATAATGTAAAAAAAATAATCAAATATTTAAATTTAAAATATTTAATTTAAATAATAAAATAATAAAATATAAAATAAACAAACTGTATTTTGCTTTCCAGAATATTCAGAAAAGATTCTGCTTCCTAACCTGTGATGCAGCTAGTTACTTGGGAGACAACTTGAGAGGAATAGGCTCCAAGTTTGTGAGGTCTTCTCAGATGTTAACATCATGTTCTGAATGTCCCACCCTCTTTGTAGATGCAGAAACAGTGAGTATATTCCTTTCAAAAGACATGAACTTCATTGCAGCATGTTATTTTACTGGCTGTTTCATTTTTGAGCAATTCCTGAACAGATATGTCAAAAAGGAATTCTACTCCTATCTCTTACTTTTTATCTCCTGCTTAGAACTGTATTTCCATTCATTTCCTGTATTATTTTATTAGGTAAGTAGTGACATATGGGCAGTATAAAATCACAGACTGATAGAATAGTTGTAATGTGTTGAGCCTGTGTGCCAAACCCCAATATAAAACAGATACCTACTGGACTGGTTAAGCTTTGTGTACTGTTTCATTTTGGAGAAGTCCTCTGCTAAGTCATTAGACATAGAACACAATTTCAGTTCCATGTGTATCATAGGTGCAACTTTTGCTGTTGACTTTTCAATACAGTGCCCTAGTTTTGTAGATTTTTCCACAAATGTAAATATTTTTCAGTATGAATATAAATCTATAGTAAATCTAAGTATTCTTTTGCAATATCTTTCCTATACTGTATACCAGTATTTGTATTCTTTCATAGTGACATTTACAGACCCTTTGATTTCATTTCTCCAGCTGCTCTCTTGTGGCCTTCTTGAAAAGCTGAAGTTCAGTGTTCTAGAGCTGCAGGAGTACCTGGACACATACAACAACAGGAAAGAGGCAACACTCTCGGTATGCTGAATTATGCTCTTGGTCTTGTCTGTATACTTAGGCTATGTCAAGAAACTGCACATCCTTTCAGATCTGTTTAAACTAACATTCAGTAGAAAAACCTGTTTCAGATACTGGATTCATTGAATTTTTTCCTGAACATATGAACCATAACCAAAAAGTATCTATTTTATCCCTTAATATTAGAAACAATGGTATCTTTAATATCCCTGGTCTCTCTCCTATTTATTCATTAATTAATTTTCTTAGTTCATGTAATTGAAATATTAACAGAAATCTGGACTACACATTTTAAATAACAGTCAAAGCAAATTGCCATAGCTTATGGTAATAAAAAATGCAATTGCAAAGTTTTATTTACATGATGTGCTGTGAAAACTAAAATACTGCTTATCTTTCTTTGAATCAAACCATAAATCTTATTCATATTTTCTTTAATTTCTTTCTGACAACAGTGGCTTGCAAACTGCAAAGCAACATTTGCTGGGGGCTCACGAGATGGAGTTATTACCTGCCAGCCAGGGGACTCTGAAGAGAAGGTAATGAACGGCCAGTATTATTTCTCTCCCATAAAGTGTTATATGTGTGATATATTTTGTTCTTGAACCCACAAGAGCTTGCTCTACTTCCTCCTTGATTCTCTGCTGGGCTTGGGCTTAATCCAGTTTTCGTACTTCAGGTTTGAATCTATTGTTGTTGCCTCTGTCCTGGCCACAGGAAATGGGAAGTATTCACAGAAGGTACTTCTGCTGTCCTACTCTAGACAAAGAAGCAGAGCTGACCCTAACCCTGTGCTTTCCCTTTCAGAAAAACGTTGCAGCAGCAGTTTTCCACATTGCCTCTGAAAATCATTCCTGCTGTACTCTCCTTCCATGTTACTCCCATTTTATCTTTGGCTGTTACAATCTCCGTCTTCCCAACAGCAAAAATTGCCTGGTTGAAGTACACTTAGATCAGTTGTTACAAAGCAATGACTGTAAAAGGGCCAGCAAAATTATTTATGCTGTAGATAAGTATTTAAAGCTAAGGCAAAATATCTCTTTATTAATTTTTAACAAAAAATTCGTACACACATGTACGTGTATATTTTTTTCTTTGTTTATGTTTTTTTATTCCAGTTAAGGAATCTTATTTTCAGGTATCAATACCATCAGTAGTTAATACTGTTATTTGATATACCAAGTATAGGAAACAGATGATATCTTGGAGATGTATAATGAGTTAGGGAATGTTATTTTGTTGGGATGTTTCCTTTTGGAAGAAAGACAGTGGAGGGATGGGAAAAAGAGGGTGATGGACAGAATTAGCCAAAACTGGGAAGCAAGCAAACAACACATAAAAAAAAAGTGGCATTTCCTCTTCCCACGTATTTTAATTTATAAAAGATAATTGTGACATATTCAGAACACAGACTTGCCTGTTGTAACCATTTTTTTCAAATACCTTGTTTTATTCTTAGGTTGGTTTCAGTTTGTCTGTTTTTTCCTCCAAGTCACTTTATTTTCTTCTGTCTTTATCTTAACCTCTCTTTCCCATCTCTATGTATCTGTCTTCTTGTCTTTGAATTCCCTTGATTTTGGTTTTTTTATGCCATTTTCCAAGAATCCCAAATCCTTGCCACCACTGCATTTTGGCTTCCTTGACCTTATTAGCAAATCTGATTTTCTAATAAATCCTCTGGCTGCAATCACAGGCGGTGGGAAAATTGTTCAATCTTCCCCCACCTAGCACTGGCACCAGCAAAAGTTAAGCGCTTTCCAACACATTTAAATGAGATACCGTCTCTTCTTTAATTGTGATGCTGTGCAAGGAAGTTACAAATGAGCTATTCTCAAGTCTAAAAAAAGAGACATGGAATACATACCGCTGCCTCTCTTGTACATGGCACTACTGGGATGTGCATGGGCATTTCGTTCCCTCTGATGTACAAACACCCTGAACAGTGACTTTAGACTGTAATGTTACATACCTTGCTGTAGAAAGCTTAATTTATCTTCATCTCTCTTTTGGGATGGAGAACAACACACCTTGCTGATCAACTGCATTGTTTCTTTTTTGAAAAAGTAAAGAAACAACACTAAGGAGAACGAATAACCTGTGAACTGAGCTCATATAGCTGGCCTAAACACATCTAAAAGTCCGTAAATGTCATGTTCCATGTGTGTGGGCTTTTAAAACTAGATGTTCTCTGTTTTGGAATTAAATGTGTGTTTTGTGAAGCCAGGGTTGCTATTTATACTCCTTATCAGACAGACTGAAAAGAAGGGTTTCCCATTCCTTCAGGAGTACCTGGTTTCTCCTCAGCATTATTCATTCAGACCAAAATGCATTATTTCTTGGAAGTTGACAGGATGAACAGGCATATTTCTTTTCTTCCCCTACTCATTCACTTCAATTGAAGCAGCTTATTCCCAGAGGAACAATCTGTTTAATTAATTAAAGTGTAATGGGAGGAAGAGGCCAGGGAAACTGAGGAAATGCAATTAGGAAGGGACAAGGAAAACTTATCCTAGACTGGCAAGTATTTGTTTTCTTATCTTTCCACTTCTCCCTCAACATGAAAGGCTAAAGAATCTAATAATTGTAGGGGGGAAAAAAAGTCTTTTTTACAGTGGTAGTCACAATGGAACCTGCCCAGACTCTCAAACTCATTGAGGTTTAGTCTAGGGCCACAATCCTTCAGAAAACTTCTGTCCTAAAAAAAAAAAAAATTGTTTAGCCAAGCACAAAAACAGGCTACTCTTGGAAAAGGTTCAGAATTAATTGTAAGGAAGAAAAAGCAGCAGCTTGCTCTACAGAAAGCAGAAACCTTTGATTCTTAGAACTCCCCACCTGGTAAAAAGCTTGAGGGGAAACCAGACCCCTTTACAGATGAGACAGATGTGAGACCAAATTCAGCATTGTCACAAGTGGTTGCGTCACAAATGCCTCCTGATGCTGGTAACTAATTTGGCACAGTTTCTCTAATCAGATCTTATTTCAAAATAATTGCACATAATTTGTTGACTATTGTTACTGTTACTGAAAATGGGCAAAGGCAAAAATTGCTTATTCTGACATTAAAGAAGCTTGAAATAGAAGTTGTCTAGGTCAGCTGCTAGAGCTAGCAACTTTTCTGAAATCGGGTAAAAGCTTCATGTCCCAGAATGTCTTCCCCCTGCCTTATTTTTGCAACAGATTACATGATTTGGATGTGTGTGATTTGTAAGTTTTGATGTTAGTTTGAGCAACAGAGTCTCAATGACATAGGAGTCAATTCATAGACAAAAGATAACTGCACATGCCATTGTGCTGTCAGTGCAGGTGTTAGTTCTGGATGAGTACAGCTATCAGTACATTCTTCAGCCTTATTAAGAAAGAAGTTTTTTTTAATCTAGTCGAAGACTGGGTTGCTTTGTTTCTTTGTTTGCCGTTCTGGAAAAACTGTATTTGGGAGATCCTCTTTTTCTTGTCATTTAACACTGCTAATTCATATAAGTATTTATTTCCCAATGAGACATTCAGTTTACTCTCTAAGTCCAAAGTCAATATACACCTTTCTCTAACCTTCCTCACCACAAGCTAATGGATGTGGGCTTTGCAAACTCAAACCGTTAATGGATATTTAAAACGTGCTGCACTGCATAAAAATTTGTACCCAAAAATCAGAATATACCTGCTGCTGTGAGTTTCCCTGTGGCAACAGGTACAATCACTCCAGGCCACCAATAAGGCTGGAGGTGTACAGTCATCTGGAGCTGAGTTGAGATACAGTAAAGGCATGGCGAGGCTACGGTTAAACTAGAAATTCTTAATAGTCAATTATCTGACTGTTGTTTGACAGATCCATGGTTCAACAGTGTGGTAAAATTGGCCCAGGTAGGCAGCTTTTCTAAAGGATGAACACAGCTGTGTGTAGATTTCCCCATGCAGAATAGTTTCTGCTATGCTTCAAGTCCAGTGGATATTCAAGAGCACACAGCACACGCTGTTTTCTCTGTCTCTGGTATATATACAAGTTTGTGTATGTACTGAACTTCCTAGATCATGGGAAAAGGTTCATTCTGCTGACATGTTAAGGCAAATAGAACACCTTAATAAAATGCACTTGCATTTAATAAACCCTTGCATGCAGTGGTTATTTTCTTATGCTGGGACTCTCCCATGCCAGTAAATGACTGAAGACTGAACTAATTATGTAACTGTCATCTCTTTTCAGTATATAAAAATGATTCCTTAAAAAAGCAAGAAAATCTGAGATCTAAAAATTAGTGCCTTGCTGTCTTCCTGGTCAGCTAACAGTACAAAGTTCCTATTCTAGGAATACAAAACTAAATCAAAGAGTTGTTGCTAGAGAGTGTGTCCTTCTTAGATGCTGCATTTACTGGCTGCTTAAAGAATGTGCAAATGATCCAAGTACTCTAAACTAATTTGGTGTTTTCAGCTGTCAAAACCACTGATTTTGTAGTGTCTATCAACTAATCTGAAACACTTCCCTTGCTCTAAGAATAAAACCAGAAGTTGAAAAGTGTGAAGTATAATCACTCCACCTGAACCCTTGCTGCTGCGGAATAAAAGAAATATCACTTAAGCCAGTATTTAACCTCTTTTCAACTTCCAAGGAATCTTTCATTTTATGCTGAAAGAGAGAGGAAGTTGCAGCCATGATATTGGACAGCAATATGGAGCTGAGCATCAGTACATTTTTTGTATCCAGTATATTTTCTTCCAGTGAAGAAGGGTTTTTCATGTAATGTGAAACCCCTTCCTCATCCCTTCTTTTTTGGCTTGCCCTGGTTTTGGAAGCAGTACAGAGGAGACAGTGTTTTCTGGCAAAAAAGACCATGGAATTCACTTATTTGCTGCTTCCGCCTCCCTCTTCCCCCCTTCTTTAAAGTAAATTCCATGGCAAATTAGAAATTATATATGGATTCCAGTGTTTCTGAAAGTCTAAGTGAAGCTTGGTGGCATGCTAAACTTCAGAGTAGCTTAAGAGAGACAACAAGATCTGAAAAGCACAAGCCAGCACACCTGTGAGTTTACTGGAACACGGTGATCTGTCTGTTCTTGTCCTTCTATCTTGAATTTAGCTTTGTAAAGCTTCATTTATGAGAACAGCATGAAAGCCAAGCTATAAAGGGTTTTTTTGAAGAGTACTAAATAGAAGAAGAAACTATTCAAACAATGTTAAAGGCAAAAATTAAGCATCACAAGAGCTTAAAGCTTAGTTTGTCACGGTTTTAGAAAAAAGTAGCGCATAGTTTGGGGTAACACTTTTCATGTATATATTTTAATAGTAAGTCAAATGTAAAGAAAACAGAATTAAATACTCTGTTAGGCTCATCAAAGTTAATATTATTTGACATTTCTGAATTTTCTGCCTTTGTACTGATGGTAAGGTAAATAATTTTAATAAAAATTCCATATGCTTATTAACACTGTGTGCATATGCACTGACATCAGGCTATGACTGGGCAGATGTGGTTGTGTTTGTTACTTACAGCATTTACATGATGACTCTCTTCATGTAAAATGTAATGAGATTGTAATATTTATAAAATAAGAAAAGCTGCATTAAGCGAACATAGTGTGCAAATGTTAGTTCTTGGCAATGAAAAGAGGAACACTTATGTTTCAAAGAGAGCACTTAGTCCCCTAATCTTTGAAATGCAAATGTAAGTCAATTAGAATCTTTATTATTGCAACAGGACTTACACTGACATTTTAATAGCTTTATAATTATAAACCAGTGAATCATTACTGGTGAGAGGAATGGATATAAGGCTGTCTCAACTTGTGGCATTGCCATGTAGTTAAACAAAACCGGCATTTTCCATGCCTTTTTTTTACTTTATGATAGTCATAACTTGAAAGTTATATGCAAAACATTTCCATTGTAATGTGCCAAGTAATAAGCCCAGCAGCTATAAAACCTATCCTGCCAATTTCATTAGATCTATTTATCAAAAAATAGAAGTATTTTTAAACAGGAAAATATGTAGAAATAGCAAAGTTCAGTTTTGTTCACCTCTTGAAAATACTTCCTAATTTTTTTAGTCCTATGAGCTCTTTTTAATCAGAAATAAACCAAAGTTAAATAAAAGTATTATTTCAAGAGTTTTCTAACACTATTTCACTGTAAGTTCTTGAGCTACTGGGTGGGATAAATCTAAACTAATAAATCTGAAGATCTAACTGAGGATATTTAGACTGGAATTTACCATTAGAATTAAAGCTTGATTTTATTAAGAACGCTCTGCATGTTGAATGTGATATTCCAACCAATCATCAGGTTGAGGCAAGCATTGCTAATACTGCTGACAAGTTATGCTATTACAGATGGGCTGTGCTTCCTATTGCATGCATTACACTGACACTATACTTTCTTTCCTTTCCTTTTCTCCTGTGCCATGCTTGCTGTGTAGCAAATGGAATCTCTTGCAGTAAGTTGAAGTTCTTTCATATTTTTTTGTCCATCTGCGGATGGGCTAATACACCCCAATTCTACTGTTTTATTTCTAAGCATGTTTTCTTTTTTTGTTATAATTTTCCTATACAATATGTGGTTCTAAACGTGGTGACTAAAATAATTTGTGTTTTGTAAAATAATGTGTGTTTTGTGAAATCAAAAAAATACTGTGCCAAAATTTTGAAACTTTCATATGCTGTTTCAAATGGTCATTTGCATACATTTTTACAAATCAAGTTTTTGAATGGATGTAATATCCTGGGGCAGGAAACATTTTTTATTATTTTAAAATTAATGGTTTTCAATTTTTCCTAGTGAAAAACTGCAGTTTATAGTTGGCAGTTACATTTCAAATGAGTTTTGTGTATATGTTGATGAACAGTTTCATCACTATTGATTTCTAATACTTAGGAAGAACAAAAATTGAGTTGCTTTATACAGTAACTGAGTCAAACAAGAACCATTAGCTTGATCTTAGTTTGTTTTCATTCCAGTTAGCAGCCAGAAGGGTTCACCTGAACTGAACTACTGTTCTCCAAGGACAAAAAAAAAAATCCAGTGTTATATGCCAAGCTATCATGAGATTATTTTTTTTTTAATTATGTTATGCTTGTTTTCAATTAATTATTAACTCCCTGACAGTTCCAACTATATGTGTTTGTAACTGCTATGTAGCGTTGCCAGGTCTCCAAAATTTGAATAGAGTGAATTTGATCCCTGCTGGGGAACCTCAGGCTGTGTCCCTACTTGCGAACTGAACAGGACCAGGGAAGAAGTGAGTGTCCCTGGGCTGGCACTCACTTGGGTGAGCGGTCAGCACCTTCCCTGGCTGGGCCACCAGCCAGCTCCTGACACGCCTGAGCATGGTTTGAGAGAAGACAGAAGCCAGAGACATCTCTACACAATTACAAATTTGGCAGTGCTCTGTGCCCCTGGTTACAGAGAACGGCCCCTGGGCAGGTTTATTTCACTGGCGGTGTTCCTCATGCCCTACCTCTTTGTTCTGATAGGCTTTGTTCCTGTCCACAAGTCAGTTCTGCCCTAGCACATCTGCTCCCCGCCACGGATCTGCTGGGCCTTCTTCCTGCATTTGTGGGTCTTTGTTGTCATATCCAGTCTGGTGGGATCATAGAATGGTTTGAGTTGGAAGGCACCTTAAAGATCATATAGTTCCAATCCCCCTGCCATAGGCAAGGACACCTTCCACTAGACCAGGTTGCTGAAAACCTCATCCAACGTGGTCTTGAACATTTACAGGGGTAAGGCATCCACAACTTCTCTAGACAACCTGTTCCAGTGCATCACTACCCTCCATGTAAAGAAGTTCTTCCTAACATCTAATCTAAATCTCTTCTCTTTTTGTTTAAAGATTTTTCCCCTTGTCCTACCACGATCTGCCTTTGTAAAAAAGTTTCTCTCCATGTTTTATATATGCCCCTTTAAGGTTATAATAAGATCTTCCTGGATCCTTCTCTTCTCCAGGCTAAACCCTATCAGTCTGTCTTCACAGGAGAGGTGCTCCTGATGCTCCCCAGGATGTGGTTTGTCTTCTGGGCTGTGAGCACACACTGCTGGCTCATGTTCAGCTCTTCATCCATGAGAACTCCACAGGACTGCTCTCAATGAGTTCCTCTCCCAGTGTGTGCTCATGTCTGGGATTGCCCCAGTGCAGGTGCAGCCCCTTTTATTTGGACTTGTTGAACTTCATTAGGTTCTCATGGGCCCACTTGTGTTTGTCCACATCCTCCTGGATGGCATCCCATCCTTCTGTGTCATCTGCAGACTTGCTGAAGGACTCCTCCTTGCTGAAATGCCTCCTTTCCATTTGAGACATGAAGACTCTGATTAAACATAACGACAGAGATACCATATCCAGAATGGCACAGAGCTCAGACCAGGCAAATTTATAGTGCTGAGCTCTGCTGCTGTGGTGGTGCTGAGGTGTGAGCAGCCCCATCTGCCTGGCCTTCAGCAGGACAAACCCTGCTAGGCTGGTACCTGCTGGCTTGGGACTATCCTCCTGCTCCCACTTTCCTCCATAAACCCTGTTTAGAAGGAGACTAGCTCATGCCTCATCTTGGCAGTGCCCTTGGCTGTGTGTTCACAGATGGGTAGTTGATGTCCACCTCACCCTTATGAACAAAGATAAAATTTCATTTTGACCTTAGCCCCTCAGCCTTGTGAGGCTGGTACAGAAATTTGGGGAACTGGAACACTTAACTGTGGTTCTAATTTTGCCTTGTTAATAAAAAATGTGACACTTAAATGTTGAATCATATGTAAATAAAACTCTTCAGTGAAATTAACATTTATAATGTACTTAAAGTACTTTCTATTAGTGTTTGTGCTGACATTTGCACAGTCCCAAATTCAGCAAAGAGCTGCAGCACGTGCTGGTAACTAAGCCTGTATGAAGTGCTCTAAAGAAGCAAACATAAATAGCTTCTTCTTTTCTGCCAGTTTTGGCATGAAACTCTGCTTTAGTTCCTCCAAACAGATGGGAATATCACTGATACTTCCACTGACCCTTGGTCACGGTGTCTGTCACAGTGGGCAAATCAAATAGGGTTGGAAGTCTGTAAGGCTTTCCTGGCAAAGGGTCAGTACAAGGTCAGGACTTGTACTTGCAGGATTTTCACTTTTTATATAATTAGCTGAAGATTAAATGTTCCTCCCCTCTTCACCAGGATCCAGCTGCGGAACTACAAGATTCCCCTCCTGTTAGGCGCAAGAATACTAGGAACCATAGGCATATTAACTTGACCTCTCTGGCAGCTGTGCCCATCACCCATTATTTCAATGTGTCTGACATCTTTTATTTCATGCTGCACTTCACACTGGAAGAAACAAGTGAATATTCATAGAGCAGTATCTACTTAATGTGGCAGAATACTTCATAGAAGCCAAATATCCTCTTACACTTTAAACTCCATCCATCTGTTGTATAGTTTCTTTAGGATGGTGGAAAATCCATGAGCAGAGTTTTAAGTTCCAGGGCTGGCATTTCCTCCTTCTCACTCCTAGACAGATTTATCACCTCTGTTTCTGTCTCCTCAGAGGAGCAGGCAGGAGCTTTGACCATCTTGGACAACTATTTCACAACTTCTCTCTTAGATTTCCATCCCTTAGAAGAGGTCTTCGACTGTATCTGAAATTCAGGAGTTTCATGTTCAGTGCAGGAAAGTCACTTCCCCTCTATTCTGTCTCTTCTTTCCAGCTGCAAACTGGAGACAGAGTGAAGCTAACCAAAAGAGAATGTTTTGAGGCTGATGCTGACATGTGCTAACTGAGAGCTAGCTGTTATAATTTTATTTTCAAAGTCTTATATGACTTAGATGCAGAAGAAAAATCATTACTTATTTTCTGAAAATACCATATGATCATACTCCAGTAAAATAATGTTTTTGAGAACAAACTATCTCAATGTGTCTTGTTAGTTATCAAAAATTATCTAAACTCACTAATATTTATTAATTTTTTCTTCTCTTACAAATCTTTCCTTAGCAATTGGAACTCTGTCAGAGATTATATAAACTGCACTTCCAGCTGCTGTTGCTTTTTCAGTCCTACTGTAAACTTATTGGACAAGTGCACGAAGTGAGTTCCATGCCAGAGGTATGTAACAAACTACAAAGTCCTATACTGAAAATTCCTCTTTATTTTCATGTTCTTATTTTTTCTTTCTATGGGTTTAACAACAAGAATCACACAATTTCACCCTGACTATAAATCTGCAGGCATACATAATCAACTAAATCCCTTAATGTCTTGTATTTTTAATTTGTAGTGTTTACAGGCCTTTTTCTTTAAATATTTTTGGCATGGCACACTCTCACTTTTGACCCAAACAGTTTTTTGGTTTCAGATTAATCCATGTATCTTACTTTAAAAAAAAAACTTCAGAAGAACAGTACTGTTAGTCAAATTTATTTTCAGCAGTTGCTTAAAATATGTAACACTTCGAAACATCTTTGAAGTGATCACTTTAAGATTGATTATTATCATTTAAGGAAAGATTTAACTTACCATTCCATGTGTATTTTTCTCCTGGTAAGGAAGAAGATGTATGTATTTTCAACTATTGAGGAGAAAAAGTTGTTGTATTCCTTTGTAAAATAAAATTTGAAGCTATTACATGTATTTTATGACATTTTCTAGCAATTTAGAGATGGCCTATAAATGGAAATCGTTATATCAGATGTACTGTTGGAGTAAAAAAGAGTTTGAATATTTATTGCATCTTAAGGATACAATAAATTGTATGTTGTGAAGGCTGGCTCACAATGTGACTGGGCTGTTCACTTCTAAGAGAAGATAGAACAATAGGCACCTAACTACTTCTAGAGCAGTCTAAGTGTTAGAAATATTTTGTATTCCTTATAATTTATTTCTGTAACTGTATTTCACAGCTATAACTTTGTTAAATTGCTGATAATAAGGTGGCCCACGGAACTGGAAAACAATTGTACAAAGAATAGCTATTTCACTGTGACATTTGCATATTTTGCTGTAGCATAAGCTTTTACTTGAAGGAAATTCCATTGCTAGCTCATGTGACAGTGGTTATTTTTAGCATGTAGGAGCATGAAAAAGTAAATCCTTAGAAATTATTAACTTACTAATTATCTATGAATTTTGTGTGGTATTAACTTTTCAGCCTGAGAAAGGGTTATACAATTCCCATCCATCTGTTAATAGTGTCAGATGCTGCATATATTTTGTAAATAAATATCAGCATCTTGCTAGGAGAAGCACATTTTCTTCCTCTCTTCCACTATGATGTGAAAAAAAGTAGCAAGGGTGAAAAATAAAAGCTTGATTAGATATGCTCCTGCATTTTAGCAAGCCAGAATTACAGCGTAATGTTAAAGGATGCACAAAGGTAAAAAAAAAACAAAACTGTAGTGTACTTTTTCCCTATGTTGTACAGACATCAAGAAATGTCCTTGTATTAAATTGGGGTCTTTTCCATGATATGTACATCCAATGTAATAGTAAGGACAAACCTGAAGTACCTACTCCATGTGGGGCTTATGGAGAATGAAAATACCCATCTCTCATTTTTCTTCTTGAAACAGCTGTTAAATATGTCAAGAGAGCTGAGTGAGCTGAAGAAAAATCTGAAGGATGCTACTGCTGCAATCGCAGCTGAGCCTCTGACAACAGAATCTGAGCCCACATTCAACTCTACTGAAGCAGCTATTCAGTCCATGCTGGAGTGTTTGAAAAACAATGAACTTGTTAAAGCTGTCAGACAAATAAGAGAATGCAGGCAAGTTTTACTACATCATTCATATTAGGCATTCGTGTTATTAGAAAAGTATGCATTTATTATCTTCCTAACAAAATGTAATGCACAGGATCAGCATAATTAATTAATTGTTTCAGCAAGGTACTGGCTTTTGGACAGGTGTGCCACAGGTAACTATCAAACATATGCTTGCAACAATTAAGATGCTTAATTACATTCTGTAGATCAAAAGTCCTGTGAGGCTCTTAAGAATCTTTTTATTGAGTTAATTCCTTACAGGTGCATGTCATTGGCATGAGCTAACATTCAGCCCAGTTTCACTTACACCTATTTGAATGCATTTTCTTAAGCACATTTTTTAGATAATGGAAATTGCAATTTTATGTGTATTCAGTGCCTGATAGCAGAACATGAGTAACGAATGAGTGGTGTAAAACAGTGAGTTGCTTCAGGCTTTTATGCGTGTGCAAATCCATTCTTCTTTTAGAGATCTCTGTCACATAGCTTCTGTCTCTTCTAACAAACCCATAATGAAATACCTGTTCTTTTCCTGTTTCACTGCAGGATTTTGTGGCCCAATGATATCTTTGGAAGCAGCTCTGATGATGAAGTCCAGACTCTACTGAATATTTACTTCCGCCACCAAACCCTGGGTCAGACGGGCACCTATGCACTGGTGGGCTCCAACCAGAGCCTGACTGAAATCTGCACCAAGTTAATGGAACTGAACATAGAGATCCGTGACATGATTCGCAGAGCTCAGAGCTACCGGGTCATCAATACTTTTCTTCCAGACTCCAGTGTTTCCGGCACAAGTCTCTGACAGGACCCTTGGGCCCCCTTTCAAGCTGGGAGTGCTGCCCTGGGGGAGTGAGGTGGCTCGATGTCTTCTCAGCCTTACAAAGGTTTGGTCAAACTGTACTCACTCTTGTTACATTTAGGATTTCCTCTAAAAAGCGATGGGCTGAACTTCAAACACGTAGCAATACTGTAAGGACAGAGGTAGCATAGAGCACCGAGGACAACATCCTTTGTTCTGTGTTGCACAAAAACCAGTTAGCATTTCACTGAGCAACTGCAACTCACTACTGAAGAAGTGACTTCCATTGCATACCAAAGCCTACTACACTGAACAATACTTCCTTTATAGCAAATTAATTTTTGGTTGGCAAAAGTGCAATGTTTCCTTCACAAAATAGTATTTTTTGTTAAAAAAAAACAAAACTTGTACATTTTTTCCTTTTTTTTTTTTTTCTTATTTAGTTGAGTGAAGGATGGGCAGAATGAAGCTGGCCATGGAATCTCACAACTGTGTTGGTCAAAAGCTGAGAGCCTGTGTATATGAAACAAACTGTAAACAAACTATAATTTAATGTACACTGTAATTTGAATATGATTACTGTATCTTAAAACAATGAGCTGCTATGAAGTACATTTCCTAATGTTACTAGGCTACTGTCTCTGAAGGTACTGGATCATATTGCAGAGGTCTGTTCTTAGGCCCCCCCAAGGATCATGAAAGGTCTTGGTAGATTTTTTTTTTTTTTAATTAAGGACCTTGGCTGCTTTTTACTAGAGGTTTGCTTTTATGAATATATTTATACTATTAAAGGATGGTAGATATAATTTAACTTGCCATTTTGTAGAAGAAAGTCCCATCACAGAGTCAAATCTTTTGAACTGTTAAGCATGCATATTTTTATTTAATATAAATTTTCAGCATAAAAAGTAAAGATATTAACGTGAAATGCAAGTTCTCATGTTAAGTTTCTTCAAAGAGATGTCTTATTTTATTTGTAATGTATATATGAGTCATACTATGTTTTTCTTACATTTAACTGCTGTCCAGTGTTAAATGTATGCATGTAAATCTGTTGCACATCTGAGACACTTTTATTCTGACAATTATGTAACTTATTCACGATGTAAATACACTTAACCATTTTTGTGAAGTAACTCTGAAATTTGGATTAGTACATCCATTTAACTAAAGTATAAAGTCATATATAGTCACAACACAGTACGTGCTTGTTGTGAACATTGTGTTCTTGTCTGAATGAGTACTGTTGCACATGGTGTCCATGATCAGCAGCCCCCCAAAAGATACTTGGCTCCTGGTTTATGCTGAAACCATTCATAGATAATTAACGAGAAATGTAACTGCAGCCTGACCAAAAAAAAAAAAAAACCCAAAAAAAACTCAGCATGGACAATTACAACAGCAAAAGTAGTCTAATTGGTCTTCCACTGACTGTGAAAACCACCCAACTTCCTTCTACCCTAAAGAGTATTTTTTACACTATCAGGCATTCAAGAGTTTTTTTTCCCCTCCTCATTTCAAACATGGGCAGCTTACATACTTTTCCTTCCTATTTTGCAGCCATAGTCTTCTTCTGGGAGATAGTCTTTGGTTACCAAGCAGCTGTGGTTTTTTATATATACATTTGACAGAGGCAGGAGGAAGACAGATTTGCATTTATACCAGACTTTATGCTCCAGACAATTTGCACCTTCCACCCTAGTTCAGTTTGAGTGACAGAAAGAAAAAACTTGCTAGTGTGAAAATCTTACTTAAGCTTAAATCTTTTTTATTGTAGCGTGTCCTGAAGACATCAAAACAAAGTTTACTATCTTTAGGAAATCAAATAGGTTGCTTCCTTACACATACACTTTCCTCTTTCATCTAAGGAAGATGAAACTAAGGGGTATCAAACTAGTGCCAACTTTTATTGTTATTTACAGCATGCATACAGGGAAATTACATACTTTAAGTTACTATACTTTACAATAATGCCAAAGTCTTCATCCATTATCCAATGCCAGGTCAAAAGCCTTAAGTCAAAACATTGCAATAGACAAAGTGCAAAGCACAAAACAGAAGAGGGCACATGGATCAGACAATGTATTTGAAGCTATAAGTGCTATCGCAGGACAGCCTTTTGCCTCTACAGCGGCCACAGAGTTCTTGGCGATGAGGTCTCTTGAGATCAATATGTCTCTTCCTCTGAGGGCAAGAACAACGAGTCTTGGAACAGATCTTAAGGAACAAAGATATGTTAGTAGTAGTAGATCCAAGAGGATGCACTTCGCATTAGACTAACATTCAGTTTTCTTTAATCACAGCAACTCACTGGGGCTGATGCACTTAAGAGCTCTTGTGCTAAAAACCCTGTGGATTTAAGGTGAAAGAGTTTTCTCACCCAGAAGCACAAAACCCTACCATACACACAGCAAGCCATAACGCGGTATGAAAACTGTTTATGTAAGGCATCCAGGGGAGGAAGGAAGCCTACCCTAAGACATTTCCCAAATAACACCTCCTAGTATTTTGATGAAATCAAGTTTTCTTCCAGATAAAGTCAATGTCAAATTCAACAATAATATTAGTGTATATATATATGATAACACCTGACAGTCTTAATGAAGTACAGTTAGCTTACCTGGCACTGGATTGCTTCCACTCGATAGGGATTGAAGCTCTTTTGGCATTTGCGACAGAGCTGCTTGAAGTACACCTGAAAAAAAAAGAAAGTTCTGTTAGCATAAAAACTTACTCAAGGTGTTCCACACAGGTACCTAAATTTATGCCCAAACATCTCATTTGTCAGAGACTTTATGCCATTCTTATGAGTCTCAGGAGCAAGAAATTTCTTGTTAACTACCTTGTTGCTTCCAGAAATGCACCACACATAAGCACTCTCCCATCTGGTCTTGCAGTCTTTGCAGTGGAAATAGCCATACTTCTGTTCCAAGAACTGCAGAGACAAAGTTCACTGAGCATCCTCCAGCACGGTGAGAACACCCAGCCCAGCTCCCTCACTACTGCTCCCCTGGGATGGTGAGACACTGAAAAAGGTTGCCCAGGAGGCCATACAAAAATATTTGAAGCCCTATTGAGTGGGGCTTTGAGCAACACGGTCTAGTGGGTGGCATCCCTGCCCACGGAAGGGAGGCTGCAACTGGACGATCTTTAAGGGCCCTTCCAACCCAAACCATTCTGCCACGCTTTGAGCCACACATGTGGGTTTTTGCAGGCTGGAGGCTCTTCTGCTCCAGGTGAGACAGAGCCAGCCCAGGGCAGGACAGTGACCATGCTGCTCATGAGGTGACTTCTGGCCGCCCTGCTTGAGGGTTCGACCCCCGCCCCATCCCAGCGCACCTGGAAGGCAGCTCTCTGCCTGGGAGCCGCCGTCTCCTCTCGCCGCGTCCCCGCCGGCTCCTGCCGCGGCGGCAGCGCAGCCCCCGCCGGGCTCTCCTGCCGCTCCTCGCCGCCGTCTGTCCTCGGGGTCTCCTGGGTGGGCGCTGCCTTCTCCGGGGGCGGCGCGGCGTCGGGCAGCGCGAAGAGGCGGCGGTCGGGCGCGGGTGAGTAGAGGGCGAGGCGTCCCGGGGCGCGCAGGGCGGCGGGGCTGAGGGCGCGGGCGGGCGGCAGCGTGCGGGGCCCCAGCGAGCACTGCACGGCTGCATCGGCCCGCAGGCTCACCTGCACCGCCGCCTCCTTCGTGCTGGCCCGGCGCGGCCGCGGCCCCAGCGCGGGGCCCACCTGCGACAGCAGCGCCTGGAGCTGCGCCCGCCGGTAGCTGTCCAGGTAGTCGGAGGGCAGCGGCGTGAAGGGTCCCCCGAGGAAGGGGCTGATGCTGCCGCTCTTGCTCTGCTTCCAGCTGGGCTGCTTGGCCGCAGTGTCCCAGCCGCGGCCGACGGCGGGGCTGCTCCTGAAGTTCTGGTACGTGCTGAAGGGGGAACAGACAAAGCTGTCCATGATTATCGCCGCTGAAGGGTCAGCCCTACCTCTGCCTCTGCCCTGCTTTTATCTTACCTGGGGAGCTGATGATTGCTAATTGATGGGGAAAGTGGGGCCAGCTGGGGGAGCGGGAGCTGATGGCGGGGGAAGGCCGGCTAGCCTGCTTTCCTTGTGTGCCAGACTATAATAATGAAGAGATGTTATTCAGCCGCAGCTGGAAAACCATGGCCTGCGTAGCGAGGAGTAGCTTGCTTGATCACAGTTCTTTCTGCTTATGGTCTGAAAAGAAGGAAAAGGGGGTTTGGGAAACTAACAAAGTCCAGGTAAACTGGGTGTCCCCCGGGGTGCTGAGCAAAGACTTCAGGCAATTACATCTCTGAAAAGAAGGGTTTATCAGTATTAAAAAGTAAGAGCATCCTCCTTGTTCCATTACTTTGGGATTCTCTACCTGGAACTTTTTCTATCAACTGCTTTAGGAGAAGATGGAATATTCTTGTGTGTACAGACTGAAGTAAGGGAAAGCAGTGGCTTAATACCTGTATAATGAAGTAAGTGTTAGCAATACGAGCAAGTAATAAAAGCACGTGCATATTAGACTAATAGTCCTTCTTTCACAATTATATCACTTTAGTTCAATTTTAAGGTAATATAGTTAAAATAATGTAATTGAATCAACCAAACTGTGTATGTAAGCCTTTGGAGACTGGAGAACTCTTAAATCCCTGAAACTGCTGTGATATTAAATTCTTTCTCTGTATGACTCTTCACCATCTCTATAAATGCATTGCTTTTTTTAAAATTAAATCGGCTAGCAAGAGAGAGGCTACAGAAGACCTGATAGGGATGATATTTTTAAATGTTCACTGTGTATCTGATGCTGTCAAGTGTCTGAGATAAATCAGTAAGAAACAGCATTTTTACAGGACAGAAAGAGGTTAAGATTCAGGAAACACATTAATCATAATTAAAAGAAACATGTCTCAAGGCTCCACATTGTGCTTGGGTTTTCAAAGCGCTGTTGGTATCAACTCAAAGCAAAAAATAGGGTACCAAGATGGCCAAGTTAAAACTTAATGACTGCAACTTAGTGGCTGCAAAAAGACTAAGTTTTGAGGCTTCAATGGGGATGGAAATCAAATTGGAAACTACATGCCATTATTTAAACCAACAGTCTGAGTTCCTCTAATTTGCTTTGGGAAGAAAGTTACTGCACCTCCATGGGTTTCTCCAGGGTTAGAAATGAAAGTTTCTTCAAAGGAGGAGGGATGCAGAAAATTAAGGTACAAGAAACTGATGAAAGTGACAGATGACTAAGTAAGTGACGTGATAAAGCTGCTCAGCATAAGGACTAGTGTGGAGAGGTAGGAAGAAACCCCTTTATGGCACAAGAATAGATGAACATCACACTAAAATTAAGATGGTAAACTCAAAGTTGGTGGTGGAGAGAGTGTTCCACTCATCTTGAAGTTGTTTCATAGCCAAGAGTTTAATCAGGCAACAAAGTGGGAATGGACATGTACGTGGAGGATAGTAACATTCTCTTTATTGGAACGTCAACAACCATTTCATGTGTCAAGGCCTACAAAAGTGGCTGAGGCTTGCACTTGCCCGCGGCACTGGCCCACGGCCCTGCCCACGAGCTGGGAGCCTCCCAGAGCCTTTTCCCGGGAGGTCGGCGTTAGCTGCTGTTGCCCAGCAACGCGGGTCATGTCAGCCCTGGATGTGCTACTTCATCCCCTCGCCTCCACACGCGGGAGTGAAACTGCTGGCGGCCATCCCGGCTCAGGGCACGCTCCCTTTCTGTACCGTGCGGAGTCAGCCGCGGTGGAACAGCCCTTACAGCGGGCACCGCGCGTTCCCCGGCCGCCGCACGGGGCAGGCCGGCGCGGCCGAGGCGGGGCCGGTTCGCCGCCTCCTTGCCGGGAGGTGTCGCGGCGGAGGGCGGGAGCGGCGGATGCTCTCGCTGCGCAGGCGCGGGGCTGTGTTGGCGCCAAGCTTCGAAGGGGGCGGCGGGGCTGGCGGTCTGCGCTGCCCCCTCATCCCTCGCCGCCTTCCCGGCTCGCCCGCTCCCCTGCGTGAGGCGATGCTGCGGCCGCCAACCCGCCCGAGGCGCCGCCGGCAGGTAACGGCCCCGCGTGTGGCTCGGCCCTGCCCCGGGGCTGCGCTGAGCCCGGCCAGTGGCACTGCCGCCCCTCAGGGGTCCTTCCCTCTCCTCACAGCCCGCCGGGGGTCTGCAGTCACCGGGTGTGGGGAAGGAGGGTTTGGGCCTGTCCCCGGAGACCCCGCGGTGACCCGGCGGGGCTGCACAGGCCGCGCTGCGTGCGTGGGCATTGCCCGGGAGGAGCTTCCCCTCAGGAAAGCAGCGCGGACTGGTCAAATCGCACTTTGAAAATGTATTACTGAGGCAATGTGACGTTCCTCGGTGTTCTGTCTCAGTGCAGCCCGTACCCTGTTTTAAAGCGCCCGTGTTCCCCGTGGTTTTGGTAAGGCAGCGTGTGTAACACGACTGTCTGTGGGAAACAGCTTTTACTGTGGAAGGCATAAACGTGTTAAACGGTGAAATCCCTCTATGGTCTTATTTATACATGTTTTTTTAATAGAACTGTGAAACTGGCAGCGTCTGCTCCACTTGAAAACAACTTTGAATCAGATTCTTGACATGTAAATTGTAATGGTTGTAAGACCATATATCTGATAGTACATGTTCCATCCTAACACACTGTAGTGAATGGGGGGTTTTGATTTGTGTTTAAAATACCTCGGAAGTAGCCTGCCTATTCCATCTTGGTTTTCTCCTGTATTTGCTGAGTGTTTTCATTATCTCTGGTATAATTCCCTATACTCTTGTCTGTTGTTTTCCCACCATGTTCATCATTGAGGTGTTTGAATGCTCACATCACAGTCAAAGCTAAACAAGCTGGGCTGTGGCACACCACAAAGCGCAGGAAAGCAGGCCTAAGACATTCAAACAGCAGTGTATGAAAGTGTTTTCTTCCTTCTTCTCAGGCTTTTCAACTGTTCCAGTAACGTAATGAATAAGAAAATGGCTTGCAAACCTGTGGAAAGACCAACTTTCTTTGAAATATTTAAGGAACACTGCAGTGAATCAGGTACAGCTTATTTGAAGTAAATAATTCTTATTAGGATTGCTTTTTGGGCACCAGTATTTTATACACATTTGCTGTATGTTCCACAGGAAAGCTTTATGCAAGTTGTTAGCTGCTGTTCTTGCCCCAAACCTGTATTTCCTAATACCAAGATGTCTTCTTATTTTTATCTGTTGTTTTTTTTTTCCTTGATGTATGCTTAGTTACTTTTTGTACTTGTTTTTTTCAGAGTTGTCACCTCTATACATACCCACATGCAGACCAAGCTTAGCTTTTTGCTAAATGCACCTGTGCTAGTTAGTAATTTTAAAAGGAACCTGTTTAACTTGCCAGTTTGAGCAAAACAAGAGAGACTCTAAAAGCCAGGGTATACTTGTAATTTTAAACAACCTGGATGTTTTTCTGGTCCTTCGGTTATTTTGTTAATGGTCTGAGACTTTGGGCAGACATCCCTTTATATTTTGTGGTTATCAGAGTTTAAAGCGGTCTAGAAACAAACAAACCAGAAGTATGGCAGTGGAAGGAGCAATGTGTTTTGCCGTTATCATTTAAATGCCTGGTGTAGTTTTGCATCCTCCATGAAGGAACCTTTTTCCTTTTCATGCAGTTTTATGTATGTTTTCCTTCGTAGATTTAGGACCAATCAGTCTTAATTGGTTTGAAGAACTCAGCGCAGAAACACCTCCATATGAGCCCAAATCGTTTGGAGAGGTTGATGGACCCTCTGTCTGGCTTGATCAAACAGCTTTTAAAACTCCAAGGGCAAAACCCTCTACATACAGTCAGCTGGCATCAACCCCACTGCTCTTCAAAGAACAAAATGCAGTATTGCCACCTTATTCTTCTCCTGAAAAAGAACCAGATCAGAAAAAAATAGGAGCAAGTGAGTAACTTTTTTTTTTTTTTTACCTTTTGTTGTAGCTGATGATCGTTAACGTAATAGGTAATGCTACTACTTTTTGTGTGACTAAAAAGCTTATTTAGTAATCTTCTGGAGATCATCTATAGAAATGCAGAATTAAACTTAACAGTGAATTCAGCTTTAGATAAACTAATAAATAGTAATTAACATGCAAAATTGCCAGTATAAAATATACTGTTGTAGTCCAAACAGTCTAAATACTGTTAATGAGGGTATGTGAACTTACTAGTATAACCTGTTGACTGCAAATCAGAGTGAATTTTTTCAACAGTCTTATTTCTGTTTTATGCCAAAGTTTTGAAGCTTCTCAAGGGAGAGAATCATCCTTACAATGATGAAGTGAGAGGCAATCTGTAGGGCAGTCCTTAACCTTTCTTGGAAAGTTTTAGAAGCACCATTTCTTTCAGTTACTAAGATTGTAAGTTATAGAAAAAATAACACTTTTCCATTTGGAAAAAAAAAAAGAAAAGGAATTTTATGAGGTACTTCTCATACATTGTTTCCAAATCCCAAGTACGTCATGGGAGTATGTGCCATTCTGCTCCTTTCTGATGTACCCACCCTCCTTGGACAGCAAGAAGAATCTTTTCTATGGAAAATGTATGCAAGATTATATGTAAGAATCTCTTTTATGGAAGAGTATTTAACATCATTCCTGAGTATGTAATTGCTGTGTCTGTGTCCTTCTGATAAGCTTTTCTAACCAGGTTACAGACAAACACAAGATTCCCTTCATTACCAGAATTGTTCTTAGATCCTGAGCAAATTCTATAAAGGCTTAGATCTGTGCTGCGGTTCAAGTATACTTTTTAACACTTCCATGGAATATTCTGTCTTTTTTTTTTCTGAAGTTCTCTGCCAAACTTCTGCTGAGAACATGTTTCTTCTAAATGTAGCTATTTGTATTTTACAGTGTTAAGTCCCTAGGGAATTCTTGGTTTCGGGAATTTTATTTGGCAGTTTCATAAGTGGCAAAGAAAGGAACCTTATGATTGTTTATTTCAAAATGGTCAGTTTTGCTGTGCATATGTGCAAAGTTCACATGTGACTGCCTGAAATATTCTGTTTTCTTGGTTAGAGCCAAATGGCTCTTTTGAAAACAAGAGCCTGGATGGGAGCTGATGGATTTCATACCTTGGTATGGTACTGGGATGCACCTGTGATGTGCATATGAACCCAGGAACTCAGAAGCAGAGAGAAATGCACAAACTGAAGTGTAATTTCTGATACTAAGGTTGTTTGGAAACTTCAGAGTAGAAATTCCTTTTAGTAGGTGCTTGTCCATGTAAGGGTCTCACTGTTCAGAGGAATTTGCTGCTTTGGTGGGAGCACTCTCTTTTGCCTAGAGATGTTTTGCAAATAAATAGATGCTGCTGACAGTGGCACTGACTCCAACAACAGTTCTGGAAATAATTTTTGCTTTTCACTGCATATTTGAATCAATAAGTGTATGACTTAGTAAATTTGTGGGGAAGCTGCACAAACCTGTGTTTGCATGTGTTGTATTTTTGCTAAAAATAACTTCTGCAATGACAAGAAAGGCACAATGCAGTACAGTAAAACCAAAATGGAATATGTCACTTGATTAATACCAAGTGAATAAAGCAATATAATTAGGGGTCTTCTTGGCTGTGCATTTGAAACATGTTTAGCATTGTTTGGATATAAAATTTGAACATACTTAAAATACTAGAAGAGAAATTAGGATTGGGCCTTTTGTTTTGTTGTTGTTGGTTGGTTGATTTTTGTTTGTTTGTTGTTTTGGTTGGGCTTTTTTGAAAGCTTGGCTTTAAACCTCAAAATTGAAACTGTTACCTGGAGTTCTGCAAAGTTGTGCAGATTATTATATTCTGTGTTGTAGATAGAGAGAATTTGATAAGCCCAAGTTACACAAGAAGAAAAATAGACCAAGAAAATGAAATACTTGCTTCTCCTCCTGGAACCTTCCACAACTGCTTCGCTGCTAGGTATGCTAAATATATCAACACAAATAGAAAATAAGCTGGACCTTAAGCAAAAAGCAATGTTTAGCCCACCATATTTGACTGTGGAACTTTAAGAGCAGTGAATCATCTTGTATGTCTGATATGTTTATGATACTTGTAGGTTGCTAAGTGAGTTAAAAATAAAAGCTAAATTTGGGAATGTCCTTGCTTTCAGGTGATCTTTCTTCCTATTTTTCTACTGTAACAGCTGGAATACATAATTTTTTTAACATTATTTCAGCTTTCCAAGTCCAAACATCCAAAGAAAGAGCAGTAGTGATGTATCACGTGCTTCTCAATTAGTAAAGCTATTTGTAATATTTACTGAGATTTCTTTATTAATAATAGCCTTGATTTTGACACTTAAATGTCTGTATTTCAGATAAATGTTATCAAAGTACTCACGTTGATTATAGGAAGAGTTAAACTAGTTCTTTAATTGAAATCAGTTAAGCCAATTTCCCTAGTTTCATACAGTATATTATAAAATGTGTGGTTACATTGAAATTTATTACTTGTCAGATAAATCATCACTGAAAATTAAAATATTTCTTGAAAGAAGTATTTTACAGTTTATAGTAGACTTATGGTAATGTTTAAAATATTGACTGATGGTTAGGAGAGATCTGTGTTTTATCTAGTCAGGGAAGTAACATGGCACAAAGAAAAGAAATAATGGAGATGGTAATATACGTAATGTTTGTAATATTTAATTATTTTAAGAAATTGAAGTGAAATTAATATTTTTGTTTTAATTTTGTTTTGCAGTCCAACTATTTTAAGGAATACTTACAGAACACCTCAGAGAAATAATATCCCTGGTTTGTATTTTCACTTTTTGGTTCTACAGAATATTTTACATCTCTAGACAAAAAATCCTCATCTTTTAGTTACTGTTTGATGTCCTTTTTACATAATTTTTTTTTTAGGACCGTATGGAAGCTTGTTTTGCACACCAAAACTTTCAGAGGTACAGATTTCATTCTTGCATTTTGTTTCCTTTTCCTGAGTTGTACATTTAGAATTTTTCATAGAAATTATATATATGACTGTTAAATGTATTTCTAGGTCAGAACTCCAAAATGTATTTCTGAAAGTCTGGGAGCAGAAGTGGATCCAGATATGTCCTGGTCAAGTTCTTTAGCCACACCTCCTACCCTTGGTGAAACAGTGATAATAGGTATTTCTAAAAATGAGCAATTGCTAAGGGTTTAGAACTTCTGGGTTCGACACTGGAATTTCACTCAGTATGAATTGTTTGTTTTTTTAGCTAAAAAAAGACAAAATTCTTACAGTGATTATTAGTAGGTGCCTTTAGATAATGCAGCTCTAAACAGAAAACTTTTCTGAAGTTTTCTTCCTTTATCTGAGGGGTTAGGGAATATAAATTGAGAAACAACTTAGCAAAGCATAGAAAGAGGATTACATATGTTTGCTTTGCCCTATCGCAAAACTAGAAATTATTGGGCTAAGTTAAATGGGTTTGTTTATGAAGTGTAAGAAGATGGCCTGCTGAGCAAACCTTCCAGCTGCAGTGTTGTCTTCAGCATTTTTAGCCACTCTCACTGTGCCTGCCATCCTGTCAATCCAGTGAGACAGACTTGGATACTCATCCAATTTGAGACCTGAGCTCCTGGGTTCATATTTCCCGGGTTGTTTGTACGGGGCAATTCCTGGAGCTCATGTACTGCACAGCTGCACAAACAGCTGTGTCAGCAGAGCTGTAAATGAGAATGAGTGGGTGATAATTGCTTCACTGGTAATCAACAGTGATGATAAACATCAAGCCTTAACCTAAGGTGTTGGTGAAAGTGAGATTTCATTAGCATATGATAAGCAAAATGAAATTTGACTCTATGATTTGTTGATGAAAATTCTTGAGGAAATGGGAAGACCTGGATGTGTCTCCTTATTGCTCTTTTTCATGTTAAACTACCACTGTATAAAGCATATTAAGAGTGAATTCTAGGATTGGGAATCTCCTTTGGGATATAGGGGGTGGTACTATTCACAAGGCTGTTGAATTGTGTCATTTTGGGTGTTCTTTGGTCCAGAAAAGTGTGAGCTGAGAAGAAGGGCTGGGGGAAGTATCCATACCTTAATGATGATGTTCTGGGAGCTGTGGTTTGAGCTCTCATTCTCCCATGTCTTGGATAAGCCTAGTATTTTATAATAGTGCTATTATACTCTCTGCCTTCTGACACTTGCGGAAAGAAAGAGCTGCAGCACAGAACCTAGATGCCATGTCCATGAAACCTCTTAATATACTACTTTTCAGGCATTTTAAAAATAAGGTTCACTTTCTCCTTTTGTAACGAAAGTGAAGATAGTACTGCTGTTTTGGGAGGAAGTGGGGGAAAAGCCCAAATTCCTGAAAGGCTTAAAGATCTCATCCAGATCTTTGGACAGAAGCAAATGGGAAGTAGTGCCATGAATAACTGCTTGAAATGGGAATGGCAGTGCTGTTTCAAGGCAGTAACTAGTGGTAGCTGGAGACATAGCAGAAACCATAATCTGTGATTAGGGGTGGTTTATGCTGTTACAAAACTGCTTTTGCACACTGTCCTTCAGCCTCAACTATATGACTTTTTAGTTAGAACTTCTAGTTTTTAGTAGTTTATTTACAGATTTGAGTGGAATTTAAAATAATCCAGTGAAAACCCTCCTAAAACACAGCTGTATTTGAACACGCTCAGCAGATCACTCAGGAGAAAATAAATTGACTTGTCTGTCTTTCTTCTAAAGCTAGAGAGAATGATTCTATTTCTGAAGGAAAGAGACAGGATGGAAAGACTGATACAGTAAGTAGTTCTAAGAGCTATGTTGTTCTTTAATTTCAGTTAAGCTATTTGGTTACATGTTTACATTCCTGGAGCCAAGAATAAAAAATGACATTGATTTCATTTTAAGCTTTCCTGTCTGTTTTTAAAAAAAGTTACTGCTCACAAGACAAAATTTGCAGTACATGGTTGTAAAATGTATTCTCACAAATAACCCTCTCTGAGGAATATTTTTTGCTATGCTTATTAAATAAAACCAAAGCAACCACTGCCCCCCAAATCACTTGGTTCCAACAGCACTCAGTATTATTCAGAGAGAAATCAAATCTAGGAATTATGTTACTTATCTGAAGATTGGTTTGTCTGGTTTTTTCCCACCTCCATCAAACTTTTGAAAGTTATTCTTTGTGAACAACTTCTTGCTCTCAACTACTACAATCAAGAGTTGAAACTGAGTATTAATTTCAGTCCTTGGATAGTGGTAGGAAGAGTTCTTGCATAACTGGAGTTTGACTCTGTGTATATGAAAGCTGAATGATTATTGAGACTGAAAACCGAGGATGGCACTAAAAGGATTCAATTACAAATTTAAGTTTGATCCTTAACGACCTGAAACTTAACAGTTAACAAACCAGTGAACAAACAAGTGAAAATAAGCAGGATGTCTTTGTCCTTCCCCTTATCTTCTTTGTTCCCTTTTTGAGAGGATTACAGTAAACTGCTGAACTTCGCTGCCCTTCAGGTGACTTTAGAATGGAACCTGATTTGCATCAAAAATGGGGATTATCTGCTTATTTGTTTTTTCATGTGTACATGTGAAAATGTTACCTTTCATTTTAAGAGATGGAGCATTAGTCAGGTACTGCAGTAAATGTTTAGAGTTCTGTCCTTGACTGTTACAGTGACACTTACTGGTACATAATGTAACAGCTTTTGTCTTTGATTTACAGATTCTGCATAACTGTATTTCCAAGCATGATAAATGTCCTCGGATAAGTGATGCAAGTATGCTGTCCGTACCAGAGGCAGTAAAGCTAATTGCTGAAGATGACATCAGAGGTTTGGGTATGCATTGACGCTTTATCTAATGAGTATTCAGTGAAACAAGGCTTTGGATAAAACTACATTCTGTGTTTTGGGCTGTTGATTTCATTTTAAGCTAAATTTGCAGTACTAAAACTAAAACTGCTCACAAGACTAAATTTGCAGTACATGGTTGTAGAATGTATTCTCACAAATAACCCTCTCTGAGGAATATTTTTGTCTGGTTTGTTCTGCCAGCTGTGTACTCCCAGTCCCTGAATCGATTTAGCCGTAAAAAAGGGAGTGTCTCTTGAGTCAGTGAATTAAATCAGTGGCCTGGTTAAGCTGTGAAATTTGGGTTACAGTGCCACTGGACAACAACCAGATTAATATTGTGAAGTGTGTTCACTGCAGCTGGAGAGGTGAGACAGAAAACTGGTGCAGGCTCAAGGGGGAGCAAGACTACTGCTTCTAGCTATTGAACAGGCTTAACTTTACCATGAAATTTCATCCCATCACTCACTATTCTGTGGTGAGCTTGTTTTTCAATCTTGCTGTATCATTTCTTCATTTACTTCACCTGTTCAAAATAGATGGTTCAAAATGTGACATCCTTTTGGAAAAAGAATGTTTGCGTTTTTTTTAAATGGATGCAGAAAATACACAAGGCAAGGGGAAAAATATTTTCATTCTGTGCTTTTAAATCATGTTAGTGAACAAGTGAAAGTGTAAATTCCAGTGGAAGGTTTTTTGATTTTAGTTGAGAAATGATGGCAGAAGGGGAGATTATTACCAGAAATTTGTTCAGCATGCATGGATAGAAAAGGGTTCTGTAGGGATTCATACTGGCTAGACAAGACAGTATATCCTTAGAATTTTGTCTCCTTATCTGAATTGAATGGCCTGCCCTAAAAATAATGTTTAGTGGTGCATGTAAGAATTGTGAAAGAATCAGTTTAGAATTTGATAAGGAGGGCTGAGAATGCTAGCAACAGGAAGCATTGTTGCTTGCAGAGTGATACAGGCCTGCTGCTTTTATACTGTAGGTTCAAATGTGCTGAAAAGAACGTGTTCAGTAGTAAATGTATTCAAGTAATCTGTAATTAGCAAAATACCTTTAAAAATTAAGGATAGATTGGTCTGTGTTCCAATAGGTGCTATTACGTTGGATACTACAGCAGAAAAGATCAGTTAAAACAGTGGCTGAGAAAATTAAGAGGGAGAGGAAGACCATTTGTCTTAGAGTTCAAAATAACTTGCAAATGCTTCCCTTTTCCTGTGTCTTCCCTTTCTGATAATAGTTATGCCATGTAATAAAGGACAGCTCCACATCTGTAGCTTTCAGATGTTGGTTTTCTCTGGAATACTGTTATACAATCATAAAATACAGTAGATTTTATTAGGTATATGTTTTGTTTCAGTTAAAGAAAATAAGATCATAATATATCAAGTCATCAAATAATATTGCCCTCCAGTGAGTTTAGAAGTCAGAATTAATTTCCCTGATTTTCATTTTTCCCTGGTATGAGATTATTCACCGCACAGACAGTATCTGCACAGTCTTTCAGATAATCTTTGTTTTCTTTAATCCTAAAAAATAATGTCTCTTGTTTAAGTGAAAACAAATAAGCTGTGTCTTTTTAGAAAGCTCTACTGACGACTTATCACAGGATGAAAGGATATGGACACAGAAGCTGTTTCAGAGGAACCTACTTTAGTAAAGGAAAATTGCCTACTTGTACGCTCAGTCTGTAGTGTTACCATTTCTTCTTTTTGAGATCTCATTTACCACTCAGGCAAAAAATAGAAAGTAAAGAGAATGAGTAACTTCTGTGCCTACAACATCAGCATGAACCTAGATTGGATATATTGCAAATAATTGGTTGTATGTGGCCAAGTACTGGGAAATCTTCTATGGACTTCCAAACGGAAAATCTTTTGGATATTATGCTATTTAAAAGTTCTAGTAGGGGAAGTTATAGAGTTGTAAGTTAAAGAAATTGTACCTAAAAAGGCTACTGGAAAAAGTTAAGCTATTGGTTATGGGCCTAAGGAAAACAGAGGACTGTGGTGTTTTCCAGGTACTTTGTTATGATTTCTGTGATAGAAAAAAGCCTTAAAAAGCCTTAAAAAGTACTCTGTAAATGAAACATGTTTTTGATTGTGTACTGTTCTGATAACTGGGCCTCATTCCATACATTTGGGAAAGTAGTATTTTTATTTGGCATGTGTAAGCTCTACAAAGTAGATTTTGGGTTATTTTTATCCCCATTGCATGTTATTTCTAAACACAAAAATTCTCATTATTTTTCTAATGTTTGTGCCAATCATGGAACTACTTAAAAGCTTCCTAATCAATTGATACTATTTTTGATACTATACTATCACTATGTGTATTACTAGATACTGTACTATTTTATATTATAGTAGAAGACAATTTAATAAATTCATCTTTGTAGAACAGTTTCTTTAGCTGCCAGCTGTAGATAAAAATAGGCAACTTCTTAACATTTCTGGTACCTACCATTAGGTATAAATTTTGGAAGAAAAAAATCAATGTATGTACCTTGTCAAATTTACTACTTATTCTCTGTCTGTAGAGGGGAAAAAATACTGTTTTGAGATAGCCAGGTTTCATCTTGGCATCCTTAGCCCCTACAGAGCTTGGGAGGCCAGGGCATTACATGCATTTCTTTTGCCTCCTGTTTCCTCTATCAGCTGCTTACATTTTTTATCAACTCACTCCTGAGTAAAGGTAATGACTATAAAATTGAAAGCTCTGTTTACCAATACTGTTCCCAAGTTATTTCCTAAAGCTTATTTACTTCTTTTCCTCTATCTTCTCTAAACTCTTTAGAGTCGGAGGTGTTAGATGGCTTACTGGGTGAGATGGATAGCTTTGAGGACACATTCAACATGCCAGCTGAGCCCAGTGGAACTCTTCTGCTGATGCCACATGCTCTGGATGCAGTAGAGAAATATGAGATAAATCCAGATAAAACACAAGAAAAGGGGGTTGTTCTCTCTCAGCAGCCTAATGGAAGAAAGAATGGCATTTCACAGGAAGTCAAAGCAAGTAGCTGGACTGAAAACAGCCACTGTACTCAAGTGAACTGTTCTTTACTCCGAAACACCAGTGAAGATGCAGGGGATGGTAAAGATGGCTGTTTAATAGGACATGAAAAAGAATTGGAGTCTCTTAGGAACACAGGAGATGTGCATGATTATAGAACACACAAGTCCTTTGAGAATGAGAGGTCTGTGAAAGAAGGCGTGCAGTCTCCATCAAGCCAGTGGTCTCAACTGAATCTGTCTGATCTTGATGTAACTCACCTGGACATGTCTGTATGTAGCTCTGCACCCTCCAACTTACGTAGAGAGGAGAATTTAGAAGAAAAGTCATTACTAATGGCCAAGGATGATGCTATGGAAACATCTTTACTGAACTCTTCAGGCTTGATGAAAACACAAAAGCTGTTAAGTGTCGATTTCTCAGAAAAATGCTGTGAAATGAAAAACACTGGAAACAACACAACATCGGAAATAACTCCAGTAAAATCTGTGTCATTGGGTGTTCAAGATCCAGAGTTAGTAAAAGGGTGTGCAGCTGAGGTTTCCAAAACGAGCTTCTTAAACTGTAATTCTTTATTAATTGAACATGCAAATGTCACAGAGTATTCTGTAGTCTATGGTGGCAACTTTTCCAAGCATTTAAAAGCAACTTCTAAATCTGTCGTAACTGATGTTCTGTCTCACCCAGTTGTGTGTAGTGCCACATCTCCAGATAACTGTGATGACTTACACTTAATAAATAGTGAAAATACTCTTACAAAGTCTGTTTTTAAAAACCTGAAGATGTTACCCAGCTTGAGAAAGAGATCTAAGAACTTTATTTATAGAATAAATAATACTTTACTCTATGAAAAAGAAAAAATACAAAAAGAAGTAACCTCTGAATCACCTGTTCATACTGTATTACCACATTTGGAATCTGAGTCATATGAATTTAGAGGCTGTCTGGTGGCCAGTGATGTTGAGCAAGGTATATTATTAAGCTTTTCATCATTTGTGGAGGATTCATTATTTGTTATGAGCCTTTCATATAAATGTTTCAGATAAAAACATGTAAAATCTTGGGTTTGTGGAAAAGTAGCTGGGCAATTGGGAATCAACATATGGGATTGGTCTGTTATACAGTGATAAGGATAGCATCATTTTCAAGTAATCTTGGGCTAACTTTTCTCATTACAAGTTAGTTTCTGGAATAGAAACTTCCACCCTGAGCCGTTATTCTAATTGACAAGCTTGGTTATCTTTGTCAATGATAGTTTTACATCCATAATGTCAGGGGCCATTTTGTCTGAGTTGGTAAATTCTAAGTGATCATAAAGAATGTTAATAAAGTTGTATGGGTTTTCTTCCTAGAATTAGGTGTTTTAAGACCATACATCCATCTCTTCCAAAAGCACAAAATATTTTAAAAAACAATATAATGAAAGCAAACACATGCTTCTATTTTTAGAAGCTGTTGTTTTTGCTAGAAGAATTACTTTAGGAGTTGAAGTACTTTAAATTTGAAACAAATCCTTATGTTGAGACACAAAGAGTTGAAGCCCACCTTATCAAATTTCATTACAACTAAAAATTTATTTAGTGTTTTTTACCTGGCAGCATTAACTGCAGCCAAATCTTGTTAGAATATAATTAGGTTAAACAGACCTCCAGCCTTGCCAAGGTGTTTGCATTTGAAAACAAAAGTGATACTTCAGGTTCTTCTGTTGAGCTTGTGTAGAAATTATCTAATCCGCCAAAATTTTATGAAAATCTGAATCTACATTTGTTTGAATACATTTATTCATGTTTTTCTCTGTAATGTCTTGTCTTGTAGACCACTTTCTTCCTGCTGAGAGAAAGCATTTGGAATCAAATACCAGGACAAAGAACTTGAGCGCTTCTGCTTTAAAAATGGATATAATTGATAACTCATCTGATAATGCCTTCAGTGATAGGCTGAAGCAACAAGACCTGAGAGACTTGGGAGAAAATGCAAGAGAGGATCAACCTGCTACATCAATAAAATGCTTGGAAGTATCTAATACACTGAAAGAAGACACAACAAATTCTTTAAATAGTGAGATCATTTTAAATATAAAACGTAAAGTTCTGACTTCGGCATGCCTAATGGCAAGAAAGCGTTCCAGATTTCTCCCTAAAAGCTGTGCTTTAGGGAAAGGTGAAGAAGATAAGGATATGAGTGCTAAAGTGAATGATGGAGCTACTGTACCTCAGAGCCTGAAAGAACTTGGGTCTTCTCACAGGGGCAAGGAACTCTTGGTTGATATTCAGGATGAGACTACATCTGTGACAAACAGCAGTTCCCTTAATACATTGTGTCAGATCAACTTTGGCATAACTGGAGTCAGTAGTGACTGTTGCAATAAATTATCACCCAACAAAAGGAATACTACAGAGCAGAGGTCAGGAGTTGACTGTAGAGGAGTACACAGACCCATGGGAATAAACTACTCAGAAAATGACAGTACTGGATTAAAAAACGGGGAGAAAACAAATGCAGCTGCCTTTTCAGAGGATGTAGCCAACAATGAAGACCCAAAGCAAGCTGAAAACACCAAAAGCCTTCAAGCAGCTACACTCAGTAATGTAGCTGTAGACATTTCTAAAGAATTATTAGATTGTGTAGATAATAATTCTTTAAATGAAGTAATGTCTGCAGAAGATAAACAAGTAGCATCTATGTATTCCAGCAAAAAGCCAAACAAGAACCTAAAGTGTAAAGGGGAATCATCAGGGAATCTTAATGCATGCAGTTTGAATCTGGGCTTCAGTGGCTTTCAAACTGCTTCCAATAAGCAGATTAAATTCTCTGAAGCCAGTATAGCAAAAGGCAGAATGCTGTTCAAGGATATTGAAAATGAATGCTTTGAAGCCTCTTCCATGGAAAGAGTCAGAAACTTTTCACATCAAGTTAAAAAGGAAAATATGTTATTCTCAGATTCAAAAAGCAAGTTGGGCAGTAATTTACCTGATTCCTCAGATTTTACTCCACATAAAGTTGGCTTGTGTAAAAGCTTTCCTAGAACCCCACAGACCTCGCAAGAAACAAATCAAACCTTGACGGCAAGCCAAGAAGCTGAAATTGCTGAACTTTCCAGTATCTTGGAAGAAACAGGCAGTCAGTTTGAATTTACACAGTTTAGAAAGCAAAGTAACACAATACCAAGTCATAGCTTGCAGCAATTAGGAACTTTAGAAACACATGGAACAAGGAATGTAGAAAATATTTCTGAAACAAGGAAAGATGTGGAGGTTTGTAGCACTTTTAAATCAGAAAATCAAGTAAAAAATGACAAGTGTACTCAGGAGGAAGACACAAATGAAGACTCTGAATTGGTGGAAAATGAGAAAGAAAATGCAGTGGTTTTCCACAAAAATGACAAAAAGGTTACTTTTACTAACTTAGACATAAATGAAAGTAGAAGATTTGATGAGAGCTTTCCTATAGACAAGCAGGACAGCTTTTCTAATTTCATAGGCTTTACTTCAGCTGCAGGTAAAAAAATAAATATTTCAAAGGCAGCTTTGAGCAGGTCTGCAGAGCTCTTCAGAGACTTGGATGATGATAACTATTTGCTTAAATCTTCTGAAACTGGTACTAGATGTCACAATTCAAATGGCTCTGTGTCTTCTAACACTAATTTTTTCAAATGCCTGACAAAAGAAAGCAAAGTAAAAACTGTTTGTGTTTCTGATTTCAAAGGCATGAATGCTGTTTCCTACCATGTACAGAATAAAAATGAGGAAAATACTAGTACAGCATTCAAGGAAAATATGGAAAATAAGGCAAAAATATCAGTAAATAATAGTGAAAATGTTAGCTTCAGTAATATTAACACTATCAACAGCCTATTATCCACTAAAAATCATAAACAGAATTATAAAATTTCTGAACAAATTTTAAATCGAGGAAATGATGAAGGCAATTTGCAAGACAACTCATTAGATGTAACATGTCTAGAAGATGCTGTTACGACTGCAGAAGAACACAGTTTAAATACGTCATACAAAATGGAAAACCAGTCTCCTAAGCAGATAGGAGAAGACAGAAAGGAAGATGAATGTTTGTCACCAAAACTTCAGACTCCAGCTGATGGTGATATATCCATTCCTGATGCAGTTTTGGATCATTCTCTCCCCTTGTTCAGCGTACAGTGTGGAGAAGGAGAGGTAAATGTTTTGGAGAATTCTGATAAAGAAAAAACAAATTGTAAAAATGTGGAAGAAGACACCACTCATGATGAGGACCTGCTAGTGAATGAAAGCAGAATAAAAATAGGTTCTTACCATCATTATCAAATACCTCTTGAACAAGAGGTAAAAGTGGGGAAAAATGAAGTGGAAGGGAGTTTTATAACTGGTTTTCATACTGCTAGTGGCAAGAAAATAGCAATTGCTGATGGATTTTTGGCTAAAGCAGAACAGTTTTTTGCAGATGTTGATGTAGGAAAGGAACATAATGACAATTTTGAGAACCTCATCAAAGAAAGGAAATGTGGCAAGAACTGTGTTAAAGACTGTGATTTATGTATTGAAAGCATTGCTCAGTGTGACTCAGAAAAACTCAATTTTAATGAAAAGCTTGTCCCTGAAAAGCTTGGAGATCAGTTTAATCAGGCAATAGAGAGCAGTCATATTAAACATGCTGTGATTCTTGATCCTGCTAAAGTAGATACATTTGTTGATCTAGGTGAAGTTTATGAAGGGAGTTTGGTAACTTCACACATGCATGAAAAAGCTGATGTCACACCTGGAAAGACAGAATTGGAATCCCTTACAGGACAGAAGAGTGATGCTTTAAGAACTCATTTGTCTGAAGATGGAAAATTCCTTGCAGAGAAAAAGGTGGACTGCTCACCAAGAAAGAGGGATGATTCAGAAAACACAGATGATTTTCCTGGGCACTCTGTTGCATCTCTGCATTTAATGAAGGTACCATGTGACCTCAAAGACAACTGTATGCCTGGAGATACAAAAAATGCTTTATTTGTTGAGGAGAGCAACAATAAAGCTGATCAATCACCCCTCTTAGATTCAAAAAGTAGCTGCTCTTACATGAATGGTGACAGTAAGGAATTCGACTTAGAACATTTAAATGAACTGTCTGCTGATAAAAATTGCTTCACAGACACCATAGCTAGTGCTTGCCAAAACCAGTCACTAGTCAGTCTTCCTGAAGAGGAAACTGATTTGAACAGGTTAAAAGAAACAACACTTAAAGTTGAAACGCAAAGGAGTGATTTGAAACAAACCGTGTTTAGCACAGCAAAAGGGAAAGCTGTGTCCGTTTCAGAAAGTGCATTAGCAAGAGTCAGACAAGTGTTTCAAGACTGCAGTGAAGCTGTAAAATATGAAATTGAGTCTAACTCAAGAACAAATCAAACAGAAATTGCTAGAAATTCATCTGTAGTCCTTCATGCTGAGTGTCCTAATTCTGCTGAATTTTTTAATGCTACAAGTGAAGAGGTTAATTCAGCTGCATCCCAATTTATTAAAGTAAATGCAATTTCTGAGGAAGAAGGTGACCAAGAAAGAAACACATTTGCAGATGCGAAGTCTGTGTCAAATTCTCAGAAGCAATCCTTTGAGCAGAATATTAAGCTTTTAGGGCACTTTGTTCCAAAAAAGCAGATAAAGCCATCAGATGCTTCTACAAACAGTTTTGGATTCTTTAGTACAGCAAGTGGAAAGCCTGTAGAGCTTTCAGAAGAGTCACTCAGGAAAGCTAGACAACTCTTTTCTGAAATGGAAGGTAATCATTCACCACATGTACAAGAAGCATTTTTAGTTGAGAAAGATGTTGAAAAATCTAAAATGCACACTGAAGTACTTGCTAGGAAAATGCAAGTAGTGTCTTCAAAAGGGGAAGAAAATACCAGCCCTGAACTGATTTCAAGTTCTGCTTTTGGCTTCAGCACTGCTAGTGGAAAGCAGGTAAAGGTTTCTAAAGATGCCTATCAAAAAGCAAAGGCAATTTTAGAAGAATCTGATTATTTTTTGAGTAGTGGACTTGGCACTACAGATCAAATTAGTTCAATTAAAGACAGTGGTCAGCATGTAAAATCTTTAACAGATAAGGTGATCTCAGAATTCAGAACTGAAAAAAGCTGCAATCAAGACTCTGACTTAGAAAGCATCTGCCCTCTGGAAATGAAGTATTTTCCAAGCACTTACCATGTCAAAATGCCTGAGCACACACGGTGCAATCAGAAAAACAAGCAGTTAACATCATTTAAAAATAGCTTTCAGCGAGAGGAAACAGAGTCTTTCAGAAAAGGCCTGGATATGGGGTCAGAACTAGAGTCTGAAGCAATTTCATGCAGTTCTACTGCTAAAGCAGAAATCAGTGTTAATCTTCTCAAAAGTCCAAAAAATTACTTGGAAGTAGAGGCTGTAGAAAGTGCAAGAGCTTTTATGGAAGACAGTTTTTCCAGTTCTGGAGTACAAATTAATGCTGCGCAGACCTTCAGTGGCAGACTGGACAAAAACTTCCAAAATAAGACCTTTGGGAAGAGGCACTTCGATGAAAACAGCTCACTTGGTAAGTGTTTTATTGTACATAGATTCAACTCCATACTTCTGCATAGTGGATTGGTTTAGGTTTTGGGGTTTTTTTGCATGTCACGTTGATTTTTAGATCACAGACATTCAAGTTCTTTCTCTGGTTGTCAATGACAAAAGCTCTTTTTGCTGCAGGGCAGTTCATCCACCTTTGCAGGCTTAAATGTGCACAGTAGAAGCTGAACTTGTGATTAGTAATTTTGAAGGTGTACAAGTTTGCTGTTTTACCATAAACTTACAGAAGAAAGTTGCTGCTCCTTTTGTCCCTGAGCAGACTTCCTTTTTTTTCCTCTCTGTACAAATCTAGAATTTTTTCATTGAAAAATGAGTAGCAGTATTTTCATTTTCACCTTTTTGTGCATTGTAGGTGAGGACAATGTTTTGCTTGTATCAAGATTATTAGTTTGATATGAAAAATAGTTGCTGGTCTAAAACTGATCTGTCTAGGGCTGAAGTGTTATTTGTATTACTTGATGAATTTGTATTTGTATGAAAGTGAATTTGTATTACTTGATGCTTGCACAGACACCCAGACCGGCTCAGGGACCTGGGCCAGCTGAAAACTCCCTTGTGGAAGAGGAGATTGCAGCAGAGTCCCTGTGTGGATGCACAGGTCCAGGTGCAAAGGTCAGGCAGGCTGGCACTGGAAAGTTTGTGTAGGTGACAAAAGCCAGGCAACAACTCCTGCCAAACCAGCTTGAAACAACTGAGCCACAGCTGAGCCCTGACCTTAGTTGCAGCTTCTATAAAAGATGAGTTACTCTTAGAAGGTTGGAGGGTCTCCTTAGTTACTGGAAGTTCAAAGAGAGATGCAGGTGAAGTGCATTGTGAGAGCTGTGCTGCTGGAGTGCACTGTGATGCTCTTTCTGAGGCAAACTGAATGTGTTTGGTAACTTCAGACTTACAGACTTCATTTTGGGTGGAAAAGAATTACTGGTCACAAAAGTTTAATTACAGACTTCATTATATGGGGTTTTGTTATCACTCTTAGTAACACAATATGCAGTCATTCTGTACAGCAGAAACTTCTGCAATTTGTGGTGAGGTGGCTCTGTGTTTGAAAAGGCTATTTAAGACATGTCACCTGAAAACTCACTAATTCTGCTTGCCCTGTAAGTAACTGTAATTAGAAATGTAATTTAGAAATTAGTTATACAATTGATAAGAAACTGAACTTGAGAGGAACATCACTTTTAAACTGTGTTTTTATTCTAGGTGAACCTCCAATTAAGAGGCAGCTTCTGCATGAATTTAACAGAACTAAGAATCCTCCCAGGTCTTTGAAAGCTTCAAAAAGCACCCCTGATGGTAATTTTAGTCATCTTGTGTTCTAAGCAGTAATCCAGTGTCAACTGTTATCTTGAGAATTCTTCAATTTCCAATAATCTATCATATGATAAGTTTGCTTAACTACTGCATTTATCAATATATTCATGGAATTTCAGGAAAGCTGCTGTGATAGTGTCTCTGAAGACTTGAAGTCACATGATGAATGATATGCCTTATTGCATACAGACTCTAAATATATTCCTTCTACAAGAGCTCTGGTTTAATTTCCAGTTCAGGAGGAGCTTACCCACTCTCTCACAATCATAGATCTCACCAATTTTAGTCTCAGTAGGAAGAATGCATTTTATTGATTAATCTACAGAATATGTTTTATTGATTAACTTTGTGTAGATACTTACTGGTAAGATACTTACTCTATAGTTACTTCTCATATGAAACTTCCTCCTTGCAGCCTAAGGGCATAGTACAAATGGGTTTACATTTCAGGCAGATATGATTTAATTATGTTGATAGTTCCAAGATAAGTGTGTCCTTCAATAATGGAAGGAGGAGTTTGTGCAAATGTGCCTTTTTCTGTTGTAACTTCAAATAAAAGAATAAAAATTGCTGAAAGAGTTCTAAATAGAATGGTAAGCCTACTTGGAGTTAAATATATGATAAACATTTCCATTTTAGGAGCCTAAAAATATTTTGTGTTCAAACACAAACTCTTGAGAGCTCAGCACTGTGAGCACTTATCCTTTAGATCTCTCTGCGAAGATGTTTAAACAAACATTTTTGGGGGCAGAAAGTAATAAAGATGTTTAAATTCACTCTGAAAACTTTTCTATATATCATTAATATAGATAACACGTGTGCTGTAAATTTGTTTTTATATATGTAATGTGTCATTCTAAACATTTCTTTTTCTAATTATCTTACAGGCATTTTTAAAGACAGAAGAAAATTTATGTACCATGTGCCTTTAAAACCAGTAACTTGTCAGCCTTTTGGGTGAGAAATTTTAGAGTTCTTCTTTGTAACTGTCAAAAAATATACAGTAATCATTTACTACCCAACTTTATAAAAGACATTAAGTTACCATATAGCACATGCTGCTGCAGTAGACCACTGAGATACTAAACTAACTATACGCTATTACACTTCTTTTACTGTCTTTTCTCAACAGATAGAAGTTAAGTATTCTGTTTTTAAAATATCAAGGACTGATATCTTTTCTTGATACAGAATTGAGATTTGTATTACTAACTTAAGAATACAAAACTCCAGACAAAGGTTTTTGTCAGGAAGATGAAATCTACGTGCTTAAATGTTTTCATTTCTGTAGGTCAACTAAAGAACGACAAGAAGTCAAGAATCCTAACCTTACTCTGCCAGATCAAGACTTCAGAGGTTTCCAATCTAAACCTGCCATTTTTCAGCACTGTGCTCTCAGGCACTCTTCAGATGGTGCTGCAGAGGTTCCCACTCCCTGTAAGGTCTCAGCAAAAGAGAGTGAAGAAATGAGAAGTTTGTACAAATCTGGTAAAGCTGCTAAAACTTTTATTCCACCCTTCAAAACTAAGCTGACATTTTCTACATGCGAACAAGGCAGCAGCAAAAGATGTGACTCACCCATCAGCAAAAATATGACTGGAGAGATGGAACTAAATCAGATCAGAACTGAACAAAATACTGCTGACCATCAAGATCACCAGGCTTGTATCCAGCATGCAGCAGACACTGACCTAGAAAATGACAATTTAGGTATTTTCAGATTTTACTCACTTAACTATTATGAATATTAACTGTCAGAGTTGATTCTTTAAGGGGTTTTTGCATTATTTGTCAGACTTGTTTATCTTTTTTTTATTATTTTTAAATAAAAAGAAGCTTCTTTTCAAGGCTTTTTTTTATTTTGGCAGGAAAATTAGGAAATTACTACTTTCCTAATATTTTATATTGCACTCCTAAAAGAGCTTATCTTGTTTATCTCCAAAGTTAATTGAGAAGATGAAAAATGTTTCACACAGTGCTTAGAAACCAGATAGCTTACGTTTCATTTGATATTTGATTTTTCTTTTATACCTGATAGGTAAAATAATACAGGAACCTTAGATTACCCTTACTATACTTCATTCACTTCTACAGAAGCTTGTTTTTATTCTGTTCTCTAATTAAAAGGTAGACTTAGCCATATAAATGGTTGAATGTGTAATTTTCAAAGAGGCAGACTTTAAATACTCAACTGTTCAACTCAAGAATGTGGACTTATGCTTTTTAAGCTCTCTTGAATGCTCTGGTATGTGTTATTTCTATAATTTACAATCAAATAATCTGGATTTTTTTCAGAAAGACTTGTGTATATTTGAACAGGTATATGAACATTGGCAGAACTAGATCCTGCAGTAACAGGAGAACATTTCAGGATTATGGATTCATAGTAGTCATCAACTAATTTCTTTCCATTTGGAGTTTTCTGTGAATATCAAGTTCAGTCTGATGAGAAAAATAAGTGGATGGAAGTTTAGTTCTCGGACTTATATAAAATTGATTTGCATATGTAATTTGTTTCATATAAATATTCAAATGCCTTCAGTAAACACTGCTTTCTAAATTAATTAAACTTTCAATACTTAGAGTGGCAGTTTCTAAAAATCTGCAGAGTGACATAGGAAAAATGCTGCTCTGAATCTGCTACAGTGTGCCATTATTTGATAATGCTTTTAGAAGGTTTTGATGTTTTGGGTTTTTTTAATTTGAAGCTATGGCCAGGATGGCGACAAATCTCCGCTGTGCCCGAGATCTACAGGAAATGAGAATTAAAAAGAAGTGCAGGCAAAATATTCGTTCACAGCCAGGCACTCTTTATACCATTAAAACATCTGCAAGCAGTAGAATCTCTCTGAAAACTGCAGTAGAAGAGAAATCTCCTAGCTTTTATTCTACAGAAGAGGTATATTGATATATTTTTATTTTCTGTCTCTCATCTGTTTTTCAAGACTAGCACTAGACAGTAGCTTTTGAATAGATGCATTCTTCAGTTTTTAGGTATTTACAGTAGCTGTTGCACCAGTTGCTATGGTACTTAAATAGCATATATCCAGTTTTTAAGATGATTCCAAATAATAAAGGTCATAAATCTCTAGTGTTATAATCAAACACGAAAAAATCCACCAGTTATAATGCATATGAAGAGCTGGTTTAAAAGAACAATTAAAATTAAAGCTTAGGTAAATCTATATGAAAATGCTTTTGCTTTTGGTACAATGCAAGTACAAAACCTATTGAATTTTTTTAAACACTTTCAAAGAACACTGATGCTGTTCTGCTAAAACAGTTGTTGGGAATCCTCCATTCTCTATGGTTTACATATGAAATGGCAAGGTCAGATGAAAGCTATCTCAACATTAAGGCAATATTTAATCTGAATTTATAAGATTGGATATTTAAACTCTCTGTTGGATTCTTACTGTATTGTCATTATTTTGTCTTTTCCATCTGATTTTTTTCAGCTATACACACATGGTGTTTCAAAACAGTGTGTGCAAGTTAACAGTACAAATGCAGAATCTTTCCAGTTTCTCATCAAAGACTTTTTCAGTAACGAGTATTTGTTAGCTGGAAATGGAATGCAGCTTGCTGATGGAGGATGGCTAATACCTACAGATGAGGGAAAAGCTGGGAAAAAGGAGTTTTACAGGTACTGTTACTTATGAACTTGGGACAGCTATACTATTTATTAGTTAGCAATTCTCCTAGAATAAATCCAACAGTGGTATTTTAAAGCCTTTGACTACTGTTTTTTACTATGCATTTTTACTACACCTCTGTTAGTGTAAATAAAGATGATATAGGATTGTAAATTTGCTATGTAGATTGATCTTCACTGACCATTAAAGAAAGAAAAGTCAATTTGGAAAATTTCTGGAAATTCTTAAATGGTGTAAATAGTCTAAAAGATAGGCAAGCTAAAATTTGCAGTGGATTTCAGGTTAATTTATTAACAATTTATCTGCAGAGCCCTCTGTGACACTCCTGGTGTGGATCCTAATCTAATAACAGAGGCCTGGGTTTACAATCACTACAGATGGATTGTGTGGAAATTGGCAGCCATGGAAGTGTCTTTCCCACATGAATTTGCTAACAGATGTTTGACACCAGAAATGGTCCTGTTGCAGTTGAAATACAGGTACATCTATAGCAATATATTGGGAGCTGTAATTTGTGTTACTGTGTGCTTTCTAGTTCATCAATATTACGAAGTAAGCACACCTACCTTGCATTCACTACTTAGCAGAATGTTTGTATTATGCATAGCACTATTAAAAACAGTGTGTGTTGCAAAAATGTACAAAATATTTGCTTTGCTACAGTGGTGCTTAATCATGTAGATTGAGTAACCAACAGTTTGCTATAATTGTGCTTAAAGAAAAACAGTGTGATGGATTTTGTTTGCTGTAACAAAGCACAAACTCTTTTTTTGTAGGTATGATTTGGAAGTTGATAAAAGTAAACGATCAGCAATCAAAAAAATAACGGAAAGAGATGATGCAGCAGGTAAAACACTTGTACTGTGTATTTCCAAAATCATATCGCTGAATACAGTTGTATCTCCTAGCAGTAGCAATAAGAACATGGAAAGTAAAAAAGCAGCAGCTTTAATTGAAGTCACTGATGGTTGGTACGGGATCAGAGCTCTTCTGGATCCACCTCTCAAAGCTTTCTTAGATAGAAGAAGGCTGACTGTTGGTCAGAAAATCATAGTGCACGGAGCAGAACTTGTTGGTCCTCAAAATGGATGTACACCACTGGAAGCCCCAGATTCCCTTATGTTAAAGGTAAATAAAATATTCAGTCAGCTTGATTGGATGTGACTAAGAGATGTGATAAATGCTACTTAGTTGAGCCACATTTTGTAAACAGAAAAAGTTATTGGGGTTTTGCAAACAGATGGAGCTTTGCTGAAGTTTAATAACCAGATTTGTAAGACATGATAAAAGGTTGTTATTCAATATGGTTGGAAGAGAAGTTTGTAGTGTAAAATTCTGCCAAGTTTTGCTATGTGTTTCGGCAGTTCCAGCTCCTTACTTTGGTTAAATACCAAGTTGCAAAAAAAGTATTTACTCATCTCAGACAATATGGAAGTTGGAGGAAGAGGGGGCAGGGGGGAACCAAGTCATAAGAGGGTGAACTGGTGGGGGATGGCCTTGGCTCATTTGAGATTAGTTAAAGAGCTTTAACTTTAAAGAAGGTAAAATTTTAGCATAACACTGAAATTGGTCCTGTGGTACAAAGCAATGGTTTGTCTCATAGATATTCATTTCCCAGAGAACTTTAAATCATCAGATTTTTAGATTCTGTTTAAAATACATTCTTCAGTGTGAAAGGAAAGCTTTAAATTAAAATGTGATCTGCTCAGGTACAAAAGCGTTATAGTCTTAGTGAGGTCAGTGTGAAAATATATATATAGATATTCCTGTAGATAAAATAAGTTTGATTTAACTTGACTTAGCAGTGACAGTTTCTCATTTACCATTTCCCTTGCTCAGATCTCGGCGAACAGCACGCGCCGTGTGCGATGGCACACAAGACTAGGATTTCATCGGGATCCCAGACCTTTCCCTTTGCCTTTGTCATCGCTTTACGGTGAGGGTGGTGCAGTGGGCTGTATTGATGTGGTTATTCAAAGAACTTACCCTATTCAGGTATGGTGTAAGTATTTTATGGATCTAACAGGGTTCTATGAGATCTCAATTATGTAAATTAATTGCTATATCATTCCTTAAGTCAGACACGATATAGAGAACTGAAATTTGTTTTGAAAGATACCATTATGTGTAAAATAAACAGGAGCGGTTCTCGCATTGTACATGTATTTAGTATTTCATGACTGGAGTATCCTGCTATAAGAAGAATTTGTGTTTGTGTTCAGTGTCTTTTGGTTGGCTTTGCTTTCAGCTTCAAAAAGCCAGAAATAATTGAATTTCAGTTCTTAATTCTAAAAAGTACAGCACTTGTTTTATTATTAAAGTATTAACAAAAAGTTACATATTTCTAAGCATTGGTACAATTACTTTTTCTTACATGTAGCTGACTGTAATGTATAAATTCTGTATTACTGAAAATACAGTGTGTAATTTTGGTGTAAAATAGAGTAAAGATCTTCTAAATACCTTTTGATATCCAGACATTTTAAGTACTGCAGTCAGACTTCACTGCAGCTACTTGATTTTATAACAATACCAGACACAAAAAGAAACAATATTTCTGTTAGTAATCAATCCTTTTAATGTAAGCAGTTTAACCAGGACCCAACTTTCATATTTTATTAACTTTTATCAGAGCAGGTTATACTTGGCATGTGTATCCAGGATTCTTTTTTCATTGCCTTCTTTCTAAGGTATTATATTATTGTTGGTGGATGTAGAATGAATTCTGCAAAGGTACTAGCAACATTTGGTTTGGATCATTACTTTGCTATATTTGGATCATTACTTTAATGGAGGAAATTGCAGCACTTATTATGTGAGCTGCCTGGTAGAACAAACATTTATTTAGGTCTCAGAAAGGGCACTGTAATCTGTAACTGCATCACAGAAAATGGTTTCCAGGCTGGGGAGGAAAGTGCTTCTTCGTATCTGGCTATCTCAAGAGATTAATGTACCTTTTTCTTTTGTAAACACTGAGACTCTTGCTCAAACATACCAAAATTATAGGAAGATTTGGGCTGTCTCCTTTTACCTCAAGAGTGAAGGAATGTAGGAATCACAGTAGCCTTAATTTAAGGTGTCAAACTGTGAGTAATGTAGGAATACATGGTGTGCAATTAATGGTGTGCAATTAATGAGGTAGGCAGAGCCTATTTCAATGATTTGCTGCCTCGTAAGGATTAGTCCTGTAACCTTTCCTTATGTTGCTTTCAGTATAGGCTCCTGCTTGCTTCTCTGTTCTAAACCTGGAGCTCACTTGGTCCTGTTACTTAGGTAACCTAGTTCATTAAACTAGGAAAAAGTAACAAATAATAATATTAAAAACACACAATGAACTGCTGTGTATTGAATTACCAAACTGATAAAGTCTGCTGAGGTCAAATACTTGCTAGAGCCAATGCAGGGAGAAGACAGAACTGTGCAGAAAATGGGAAGGGAAGGGACCACTTTCAGGAGCCATGAATCTCCTTGTTTAGCTCACTGTGACCTCTTCAAATCAGGCAAGCCAGTTCTGGCAGGGTTGTGAACAAGGCTCTAGTCCAGTGGAACCATCTCAGGCAGGAAAGTTCTCTGCAGAAGTACATCATAATTCTTTTACAACATCTAATCTAGGGTGTTAAAACAGACAAGTACAGGTGATGTGGAAAGACAAGTTGGGTAGAATGCAGGTCTGCTGCCTGTTCATTTTTAAAGCATTTTTGCTTAACAGTGAGTATGAAAGAGAAGCTAGATAATGTTAAAAATAATTTTTAGAAAGTCTGTGTTTAGTTTTACTCTCTTTATTTCAGTGGATGGAAAAGACATCTGCTGGCTCCTACATTTTTCGTAACAGCCGAGCTGAAGAAAGGGAAGCTGCCAAGCACGCAGAGGATCAGCAAAAGAAACTGGAAGCTCTGTTTGCAAAAATCCAAGCAGAATATGAAAATCATGAAGGTAAGGCTTTCATTCTTTCAAAACGTGTATTAAGAACAGAAAAACATTTTGATGTTTTCAGAAAAGTCAAATAGTCAAAAATCTTCTCTGGTGATAGAGAAGCAGAGATAGGATTTGGGGTTATTTTCTTTGTTGTTTTGTATTGTTTCAGGTTTTTGCTTTCTGTGTATCAAGACCTTTTGGTACAAAATGGTTATGTGCTTATTTGCATGGCTTTACAGCTATCTAGGAAGCATCTCTTGAACATATTGATAGCCAGGTCACTAAAAACTTATCCTTGAGATGATTCTCAGGGAAATGCTACAAAATTGTAGAATTCATAATTTCATTTCATTCAGGGACATGGTACTGTAAGATTTCACCCAGAAGTGGGCACTGCTAGGATGTATCTCAGTAGACCTGAACACCAAGACTGAGCACCGAGCATCTTTTCTCATGAATAATTGCATGACTGTGCAGATACTGAGGTCAGTGGAGCTGCTCAGTGGGACAGGGACTCTGGTGACACAGGCCATGGAGAATGCTGAGTTACTGAATGCCCTTGGTTGGCACTCCCAGGTCATGGAGACCAGGGGAAATTCTGAAGCAAGGACCACTGTCGCTCTATTAGGAACGGCGAAATGAACGACACAGACTCTCTCTGGAGTCAATCAGGAGAATTTCTCTCAGTTTATTACTTCAGGTCTTTTTTATAGACCGATACGTGAAAAGTATAGAAAGGAAACTCTTATTGGTTAGCAAACTGCTACATCACCATCATTGGTCAGTGGGGCACACCACCCCCCAACCTTCTCCTGCAAAGAAAACAAGGAACAGACAAAACAGCACCTGCAAGGCTGTTTTCTGTCTCTGAGGATTGTTTTAATTCCTCCTTACGAATTCCCAGGCCGCTTTCTCAGGCAAGACTGAGAAAGCTATGTGGCCTGCAATTTTTACAGCTCTCTGTTTCAGAGTTAGCATCCATAGACCACCCTTGGTGGAAGAGGATCAAGTTAGAGAATGCTCAGGCAAACTGGACATATGTAAGTCCATGGCTGATGACAGGATTAACTCAGAAGTATTGAAGGAGCTGACTGATGTCTGTGGGGCTGCTTTTGATCCTCTTTGATCGATCATTAGTTGATTGATAGAGGTGTCTGGAGACTGGAAGAAAGCAAATGTGTCTGCTGTATTCAGAAAAGACAAGGAGCACCCAGGAACTACAGGCCAGTCAGCTTTACCCTGATCCCTGAGAAGGTGATAGAACAAGTAATCTTGGAAGCTGTTAACTGGCACATGAAGGACAAAAATGTGATCTGAAGTATTCAGCAAGGATTCACTCGAGGGAAGTCATGTTTGACCTACCTGACGGCGTTCTGTGATGAAATCACTGGCTTGAGCAGTTGAAGCGAGAGTAGTGCCATTGTCTACCTGGACTTCAGAAGGGCTTTTGACACTGTGTTCCTTAAGATCCACAGAGAGAAGCTAATGGGCTGGATGGGCAGGCAGGCAGGTGGATTGAAAACTGTCTGAACAGGAGGGCCCAGAGGGTGGTGATCAGTGGCACAAAATCTTATTTTGGAAGCAGTAACTCCTGGTGTATGCCAGGGATGAGTACTGGGTCTAGTCCTGTTTTAACAAATTCATTAATGATCTGGAGAATGGGGCGCTGTACTTACAGCAGGTTCAATGCTGAAAATTAGGACAAATGATGGATACACTAAAGGATTATGCTAACATCCAGAGGGTTATGCTACCATCCAGAGGGATCTTGGCAGCTGAAGAAACAGGCTGACCAAAACCTCATGAAGTTCAACAAAGCAAATTGCAAATCTTGCACCTGGGGAGGAGCAGTGCCATGCACCAGTACATGCTGGGGACCAGCCATCTGGAAAGCAGCTTGGCAGAAAGAGCCCTGAGGGTCCTGGTGGACAAGCTGAGGATTGTTGCCAGAAGGTCTAAGAAGGTGATCCTTCCCTTCTGTTTAGCACTGGTAAGGCCACATGTGGAATGCCGTGTCCAGTTCTGGGCTCCTCACTACAAAAGAGACATGGACACATTGAAGATATTACAACAGAGGGTCATGAATGCGTTTAAGGAATTGGAGCATCTGGCATAGGAAAAGCTGAGAGAGCTGGGATCATTGAGCTTGGAGAAGGCTCAGGGACATCTGATCAAATGTACTTAAATACCCAAAAAGTGCAGAGAAGATGGAGATAGGCTTCCGTCAGTGGTGTCCAGTGACAGGTCCAGAGCCAAATGGACACAAACTGAAACTTAGGAATTTCCCTCTGGACATCAGGAAACACATTTTCACTGTGATGTTGCCTAGAGAGGCTGTGAAATCTCCATCCTTGGAGATATTCAAAAGCTCACTGGACATAGTCTTGGTCAGCTTTCTATAGGGTGGCCCTGCTTGAGCAGGGGAATTGGAGTAGATGACCTTCAGAGGTCACTTCCACTTCAACTTTATTCTAATTCTGTAATGGCTGACACTGTTTGCCTCTGCCAGTGATTTCTAACAGTAGTTCTAGCATGGAATTCTTAGTTGAAATCAGAGATGGCCTTGTAATTCTTAACTTCACTGCTGTGACACTTGGTGTGTTGTTTTATATTTGGTAAACTTGTGTACATGGGAGTCTGCTATGCTGAAGGAATTCATAAAATTCTGTCAGCAAAGTGACTTTACCTAAGGAGAGGGTAATAAGTTAAGACTTTCCTGCTGCATGAGTGGGAGAGGAAGTGATGGACATAAAGAAAATGTAGTTAAGTATCTATGAAGGTTCTTTGCAGCCCATAAAATCTCCCACCCTCTCCTAAGTGCAGACACTGATACTGGCTTCCCCAAAGTTTGTATAATATTCTAATCTATGTTGTAGTTAAAGGAATAAGGGGTTTTTTTCTGCTTGTACTTTTCTGATATGTATATACACACACACACATATACATCAATTCCTGTACATGTGTTTTGTGTTTTTATTCTGGTAAGGCATAAGTACTACTGTGCTTCTTACATAATTATTTTTTCCTTCACTTTAAAGTGTATTGGTTGTACTCCACATAAAGGCTTTTTCTCAACAGAGAGAACCAGCAGAAGAACACCAAGATCGCGGATAGTCACAAGACAGCAAATCCATAATTTGCAAGATGGTGCAGAACTTTATGAAGCAATTCAGAATGCATCTGATCCTGCTTATATGGAGGTAACTGTAGATCCTACTGGGCTAATTTTGAAAAACTTGTGGAATAAATTAAAATTTAGTAACTGCTGCTAAAATTGCCCATTAAATTACTCTTTGGTTTTGCTGCCTTTTGATATTTTCTGCAGCATGCTTATTGCTAAATAAATTAATGTTGAAAATTTTGAAAAAAAATTAATGAAGGCTTATTGTAGTTGATTAATATTATCTTGGATGGCAATTTTCTCTTGGTATAAAAATCCAGGATATAGCACAATTAAAAGTTAATGTTACTTGTAATTTTATTACCTTGCTTTGTTTGCATACGTGAAAACTTACCGCATCTCATCAGTCTAGAGTTTCATACACATATTCTTGCATTCTGTTCACTGAATTGTTTGAATAATTACATTGTTGTCTTCATTCCCTCTTCCAGTTAAATCACAACTTTTAAGTGTTTGTGCCTGTACTAATAAAGATGCAGGTAATTAGTCCCTGCCAGTTGCTATAAATTAAATATATGCCTTGCCTTTTGAAAGTGAGGATCCTTCTGTCATAAAGCCATATGATCTGTGTCTTCATTTGATAAAATGGTGTCCATGTCTCTGGAGCTGCATGTACAGGCATCTGGGTCTTGAAGGCTTGGTCAGAAAAGTGATGGGTTTGATGCGTTTAGTGTAAATCATTGTGTCAGCTCAGAGACAGCAGCCTTTGTGTGCAACTCTTCCTTTATTCTTACAGAAATTTTTCCTAATATGTCTTCATATGAAACAGACAAGCCTGCCTGTTATATTAAATATTCACCTTAGTTAAGCACTCTCAATTCTCACTAATTGTCACGTAAGAACAGTGTGTAGTGTAATGCTCTGCACAGACCAGAGAGCACCAGCTGAGCACCAGGTAAGACTGCTGCCTCCAGTTGTTTTAATAGACCTCATTTAAAGTCCTAGTAGCATATCAGCTGGAAATAAATTGCTTCTAACAGATGAACACTCAAGAAAGAGGCTATCTAAAAATCTCAACAGTGTTTTTTTTGATTAATAAAAAAGATACTGAGTTAATTTTCTCTTGGTTGCAGGGATATCTCAGTGATGAGCAATTAAAAGCCTTGAAGGCTTACAGGCAGCTGATGAACGACAAAAAACAAACTCAGATACAGGAACAATTCAAGAAGGCTATAGAGACAGCAGAACAGGAAGAAAACGGTTGTTACAAAAGGGATGTGTCTGCAGTATGGAGATTATATGTGGTAGACTACAGAAAGCAAGAAAAACATAAAGGTTAGTACTTAAAAATTATAAATAACTTTTGACTAAATGTGGTAACTGGCCAGCATAGGTGGATCTGAAGAGTTTCAGTTTCCCAACAGTATTTTACCTTGTAGGTTAATATTTCCAGTTTGATTATTGGCTTAGGGCTTTTGGACAGGAGGGTGTGTTGTAGGTTTATTTTGTTTAAAAGCCTTCAAATTATTACTGAGCAGGAAACTGAGCTTACTGTGCTGTTGTCAGGAGCAGTACTGAGTATCTGGCGCCCGCTGCCCGACGTGTGTTCCTTGCTGAAGGAAGGCGTTCGCTACAGGATCTTCCAGCTGTCAGCATCCCAGTCCAGGGGCAGGGCAGACTCCACCAACATCCAGTTAACAGCCACGAAGAAAACTCAGTATCTACAGCTATCAGTAGGTGCTTTAAGTGCATAAATGTGCATCATTAAAATGCATCACACTCCGTGAGTGTGGTAAATACTGAAGTTTTGTGTTTCATCAGGTATCACAGGAGATGCTGGTACAGATTTTCTTTCCAAGAAAGGCTCTAGAATTCACCAGTTTATTGGATCCTTCTTTTCAGCCACCATGTGCTGAAGTGGATTTAGTTGGAGTTGTAATTTCTGTTAGCAGAACAGGTATGTTGTGGACCACTTTCATGTCCTCCCATTGAATAAGCACTGAATTCTTTATTTCAAAAGTCAGAATTATCATGGTGTTGTACCTGCATCTCAGGCCTGTGAAAACCTGCTAATAAAACCCATCACAGTGACATGCTGGCAGATAAATCTATATTTCTGAAGAAAAACTTCCTTATTAGCTCAGGAAGTTAGTAAGGCAGGATCCAAGCTCAAAAGCAGCTTATATTTGCATATTTTTATACTTATATTTTTTCCATAAATGGTGGGCGTAAGTTCTCACATTTGTGTTCAGCATCTGCAGAAACACCATCGTGCATGTACATGAGCTCCCTCTTTTGTGTAGTGTCATGGAATGAGTGGAATTCAGGCACTGGAGCTCAATGGGAGGAGTGGATAATCTTCTGGATAAAAAGGGAAGGCTCCATAGGAGTATTGCTTTTAAAGACAACAATATATAGAATAGGAAAGAAGCATGAGATAGCTGTCACCACACAGATGGGCTGCCATGTAGCTCTTTCAAGATGTGTGTGCCTTTTTTTATTAGTAGATACAAATTACAGTACCTTTACTTAAAGACATATAAAGGTTTAATTCAGACTTCTTTTGTGCATTTAGGTTTCACTACTGTAGTGTACTTATCTGATGAAAGCTATAATTTAGTGGCAGTAAAGATCTGGACAGATCTCAGACACTTGGCTGTTGAAGATGTAGTTGTCCGCTGCTCACTCATTTCTGCAAGCAACCTTCAGTGGCAGTCTGAATTCAGATCAGAAATTCCCATGCTGTTGGCTGGAGATCTTTCTTTATTCTCAGCCAGTCCAAAGGAATGTTATCTTCAAGAGAAGATTCATGAACTGAGAAGTGTGATAGAGGTAAACCTGTAGAGGTGTTATTTGATGGTTAGTTTTAGTTACTGCTGTGTTACATCCTTCACCAAAAAGTCTGTTAGTAATAATAAATCTTTAAAACAAATAATGCACATAATGCTGAATTTGAGGGGGGGATTTTCTGGGAGATGGAGTAAGATGTTAATGCAATTTTCCTGGGGGATTGATGTCTTGATTTTTTGTTGTTGTTTTGTTTTATTTTTTCCAACTCATCCAGCACTGTCTTTAGGAAGTGCCACAGAATCTCTGGCTGGCAAAAGATCTTGTTACCTGTCAATAGGGGATCTGCCATGGACAGAAAGTGCAGCAATCATCTCTGTTGTTGGTTTGATATAAAATAAAATTCCAGTGGGAAAATGATGAGAAAAGTTTTAAATGTAGTGTATATAGTCCTTGCATAGTTTGAAAATCAACTATTCTGCATTGCAAACTCTGTTCTCCCTTACAGAACATGGCTTCCTTCTGCTCTGATGCAGAAAGTAAACTGAGGAATTTGCTACAAAAAAATCTCACGCTTACACCCAGTTTAACTAAAAGATGTGGCTTGGAAAACCCCTCTCCTTCCTGCAGCTATACAGAGGATAAAAGTTGGGTAAGCTTCTGGTAATTAATGCTGTGTTTGTACTGGCAGCACATGCAGTAAGGATTTAAGGAAGTGTTATAGCTGTGGTGAATGGTCTTGCTTCTCAGTCTGCTTCATCCACAGTCTTTTCAGGGCAGTGCAATGCAAGCTGATTAGAAGCTTTCCCTGTGTGTGTGGGTTTAGGATTATTCCCCAGGAGGAGCCATGAGATAGATTGTCCTTCCTCTAAACAGTACATTAAAACTTCCCCTTGTGGCCTGTATTTCCACAATGTACCTTAAGTATTTTGAATTTAATGTGGGTAAAATGAATCATCCTTTCTTTGTAGATGATTTAGTCCTTCTTTGGTTCCACTGTCAAGATTATCCAGTGTAAATGTCACAGAAGGAAAAATCTTGAAATCCATTTTTATTTCAACGCATTCTGCAGTTCCTACCTTTGTTGAGAGAATTTACTTTCTGGTCTTTTTCTAGATATTGTTTACTATTTCCAGGATTTAGAAAGGAAGAGATATCACCTAGTAAATGTATTTTAGCACTTTTGACAAAAATTGATTTAAATAGTACTCAAGCTTCCCATGAAAGCTGCTGGTGGTGAATTGCTTCTGGAGTACTGAGCACAGTCAGAACAAAAATGTTTCCTGCCTTGGGTTGCAAGGGAGGTGGAAACACCTTGGTGTGATATCAGTTCCTGGGGACTAAGTTTAAGCTTATAAGGCATCCTTTTCCATTTCAGAGGGAGAGCTGATGTTTAATTCTGGAGATCTAGTTTATATATTTTATAGACTAACTAGTTTATATTTTTATAGCTTATTAAATACATTAATCATCTTTAAAAATAGGAGACATTAAGTGTATTCGCAAGCCTGTGTTGGAAAGCTTTGCTATGCAGCATCTGTCTTGTGTGTCTTGATGTCTTAAATTTTTTGGTCCATGTTCTATCCTAGTTTTTCTTCAAATGTTTTTTCTCCTTTTTACTTATTTAACTAATCACAGGTGGAGGACATAGCCAAGGCAGTAGAAGACTCATTAAATGCTTTGATTTAGATACCATCTGGCATAGAAAAATTCCCATATATTTTGCTTAGCTCTTAGAAACAAAATGTAAATGTACAGATAAACAGTGATTCATCAATAACAGCACTTGAAGGAATAATATTAATCAGCATCAGGAGATACCAAACTAAACTTAAATGGGATATGAATGATGATGTAGTGGTTTTATATCGGGGAGAGAGGGGGGTTTCCCCCATTTTTTGGAAGTTGTTGAGGAATTTCATGAAACAACATTCTATTCAACACAAAACTTTTTTTCTTTTTACCCAGATCTCTTCTAGAATTGAAATAAAGCATCAAAGCCCTTTGTCAACTTGGACACCAAATATGAAACTTGTCACACCAGGGTCTGCAAAAACACCTTCACCTGCTACAGTTAATGAAGACCATCTCAAAACCAGCAAAAAGAGAAAAGCTATGGACTTCCTCAGCTGCATACCTGCCCCTCCACCACTGACACCAATATGTTCAGTAATTTCTCCATCTGTTAAAAGAGCATTTCAGCCTCCACGAAGTTTGGGTTTACAGCACAGCAAGTCACCTAAAGACACAGATCAGAATATTGGCCATGTCACCCCTTGCAGAAAAGTGAGAGAAACTGTCCATCTACCTGAGAATGACCTGGTTGCTGATGAAGAACTGGCAATGATTAATACACAAGCACTCGTGAATAATTTACCAGAAGAAAAGAAGATGGATTGTGTAAATGAAAACAGCAATACAACAGCTAATACTTTATCTGATGATCCAGAAATAGTTCCAGGTCCACTGGGGAAGCAAATAACTCATCAAAAGCAGTTCTGAAGTAGCTGAGGCTCTTCAGAAGAGCCCAAAGGAACCTGAGGACTCATTACCAGCCCACAGAATGCTACAAAGACCAAAATTCCAAAAATGCTGCTAATGTATGTGTACAGTATTGTGTATATTTCAAATTCAAATTATTTTTACACTTTGTACATTAAAACTTGATTGTATTTAATAAAGTTCTATTACACAAGCAGACTCATTAAATAACACTTCATTTGCAAAATAGTTTGAAGTTTAGTGTGCAAACACTTCTCACAGAGACGTACTGTACAATAGCATCAGTGTGCCTGAAGGTTTGATGACATTTTGTGATGACATTGATTCTGTGTTCTTATATAACAGCAGGATCTTTGTTTTAGTCTAAAGCCATCAGTTTTGTTACCCTCTGCAACATTAGAATAGTTGTTTGGCTGCCCAGAGTGGCACAGGGCATAATAAAGAGCTCTTACTTTCACCAAACAGAACACTTTAATTCTGAAATGCTGCTCTGCTGTTCTGGCACAGTTCTTGTACTTTCCTCCTCAGACTTTCCATCTAGCACTAAAAGAGGTTTAAAGAACAGCTGTGATTATTTGATTCACAGCAAAATGCCATGCAGAGTTATTATTAAATAGCTCCTTGGTCTGTGTTTCTGCTTCAGCTGTTCAGAGCTGCTCCTGTCGCCCTGTTCCCACTTAGGAGTTAACATGCACAAGCCTAACACTAATGTTTCAGTTTAGGAGCCTCTCCATCTTGGGATCAGTGAACTCCTGTGTCTCGGCAAGAGAAAGAGCTAAGTTTGCTCTGTTGAAGTGTTTTGCTTCCAGGCTGGAGAAGCTGTTTGTGTGTGAGGTAAGACCAGCATGAATCCAGTCCACGGAGAGGGAACAGCATCAAATCTTGCTACAATCTGTTGAGCTACTTTGGTCATCATTCACTTTGTATCTGAAAGTTACAATAATGCTGAAGGCAAGATGGTAGATACAAAAAGTTTTTACAGTCAGATATAAAGCATTAAAATAGCAAGAAATGCCAGTTGTGTGGGGAAAGAATTGGCCACAATGGCGTTAAGACAGAAATAAATTAGGAATTTCTGGCATCAGACTGTGAGGCAGAAAAAAACATCCAAAATATAGCATGTGGTAGAGCCAGTACATTTCACATGCCTGGAGGGATTTTCATGGAGGAAGAGGGATGAGAGGGTACAGTGGGTACGGTGCTCTTACTGTGGTCGTGTAGAGCTGTGAGATCACAGTCCAATGCCATTTAAAAGTTTGTAAGAAATAAAAAACACAAGAATAAAAAACAGGTTAGAAAAAAATGTAAAACTAGAGACTCTTGTACCCTGATAATTAAAAGACCAAGGAATGCAGTTAAATGTTACTTCAGTTAAATGTCACATTTGTACGTGCCATGCCAGGTCTTCTCCGGAAGGCAGAAGGGTGGGTGGGGTGGGGACCCGTGCCATAAGCTGCACTTGCTCCACTGTAGCTTCCCTCATCCCTGCTTGGTTTTTCAGACTGGAGAACACTGTGGAAAGTAACATTGTGCTCGTATTGTTCTTTCATCCGTTGTATCTTTTCCCGAGGGACATGATGAATATTTCTTCTGTAGAGTCAACAGTAATAGAAAATACAAGTATTTAGCTGCCTGTGTATGAGAGGTTATCTTCAGTTTGCTAAAGTTCCTGACAGGTTCCACATAATGGTTCAGGTCTCCACTGATCTCTTTCTGGCCCTTTTTTTCAAATTACTGTGTTCACTTCCACCTACTTCTTATTGTGACTGCTGAAAGACATAACACCATGATTTTTGGGAGGCAGGCAGGACACGGTAAGTTGACAAATGTCCAAAAGAAGAGTTGTGTAGAGGATCTGTGTGGTATTTTATACGAGTGTTGCTGTGTTTTAGCACTAACAGCTTGTTGGTCTCATTGAGCTTTTGTACAGCTGGGGTAGCAGCCAAGGGCTGCAGCCAGCCCAGACACCGACGTTGCCGCAAAGATAGAGGTCACAAACTGCTGCTGCTTGGAGATCAAGTAGGGAAATGTCACACATGATGTGGCTCAGGCTCCAGGGTAGATTGGCAAATGACAAGTTTGAGAGGCAGGGAAACACAATGCTCAAACATGCAGGGCTTTCTGGATAGAGCAGCCAGAGTAGCACTAGCCACGATCCCTCCACTACTTAGTGGGAATTGTCTTCCCAAAGACCACCAGGAATTTCTGTCTGTGACTTTGCAAACGCCAAATATCTTTGGGTTTGCCATTTAGTGCCTGAAGGCACAGCTTGTGCCCTAATGAGTGTTATGTGAATTAGCTTTACAATGCTGCTGTGAAAAGTCAATGTGTGTCAAATACTCAATAAAACAAATTGCAAATTACTGAGTAGCTCTGCCTACAAAGAATGATCAGATTGTGCCCCTGCAGTGCTCCTCTACCAATGCTGCTGAGGCCAGAGCTGGTTGACAGCTCAGGCTGGTGGTGTCCTCACCTGTCCCCAGCCCTGAGCCATCATCTGCCATGTCCCGCCTCTGGGCCTTGGCCCTCTGCCATTTGTGTCCATCACACACAGACGGAAGCAGCATTAATTTTTGTCTAGAGCTCCTGGCTGGTAGAAAACAAATCCATCCATTACAAAGAAGTGCCCATGCCTTGTTTTCTTGCACTAACAAGTTAGCATGTGTTATCTTCTGGATTTGGTAGCTGGGAGAGCTACTAGATACATTCTTTATATCCCTTTTGTGTGTGTGTGTGTGTGTGTGTGTGTGTGTGTGTGTGTGTGTGTGTGCATGTTAAGATCTTTACAAAGATCCTGTAGAATGCCATTTCCTACCCATACTTGGTGTAGCATCCCTCCATGCTGCAGCAGGACAGTCTATACTATATACTGTCTATACTGAATATTGTCTGTAGTACTTAGATTCGGGTTTGTGCCCAAACAAACGAGACTGCTGCTCAAAATGCAGAATGAAAATCAGGGCTCCTGCCCCATCAAGCTTGCAGCACAAAAACAAGCTTCAGAGCTTGTTTTTTCTCCTGCTTGACTCACTTCAGGCTCTTTCAGGGCTGAATTCATTACAGACCAGGTAGTCAGTAATGGAAATTTTCCACAACAATCCTTCTGTTGTCATTTACCAGGCTACATTCTTCCTTATATGAAGAGGAAGAAGGCTGACCTTCTCAGAGCCTGACAACAAAATGACAAGCTGTCTGCTCCAGCAAAGAGAAAACTATGTACCTTGTCAGTTCTTGAACATTGAATTTCCAGGGTGTATCTGGTTCTTGGAATGTAACTTCGTATCTATTTTCATGTGCCTGAAGGACACAAAAGTGACATTATGAAACTGCACTAAAAGAATTGCCACCTCTGACAAAACTCCTGACACCACACACCAATGTGTCTTGAAGGACTGTAATGGTGTGTTTTTCACAAGTCATGAACTACAATTATAAATCATATCTTGATATATTTGTCAACAAAGAGTTTAGGAACTGTTCAATTCATGTCGCTACTGGGGAAGGGTGTGATGTCCTCAAGACCGAGAAGTAGCAGGGCAGGTTCAAAGGCCCTTAATCTTTTCAAGTAGTTTTGCCTTCACTGAGTTACAAAGCTGACCAGCTAAACAACTACAATGGCACCTCTGCCCCTCCTTCATCCCAATATCCATCCTTAACTATAATTAGAGAACTATGGGAAAACTGAAGTAAATATTTTTAGCCTTGTGAAGAACATTTTCAGTCAGATCAACTTGTGTCATATAAAGGCATATAAAAGCAATAAATGGGAGCTTTTCCTACCATCATCACATATGGCTTCATTTCCCAGGCATGGATGTTGGTATTATCAATAATAACAGGGCTTTTCCCATTCTTCATTGCTTTGCGTGCTGCAATGTAACACATCAAGTAAAGCTAAAATACATTAAATATCAGAGCCAGGCCTTACTAGCCCTAAAGTGTCCTTTCTTTGCCCACTGCTTGCACACTTGGCTCCCCACCAGACCTGGCCTTGCAGCTACCACCCAAATGGGAGCCAAGATCAGTGCCCAGCAGCTCTCCTGGAAGAGGTGGTGCAGCCTCTGGCTGATCTAAAGCATTAAACATACTTAAAACAGCCAAAAATTACTGTCATTTGCAGATCCCCATTACACAATCTCAAAGTACGTTCACCATCACTACAAATCCCTTCAGAGCACAGCCACAAAAGCATGGTACATTGGCTAGAGACCAGGGTTGTTTAATTCTCAAACTCAGCCTGCAAGTTTGCTTCCTGTCTGTCATTACATCCCAACCCCCTTCCAGGTCAGGACAGACACCTAAGAAGTTAGAGGTGAAAGCTGCGGTGCCTATACTGCAGGGAGCAGCTGCTGGGCTGGTGTCTGAAGGGTATCAAAATTCAGCAGTGCTTCCTCTAAAATAACATTAACCAACCTCCAAAATGTTTTCTTTAACAAATTTCCCTTTTATAAGTCAAAAGAAATCAAATCAGAAGTGGTAAATGTATTTTTTCAGTCAACACCCCATGAACTGTATGACACCACCTTGAGATATTTTATTCTAGGGGCTAAGTTTAAAGACAGCCTGAAATGCAAAACTATTTTTCACAGCCCCTGGATCGAGTTGGTCACCTCTTTTCTGGTTCCACTTGTGTGCATCCTCTAGGAAGTCAGGCTCAAAGACGTAGACACCATTTTCAACAAAGAAGTCATCAGTACTAAGGACTACAGCACCAGGGTGGTCACGTTTCAGCTGTCTGCAGGGGGGAAAAAAACAAAAATATGAAAGAAGGATTAGCACCTGGTCACACCCTTTAACAGTGACCATTAAATCATGAGCTATTTGAGTGCTCTGTAAATACACACAGTGCTTTATTTGAAAAATCCCAATTTAAAGGATCTGGGAGTACTGCAATCAGTAGATGGACATGTAGGAAGAAAGGAATGGAGCTTGAAGGTGTGGCCTTTATTTCTTTAATTCAGCAGAGAAATCTACACAGACTACCAACATCGAGTCTTTAATCTTATTAATATATTCAGCTCTCCTTCTGAGTTATCTGAGAAAGAGGGATTGTAAAGAGAAGAAGAGGAAGAAAAATCCAGCAACCCAAACCTGCTTATCCAGGCATGGAAGTTGGTGTCAGAAGACAATTTGATGATGGGAATTCTGCTGCAGAGATTTCTGAAGATAACCAGGAGGAAGGATTTGTCATTTAGTGAAGATAATCCAGAGAACTGTCATTTTGGTTTGGGGGGATTTTCTGGCTGTAAAGCAGGTAGCACTTTTAAAAAAATTTAATTTGAAAACAAGTATCTGAGTGATAAGTGAATATTTTCTGTTATTTTATGCAATTTTATGGTTCTTATCACTTGTCTGTGTTCCGCTTAATCCTCTTCTTGTAGAGTTATTTTTATATCTTCAGCTTTTAAACAAATTTTATAAACAAATCTGAGTTTATAAAAAATATTTTATAGACAAATTTGCAGATCCATAGAGCAGACTGCTGTGGTGAGTGGCACTGGGCAATCCCACTTCCCTTCACACAGGTGTGTGTCCCCCAGGAGTGCCAGGGATGCCACAGGGAGGGGATGTGTGTCCTGCTGGACACTGACCAGCTGCCCCACAGGCAGCCACTGGCTCTTGGAGGTGGAAGGAAGTGCTGCCGTGTGTGGAGGTTTAGATGATGAAGCATCCCTCTACCAGTCCTTAGAGACTTAAAAAAAGAAGAAGCAACAAAAAATCAACCCTTAATGTATGACTGTGCTCCCATTTGTGTATAATCCAGATTTTCTTTGTGTCCATAGACAGAATTGTCCTTTTTTTTTTTTTTTCCAAACAGAGAAGAATTGGGAAGGAGGAAGCCTCTGCAAGAAGTCAGGGAGGATCATGGCATCATCCCTCTATTTCCAGTCTCTCTAAGGCACAGAATGTCTTGGGAAAACAGAGAAAGGCCAATCAAGAAACCCTGTGTCTCTCAGACATAAATGCTGCTGCCCTCCTGTCTCACACCACACATGGTCTCCAGCCCCTGAATCATTTCAGCTTTCCTAATAAAACATTTCTCCTTCCATCCCCACAAGCTGCAAAATAACCATTTCTCAATGTCTTATCTATGTGGGCAAGAGCAAGGGAAAAGGTGTGTCCAGTTTATCAGCAGAAGAACAGGCACACAGACAGAAAAACCTTAGTTCTGTCATCCAGTCCTGTTCTAACCCTTTACTTACCAGTTGTACCCTAATCTGCCTGCAAGCAGCAGCTCTTCATTAGGACTACAGGGTGCATTTAGTTGAATAAAGGTCAGCTTCTGACTTTGCTGTGTTTCCACTGTAACTTCTACCATCTGCTGATTAAGTAACATTACTTTGTGGTGGGGTCCACCCCCAGCCAGCAGTGACTCGGTGCTGATGGAGACAGGACTGGGCTGTACCCCCTGTCACACATCATCCAGCAACTACCTGTCCCTGTCTTGGAGCCCCAAAGGGATGTTTTATTCACAAAATTACTGCTGAGAAAACTGATTTAAGAAAAGTCATGTTTTAAACTGTTAGCAAACAGTAAAATTTTGTTGCTTTAATTTTGGCCTCAGGCAAAAAATTCTTCTAATGAAAAGCACAGCAGCTCCTAATACTTATCTAGTTACTGCAGTGGATACCTGATATATTCAGGTCTCACTATGATTCAGAACCTCACCCTTCCCACTTCTTTACTCATTGCAATTTCTTCTCTAAAAAAGTGACTGCTAAAATATGTGTTATCTCTTTAGCTACTAATAGGCACATAAAATTGTGCACATTAATAAAAGATCTCAAGACTATTCTTTTTCCTTGCTCAGTATTTCTTTTTAAAGTGTTCTTAACCAGTGCAAATTTTAAAACCCATTTTCTTAACACATATCTTACTGAATTGTCAACACTGAGAGCTTTGATATTAACCCTCAAGCAATCTAAAGTGTAGGTGAATATCTGTAAGCTCAGTCTACAGTCCTGTAGATAATAATCATAGCAGATAAAACTTGTGTTTCAAAGGAGGAAAAATAAGGGACAAAATGGGCTGAATTACAGTCACATTTGCTATATTCATGCCAAATGAGCTCCTGCTAACAGCAGCATAAGAAAACATGAAGTGCGAAAAAGATGGTTTACCTTCTGTTTATTTTGCTGGTTTTAACTTTTAGCTTTCCAAAACAACTTTGCTGAAGTTTACAGCTGTTTTCTGTGATCCCTTCCATATTGGCCACAAAGCTGACAAAACTCCTATTTCTTTTCTCCCTTATCATTCCAAAGGGCACCAAGAACCTTTCATGTGTTCTTCACAAAATGAGCCTTCCACAATCTTTACAGGACCTCAGGCTGGTTTAGAAGAAAGGTCCTGGATAATCACATCAGGCTCTTAATCACTGCAAGCAATTAAAATGCCTGTATTTTAGAAAAATACACACCAGCTATGCAAAATGGGAGGGCTTGTGACCATGGTTATTTATGAATAAATCTTGAACTGCCCTGTAAAAAGAAAATTACCCACCGCTGGTAGATCAGTAAGTGTAAAGCTTACTAAGGAGGAAAAGAAAAATGCAACCTCTTTGCAAGATCAAAGGACACATAGCAGCTATGTTTGCATTTTTTAAAGAAGCCACTGAACTGGAAGCACTGCATTGTGACAGGCAGCATCTGTGAAAGGTTCAGTATTAATTTGCTTTGGACATGTAATTGCACAGTGCTACATCTCTTCATCTTGCAGTGGCTATTGTACCTCCTTGTAGAGGGGTAAGGAGAAAAGGGTTTGAGGAGATTTATTTTATGCAGAGGAAACATCCCCTGTTCTTTTCTTTCTTATCCTTTGTAGTTTCTGAAACAGCATCAAACCTTTGTTTAGCAAAGGATAGAGCATAAAGCATTTTGTATTCATAGGTTATCATGCTTTTCCATCAGAAAACTTGAAAATAAAGTAATTTCTGATAGCAGATTGGAAGAAACCTTTTCAGTGCTCAGAAGGCCACAGAATGGCATATCAGAGACCAGAACATGTATGTACTGGCACCACTTGTTCCAGCCATTCTTCCCAGTGTTAAGAGTTCTGTGGCATTTAAACCTTTTGTTTCAGCAGGAAAGCAGGACTGTGAGAGCTGGAGCATATGCCCAGTGCTTGTCACTGTCTGTTGTGTTTGAAGAACTCCTGGTGCCCCGAGGACTTTGCCTGGCCGAGCCCAGGTGCTGCTGGCAGAGCCCTGCCTTTGCCTCACCCGCGGGTCTGTTTCATAAAGCATCAGGCTCTTGTTGTATTTGATCAAGGCACTCAGGAGACTCACCTGAAGTGGTTTCACACAAAGGTACGTGCTTACAGTGCAATGCTGCCTGGAGGCAGGAGCTGCAGAGCTGAAGTCCACGAACCCATCAGAGGTGTAGTTCTGCAGCGGGGTTGGGTGCTGGGAACGCTGGGAACAGCTGGCCTAGGTCTGGAGGTGCTGGGATAAACGGGGCAACAGCAGCAGAGAGAACTGGAGAGGACACAGATTGCACCAAGCAGTGATGCCTCAGAGGCGGCACATTTGTTTCCCTCCTGTTCTTAAAGATGACTCGCTCTGTGCTTCACAAGGGAGTACAAGAACAAGCTCATTTGAGCAATAAATCAACAGCTGTGGCTGAAAAGTTACAAGCTTGATCATGCCCAGCCTACAGTGCTTGAGCCAAACTGTTAGATAAAGGGTTAGGTGTAAGTTGAGCTGTGCAGCACAGCAATGTGCTGATGGAGAGCTAGAAATGCAGCTACCATGCAATGCAGTTTGCTGGGGAAGCAGGTATGAGCTTGTACGTAGCTCACTGAAATTTTGGAGGCATTTTAGGAAGTATAGCTGCCACTGCACCTCAGATAACCTTTTTCTTAACAGTTGCCTCAGTGTGATCATAAAACCTGCACTGTGAAGTCAAGGCCAATGTGTTCAGGAGCATGTCCAACACACCTGAAGGAGGCTGATGGAGGTGTGACTTCCAGGTGTCCATTCTCCTGCACAATTCTGTGACATTTAGTGAATGGTTAAAGGGAGGTAGCTGGGGCCACCTAAAATATGTGGTTCAGGGAAGCTCATCATTAACAGTGAAGCTGCTGGAAAGGTGCAAAGCTTGGTGGTGAGCAGACCAACTCCTCCTATATCACTTGTGGGTCCTTCGCTGTCTTTACCGGAAACCAAAAACCAGACCTGAACTGATCCATGCCAGTGTAGGGCTGCTCTGAGCTAGGAACAACCAGGATGAGGAAATAATTCTAACAAAAATGCCATAACTAAAGCTTACAAAGCTGTATCCAAACTGCTGAGTGATGCTAAAAGGTCAGGGAAACAAGCCATGGATCCAAGGTTGTTCCTAGGTCTGTGTGACAATTGGAAAAGGGCCCTTTTGACTGCAGTTATTGCTGGGTTGCTGTATCACCAGTGATAACATTCATGGTTTGTGACTCATGAGCACTGTGAAGAAGTAGAGGTTGTGGCAGAAATACAGAGATACTGGCTGATACGCAGAATGAATGAATGTAGATGTGTGGGGAAGCACCAGAAGAAAGAACAGAGCAAAGACTAAAACAATGGTACCCACTGACAGCCAGGACCATTAACAGGAATAAAACTGGGACAGGTGCTGATTACATCCCCCAAGGCCAGCACTCAGCTGAGGCCCAGCACTGGTGACCTGCCACAGGAAAACCTGTGCTCTGAGAGCAGGGGGATGGGCAGCACGTCACACCAGCCTCTCCATCATCCTGCTTGTTCAAAGAAGGGTAGATGCCCAAAATGGGAAAATTAATATAATGGGGGGAAAAAAACCTACCTAAGATTCATAGAGCACCAAGTAAGCAGAATTCATAGGCAAAAAAATGTCAGTATAGAAGCTGTTGGCTGGAGATGGCACAGCAGACCTGGCCAAAACTCACCCTGTCACCACCAACCAACAGCAACCCAGCAGAGAAAGCGAGGATGGGACAGCTGACAGTCCTTACCTGCTCAGATTTTGGGCAGACCACCTCTGCACAAGCATCTTGATGCTTGCAAGTATTAAGATGTGATATTGTCAGTTAATAAAATCTGAGAAAATAAACCTGAATTTATAAAATGAGTTTACAGAGTGCTTTTGCAAATAAACAACCACTTTCCTCCTCCACTGGGACCTCGCACTGAGCTCTGTTGCAGTAACATTTTGTAAACTTTCCCTTGTGCAGCACATAGCATTTACCAATACCAAAAGGTATGCAGTGTAAGAACAGCAAAAGAATTCTCTTGGTACAGTCCTTCACAATCTGGACAAGGTTAAGGAGAGGCACTAAATGCTGCCTTTTGATCTGTGTGCTGCTGAACAGCTAAACACAATCATGCGATTAACAGGGGCTGGAGACAGTAAGATACTCAAATGCTCATCTCACGGAAGACTACTACAATACTTACAATTGATTTTGTAAATATGTCCTCAACAATTAACCTTGTGTTTTGACCTAGAAAGTACAGGTGAGTACAGTAACTTGCACTGCCCAAGAATACGTCCCCAAAGTTTTATGTTCTTACTGTGCAATGAGAAGACCTAAATCCCCCTGAAGGAGCAGGCCCACACACGGCCTCTTAAGGAAGAGGTGTGTATTTTGGTTGTGAGCAAAACACAGCATCTGGCAATTCATAAAAGAATTTTGTTTGCCAAAGTGCAGTGAGGCAGAAGGCCCAGTGGGTCAGGGAAGTTGTACTGAGAAGGGGAAACTGTAGATTCCCCTGTAGAAACAGAACCCAGTGTTTCACACAGCTTTGTGCTGCCACCTCTCACAGCAAAGCCCTTCCAGTGGCAGCCCATGATCCCACGATCCCACCACGGCTTCTTCAGCCCAGCAGAGCAAGAAGACAGGGAATGTTCCTCTTTTGACAGAGAGTGGGTGGCACTGGGAGCTGAGTGATACCAAACTGTGAGATTTTGTGATACCAAACTAAGGCTGCACAGTCACACCGACTGCGGTGCTGCCTCCCAGCACTTCCCACTGTGTTTTCCCACCTATTTACAATCAGCCTTTGAGCTGTTGAAGAGTGGAGTGGTCTCCTCATTTTGTACACTGCTAAAGCTCTGACCAGGAGTGCAGGACATTATGAAAACAGAGGTCAGAGTTGTCAGTTTTCAGCCAGAGAGAGGAAGTTTTTGCCATGTTCATGAGTAAACACAAAAAAAAACACCCCAGAACACAAAAAAAGCCAACCCCACAAAACCAAACCAAACCAATCAACCAAAAAATAAAATTTAAAAAAACTTAAAGGAAGAAGAAGGAGAGGAGAGGAGAGGAGAGGAGAGGAGAGGAGAGGAGAGGAGAGGAGAGGAGAGGAGAGGAGAGGAGAGGAGAGGAGAGGAGAGGAGAGGAGAGGAGAGGAGAGGAGAGGAGAGGAGAGGAAGGAAAAAGGAAAAAGGAAAAAGGAAAAAGGAAAAAGGAAAAAGGAAAAAGGAAAAAGGAAAAAGGAAAAAGGAAAAAGGAAAAAGGAAAAAGGAAAAAGGAAAAAGGAAAAAGGAAAAAGGAAAAAGGAAAGGAGGCCACCACAAATCTGACGCCTTTGAGAAAAGGAACGAGTTTGGGGTGATCTCACCAGAAGCATCCCTGTAGGTACTGCTCGCTCAGAGCAGGAGCTCGCACAGTCCCACGGGCAGGACACCCAGACACGGCCACAGGTGCCCGGGACAGCGCATTCTGGAGCTGGTCCGGAGCCGGGGGAGTTCCGGGCGGCTGCCAGGGCTCCGGCGAGGCTCCCGCTTCCCCCCGAGCCCAGCCCAGCCCTGTCCCGGCGGCTCTGCAGCGAGTGCCGGGCGGGCACACGGGCTCCCGAAGCCCTGCCCCGCTTGTCCCCGGCCGCTGCTCCGGCCCGGGGCCGGGACACGCTTACCTGGCCAGGGTGCTCTTGCCGGCGCCCGGCAGCCCCCTCAGCAGCACCAGCCTCCCGCCGCCGCCGGCCCGCGGGGGCCGCAGGCTCAGCCCCGCCAGGGCCTGCAGCAGCCGCTCCTCCGGGGCCGCGGCGCCGGGGCCGGGACCGCCGGGACGCGGGGTCGGGGCCGGGCCGGGCCGGGGGGCCCGGGGCAGCCGCTCCGCAGCTCGGCCCCGGCCCCGCGTCCCTCGGGCCCCGCGGGAGCGGCCGGGCCGCGGCGCTCGGCCCTCCATGTCCCGAGCGGCCGAGACTTTGCCCCGAGAAATCGAAAGCTGCGGGAGCAGAGACACGGGAAAGGACGAGCGGCTGCACAGCCAAAGCGCTCGGCTACGGCACTCGCTGCGGACCCGGAACTTTGGCCCGAGATACCAGCTCCAGTTGTTTAAAGTCAGGATTATTCTCCAGATTCTCAAAGGCAGGAAAGCACAAGGCAGCGGTGACGGCGTTCCAGTCCCACATGCTGCCTCTCTGTATTGCGAACTACGGGGCAAGCCCGAAAGGTGAGAGGAGTGACAGGTTTGTCTTTACAAACAAGCTGTGGGGCTGCCGATAAGATGAAACTGTCACTGAGAGATAAACAATGGGATGGATTCCACTGATTGAGTGAAAGATGAAAGGGACGCTGTGGAAACACCGTAAATTCCACAAGAGTTAAGAGGGGGTTATACATGAGAGGGGCATCTTAGGTATTGGGCGTTCCGGGAAGTCTGTACCTCTCAAGTACCTCAGCCTATGGGGAGAGAAGGGACAAGCGGCCGGGAATTAGGATAAAAAGGGAGGCTGCGCCCTCCAAAAATTTGAGGGACCCCAGGGGAATGCCCCATGGCCTCTCCCTTTATTCAAATAAAGTAAAAGGACTCCTCTGTCTCCTTTTTGGACATAAAACTCTGGTGTTTGTGGATTAATTTTCCTGACAAAGGGAATGAAGCCCAAAAGAGAAGTGGGGCAGGTTACAGGACATCAGGTATGCCCGGAGACTTCTTTGCCACCCATCCCTTCCCTAGCAACAAGCTATGGGAGTCCTCTTCAGCCACAGAAGAGACAAGGATGCCAAGGGGATGTAGCTGAACAACTGTCCAGCATGGAACAAATGAGCCCATGCATCACACGCTCACTACACCACCCTAATTTTTTATTTTTCAAACATACTATCATAAGAGAAAGTAAAGGAAGTCTTAAAGATTTCTCTCCTCTGAAGAGAACCTGATTTCCATTAACTTGATCACCAAAGAAATTATAGTTTTCAGTAAAACCAAAAATAGTTGGAGTGGTATCACACCCTCCCTCTCAGAGCTACACACAGCATCACGCCCAGCTTGGTTAGGAGCCAGGTATGCCCCAAGCACACAGCACCAGCAAACTTCAATGCTGGAGCTTTAGGTTCTGAGGTTCCAAATGGTGCTAAAGAGAGTGTTCACACATGGGGAGAAAGCTTAGCTCCCCAGGGACATGGCACGCCAATGCTAACTGAAGCAAGTGGGGGAAATGTGGCAGGAAAGAAGAGACAGAAAAATTGAAATTCACAGATACTGGGAAGGGGGGTTAAAGTAAACTTAAACTAGCAACACTCTACTAAGAGATGAAACATGACTTGCCCATACAAGAGTACTGTGAGATTTTGAAAACTATTTTTATTTCAAGCATTCCGAAAGGCCAGGATTCAGTAACAGAAAAGAGAGGCATTCTGATTTCTCGCTCAATAAATAGAAGTAGGAAGACAGTATCCTTGAGTGACATTTTCTTGAAATCAAACTAACTTGTCTGCTGCCACTAGTACAATACAGAAGTCTAAAAGAGTGGCTATGGCGGGCATGAAGTCCCTTCCTCCTCCCTCACACATTTTGTATAATGTTCTGCTGGTAGGAGAGCAGGACATTTCCAGCCAAGGAGGACACACACATGTACATGGGAGATGCATTCAAACAGTGCAGCCAGAAAATTGCTACAGTGGTACAACATGGATTTAGAAATACATACATTGTTAACTGCTTTCATGTAGGTGCAGTACTTAAGTAGAAAGTGGAGACACATGGGCAAATTCAACCATGGTGAAGCTTCAAGCACAAGTTCAGTCGAGTCCTGGCTCTTCAGCTGTATAAACACATGCAGGGAAAGGTGAGGAAGAGGAGGTGAAAGAATAAATGGAGAAATATTCTGAATCTGCAAGCTGCACAAATGGGAAATATTATTTCTGACAAGTAGACACACCTAAGTTTCCTGCTTCTCCTCAATCTTTTCTCACACTTTTATTGTTAAGTGAGGTGACAGTTGTCTTTCCTGTCACTCCTTCTCCCTACAAGAAAGTGTCCAGCCTTATGCATGCCTCATAATTGACAGAGGTTGCTCTTTATAATTAATTATAATTTGTCTATCTCTACATACTTAAATATTTCTAACACCCCTAACAGAAGCATCAAATCACTGGTTACCAGTGCTAGTCACACATCTTCTCAGTCTACTACGAACTATACAGACCCTTGCTCCAGCGTGTTTGAATCAGTTCTATAGTGAAATGTTCTTGTTTCTGTGGTCCCACATTCCCAAATGAGTCTAGCTGAGGGGAAGCATGAAGCCTGGTTTCAGGAGAAAAGCAGGGAAGTTGTGCACCCTTGGATGAGTGAATAGGAATGACAGATGAAGATTTTTACCTTTTGAGGTTGTAAAGGGACTGGGTGCAATTGTGACTGAGGGTGAAGGCAGAAGGAGGCTGAGACACATATCAAGCACCATTCCCTGCATGTGAGCATCACTCACTGCTTCTGTGGTGATATCCTGGATCCTGATACAAGGGAATTAAATACCACAGCCTGAAGCTCACACCCCATAGTGACAGATGTCTCTGGTCTCCACTCTCAATCTTTTTATACCACACTTGAGGATGTACTGAGAAAGTGTAAAACCACAAACAGCTTCAGAAAATGTCCTTTTGCCATACAGAAAGTTATCTCAATTTTGATCATTATTACATGGACAGAGAGGTTGATATTGAGGAGTAGTGTTGGGGGGAGGTGGCCAAAGATGTACACCAAAAAATCTACAGTGGTTTCTTTCTTCCAGGTTATCCCTCACGTTTAAAATTCTTGGTGGCCAACTGAAGTCTTTCCATGGTCTGAAGAAAGCGAGAAGTTTCTGAAATAAAAAAAGAAGAGGATCTGCTGAAGTTCCACAACAGCACAGGCAGCAAAAAGACTTAACAGATAATCCAGCCCTCAGACTGAGAAGAGTCTGTCCAATGCTTTTTAAAGTTTCTAGTACCCAGCTGTTGGTTATTTATTTAAAAAGTTAAAAAGGATGGAGAGGAAGCAGACAATGGAAAGCAAAGGAAAAATAAAAGAATGCAAGGAGAGTGGAAAAGGATGGATGTCAAAACTAGAGGCAGTAAGGACCTTACCATCTCAAAGCTGAAAAATAAGAAGAGTAACACAGTGGAAGTAACACAGCTTTTTTTTTTCTCTACATGCCACAAATCCTATATAATGAACAGCTGTTCAACCAATACCACCATAGTACAGCTACATCTCAATTTTTTTTGTTATAATGTGAAGTGTTTCCCCTGTTATGTGTGCTTAGGACCTCACAGGCTTTCATGTTACAGAGTTTGTGTGCGGCACCCGCACAGCCCAATTGTTGCACTTTCCTGAGAGCTCCAGAAACACTGCTGTGGGCAGCTCTTATTCCCCCAGGTAATTAGACTCTCTGCTTAAGTGATTTTTTGAGCCAGGTTTTCCTGTAAGCACTGTATAAGTCAGGTGAAGTTTTCTGGTCACAATTCCATGCACTTTTTCATGCTTCATTTTGTTTAATATTAGTGGTTAAATGTCAAAGGACAGATATGTTTTTCCACTATTATCTTTGTATCAAAGTAGCAACTGGAGGAGGTTTGACCATGGGATGATATTTTCCTGTGGCAATACTGGAAGACAGTTTTAGTCTGCTTTATATACTTCAGATTAATTTTTTTTTATTTTAGCAAAAAAACAGTCCTGCCTGTCCCAGCTATACACTCCTGCTTTTTTGCCCATGTCCTGCTGATCTCTAGGACAATTTGTTTTCAGTTCCACAGTACAGACCAAAAACTTTTGGATGTCTTCATGCATTAGATGTTAGAGCTGAACTGCCTTGCTCAGAAACATTACAGCCAGCAAAGTGAAGTGCTGGGAATAGCACAGCCAGGGAAAGGAGGAGCGATAACACATGGTATCAAGAGATTTGTCCCATCAAAACCACACCCTTCAGGACTGTTGTGTAAGAAGTATTTCTGCAGGGAGTTACTGACTGCTGTACTTCAAAAGAAACATGCCAGCTTCCGCTTTGCAGTAGTCTTGCAGATAAATACTTGAACAGACACATTTGCATTGTACTGGCATCTGTGAGTCCTGGTCTAAGAAGAATTTCTAGGCACCAAAAATGATGCTGCTTTCACTGACCTCAACATTTCTCAAACTGAGAACTATTGCTTAATCTCCAGAAAAAATACTGATGTGCTGCCAATGCTGCAATAAGGAGCTCTCACAAAAACTTGAGATTAACCCTGTGTTTTCACAGAGAAACATTGTTTACCCTCCCATTGAAATAAAATCACCCTTACACAACATGAATACAGAAGCATGTTCATCTGGCTAACAGATTAATTTGCACTTGGCCAGGAGTGCTCAGTTTGCTTTCCAATCTAAAGGGACCAAAGTGATCATATTAGCTCTCCCTTGATTTCCTATTATTTTAAAATCTTTTTGTAGGAATATCTCAGTTTTCCTAGTTTTTTATTTTCCCCCTGACATTTGAAGGAATTAATTCCATTTCAACATTTATGGTTGTTCACTTGAGCAGTTTCACAACCACTCTGGGACATTGTTCTTGTCAAGCCTGCTTTAATCAGCAACCAGAGGGGAATTATTTTGTGGTGAGGCAAGGCAACCTTACCCCTCAAAGCCAGGGGCACCATCCATCAGGAAAACTCACCTGTCTTTTACATGCAGAAACTGTGAAAGTACTGGAATACTCACGTGGGGTCTGAATTACCCAGTATCCTGTGCCTGACAGTGAACATGAAAACCCTAAGACATGCTTCTTCCTTTCCACATACTGGTTTAACTCTTTTAACATCCTACATTTGTAAAATCTTAAAAGAGGAGTCCACCTGAAGGCTTGGTTGCAGAATACATGGTGCCTGATATCAGAGCTGCCCAGACAGGACACCCTGCACATCCTCTCCTTGTATCTGCAGCAGCACGACCTCATCTGCTCCCTTGCTCCAGCCGTGGCACTGAGCTGGACCTTACAGCATCTTATCTAAATTCCTCAGTCCAGCAGAAGAGTATTGATTTGTTTGCTGTGGGGTTAATGAGTTAGATGATAGCCTTCATGTCAGCCAGCAAGTGCTGGAGCTGCTATCTGGAGAGGGGCTGGGAGAAAGGGCACTTCACACTTTGGGCAGAGGTTACCCATTGCATCAGCCTGGTCTGAGATGGCAGATCCCAGCTCCAGAGCAGCCTAAACCCATCTGACCTCTGGTGTCTCATCCTCTCCCTTCCAACAGCCTTCAGGACTTCCCCTGACACATTTCAGATGCAGAACTAAAGCAAAGCAAAACAAAACCCCCAACAAAACTCCAGCTGTATCATCCCATTCCGGCATAGATCTCACTGACCAAACCCTGCAGAGACACTGCAAGGCCTCTTTATAAGCTAAACACCGAAGGGAAGTCTTGTCTCGTGGCAAAGCCTGCATTGTTCTCAATAATATTCTATAGAACTAACACAAGCTGACACAGTACAGCATTAGACTGCAACACAACATAACAAACTGGGGTTTCCTGGCAGCAGACAGTGCCTGGGTCACAAACACACAGGGCTCTGGGTCATTTCTGCTGCACTCGTGACAAGCAGGAGAGGAAGAATGAAACAGTTTGGGGAGTAGCAGAGCAGACAGACAAAGGAAGTAAATCTGACGGGCAAAAAACAATTTGTTGGATTCAGCAACCAGATAAAGGTACAGACAATAAGGCAGGATAATCTGCTAGCATTTGTTTCTCCTTTCTTGAAGCACAAAAGGAAAAAGAAAAAGTTCCATATTTCACAATTTTCTCCCAGGAAGGTAACAAAGCTCTTCACATCTGTTTCTTTAGCATATAAACATTTAATCAATAACCTGGACATTTCTGGATAATAGCTTAGGATACAAACCCACGCAGACATCCAGTCAGGACCATAAACCAAAATCCTGCCTCTAGAGTGTTTGTATTTGCAATATTATAAATAAGCTTCTAAAAATTAGTAGCAGGTGTAGCCCAAGTATTTTGTGAAAATATTTTTTACTTGCTTACCCAATATTGTAGTATTTGATTATATGAGAGGAAAATACTGCTACCAGATGTTTTTGATGTTATTAATGATCTGTGCTGAGAGCACCCTGTGAGACCAGTGGTCTCTAGGCCACGTGGTTCACAGAGATCTCCCTCAACTTCCCACATTGGTATCTGGTATCAGCTAATCAGCCTGCAATGTCATTTTTGCTGTCAATGACATATAATCAAATTAAACCCCTTTCAAGAGGTTTCAATTCCAACCCAAACTATTCAACTACTTCCCCTCTAACACTAACATCCTCTATGAAAACTTCCATGTTCATAACACAGTGCACATCCACCTCCTTCACTTCTGCTCCAGCCATCGACTGGAGGCATGGTCAGGTCAGGCACAGGGCACCAGGTGACAAAGACTCACTGACCAGACCCCATATGGATGATATTCCAGCAGTCCTGTGACATCTGCATAGGAACAATTTAAGCCTCGGGATATGGAAGCTTTTTCTGGCTCAGTTTGCTCATGGTGCAAGTTATTCTATTCCACGTACCTCGGTTTATTTGTTTAAAAACTCCAGATTAATCCATTTTCCATTTTGGAAAGAACAACTAATGGCAAATGATAGAGAAGTTAAGCTAGCATTTTCCTGCTGGAACCCATAATCCTTCCTTCTTATCTCAGTCTTCCCAGAATATCTCTCATAAATAAACCAAACAAACTTTGCCAAGTTACCAAAGGGTTCAAAAATTCACAAGACAAGCAAGAACACGATAGCACACTTCATCACACTAAATGAAAACATTAATGAAAACTTAACACTTCAATATATGGAGTCTTACTGCGACCTCCTGCTACTGTTTCTGCACTGAAAAGCAGAACTGCTACTTTTTCATAACTTGGTGAAATACTGTTTTATTACTCATAGAGTTCATCTCATAATTAGACCCTTAATGGAGCCAGCATTACTCTCCACGCTGAAAAGCCAAGGAAAGTAGGACTGTGATGACTCATAACAGATTGCCACAGCAACCAAAATGGGAATAAATTCCAGGCATCCTACCCTGCTGCTTTCACTTCACCATCCATGTTTTAGATTTCAGAGGAAAAAATAAAATCATATGGTTTTACTAACAAAATACTGCCTTCTTTTTTTCCCCATTCAGGCTTGAAAGAAACAAAATCTGAACACCCCTTAATCCTAACTCAATTAAAACTCAAGTAAATTGGGGGATACTAAATGCAGCTTAAAAATTGTAACAAATAATATTCTTTAGATATTTGGTCAAATACAATAAAAAGATATTTGGTCAAATATAATAAAAGAGTGAAACATTCACAAGGTGACTGATTACCTGTTTGTTCATGTGGAATTTAAGACAGTAAATCACGACTGATGAAATGCAGCATCCAGACAGCCAGTGCAGGTTATGATGTTCTCTTCTATCACATCTTGACACAGATCCATGTCTGATAGTGTTTCAGAAGAGTCTTGATTCTCTTGGTGATTTTTATTTAGATCTTCAAGACTAATAATATCATCTAAAAAATAAAGAAATTACAAACTGCAGCCAAAACCACCTGAAATTACCCTACATAGTCTGTCATTTCTGTTGTGTCAGGATAAAGTATTTCTAGAACAAGCTTTTATTTTAACATAATCCTCTTGATTTTGCCTCCTAAATGGCCTATAAAATAAATGAAATATTTCAGTTTTGTCTCTTATAAGGGGTGGGGAGTGAGAGAACACCCATGCATGTGTGTGTCTATTCCCAGTCTTACACTGCCTCTCCAAAAGCAGCCTTTCTTCTGAAACAGGGGAACTTCTCTCCTATTTTAGACAGAAAATTCTACAAGCTTTCAGGAAACTACTTTTGTGTATTTTTAAACTTGTTGTCAGAACCTGTGAAATTTTACTGCATTAATATGGAAATTGTGAAAAGATAACGAACAACCTTATCCCATAACCTCCACACTGCAGGATTAATGTGTGCAGAAGTCCAGAGCTTCACATGAACCCTGATATCTCTTACTGCACAGGTGTGTGACCTCAAGTGCTGTTTGATAGCAGCTGAATGTGAGCCAGCTGTGCCCAGGTGGCCAAGAAGGCCAATGCCACCCTGGCCTGGATCAGCAGTGGTGTGGCCAGCAGGAGCAGGGCAGGGATGGTCCCCCTGTATTCAGCACTGGTGAGGCCACACCTCAAGTTCTGGGCTCAGTTTTGGGCCCCTCACTATAAAAAGACACTGGGGTGCTGGAACATATCCAGAGAATGACAATGGAGCTGGGGAAGGGTCTGGAGCACAAGTCTGATGAGGAGCAGCTGAAGGAGCTGGGGGGGTTTAGCCTGGAGAAGACTCAGGGAGATCTCATTGTTCTCCACAATTGCCTGAAAGGAAGGTGTAGCCAGGTGGGGGTCAGTCTCTTTTCCCAGGTAACAAATGACAGGACAAGAGGAAATGGCCTCAAGTTGCATTGGGGAGGTTTAGATTGGATATTAGGAAAAATTTCTTCACTGAAATGGTGGCTGGGCATTGGAACAGGCTGCCCAGGAAGTAGTGAAATCATCTCTGAAAGTGTTCAAAAAGCAGGTAGATGTGACACTGAGGGACATGGTTTAGTGGTGGACTTGGGCAGTGCTGGTTAATGGTTGGACTCGATCTTATAGGTCTTTTCCAACCTAATTAATTCCATGATTCTATTATTATGCTGCTAACTTTTAGTGATAATGAAGTTTAATTAACTTGAAGATACTCAACCTTTCAAGGAAGTCTCAAGAAGGACTATGTCATGCTAAACACCATTTTGATCTAGAATGGATAAACTTGAACTAGTTACTGGAATATTTCCATATGGAAAACTTTACAAGGCAACTTTAGCACTTAGATGAGGAAAAGTGAAGTGATGATAGCAACCATAGCTCTGTGGACCATGGACATGATCAATGGCAGCACAAATTCATTTATCACATCATTGTGCTTTTGCACAAAGAGGAGCGTTATCACTCACTGGTAATGAAAAAGCCTTTGATAAGAAGAATTTTACACAGTTTTCGTATCACAGAATAGACTTACCAGTCAAGCCATCACCATTCTGCAATCCGTTTGTTTTCTGTTTTTCCTAAAATAGATAACAATAGTCCAGCAAAAAGAAAGTATGTGACAAGAGATGTTATTTTGGGCAAGAACAAAGTCCATGCTCTATTTCATAATTACTAGTTCATTGTAATCAGGATTTTCTTGATTTCCACTACCAGGTAAGGACAAAAGTAACCTGTAAGTTAACACTTTCAAGCTAGACAAAGAGAATTATTTTTCCCACAGTCACGCAGAATAATTTCTCTGCTGCAGCTCTAGCAGAGGTGATGGAGAATGAGATTTGCTTAGATGATGAGAGAAAACTATAAGAAGGAAAACATCTGAATGATGGTAGCTTATACTTAATGAACATAGGTCAGGTCAAGACACAGGTATCAAAGTTTTTTCACCCTTTTTTTACCACTTTGCACACACTTCTGAAGTTGATCTTTCAAAACCTGAATGCTACCATGCCAATGAGCTGGTTTTAGAAATATTCAGAGGAGGACAGAAAACATCTGTCTCCTCATTGTGGATATTAAAGCAAATTTACTAACAAAGAACTGAAGAATTCCCCTTGGCACCTGAAATATTGGAAAGCCTTCCAAAATCCCCTAAAATTCATACCTCCACAGAGGTCTTCCACAGTAAATAGATCATCTTTGAAACTTTCCAGTCAAGGGGAACTATATAATCATCTGGCAACAAGGATTCTGCAGAAGAAAATATTTTTTGCAGTTGAGTGTTCAGATCTCTCCACAGCCAAAATATATCACTGAACTACAATTTTTGCACATGTCATTTATATATATATATTTAAAAATCATATAATTAAATAAGCCAGTAGCAAAATCAGAATTTTAAATTTCTAGAATCTAAGGCCAGTGCACTAGAGAGGAAAGGGGGAAGGAAGGAGATTTGGGTTTGGTTTCTTTATTTAGACAAATCCCACCATACTTTAATTTCCCCCACATACTGACCATAAAAATATGGGCACACAAGAAAAATAAAGTTTTCAGACAATAAATTAAAAGAAATAGAATTAAATAACAACTTTCAAATTTCAAAATGCTTAATTATAAGCATTTGTGCACCATCAGTAGAGAAGCTGCTTCCTAAAATATTTTAACTCCGACATGGTTTAAAGAAGCTGAAAAGAGGTTCTTGAAAACTATCTGAAAAATATATTCCACACTAATATGAGAATTATATAAGCAAGACAGGCAATTAAGTCTTTCATTTATAAATAACTACAGACATTTGTTTACCAAAAATTTCCCCTCCAAAATTATTTCAATAAAGATTGACTTCAATTCCCAGTGTTATAAAATACCACTAAAATGTGTGCATCAATAAATAGTTGCCTGTTAATATAATGTATGCCACAAAAAAACCAAACCAGGATAATCTGTGGAATTTTAGGATTATAATAATAAAGGAGAATGTGACCAGCCAGGCACAATTCTGATGGGAAAACGCCAGCAGTCAGCAATCATAAGCTGGCAGAGCTTCAGAGAGATATCAGGGTGGGTTTGTATTTCTTAAAGGTTATTTCCAAAGGAAACTCACCTAAACTCCAGAGAATGTCACCTGTTACTGACTCAGAAAAGAAGGACATTTGGTTCACTAACCTACTGAATGTTTTTGAGTGCCTGGTTATTCTTTTTCTTTCTTGGAAGATGCCTGTTTTCAATTCATGGCCAACTCCCTCTAAGATTATGAAATTCAGCATCACAAATATGAAGATTCACCAAGTTTGGTGAAGAAAAATGTTTTCTAACAGTTGAGGACATCAACAGTACTTCCTTGATTCACTTCAGCTCTATATGGCAAGTTCTTTGTTGCGTGGTGCCAGATTTAGGTAAACCAGCACTACAGGTCGGTCCTTTAGGGACCAAGCCAAGTAATGTTTCCTGTGATTTGCATCACTGTTTGGCAAGTGGCATTGCCATCAACTTCTGAAAAACAACAAGGAATCCTGAGGTCAGTTTGAGCAGATAAACAGACATAAGCTACTCCTCAGTTGTCAGATTAAAATTTTCTTATGAAAATTCATGCTTAACTTTAAATTCTAATAAAACAAACAAATGTAAAGGTATACTGAAAAGCTGGTCTGTGTTTTTTAATCCTTTTGCTTGGCTAAATGAAAGTTACAGTTTCTCCACTAAATTTGGACTTAAGAAACTGAAAAGCATTATGCACAGAGAATATGGCTCTTTCAGCAGGTGTTCTAGGGTGATTTCCATGCAAAACTCTGATGTTGTCACTAGTTATCAGCTCTCTGGGATTACATTAGCCTGCAGTATACTAGGAAATGAAGGTTTCACCTTCATTTCACACCCAATTCCTCTGAGGACTGATCATCTTTTACCTGCTAACTTAAGATTACTAAACTGAAAGTACAAAAATCTGGAGCTCTGGAAGGCAAATATACAACACTGGGACATTTATTAATCAGGCACACTTAAAAAGAAGACATTCACTATCAGAAAACATCTCATAAGTCTGATACTCAATTTTAAACTAAATTAGATTTTGGGAAAGATTTTCAACAGCATCTAAGCCATGTAAGAGTGTATGAAAATTTTACTAAAAAAAAAGAAAGTTACTATCTGGAATATAAAACCAAATATGCAGCCTTTTTTATAAGAGGACACATTTTGTACCACATTTTCATTTAGTTCCATAATCATCACAGGAAAGTCTTGCTCAGTAGGATGTATTAAAACATCATTTAATTCTGTAATCAACACAGCAAAATCTTACTAGGATATATTAAAATGTCAGCAAGCATTTCATGTTTGGATTTAAAGTCTGTCTTTGTTTTTAAATTTAAAGTTTGTTTTTGTTACTAAAACGACTGCAAATACAAGGCCAAATCAAAAGCTCCTTTGACAGAGACTGAGGATTTTAGGTAAAAACTATCACCAAACCAGGAGTAATTTATTTCAACAGGATTAATATTTAACTAAGAACAGCAACAAAAATTAGTTTTTAACCATAGTCTTTTCATTTGTTTTTTGGTTTGAAGGGAGTGCTTTGTTTTTTGCTTGTGATTCTGAGGGGGTTGTGAGGTGTTTTTTTTAATTTTACATAGGAATAGTAAGAAAAGCATTATACCCAGTGGAAGACCTGGAGAACCAAAGAGCTGCACAAGTTGAAAAGCAAATCCTAATGATAAAGGAAGTCCCAGAAAACTGTATTTCATATCTGCATCTTGATAATCTTCAAGCTGTGATGCCTCAGAGTCATCTGATCCATTTGCATTTTCACTGCAGCTTGCCAATGTGTTAGAATCTTCTAGATATTCAGAAACAACTTTAACAGAAGACAGAATATCTGGTTGGCCATTTGTAACCTCTGAAGAAGTGTGTTCACTCTCGTCCTCTTTTTTATTAACTACCTGTTGTGGCTGAAGAGTTGTAGCTTGCTTCTCCTTTGTTTTGGAATCTACACAAACCCTGGAGGCGTATTTTGATATAGGAGAACATTGTCCTGAATGAATGTAAGAAATATTATATAATAGGGCACCTGCATCCGGAGTGGGTAAGGAATATTCTTGCAATGCATGGTCCTGTTCATGTGCTTCTCCACAGTTCTCGCTTACCAAGTGGTTTTGCCTCACTTCCAAAACACTATTTTGAGGAATATCTTCTCTTATACAGGCATCCTTCCCTCCCTCTGCATGACCAAAGATCTGTCTTGGTAGGTTAAACTTTGGTGCTAAGTTGACAATTCTTCTGTATCTCTTCCTCTTCAACATAATTGGTGTAGTATCAATTGGCACATTTACTTCACTTGAACCCTGCATGAAGGTAGCCCTGGCTTCCACTAGGGAATCAAAGTACATTTTACCAGTTGGAGACACAGACAGCCCATTGCTTATTACATTGTCAGCTTCCTCAGTTTCTGTTTCATGATGGTTCTCCTTTACCAATCCCTCATGTGACTGATAGCAGTTTAGCTCTGCTGAACTGTTTGTGTGAGTCTGTTTCCTCACTTTTTGAGATCTTTGTTCACTTACAAATTTATCCTCAGAGCAAGGAGAGAGAGAAACTTGAGTATTGAAGCCCATCTGCAACTCCTCAGTAGACAAATTACTTGAAAAAAAAGCCCAGGCATTGGAGCTAGTCTCTTCTGGTTTTAATGGACATTTGCCCTCTGTGTTATCAGACATGTCATCAAGTACAACTGAATTGTAACACTCAGAGATTTCTTTTTCTTCACTGTTTAGAGTTACCAGCTTGGCTTCCAAGTCAGGTTCACATGTAATTTGACATGATCCCAGTTTGTTTTCTGTGCTTAACAATGACATATGACAAATTTCTTCAGACATTTCTTCAGAAATGCCTTCTGTTTCCTGGATGGAATTTTTATCATTGGTTATGGTTAGGAAACTGCAGAGATTGTCTTTGCCCCTTAGCTTTGCTTCCTCATCTAATCCATTTTTGGTTAGGTTTTCAGTACAATAAGGTTTTACATCTTTCAAAAGCAAACCGTCACTTTCTACAGGCAATTCATTTTTCCATGCACTATTTGGCATCACTGAGACCTCAGGCACAGTGACCAGAAAACTCTCTCCTGGAAATCCTGCAGCTTCCTTTAGGCTTTCATCACCACTCTTAGGCTGCTCCTCACAAACTGTTATTGGATCCTCTGGGTCTTTGCTGAATGTACTCAATGATTTTTTGTTTTCTTCTTCCAAGTCATCCTCTTCACTTTCTGATCCATCGTGGTCACCTGGAATTGGATGATGAGCTACTCCACATAACATTTTCTTTGTAATTTCTGTAAAATTACTTTTCATTGTTTTGTTTCTTTTTCTCTTTTTCTTCTGTTTTGCTTTTGTTAACAGGTATCCAGGGTTCTTGCTCAAATGTGTTCTTGTCTCCCTATGTGAAAACAAAGAGGATCAAATGTAAAACTCCTAACAAATAAAAAAAACAAAGCCCCACTAAATTAGAGCAATAATGTATTCATGGTGATCAATTTGAAGAATAGGTACCTTATGTTACTATGATGATCAAACACAGACTATTTGCTTTTTTCAATAGATATGATCTCAGATAACACCTTCTTTTGATTAAACAAATGCTTGATCAATACAATTCAGGACAATGCTGAACATTTAAATCTGTTTAAGTAAACCCAGCTGCCATCTCAATAACTTTGCTTTACAGAAAGTATCACAAATCATCATTAGACCAAACATCATGTTTCTGGATGTCTTTCTAGCATGATGTTTGAATAATAGATCCTGAAGAGCTGGTGCTATTCTGAAATGTCATTAAATGCCATGAGGAGCAGAAAGGTACAAGTAGAGGAAAATGCCATCTGTTAAGATCAAATACTCAAATTCAAAACATACTTACCAAAATCCAAATAATGTAAAGCTACAGTGACTACAGCAACTCTGATATTTACTGTTCAATATATGAAGTGTTGACTCATACATATTTGGAAGAAATATTTCACACTTTATTACCAACAAAATAATACACTGTAGAAAAATTAAGATGCTGTAGGAAAAATAACATGTTTATTTTCAGTTAATTTTTTAGCTCTTTTCAGAACATCATATTTATTTTGTCTGAATTACTCATCAAATTTAACAGAAAGCAGCCCTGTCTTCTCTGAAATCTTGACATTGGTCCATCAGCCAGCTAACCCTGAAATGAAAACTTTTAAGAAAAGCCCAGTTCAGGATTCCATTCAGGACCCTAACATCTCCCTTTACAATTCTGCAGAGATGAGATTTTCAGAGCTAAGTTTGATTGATAAATCTTTGTACCAAAGACCTGTTCCTTTTCTGTAATTCTTCGCTTTTTCGCAATCCTTTGTTTGGGATGGTACTTCAGACAACACACTAAGGCAAAGCAGAAGCTAGAATTATAGGGTAAAATTAGTTGATTTTGGGGAATGCATACGTAAAATTACCTGCTTTATTAAGTGTTATATTCTGAAATTCTTGAGAGAAACAATACAAAACTAACAATAAAAGGGTGACTGTCAACGTAGAGGGAAAGCTGATCACTAGGAGGCAGCCTGGGAACTAATGGGAATCCTATGGGAATCTATCCTTACCCTTTATTCATTCTTAAATTTATTCAGTCTTAGTCTCTAATAAGTTTTTCCTTAATTTAGACTCCACAAAGTAAACCCTCCCAGTTCTCTGCAAAGGACAGCAGCAGCCTTTTCAGCATAGCAATGAAGTTTGCTGACTGCAATAGGATTCAGAAGTCTTGGTGCCTTAATATTGCTGCAAAGGGCACTACAGATCTCCATAGGGATCTTGTTGGAAAGCACATAAAATGTATTTCCCTCTAATAGCATCCAGATTAGAAATCCAATGAAGAAACGAGATTTTCTTCAAATGTTGGCATTTAAGTCCAAATGGTGATTTTTCTCCAAGTGATGGAAACTGACGTCTCCTTTTCCAGATCTGTGTATTTTTGATACAGTGCCCTGTGGTTTAAGTGGGAATGTCCACACCACCGATGACTGAAGTTAACCAAGAAAAATTCCATATTGAATTCTATTCACAATACACTCCACAGTCAGCAACATGCCTCCTATCTCTCCAGAAAACAAGACACAGGATGCCAAAGTTTTAGGATTAAATACACCTTATTTGTCTATTGAAATAAATGATATCAAAGTGAAGTACCTGTAATAGTAGCTGGAGAGATTTACTTTCTTATCCCACATACGCAGAAATCATATACTAATCCAAGATTTTATCTTAAATCTTAACATTAACTTTCTTCTTTGGTGAAGAAAATTCAGAACTGGAAAGTGGTTTTAGACAAGGAAATTCTCTGGAGTTTTCAGGTTCAGAAAACCACTTACCAGTGAAATAGAAAATAATGTCCCAATTTTAACGGCTTTTAATGTAGTAGGGAATAAATCATCAGACCTGTGCACCAATTCCACAAAGAATTTATTGTACCTAAAAGTCCTTGTGCTGCCAGAACAATTGCAGAAATGACAACCAAAGTATCTACATCAGCACTGGCACAGGAAAAGAATTAACTTCTCCAGCCTTGATACTATTGTAGCTAAATTTTGCTTATCACTCACTTCTGCCAGATGTGAATTTGTACTGCTGCTGCTGGAAATGAACTTCCCTAATACTGGTGCAAGCATGTTTCTGATGTCTAAGCCCTGACATATCTGACAAGACTTTCAGGCCAATTCGGACAGAAACTTTCTTAGGCTGGGATGTTGCATCAAAGGGTATTGCAGAAATGAGGGAAAAAGTCTTAAAGGTCTGCACAGTTTTTTAGTCTCCTTAATGTTAATTCTGAATCAGGAAGGAAAATCACAGTGGATGTGATTCACTTTAGAATGCAAGAATAGAAAAAGACACATTCACCAAATAGTGGGAAAAGAATCCCCTGGATGATCCAGAAAAACTAACAGGTAGTACTGCATTGAAATTGTTGCATGTCAAAATAATAACAAATGCAAATGTTGGTCCAACAATCCATTGGTTGATTTAGCATACCTGAATATGACCATGAATAGTGACATTCAACAGTTTATCATAAATAAAACTATGTAATTTCTGTGCTTTCAAAATACAGAGATTTTATAACAGTTCAAGGAAATTAGTTTTCTAAAGATTTGAATTTCCTAAAGAAATTACTAAAGCAAAAAAGAAAGTGATGAAGCATTAAGTGTAGAATAATAAAATGTATTATTCTTCATGGTTCTAGGTAACTTTTGTTTTTCAAATGATTCTAAGAAAATTCTACTCCAAGGAAATATTCTAATGCACTGTAATGGCATAGCTAAAATTTCCAACTTGGGGTATAACTCCATATAATGTTAAAGTTTCTGCATTTAATTAAGCAAACTGTCTACTAGTTTTCATATTATTTATCTTAATTTCTCCTCTTTTAGTCCACCTGCATGCCTTCTGAGAGTTTCTCATACTGTAAAACCACATGGCATACAACCACTGAGAAAATGCAAGAACCAGCATGGAGACAGACTTCTCTTCCTTACAGGGACATTTGCTAGTGAGCCCTTATTAAACCCAGACAACACATGCAAAAGGGAAAAGAAGTTCCCTTTTATTGGTATTTAAATTTAGCTACATATTATGCATTTAGAAACCTGGTTAGTAATAAAAAGACCTGAAAAAATATAATGGTATCTTTATTGCAACAGGAAATCCCCTTCTGTAACATTTTTAAATTTCTCAGCTTACTGTTAGACAATACTAAAAGCTTTTTGTCATAACTCTGTTACATGTGACTTTAAGGTTGTACCCTACTGCTCAAAGTAGCACTGACCAGCTTGACTGAGAGTCAGCACTCAGACAACACTTGCAACTGGAGAAACAAACGCATTTTCACTGAACCAGAACTCACTAACTAATTAAAGCAATTAGATTTTTTAGCAATTGCTGAAAAATGGCAAAACCAAAAGAGTTACTTATTTGCAGTTGTACAGACTTCAGCTCCAGCATGCATCTAAGGTGATATCTGCTTGATACAAAAAAATGCCTGCAGTCACTGCTGCAATGAAATACAGGATAGAATCACTGGTCATTTAGGTTGGAAAAGATCTCTGAGATCATTGAGTCAAACCATTAACTCAGCACTGCCAAGTCCATCACTAGACTATGTCCCCAAGTGCCACATTCACATGTCTAATAAATACCTCCTAAATGACTCCACCACTTCCCAGGGCAGCCTGTTCCAATGCCTGACCACCAGTAAAGAAATGTTTCCTGATCATCAGGCAAGATAGAGGAACAGATAAATTTAAAATCCAATTGTATATGACATTTAGCAATGAGGTGCATGGTCTTTCAGAAATGTATGCCATCATTAATATCCAAAGTCTCTGGACTGCATTTTCAACACAAAAAGACCAGCTTGCTTAAGATGGCATTTACTGGCATGCACTTTACTTTCCCCATCTGGTAAGTCCAAGTACATTCTTGAATTCCTTGTGATCTAATTTTGCTTCAGAAACAACTAAAAATTAAACTTACTATTTTGGAATAATAAAAAAAAAAGCCAAGGTACCAGCCTTTTTGTTACATATCTTGCCTTTAACATCGAAATGAGTGATAAAGATCTAATTCTGCAAAACCAAATAGAGACTGGGTTATATTATCAGGTGATCACACACCTGGAAAAAACACAAAATGTGCCAGCATTACTGGGCTTCCTGAAAGTTGAAATCCCATTGGACAGCTAAGCATTCATCTTAGCACTTTGCTGCTGAAGAAACACTTTGTCACCCTTTCCTATTTCGCTCCAGATGTTGCCCTTGCACTTCCACTATGGTCTTTTGCTGGCTCTACCACTCTCCTTGTGAGTGGATTCACCTGCCTGACCCTGCATCAAAAGAAAAGAACTACATACTTCATTGTTACGCTCACTTAAGTCTCCAAAGCAAGAAGTAAAAAGAGTGTCTAGCTAAGACAAAGAAGTGGTTGGTGGGAACAAGTGAGTACCTTCCACAGCAATACGCCAGGTTGCCTCACAGCAAGGAAATTTAAGACAAATGGTTTGTAAGAAATGTTTACACATTACAGTGTTGCAAATTAATTCTCTCTGCCCTAAATAAGTAAAGATCCTACTAACTGAATTAAATTTGAAGTAACTCAGTATTAATTTTTCTTTTGTCTCTCAGCAGCATTGCTGAGACGGGGGGTGAGATTTAAGTACCTTTATAAAATAAACTAATCTATCACAATGCTCAGAAAGCTGGTCCAATCTTACTATTTTCTACAGGAGTAATGTATATACAGTTCTGTGCAATGTATAATCAGTCATCAGACTGCTGTCCTGTTATAGTCCAGACACAAAAGACCTGGATCTATAGAGTACACAGAGAGTATCATACAATTGATCTGATTAAAACATGCCTTTAGGATCTGTTCATTTAATCAAATACATGGCAAAATGCAAGCACTTTACTTTCCAAGGTTAGAAACCCAAACAACCCACCCACAAAAACTCTCACATTCCTGAGGTAAAAACAATTCAGTTTCAAATGACAGTCCTTTCACTCCAGAGAAATTTCAAGTGGGGTGACTTTACTGATCTTTGTCCTGCCTGGTCATGAAAGTCATGAATAGCTTATGATTTAAATGTCCTATTTTGTCTCCTTAGTCATAGAATATGCAGATCAAGATTAAAGAAATCTATCCTGAATATACTGTTTGATACATATGTTTATGTGTACTGAATATATTTGTGCCTAGCATGGAACATCTACCTTCTGAACAAGTGAAACAAAGCCTGCTTCAACCTCCTCTAGATACCATAAATATCTTACCTGACACAATTCAGAGCTGAGAAGAAAAACAAAACAACTCCCTCAGCAATAGACGGACTGATGGATGCCAACAGATGGAAAAGAGGTGCCATTTTTTTCTTTGACTAAATTTTTCTGCACTCTTAAGTACAGCTTGGTGTTAAAAAGCAGGTTAAAGTGAAAAAAGAACAACACGAAACACTCCAAGCGATCTGATTACATCTTAAGGGGATGTACTTACAATACAGAGAAAAAAATACTGCAGTTTCATCATCAGCCTCTCCCCCATGAAGGCTCAGAAGATCAGTTTTAAGTTTTGGCAACATTTAGTCTCTTGAAGAGAACATGATGGGCAGAGATGCCAATGTTACACACTGCAAGTACAGCATCAATCATCTTGCCATGCTCTCTAAAGTTACTTTTCAAATAAATGTTTTAAGCAGGAAATAAAAAGACCCACATACTTTGATACATGATCCTAGCACCAGAACATAGATGACAGACATCATAACAAGATGCAAAGATAAGCAAGTACAACAAAAGGGTTTTAAAAGTAAAACTGAGATTTACAGGGGGGAAGTGTTGACCTTTCTTACCAATGCACATTCACACTAAAAACAAAATGTAAAATGAAATTTGAGCTGAGACATAAGCAAAAGCAAGTTGAAGAAAAATATGGGTGGGGGGGACTAAGGAAGCAACAGGGGCATAATGAGAGCAGAATTAAGTATTTGGAGATTAGTAATAAACTATTCCTTGATAGGAATTTTCAAAGAAAGTCAACAGATTTTAGCTGTGTTTAAAGTAACTTCAACTCGCAAAATTATAGCAAAGACATAACTATCCACCAAAGCACAGATCATAATTCTGGAACAAAAGCATGAGTTTTAGTAACACAAGAAGATACTGCAAACTTCAGGAGGAAAAAAAAGGATGAAGACAAATACACTGTACAACACAAAATACTCCTTTTAACAGAACAAGAAAAAAATTCAAAAGGACAGCTTAGGGGGTGGGGTCCTATATGCTCAGCTTTCAAATCAGCAAGGGTTTGGACTGAGGCATTTAAAAATTAGAGAACAAGGTGTAGCTCTCCACACAAGTTTATAATGAAGGGAAGAAAATGGACAGAGGAGATGGATCCAGAGTTATGAAGACAACTGAAATAACAAACACACAGGACTCAGATGAGAAAAAAGCAGTTCAAGAATATACAAAAAGGGGGTGAGGGAAGCTACAACAGGAAAACAGTGAAAGAAAACAGTATCAGCAAATACTAAGTAACCAGCCTCTAACCTAGATTATAGTAACATTCAAATTGAAATACTGGTAACTGCAGACAATGTTCCTATTCAGAACTTCTGCTCCATGTGTCGCACTCATTCAGTGCATCTCAAATGCTCTGTGAAATACTGAGAACTACAGAGCATTCAGATAAAATGCACATTCTGTGGATCTTACTACACCTTTTTCAACAAATCTCCATACTTCATCATGCTAGCATCACAACTTTACTATTTCCTCATACTACACTTTGGTATTTACTTATTTCCCTTTGTAAAGGTCTTTTACCAAAGGGCCAGAGACATACGAAAAACATGATGAATTATTCCCTTAAAGATGATTACTTTTTATAAAAGAGCTCTGTATTATTCCTAGGGTGTTGGGGATGAATAGATGCAGAAAACTGTCTTTCAATTCTGCAGTTTAGTGAGCATCAATAGAAATTTGTCTTTGGAGAGAAAATAAGAAACTACTTTAGATAAGCACTAATATATGCAATTATTTTCAAGTTCTGAAAAGACAATACAGCTAACAAATGGACACAGAGACAGAAAAGGGAAGTAGCTAAAGGTGTTGTCAGGAACCTGTGAGCAACTCTGCCAACAAGGCTAGGAAACAACATAACCAGAATAAAAGGTACAGCCAGTTTTGCTGCTATTTAAAACCAGAAACTTAGTGTCCATCTGAGAATAAGAACAGCATCACAGCTAGCATCCAACACCCTGAGACCAGGCAGCACTTCCATTAGCGATTTAAAACTCTGATAGGTAAGGGCTAACTCTTCTGATACTATGCACACTGCTCTCACTCCATCACTTAAAACAGAATAACTTTTTGTCAGATCTCTGGAGATCATATGGTCCAACCTCTGCTCAAAGCAATATCATGACCTTGTTGCTCAATGCCTTGTCCATGTAAATTTTGAATATTCCAAGGAGGAGATTACACAGGCCATTATCCAGTACAAATTTCCCATGTTGCAACCTCCACCCATTGCTTCTCACCTAAGAGGACCTAGAACCAAGAAAGGCACCTAAGTATTAATTATTAGAACCAAGAACCCAGTTTAGACAGCAGAAACAAAGCAGTAACAGAATGAAACACAACGCTCTGCCGTGCACATATTACATACAAAGAATTACATTTATAATCCTGTGTATCATGATTTTTTTGCTGCACTGCCATAAGCACAGTCTCCATAAAGTGAAGAATAATGTTCAATAGTCACTGAGTATTTAGCACATGTAAGCAAATAGCTGCAAAGAGCCACAAATGCAGTTCAGACATACAGACCTGACCTGCTTCAGGCAGACCATTCCATGTCTATACTTTTTGTAAAGCACTGCATCCATCTTACAGGCTACCAGGAAAAATGCTAAATGAGGGAAAGTAATGGAGTCAATCCACTCCTAAGCCAGGTTCATGGCCCTTCAGAAACTATTAATGGTTAAGAGCAAGATGTGGGATAGGCTGTTCGGTAAGTCTTCTCATAGACTATAATAACCTATAATACAGGCTACCCAGACCTAGGGCAAATGAATCAAGGAAAAAAAAAATAAAAATTACAACTATCATGAATAATACAACAGCCACACAGGATTATGGCCTTAAGACTGATTTGTACATGATACAATACATCCCTTAGAAATAAGCAAATGTTTACTCAGTAAGCTAAAGCAGCACTTCTTAGTCTGTTTGCAACTTAGAAAGAGATTAAAACAACGTCCATGACAGAATTCAGCTTTTTTAAAATCAGTATTCAGAAAACATGCAACTACATGTTCCAAAAGAAAAGTTAAAAAAAACTATTTAGAATCACTAAAAAGACTACAAGTACAACTGATATTTTTTTGTTTGTTTTCAGTTTTCATGGATGTAATATATTCTGGCTTGGCACAACATGATATTGTTACAAGAACACTATAAATCAGTAAAGTACACATGACATGGTCAAGGACTGCCTGCCTACCAGAGAAAGGAAGCGGCAGCATTATCAGCTAAACGGAAACTGCAAAGACCAATTCCAGACAAAACACTTCAATGCTTTTATTATCCTTGATCTAGAATTACACTGACAGTCTACCTCAAGCAAAAACCACCATTTGCAGCTTCTCCATTACTACAGAAATAAATTAAGACAAATTTGAGATGATGAGACCTTGACAAACTGTTACTTTTTTTCAAAATAAAACCAATTATGCTTTCACACATTTTTCCGTGAACTCAAAATAAGCACATTTACAGCTAGTTTAGCCAATTAGCCTATAAAAAGAAAAAAACTCCACAACAAATTTAATGATGTACAAGATTTTCACCTAGAATATTAATAGAGAGCTTTAATCTCTGCTCCTGCTTTTATTTCAAAAGGACAAGAACATAAACACTAAAATGAGACAAGCAACACTCTAGAAACACTGAAAGGAAATATTTCTACATCTGATCCACAAGAAATATCTGATCACTTAAAATGAGGGCTTTCAACTTCATTTCAACACTGTCTTTAATGCTTTTTACATGGAATTGTAATATGTGTGTCTGTCCTTCTGAAGTTTCAACATATACCTAGTCACCTCATCTCCATGATATACCAGCGCTGAGCAAAATTATTTCCTCCAGAAAATATGATTGCTAGGAGAAAGCAGCAGTGTAAACTACGTCACACACAAATGTGAGAATTCTTCTAATTCACTGAGAATGAATCTTACAGTTTAGCTAAAAGAATACCAACAGTCTAAATTACAACAGGGAAGACACACAGAACAATTAAATATGAATGTTATGGGTCCTATCTCAACTAGAAAAAGCCTTGTTTTCAGTTATCTATTAGCAGAGAAACAACCATCTCTGCAAAAGGTTTCAAGAGACAGATGACAAAAAAAAATCTTGGCCTTCTTAAACACAAAAGGCTTAAAAAACTAAGCATCATGGCAAACTAGATTAAAACTATCCTCAAGAGGATATGGCTAAGAACAGAAGACAGGATTCCTCACAGGAGACCATTTAACAACACATGCTAAAAAATTAGCAGTTACACCAGGTTGTCATGGTTTACCCCCAGGTGTTCTATCAGCCCCACATAGCCCCTCACTCAACTCTCTCCTGGTGGAATGAAGGAGAGGATCAGAAAGGTAAAAGTGAGAAAACTCATTGTTTGAGATAAAGACAGTTTAACAGGTGAAGCAAGAGCTGCACATGCAAGCAAAACAAAACAAGGAATTCATTCACCACTTCCCACAGGCAGGTAGGTGTTCAGCCATCTCCCAGGAAAGCCAGGCTCCATCATGTAGAACTGTTACTTCAGAAGGCAACCACCAGCATTCCAAACCCCCTCACTCCCCTCCTCTTCCAGCTTTATATACCAGGTATGATTCCTTAAGGTCTGGGATCTCCCTTTGGTGAGCTGTCCCAGCTGTGTCCTGTCCCAACCCCTTGTGAGCAGCAAAAAGACCTTGATGCTGTGTAAGCACTGCTCAGCAGTAACAAAAACACCCCAGGGTTATCAATACTGTTTCCAGGGCAAATCTAAAACATAGTCCCAGACCAGCTATTCTGAAGACAACTAACTTTTTCCCACTCAAAACCAGCACACAGGTTTTTCAGGGTTTGGATATGGGGTGGTGATTTTTTTCTTGCCCATTCTAAATTAAAGCAGGTAAACTAATTCACCCAAAGAAATGCCAATGATAACTCTTGATAATTCAGGCAGTAAACCAATAAACCACGAAACAGCAGCTTAGATGAAGCAGTAAAACTAGAACCACTTTCCCCTATACAGCTGATGCTAAGTGGTCCGCTATATGAACCAATTTATGTATGTTCTAGAAATTAATTTTCATTTAAATTTCACGCTTAGAAAAGTTAAGTCTTAAATGTACTTACCAAATATCCAACTAGTTTCAAGTATGCAGGAGAAACTCAGGATTTGTATTTATAATATAGCAGTTCCATGCATTAATTAAATTTAATAAAGCCCCAACCTGACATTATTATTTCATGAGATATGACGAACTAGCAATTTATTAAAAAAGTGAACAATGGGTAACCTTCATTCTAGGTACATTAATAGAAGTGCTGTATAGGAAGTACAGACAGTAAGAATTTCCAGATCCCCTCCCTGTATAGCTGAGGAGCAAATTCTAACACTTCTGGGACATACTTGGTTTTGAAGGCATGAGAAATTCAGTACCTGTGACACGTATTTCACATAATTTTTTACCTATAAATAGTGTAGTGTAAAATCAGCTTCTGAGATATGTTTGTCTGTGAACTGTGCCATATCCTCATAAAATACGATTACACCATAAAACAGGGAAGTGTTACACTGACAGTAATTCCAGTGAGTTTTCACCTATCATGTCACTGTACTTACCTTAGAATACAGCTGTATAGATGAAGCAATTTACAAATGTTTGATACACAAATCACAAAACTTCCCTTTCCTCAGTGTCCTTTTCAAATAGCAGGCCTACTGATCAGCATGCTTAGCACAGCAAAAACACTCCCCTGCACCAATTATTAAAAAGGTAACACAAGGAAAGCTGCACTGTCTTAAAACAGTATGAATTAGTACCTATTCAAATAAAGACTGCTCAACAACCCCATTTCTATCTTCAATAATAAGCTCTTTTTTGCAATGCCTTACCACACCGTGTATTACATAAGCCTCAATAAATTTTATCATGTTAAAGCTTACAGTAAAATAGAGTAAATGGGTCTAAAACCTTTTTATCTCCCCCACACTTGAAAAGTGCTTTCATGTTTAAATATAAAAACTTTGGCATAATTAAAGTATTACTGAGCATTTACAATGATATCCATGATTCTTTTGAGACATGAAAAAAGATAACAATAAAAACTAAAATACAGTAGGATATTTGATATGAATAAGACAATGAAGGAAGATAATATAGTTGAGAAGCCTCCTTTCTACACATATACATAATTCAATATATTAACAATGCATGCACTAATGAAACATTTTAAATTCTGTTTCAAATAATTAAAACAAATTTGCACAATAGGTGTGGAAAACCACAGAAAGATACTTCATTATATACCTGAATTTTCCGCTCTCATGGTATTCAGACTTTATTGACAAAGTAATTTTTAGGGCCTATCCAAAAAATTGTCTACAATTTTAAAAAAAATTACGTTGGCTTTGCAATTTTTAAAATTCTGATACTATGACACAAAGTGAGCAATAGATAACCATCTAAATTCTTTTAGTTACATACTCATGTTCTTGACAAAATTTCCTAGTCAACACTTGGTCATTCAGCATATAAGGAAGTCAAGCATAGTTAGGTTATTTCAGATAGCAGGTTAGTAATAATGGTCATCTGTATAAAATCCTATGAGCCTGAAAATACAAACTGTTGCACTGAGCTACTTCAACAATACTGAACACAAATATATTTTATTAATACAGCAAGCTGTTAGAAAAAAGGCAAAGTGAGCACTTACAAATTCATCATTTTTTTAAGAGAAAAAGAGCAGTAAGTTAGTCAGTCTCCATGCTGGTTCATTCTTCATCATGTGCTAAACAGATTACATCGGCTATGCCAAAATTAGGAATGCAAGATGGTTTTACAGAATTATATCCACTAATTATACTGAATTGATTCCTCCCAACTGCGGACTGGGAATTGACAGCCTTGTTCTTTAAAACTTCATTTTTATCACAAATGAAAGAAACTGGCTTAAAAAGACACAGCTGTAAAATTTCAGTGATTTAGTGATAAAATTTAGGGTTTTTTTTCAGTCAGCACAAAATAAGTTCATTGTGTGCCGACATCATCACATAGAGTTTATACTCTACTGATGAGAATAAATAAAAAAATAATTCAGGTTGCACAGTTCATGTCTGGTAAATACTGTACTGGCAGAATGTTGCTTCAGCTGCCACATGAACTTCTGAGATCAAAAAAAGAAAAGAAAAACATAAAAAAACAACAAAACAACAATAAAAAAATCAAACCTCTTAACTGAAACCAATAAACACATACCAAAATTTTGCCAATTGGCAATACATAACAAATAGAACTAAAAGACAACCTAGAACATAACTGCTTTCAAAAAAATCTCCAAAAAGGTAAGAAGAAAATGCCAATCATTAAAATTGACTGTTGTGTAAATAAACTCCTCTTCTTGGGCTTTACTTCTCTTTTAAAAGATTAAAATGACCCCTTCTTTAAAAAAATCTGCTCAACAGTTACCTAATATATGACAACATCATTGTCTTAGATTTATGAAGAAAGACTCTGCTATATGCCATACTATATTAAATATTTTACTAAAATCCAAGGTCTTACAACTTTAATAAATAAAGTTTTAAAAATCATGAAATGTACAATTTTATTTACATGCAAGTCCATTAAAAGAAAATCCTCCAGAAGAAAATGGGTCTTGAAATAGGCCTATTTAAAACACAGAAGATCACTACTTTATTGGAGGTAATGATGTGTTTTAAAAGGGCAAATGACAGATTCTTATTAACTGACTGCAACTTTGTTACTGGCTACTGGAAGTACTGAAAGAACGCCATGAGTCTGTATTGTCTCCCCACCTATGTCTTCTCTGCAGAGGTGGTCTTTGAGTGTTTTTGTGGGGAGGTACCACTGAATTCATGACAATAGGGATGGATATTTGATATTCGTATCGTTCCAACATCTGAGCAATCTTCTCACGAGTGACCCCATGCTTATTCCTCCTACAAAAACAAAAATTTCAATAAATTGCCTGGTACGTTTATAGTTAGATATAGTTATATGTAAGTGTATATATATATATATATATATATATATAAAAATAATTCATGTTACAGTCTTGAAAAAAAAAACTAAATTGTCAGTTTTTTCTTGCTTTTATTACACTATATTCTCATTCTCTAGGCATTCAACTTGTGTTAAAGTTTAACAATTCACAGCTGCATACATAGAGTAACAATAAACAATTATTAGTTATTCTTCTTCATACACAAATATGTCATTCACTATAACTATGCACCTGAATTACCCTAGAAGGATTTTACTATTTATTCATCAGATTTTACATGGTGTACTAGGTAATGAGTAGAGGGATGAATAATAGCATAGACTACTCCTTATGAAAGAAATGTTCAAACTAGCATAAAATATGCAACTACACTGTTTCAAGGCTTAACGACAGAGTATTTTCTCATCATGAAACATCTCTATAAAATAACAGAACTTTAGTTCTGAACCAAAACAACATGCTCACAACACTTCTACCTACTAGTTGTAACTGACACTTGTTGTAAACTTAGAAATGTACTGAAACACATGTAAGGGAAAAGGTATCAAAAGTGCTGTCCTATTCTTGTAGTGCTCAGTGACAAGCAACTTTCAGGGACAAATTGGTCTGTTAAGAACCTGAGCTACTAGACATTACATTAGAGATATATGTATCTCCTCAGTATCTATGGAATAGGACCTTAAAATCCATGTTAGCAGAGAATTTCAGTCTCTACCAGAAGAAAACCACAAGCCTCACGCACAAACTGCATGTCAGAGAATTGACAGAACTGTAACAGAAATTAATCTAAAAGAAGAGACATGATACAGAAACAAAAGGTTTTCATAGCATAAACAAACATTTCTCAATATCCAATACTTTTTATTGCCAAGAAACCTTGTCCAAGGTAAATTACGTCCACAAAAACCAACAGGGAAAATATTTCTGCATCTTTGTGGTTTCTGCCAGGGACAGAAGAGGTATGGGCCATACCAACTTGTTCAGCACTGTAGAGGAGGAATCAACACTGGGAACAAACAGGCTACACTGGAAAGATGATATTCCTACAGAAATATTTTAGAAGACTGATTCCTCACCACCCAGTCCCCTCAGGACTTTGAGTATTATTACAACAAAGAACTAAGTATCAAGTTGACAAGGGTTCAAAGCACACTGCAGGTACCACACTAGTTTCACGTTCAGAATGGAAACAGAATTAGTGATCTCAGAACTATTCAAAATGACACTGGCTCCTTAGAGGTCATTTTGATTTTATCAGCTTTCTTTTTGTGAGGAAAATGTTTAAGCAGACCATTTCTCTCACAGACACTCTTCCCTGAGACAACACCAGAAGCTGAAGTCATCATCACATATGGCTCATTGTTTAAATGCTTCTATAATTTATATATTGTGTTAAAGCAGCCCAGGAGCAGCTGCATGTTGAACTAATCACTTGGTGAGTCTCAGCAGTTTTGATTTTATTCACGAATATGAACAAGGTTAATGGTAAAGAAAAAAGTCAACCCTCTAGAAATACCTGTATTTTATAAAGCACTTGATATTCATGACAGACAAAAAATGAGAAGAGCAAGTCTAAGTCTTTTAATGCCAAATGTTGGAAGCAGAAAGTTATTTAATATTTTCCCTATCTTAGTACTCCTGGAAAACGATTACAGTTCAAGTGCTCTGGACATAAAGTGCACACTCATCCACAACTGAATGGACTTGTGCATAATCACTTCATAAAAGATGAAGTACTTTTCGTAGCAGAACAAGGCAGGATAATAAAATCACCAACAGCAAAATTGCATCAAGCATAGAAACTGTTTTAAAAAAAGAAATCAATTTGCTGTATAGTGTCATTTAATACTGGTATCTCCTCTTCAGGCATGTCTTCACTCACTCTTTGGCAGCTTGGCTATGCTGACAGAGCATAAAGTCATCTATCTGAACCAAAGCAGACATATGAGCAAAAGCACCTTACAGATAGGAGGAGGAAGAAGACTGTTTTGCATGGAAGAACACAGAACCTAGTGATAAAAACAAAGTTCTGCCACTACTAAATGCTTCCATACTACCCTCCACAACTGTACCCTCAGCAAGCTTGCTGATGAAACAAAACTGAGAAGCCCTCTCCCAAAGGAATTGAAGAACAAAATGAAAACTTACATCACAACCTTTCTAAAATTCCCAAAAAATAAAGTTTCCAGGCAATGGGCCTCTGTTTAAATATTTAAAGCAGCCAAAACTGCTAAAATATTACCAGGTTTTAGAAGATTCCTAGAAACAGCACTTCACAGTTCAAGGGTTTTGCTCTGGGAAAGGTATCAACTTTACTCCCACAATTAATAATTGGACAATAAAATTCAACAGTAACAACACAACTGTTCATCCCATTGCTTGTTAAGATCATGTGGAAACACGAGCTTTCCTGGAAAATTAGTCTGTTTCACGTAATGGAAATCTCATGCTCAGTATCTTAGAAGTGCCTGATTACTAAGATTCCTAACTTGGCTGTCCTGCATGCCAAACTAGAAAACTTTACTATCATTCTACAAGACAGAGAACTCCATCTCTAGAAATAAGTGAGTGGTAGCCTAGGAGCAAAAGGTGAAAACTTTAGAACATTTATGAACACAATGAAGTCCAAGTCAGTAATGCAAGCATTAGACATGTACTTCGTGCCAAAACAACTGGAGGCAAAGTCAGCTGAATGCATATAGAACAAAAACTGGTGATAGAACTCTATCATCAACTGTAAAAACATTACACTACTTTTCAAATTAAGAAATATCCCTGGGCTGGTCTGATACCTCAGATTCCTAAAACGGATATATCTGAGACAAAAAGGAAGAAAAAGCAGCTTCCCAAGCACTCTTAGAACCCAGAAGTTCAATGACCCATGTTCAACAGTACTCTAAGTCACATCTACACATGTCCAATAAAATATTAATACCGACGTTTTGAGCCAACAAGATGGAGATGGCATTTATTAGTGTATTTGTTTATCCATAAAACTCCCATGTAAAGGAACACCTCAAAATTCCCATTTAAATAAAACACATTTCATACTACTAGTAAAGAACTTGAGAAAGTATTTTGAATGAAATTAAACTTTCTGCATATATACTTATGCATGCATATTTATCTGTCCATCTCTATTTCTGTAGGGAAACCTACAGATTTCTGTAAGGGAAACCTTACTTTTCTAATTCTTCTGGATCAAACTTCCACCAAGTATCTGGCTCATGAAATTCCACTCTGTATCCTTTTTCTAGAGCCTGCAGCAAGCAAAGAAATGTGTGAGATGTATCATGATCACATAAAACATAAGAAAAAATAAAAGACAAGCATAATAAACAGATGCAGCAGTGTACTCTGCTGCGGTACTATGCTGAATTTCACTTACCTCCAACCTGTCTTAGCTTTCATTGCAGGATAAGCAAATTAAGTCAATCTTTGAATTTATCTAAATTATTGCCACACCAAATACTCATCATTATCAATAAGCAGTTTCTCTCTTTAAAAACTTGAGTAAAAATGTTTCTGGACAAAACGTATCAACTTATCACATGCAAGTGTAAGTTTGAAAAATTTTTACAGGTGACAATCATGCAACAAAACCTACCACTTCCACATATGGCTTCATTTCCCAGGCTTGAGTATTAGTGTTATCTATTATAACTGGAGATTTTCCCTGCTCCATTGCTTGCTTTGCTGCAATGAAAAATTGTGCAAGTTAATAAACCACATGTCACTCTAATAAAAAAAATAAATAAATAAAATGCCCCAGATTTTCTTTCACTAATCTACTCTGACTGAAACACTGTGTTCTAAAAGAAAGAATAAAAGGTACATACAGGAATGAAAAGAAGTAGAAACAAGAACCTGATGCCCAAAGAAACAAGGTTATCTATTTTTAACTCTGAACCTTGTAGAAGTGTTAAATTTAATGTGTGTATATACATGAATTAAAGTACAAGAAATACTTGAAATACTATTATATATGCTTTGCTAAAATATATATACTCCTTTCCATACTGACTATTAATACTCAGACATGTTATGCTACACTTTTATTTCCTCTATGTAACACAGTGTAAAAGGATGCCTCTCATTCATTCCAACCTCTCTTCCGGTTCCACTCATGGGCATCACCAAGCTGAGCAGCATTATAGGAGTATCCATACTGCTGACGAAAATAATCATCAGTGCTGAGCACAATGCCATCACGACTCTGACCAAGCAGAACACTGTTAAAGGAAAACACAAAAATATATTCACTTTCAATTTTCAGATAAACAAATTTTAAAAATATAATTAAAATAAACTGAAGTGTGATCTACTTCTGAACTTCTTGCAAACTTCAAACAGATTTATAAAAAGCACACCCATATCTATTACCAATAATTCTAATCCAAATCAAAGCAGTATTTCCTCTCTCTACTATTTCTGTATTTGTTGTTCCTTCTCCACTCCCAAGAGATGTTTGTACCCATCTAATTTTACAGCTATACTAGAGTAAGTTCCAAGTACCTCATAATAACTGAATGTATTTGCTAACATTTTCCATCTCAATCCTCACTTGGAAATATGTCTAGAAAGCAATCTGATCATGAGAACTCCGCATTTTGCCAAATGTAAACCTAGTTTCAGAAAGTCCTTGGAAACTGGCACTTAAAGGAAAACCTTCTATAACTGAAACAACAGTACAGTTTTGTTTAAAGTCCAGTCTACAGAATAGATGTAGATTGGACTTTAAGCCTCCTTGTCTCATTTTAATCCTATGGCATTATTTAAATCTGAAAACAGAAAACAGCCAGTTAGTGCCAAAGAGTATGTAGAGCCCACTGCAACACTCAGATATCATTGTCTTATAGAAATTTAGGCAACTATTCCAGCTCAGAAATAGGCAACACACCCACAGGCTACAAAAGCCAAACTGCACTAGCAATAGGTGGGACTGCACTACTGCTGAGGCAGCAGCAAAAAATAATTGGCCAGATCCCAAATAATTCAGGGGAACAAAGATGTGCTAGTTCTAAGCTAGCCACTTAAATGTAATTCCTACACAAAGAATTTTCTGTTTTGCCACCTGTCACCAACAGCAGGCCCATTATAGATCACAGTTTAATGACTGGGACGCCGTATTACCTGCCAGTTTATACTCCTCCAGGTTTACTGTCCCACAACTATGCTGCTGGTTGTTTCTGTTTTTCAGATACAGACATATGTACAATAAAATTCAGATGACTAAAGACCAGAAGGAACAACTAATGGTGCAATGTCAAGTAACGTGATCAAAGCTGCATGCAAACTTATTTCTTTCTTGTTCTTCCTTTTCCAGAGCTTTAAGGTTGCTTCAGGACAAATAGCAATGCTATTTTAGAAAGCAGAGCATGATACACCTAAAGTGCAGCCACTTTATTTGAACACTGATAAACAATTGGTTTTGCTAGAGCCTAGATACGTTAATAGTGTGTGTATTACACTGGTTTAGAAGAGTGCAGAAGGGTTAATCATCTATTTTTGTTCTAAATAGATCAAATGTCAGACGTAAATCATTCACTACACATAGCAGCAAATTTTTTATCCCTCTTCTTCTCTTGTATAAAATATTTAACAAATTTATATTCATTAAGTTACTTGGCTGTGATTTCACACGTGATTTCAATTCTTATTTACCCTATGCTACATTTTCCAATTAATAGCACTAGAAAAACTGGATCCATCTTCCACATTCACTCCTTGTGTGCTGAATGTATATACACATATCCTAAAGAACCATCTGCCTTAATAAAAAAGATAGCAAATAATATCTGGGATTCTTCTACTGGCTGTGTAGATGTACACACCCCTTCAATTCCTAGGGGCCTGACCATCAGGTTTCTATAGGAATGTATGAACTGACAAATCAGCACTAATATGACATGGATTTTCATTTTTATTTCTAAGAACTGACTGGTATTTGCTCATGTTCTGGAGAATAACTCACTCAAATTCTTCTGTTGTATCTTCCAAACATCATTAGCAGCAATAAAGAAATACAGTGAAAAGGGTTCAGAAATCTTGCAAACCCATTAACAATTACTGAAATAGTTTGTTAATATTTCTTGAAGTTCAGAGTACACCACAATTATTAATTAATCAATATAACTTAAATAACAGATTTAATATATGGAACTGTATTTGCAATAATCCTAAACCCACAGAATTTGAGAAGGCAAAGTAGTTACCAAAGAGGCCAGAGTAACAGAGCCCTTACCCCACACACAACACACAAGCTATCACAAAGTCATGAGTTTATGAACTGAAACTTCATATATTATGGTAATGACTAGAACCTCTTTCTAAATTGTGAAATTAAATCATAAAACATAACATTTTAAAAACCTGACAATTACCTCTTTCAGAATATACAGTATTTAAACTTTTAAAATTCAAAATAGAAAACTATTGATTGACCTCATATGGAATAATTAATTTACCTCTAACATGCATTTGGAAATAAAATTTATCCCAGGCCCATGAACTAGAGAACAGAAAGAACAAAAAAGCATATCTATAGAAAGAAAGCATCATTACTATCTAAACCCACAGAGATGATATTCCACTTTCAAGAGATGAAAAAAAGATAAATGTATTTCTAATGAGAGTCAAATTATAGATTAGTCAGCATCCATATGTGCACATGCTTGAAATGAGTAGCATATTGCCCAGCTGCTGTAGTACATCTTTTTCACCCTAAACCTTCCCTCCAAGCAAACACCCACCTTTGAACACAGTAGGATATTGAAATTAAAGCAGCTCACCTACTTTTTCCAGAAATGCTATCTGATCTAATAGAAGCTATTATCCTGACATACAAAAATCTCATGTTGAAACCAGTACACATTTTTTCCAGTGCATGTGTGCATGCACACATACAAATCTTTTTTCTTTAAAACTAAAATAGCCCCTAAGTCTGTATCCTGGTTAGCCTACTTTGATAAATGATTTTATAATAAAGAAGGTATCTCAGAATTGAGTAATTCACCTATTTAAAACAGCTACCATATTGTGGATGAGGAAAAAAGTAGTCAATAACTATAGTTTCAAAATATGCAGCATTATTGAGCTTTGTAAACGTTCCTCTAAAAGCACAATTTGCAACACTGTTTAAATAAATACATAATTAGAAGCAACAGCACACCACTGTTTCTACATTCAGCTATAAACACCAACTCCCAACTCTTCCCTTCAGAAGATTTTGCTCTGAGAAGAATGGACCCAGAGAAACACAACTGTCTTTATATATTACTGGATTTAATTAAAAACGGACTTCTTAAATGACACCAGTATTTGTTCTTTCAATTTCATTAAGCACCCTTTTATTCAAATTAATGCTTAGATATTTATGGAGAAAAGGCAAATTGCAATTGCTGCCAGCTTCAGTACCAAAATATTTTAAAAACACAAGTCTCTTTTCCTGTAACTTTTCCCAGTACTGCAAGATCACATTATAATCTACTTCTAATTGTAGCAGACTTTGGTTACTTGGGCTAAAGCTAGCACTGCTGGGTACCTCTCTGGCCAAACGGTTTTCAAACATTTTTAACTAAATGCTCAATCTCTTCCAAAACCAAGGGGAAGAAAAAGCATTTGTATAGTATTTTGTTATTCCAAGCTTTTCTCTGAGAAGCTTTGGACTGAGGAAGTGAAATTTGACAAAGTACATGCTTTTGTTTGCCCTGCAAAAATTTTCTGTAAATCTGCCCAAAGTATACAACTTTAAAATGTCATGTGCATGGCAAATATTAGTGAAAATAACTCATGATTCTCACTGCAAAAGTAAACCCAATCCTAAACAGAGCAATCTGGCAGTGGCAGGAAGCTGATTCAGGACCAAAACTGCATTATAACAACACATTTCTCCCCACACAAGAATGGCAACAGAAGGAACAAAATTGGCCTAGAACAGGAGGACACGGGAAGCATCGTGGTATAAACACTGGAACAAGCAACTTGGTACTGGCAGTAGAGCTAGTAAACAGGGCCAAGGCAGAGTGAAGCAGAGGGAAGACACTGCTATAATGAAGTTGGGAAAGAGAGAGTATACTGACTGAAACAGGGAAAGAATTAATCTGGGAAGAAATGGGATGGAGACAGAACTGAAGAAATCAGCCTAGAATTTAGAAGCAGATATGGCTTTTGTGAGCACAGATCAAAAGCCATGATTGGATATGAACAGAAAAACAAAAATGGAAATGGATGGTTAAGAAACTGGATTTTGTTTGAGCCTCAGGGGCTAGGACTGCCTAAGTCAGGTGGACACAGGAAAATCCATGAGATGAGGGGACCTCCCAAACGAGCCTTATGCTCATATTTAAGGCAAGTAAAGACAAAGACCCAAAGAGCTAATGGCTGCTCAACCTCACCTAAGCTTTGTTCTGCAAACAATGAGAGTGCGTCCTCGGAATCTATTTCCAAATATGTTCAGGAAATTAAGGTAACCAGGAAGAGCCAATGTGGGGTTTGCAACAGACAGTCACTCTTTACTTATCAGAATGCACTCCCTCGTGAAGCAAGTGCTGTTGTCAATAAGGACCAAGTGATGAATGCAGCATACTCAGAAATTATCAAAGCTTCCAGCATCATCTCTCAGCCAGTAACAAGCACAGAACAACAAAGGGTATACCAAGACCACTTTTCCACTATCTTCACTCAGTACTGTCTCACCTGGATGATGAGGCAAAGAACTTGCTGATGACACCAAATTAGCAGTGATGCTCAACATTTAGCTGAACAGTGAGGCTTCTGTCCAGAAGGCCACAGAGAAACCTGAGAACTGGGCTAAGCAAAACACCAGGAAGCTCAACAAGGAAGGAGTAAAGTTCTACAACTGATGAAACCTAAGCCTCAGCACAGGCAGGAAAGTGAGTGGTTGAGCAGCTCTGTTGAAAAGAGTGAGGATTACAGTGGACATCAAATGAGATGAGTGAATGGTGTAATCTCACCAAAGGCGGGGCAAATCACAACCTGGGCTTTAGTAGAGGAAGTGTGGCCAGTAGATCATCTGAGAAGGTATCACCCACATTCTGCCTGGAGCTTGTGTGGTCAGTTCTGAAATACTGTGTCCAGCGTAGGACTTCCCAGTTCAAAAGACATGCTGAAAAACATGGGAGGGCTGAACAGATGGCTACCAAGATGGCTACAAGCCATGACGCAGCCTCCAAGGAGAGGTTAATAGCAGCTGGACTTGTTTATTCTGGCAGTGGAGACAGCAAAAGGTCTGATGTCAGCCCGTTACAGTGAATAAAACTGTCCCTTATCAGAAGGGAAGCTGCAAGAAGATGAGCCATATTCTACCATGTAACAACACATGTTACTACACAGGACATGCAAATTATGGTTTGGGAACTTCAGTCTGGAGATTAGGAAGAACTTCCTTACTTAGGTGGTTTGTACTGTACTAGAGAAGTTTGATGAGACCACAGGAATATCTGTAGTGTTTTTAAGATCAGGCTTGACAAAGACATACCTGGCCTGATCCAGTGACAGTGACAGACCTCCTCCAAGCAGAACAATGGACAAGCTCACATCCACTACTCTCTTCCAAAAAATGTGCCCATAATTACAACTGCTTAGTTGGAATGGAAGAGTCAAACCAAAAAACTTCAATGGAAGACTCAAGACAGACACAAGTCAAGTTTGTGAGCGGGAAGAAAAGCATCTGTACTTAAAAAGCCTTACTCAGCACAAAACACAAATAGAACTTTGAGATTCCAAGGTCTCACTACTGGCTCTGCTGTCACAAGTGGGGAAACCCACTTGCAAGATCCACCTCATTCCCCCCTAGTGCTGATCCACAGACTGTCAGGTTTCTGCTTTTCCTTCACAGTTATTTTACTGGCACAAATGGTAGAGGTTTGTCTGCAGGTGCCAAAAATGCTGCATCTCCAAAGGTACTTTTGGGTGCTAACATGACATCAGATAGAACATCATGGCTCTCCTAGTCTATGCTGCAGAATTCTATGTTAAATAGAAAAACCTGTTCAAAAGATGTTTATTAAGACTTAACCAATAATAAAGATATTTTCTCCATTGGCACCCATTACTTCCGGGATGTTTTTTCCCCAAGGTATCCAAGACTCATGATTTCATGGGAATGAATAATTGCAACCAAGCATTAAACATATGAAACTGCATGTAACTGAAAAACATGCTGTTCAAATTCTGCACTCACTTTTGGTAACTATTCTTAACCTTGATCTCATAGTACCCACTTTCCCATCTGCTAAATAAAATTAGTAGCTGATCTCACTAATGAGAGATGAAAAAAACCACAAATATGTATACTTAAAAACCTGAAGAAATTTAGCATTTTTCAGATTATATGAATCATGTATTTGGAGAAAGATTTAGAGACAATTTAGCACACCAAATATGGAAAACAAATGTATTTGGTATCTTCATATTAAGTATTATCCAATCTCTGAACTGAATGAGGCAGCATTTTTTCTACTGGATTATTTTTAATTTTTTTTTATAGTGCCTTCACATATAAAAGGAATTATTGCAGCAATATTTAATGAGGACATGCAGCTTCAAAAATGCATGTTTGCAAAATACAGCAATCAGTAACTATAAAAAAATTTTAGTGAAAATTACTGAAACTTTTAAGAAAAATACCTATTAGAGATTTCTAGCTGTAATATGGGGATGACTATCTCCTAAATATCAGGAAAAAATCCATTAACAGAATGTCACTCCTTTAAATAAAAAAGCAAATAAGAACATGACCATGTATCTATTTCACAGACTCCTCCCACAAAACAGATGAAACTACAAGAAGACATTCTATCTGTGATGATGTTTCTGGATGAAACTCTGTAAGTGCTATTTAGCGACTTCTTTTTTTATATACACAAGAGAAACTTTCACTTAATACAGGTAGTGTCTGGTGCTCTATCCACTTTTTGTGCTTTTTAAAATAGGCAAGGAAAAATCCAAACTTGAGGTGGTACCTGCTTTTAACCCTGCCAGACTTCAACAAGTACATTTTTAAGAAAAAAAAAAGACTTTTCTCTTATGCTGTTCACAAATAAGGAAGAGCAATTAGCAGACCATACTATGAAAAAAGGGAATGACATAATGCTCAGTTTCATCAATAGACCAAAACCAAGTATTTTCAGAGTAGCAGCACTCTTCTAATGGCCTTTGAAAATTCTTGCATGGGCATGAAAAAGGACCTCTGGTTCAGTCAAATTGACTTTGTTAGATTTAATAGGAAGTTTTTTTAAATTAGGGAATTTAAGAATTAAAAAAAAGCAGCAGGCCATCACATACTAGTATGAAAACTTAGAATAAAAGACTATGCAGTTTAATGGATGCTCAACATTTTAAATTTAACACACAAGAGCTCCTGTTCATCAAAACTCTGACCGACACAAAGCCCCCAAGTAAATCTTTTTAGTATTTATTGTCGCTTGCACTCTTTTAGTACAAATGACAGCATTAAACTACTGCATTTTAATAGCCTAATTAACAAAGTTTCCTTACTGCTTACAGATAGATTTAAATTCTTAAAAAACTTTACTTGAATAAACTTCTCAAGCTTTAAGTCTTTACTTACCGAGAAAGTGTTGTTTTCCCTGAACCTGGTAGGCCTCTTAAGACTAAAAGCAATTTCTGTGAACTGAATCTTTCTTCTGATAATTGCAATGAAGAAAAGCTGTGCACGCCTTCTGTACTGTCAGCTTTTGGATCCTTCCAACACTCTTCTCTGGTTTCACAGAAACCATTACTTTGGAGTCCATCCTGATCATTACTCCCATTCCTGAAGACCTGAGTAGTATGGATGTCAGTATGACAAGAATAGTTGGTATTTTGATCAAGCAATGGACCATGACTGTTGATATCAGTATTTCCATGGTAATGATGGTAACTTTCATAAGGAAGTCCCTCATTCTGAAAAGGGGGAACATTTGGGATTCGTGGTGGGGGATTAAATATCTGAAAATGGGATTGATGATTGAATCTAGAAGGAAAAGGTCCCTGAGATTTTGTGAAAGATGCTCTAGTCTGCCAAGCAGGTCTGAATTCAGGCACTGAACAGTTCCAAGAATCTACCTGGCCATTATTACAGGTATTTTCAGTTTTCCAGACACCTGTTTCCACAACTAACTGCTGCTCATTGTTTGTGTTCTGACTGTTCTGTTCCCCCAAAGAACACTGTCCATTCTCATAATGTGGCTGTGGACTGCCCAAAAGTACAGGTTGATAGTTCTCTTGTGAGCTCTGACTAGAGTTAAATGGAGAGTGTTGTTCCTGAGAAATTTCAGTTTCTTTTTCCTGAACATTAGTATCTAAACTTTCATTTTCCAACTGGTGAATTTCTTTATAGAACTGATCCAGTTCATCATCTATTTCTGGTACAGTGGCAGAAACAGCCTGCATCTTCTTCACCTCCTTTCTTTTACATCTGTTCTCATGTAATTCATTCTCATCTCCTCCAGTGTTCCTACATTCATTGCAATTGCCAGATTTGTCTTGTTTGTTACTTTTAGTAGGCTTGTAAATAGGTCCTATAAAATCTTTGCTTGTAAAAAAGTCTTCATCTGATTTATTTCTGTTTACTGAAAATGACGTACTGCTTTTTTCAACACTATCTTCACCAGCATTATTTGTAATAAAAGGGTCCTTCTCTTCTTCAACTTTAGAGTAATTTATTGATTCAAATGGAGGATTTATATTCTGCACAGTTTCTAAATCAACTGGCTGACTAAGTACTGGATTATTTTCAGGGAGAACTTCATTCAAGGATCCCAAGGCACCAGTAGGTATTTTCTCTTGCTTCTCCATTTCACGTTGCCCTTCGTTATCCAAGGCACACATAGGTATGCAATCATTTGATTTTCTCTCAACATCCACTTTCTTCTGAGTATATTTGTTACCATCAACAGGGAGTTCCCCACAAGCCCCTTCTGTTGACTTCATTCTTTTAGAATATGGTTCAATTCTGATTTCATCCTGATACTCCAAGAGCCTTACTGTATTTTCAGCATGAAGCATCTTAGAAAAAAGAATGGATACATTATCAGCATTCACATTTTTGAAGTAAAGTATAAAAAAAGCTGAAGTTATTCAGGCCTATAACATCACACTCTCCATGGACACAACTATAATGTACTCACCCAGAAGAAAAACAGACATCACCTGTCACAAGTATGGTTTAAACAAGACTTATTACTACTTTACTTATCATTACATCCTTAGTAAAAACTACATTAGTGCTGTATCAGTCCTGCAGCCATGTTTTACGATAGGCCTTAAATAATTTACAAATAATGCTTTTAGAATGTGACTATTTGAAGAATTATTACATCAAAAATCTTTGACCTATGCTACTTCTGTTCTCTACTATTATTCTGCCAAGTGTTTGAAATCTTTTAAAGATAAGCATACACCGATTTCCAATGCACAAACTGATGCCTGACATCACAACTAATATGACCAGCAAAAATGCAAATACTTCAACTATGAGGATTGCTTTCTGTGACATGAACCAAACTCAACTAATTAATTTAACACCAATCAAACACGTGCTGGCTGGCATTTGTAATTTAGAGCTAGTCAAGTAAGACTTAAAATCAAAGCTGCAATCTGTTCTTATGGTTCTGGTTTTGGAACTACTTAAGACTTTTGTTAGGAACCAAGAGCACTTGCTGGCACATCTATAAAATTAAATATACACACACACAAAAATCAAAAAATCAAAAAATCCCTGTACCAAGTAGACTGCATTCTGGTAATTAAACCACTAAGTTACAGACAGGTTCAGAGACAAGTTATTACAAAGCAAGATGGCACTAACCATTATGACATGCCATTATCCATCTATTAGTCTGATTTCTTGGATTTTGAAGTCTACACAGTATGCAATAAAGAGCAAAGTCTTCCTCTTTAAATAAATGCAGTTTCAAACAGGAAAGAACATGTTTCTCCTACTAGAAGGTTTATTCTACTGCTTTCTGAATCATTTAAACTTTCCACAACTAAATATTAATTAATGAAGTGTCACATGCCCCTCATCCTGGGTAAGAAAAGAATTTTTTTCTTTATCTATAAGGATTACGTAGGTATTGTTATGGGAAGATTTGCAAGTAACCATTATCCCATCATGTTCACTTGCAAAACTGGCAAGAAAATGTGTTACTCCAGGCACTTTCTCACCTATCATCCAAAGGAAGGGAAACCTGCCATTCTCAATCGCAAGCTGGCTAAACCAAGGAGATGTTATTGTCCGCACTTGACTTTAGTACCTGGAAGAAAGCATTACTGTCAGAAGGGGAAGAAACATGGCCATGCAACTCTCTCTCTTCCTCAGAATTGGTACCATGTTCTCTCCTCCTCTCATGATTTATGTGTTTTATGCATACCTCCAGCTTCTTAGTGCTTCATTTTTGTACATTAGAAAGCACGTATGACATTACTACTAATCACTCCCCAGTTATTCTGCCTCCACTCAAAAGCAGTATTGAGGCAAAAAAAAAGTTACTTTATTAGCTTCTATGTCCTCATCTTCTGGGATGGTGTTTAAGCAGATCCCATTTCCTGATGTGGAATTAAAACAGCAAACATGGCAAGATGTCCTACGACAGAAAATGCTGCTCTGTCACTGTCCCACATATGAACAGTCTTTTTTGCTAATTTCTAACAGACTTTCCCTCACTAACCTTGGAGAGAGTGAAGCTGCATGCAAAAGCATATCCACCTGCATCCTTGGTGAGGACAGAGCAAGTATGCCCAAGGGAAGCGCAGTCTCTGACACTCTCACCTCTTGAACAGGGCAAGTTCGGGTGTATATCATTTCTGTAAAGAACTGGTCATAAGCACTGAATCCGAGCCGGCACACGGGAATGCCAGACTTATGTACCATTTTAACTGACCTGTGAAACATCCAGAAGGTTCCATCAACTAACTAACTCAAGGCCTTTAACTCCACCTGTACAATATCTTTCCACAACGGAAAAATAAGGCCTATTTGGCAGAACCTACAGACGGGGGAACTGGAAGGCTTTCCTTGCACGGCGTGGGTACGGCGGTCACAAGGCGCAGAGCCCAGCGCCCCTTACACGGCGCCAGGACACAGCTGGGAGCCAGGGCAAGCAGGCGCTGCTCCCACACCGGGCTGGCAGCGGCGTGTCCGAGGCGAAGGCGCCTCGGGGAGGTGCATCAGCCGCCCCGTCCCTCCCTTCCCCACGGTGCAAAGCCCACTCCTGTCACCCACACACAAACACTTCCCTCAGCGCGGCGCCCACGTCACACAACCTCAGCAGCCGCCGGCTCTTGCGCGCTGACACCGCCATCCCCACGCTGCCCCTTCCCCGCCCGGCTGTGGCACAGGTCGGTAGCAGCAGCGGCAGCGACGGAGGAGAAGGGGCTTCCCTTCGCGGCCCGGCCGAGCAGCAGCCGCCGCAGCCATACGCGGGGTGAGGGAGGACACAAACCTCAAAGCAGCGGCTCCCGGCCGCGTGAGAGGCAGCGCCGCCGACCTCCCGCTCCCAAAATGGCGCCGCCTCCCGCTGCCCCCTCACCCCGCGCGTGGCGCCGTGAGGGGCGGGCGCGGGCGGAGCTTTGCCCCTCACACCGCGCGCTCTGCCCGGCGGGAAGCGCCCGGCGCCGGGGGTGGGATTTGGGCTGCTTTACGCGCCTTCGGGGGCTGCCTTCTCAGCCTGTCGGGGTGTTTGCTCTAGGAGGCGTCCTGGTGTTTGTGAAGGAGCGTCAACGGAGTTCCAGTGAGGATTGTCCTAATGTATAAGCCGCCCAAGTTTCTCACACGTGTGTTGTACTTAAAATGGATTTACAACTTTCCCTCTTAAATGTATAAACTAAAGTTTTAATAGAACGTAACTGCTTCCCCCCCCCCCCAATCTTGTGATACTATGCAAGGCAAAACCACATTTTTCCTAAAACCCCCCTCAGTCTTTTAACAGTAATTCCCCAAATTTCATTCGTGCACGCAAGAGCTCCAGGAAGTGATACACCCGTACTGAATACCTGCAACATTTATTCTTTCACATCACCCAAATGGATTATGAAGGTTTTAAAGTATATGATTTATAAAGCCACTGAAATTAGATTATTTGCTATAAATGGTAGAAAGAAAACTGGTCAAATCCACTGGCCAGGCATTCCTTCCAGTTAACCCTGCAACTAAAGCATAGTCTCCTTTCCTGGACCAGGTGATGGCCTTATTTTGTTGGGAGGTATGGATGTGTCTTCAGTAGCATTTTAATCTAGATCAGAAGTAAGCTGTGAAGTGAATCTCCCAGTTTGCCACTATTTTTCATCTGTGATAGTAATTATGTGCTTCCCTGCACAGGCCAAGTCACGCAACACCCAAGGTAACCATTTAGAGAGTAAGAGTGCTGCATGTGGACATTTTGAAGGTAATATCTGGAGATCAGAGCTCTCAAGCATTCATGTTGTGTATGTAGTAATTGTCTCAGATGTAGTTAATTTGGGGAGTTCTCCCACTACTTGTACCTAATTAAATAAGCCACATGTTACAACTGGCAGTACCCTGATGTCATTTTTTCAACCTCATTGAGTATAATGAAATACACTTTCCCTGATGATCCTGTTACAGCTGCTACAGCTCCTACATGGGAATCATGTAGCACATGGGAAATCTCTTGCTTGAGACAAAGCTCCAAATCCCCTATATTCCTGCACTAGATCATAAAGAAAGTTCCATTGGAAACATTATTAGGAGAAGCTGATAGGGTAGGAAAAAGCAGTACTGTAACAGTGAAAATATTTACAAAGAAGCATTAAGAGATCATGTTTTTTCTTTGTTTTCAGAGGAGTCCAAGTTTTATAATTTCATTTTTATATATGTTTATAAAGTTACTCAGAACGCTCCCATGTACCGCTACTATGTGTCGTCCAAACCACTCTTCCAGTAACGTGCATCTATGATTGTGGTGGAAGTGTCTCACAGAGGTAAAAATCTAAGTGTGGTAGTGTTATTGCATAAATACCAAGTTATGAAAAATTATCTATTCGTATTTGTATCTATCATTATCTATTATCTATTGTCTATTATCTATTATCTATTATCTATTATCTATTATCTATTATCTATTATCTATTATCTATTATCTATTATCTATTATCTATTATCTATTATCTATTATCTATTATCTATTTATTACATCACCTTCATATTAGTTGATGAATTGTAGACTAACTAATCTAAGAGAAGAATAAAAGGAAAACTTTACACCTTATGTAATCAGATTTTGATTCAGTTTTCCAAGTATCTTGTAAGTTTAACTTGATTTGAACCTTACAGATCCCATCAATTTATATGCAATACGGGAAGCGAGTAATGTTCTTAAAAAAAATCACAGTAGTTTCGATGTTATGTAACTTGAGTGTTTGAACTTTCAAATGGAGCATTTTTTCTGAGTAGTTTTTGCATTTGATTTCCTTCATTAGAAGGGGAAGATGGAAACTGACCACTTGGGAGGATCATCCTGATTTCTTTATGGTTCACTGGTATAGTTGATGCTTTAAATGCAATTCAGACATCTCTGATGCTTGTACCAAACTAAGTTGTTGCACTGCTTTCTTCTGCATGGGCCCAGTTTCAAATTCTGTAGGAAAAAAAGCTTTAAGGTGTAATTTCAAATTACAGGTAAACCACAGTAAAATTAAACTACTGCCAGAGAAAATGCTTTAGCTACTCTTTCCACCCATGGCATTGTCTAATTTCTGTCCTGCCTCCTCTAAATTGATGGCTGTTGTTCTTGTTTGAGAACTGGGTGTTTTTAATAAAAACATGATACTATTCTTATGTGTATGAAAAAGTTTCCATTAAATTTGCTTCCAGAAACATTTTAGATAAACTTTCCAAAATTACTCAGCGTAAAGAAGGTAGCTGGCATGAAAAATATTAACACAGAAAACTAAATATTAGTGAAACAATAAATGCCTGTGTTATGCTTTTTAATAGAAAAGATCAGGCAAATTTAAGATAGAATGGTAAGACTCCATCTGTTATTAAAAGGGGGAAAAAAATTATCCAAAGGACATCCCTTGAGGTTGGCTTTTACGTTTAAGGGTTAATGTGGAATGATAGGTCCACATTTAGATCTTGTGATCTCATTATGAGACTTGACATAGCAGAGTGCTCTTTCTTCTTTTCATAACACTGTTCTTCTAATAGCACTTAAATATAGCATTTATTTGAGTTCAAGAGGACTAGTTACAGACTTAGATTTAATCATGCCTCTTTCTAAAGAGGTCATAGTTTGTCTTGTCACGCTACTAAATCTTGTTTGAAAAGGTGAGGCTTCAAGATGATTTAAGAAAAACTGTTGCATAATTCTTTGAATTTAAATCAAACTATCTCTAGGGAGAAATTCTGGTGAACTTTAAGAGAACTGGTTTACTCAACAAACCAGGAATGTAGCTTGCCAAATTGTTTTTCTGAAGCTTTTATATGGCAAAGAGGAATTCTGCTAAATGTCACACCAAAGTTTCAGTGGTAAAAATACAGTAAGAGCTTTTTACTTATTAATTTCCAAAGGTAATATGGAGGTTTTTATTTCCAAATATAACTTAAAAATTAACTTAAGAATTCGAGTTTTGATAAAGTTATATATTTTTACAAATAAAAAAAAATAATTCCAAGTAGCCTGCTGATTATGTGAGATAGGAGTATTATTTTATACATTTAACAGACTGTAGCAAGTGTTGTTTAAGCCATGGCTAGATTAGTATTTCTTTTGACTATGATATAAGTAGTTTTTAATTTAAATATTGTTACTTGATTCCCTTCTGGTACTGGATGAATCCTTCTGGAGAAAAAAATAGGGGGCAAAAATAAAAGTAACACTTAGTTAGTTTATTTTGGAGCTTCTTGAAACCTTTCATTTAATGATACTTATCTGAAATCTGCATGATTCATAGATTTTTTTTTTTTCTTGACAGTAAAGCACCTGTTCTGTGATTTAGGTCTCAAGTGCTACAGCAAAACAGAACTAAAAGAATGGTGAGATTTAACTTTTAAGAAAGAGTGCTCTAGACAATATAACTGCTGGCCCACAACAAAGCTGAGCTTTTGGGCTGTGAAAGCAGCCAAGGAAACAGGATTCTGAACAATTTGTGTCTTTCAAAGGAGAGCATGGGGAGTTTCTAGGAAGCTGACACTCAAGGTGAAGGTCCAGTCACTGCTTACTCTGTGGGACTCTCTAAATAGCATCTCCTATTTACATAAAAATGAAGGAGACTGAGTGTAATGCCTTCAGTAGACTGAAATTCAATGGGACATTAAAGTAAGTAGATTTAAACAGAGGGCAGACAGTGGAATGGTAAAAGCAGAAAGTATGAGTAGAAGAAAGAAAGCACCAGACAGAGCAACTAAAAAATACCCAGCATTTTATGAGCACAATATGTTAAAGTATTAAATGCTTAATATACTAATGTTTAATCAAGAGGAAAGAGGTTGATCGAATACTACAAAGGTTTAGTACAATGTGCTTAGTTATGTCCATATTGACATCCCCCATTTGTTTGGTCAAATACTTGTAAATTTTAGGCACTCAAGTTTTCCATGGAATTACTTTCATTTGATTTCTTGGAACTGAACAACTGAGATGCTCAGTTTACAGATACAACTTACGGTAGAAAGTTCTTAATTTTTTACCATTTTTTAATGCTAATGGCATTGCTTAAGAATATTCAAGTTATGTACTAACCTCTCCCACCTCCTATCCTACATCTCAATTAAGGATGGAGAGCACTTAAATCAATTATAGGTAACTCAGAGGAGAAACTAATTTAATTCACTGACAAACTGAGCTAATCACCAGGGGAAGAAAAACTGCTGGTACAGGCTCCCAAAATATTAATTTACTACTGTATTCACTACTGTCGTACCTACCTGCAACGCACCAAGGGAAGAATAAATTTTTCCCCTTACTAATGTGATTTTTTACATGCTGGCTTCCATAGGTTTTATTAGTGCTAAATTGTAGGAATACATTGTGCAAATATTGTCAGCAAGAAGATTCCATTTAGCAACAAAGCAGCTGTTAAGTCATACTAGAATAAAAAAAACTAGTAAAAAACCATAACAACAAATTTGTTTTAGAAGATGGAAGGTTTGTGTCTTAGTGCTCCTGTTCCTATCAGATGGCAAGATGGCTTGATTTGTTAAGGCATAAAGGACGCCCTGGTTGACAGCAAAATTTGCACCATCATTTCCTGACTGCACTGAAGAGACAGATTCTGTTTTAGGACATTAAAAATCTAATTTATGTTTTTGCTTCTGTGATTACTGTGACATGAAGCATTTTATTGTTCTCTTCCCATACATGCCTCCAAATAGGCAATAACCTTTTTAGGAAAAAGCTGGAGATAAAGATACATCTGCAGCTGACTCGTGAGGACATGTTTTGTGAGGGGGTAATGCTTCTTGCTTTAATAGTCTGACTTACTTTAATAGGTCATTTAATCTTAATGGTGTCCCAGTGTAGCTATTAACTATTTAATGAAGAAAGCAGATGAGTAAGGTGAAGTGAAAGGCTTTCTGTGGTCCTTGCCCTGAAGAATAACATCGCATCCTCATGTTCTCTCTAGTTTTGTTCTTGTTGGGTTTGATTTGGTTTGGTTTGGTTGTTTATGTGAAGTACCAGTACTTAATGACTCTTGTCTTCCTATTAGAAAACAGCCACAAACAGGCATAACTAGGTATTTCTGGTAGAATCAGACTTGTTAGCACTAAGATGAAGGTGGCACTTTTAAACTTCATAATTTATATTGCATGTGTATTGAAGCTAGTAGATTCTGAGCATCACTGTCTTATTCAGCTGTTTGATTTTTGTTTACAAGGAGACATTGTTGGAAACAGCACACACACAGACAGTAAGAGTCTAAAAATTCCAGTCATCTAAAGTCACTGTTTCCATGTGGCTTCCTTGCAAATTACTTTAGAGACATATGAGATACTAAAATTAGTTGTAAAGTTAACTCATGTTCATAATAGTATCAGCTATTTAGTTGAAGAGGAGCACCAATAAATGAACAAATTTTTCTTTCTCTGAGTCAAATCACTACACCTGCAAGTAGAAAGTCTCCCTCCTACATGTCAAAAGCCTGTTCCTGTGTGAAGGGCTCAGTATATAAATTACGTATATTTAATCTGAATTGTTTTGCTAGTAAAATACTTCTGATGCAATTGTTTTAGTCACAATTAAAAGAGAAATAAAGGGAAGGTTTTTTATCTATACTGGAAACAAGAGTATAATTTTAAACTTGATATTACCTTGAGAGTTGTTCCTACTTATATTGAAAGGCCAATACCATAAAAAGGTATGATCACAGAGCCAATGAATGAAGACAGTGCGATGGGAAAGGGCCAGTTTAGTTTCTGTGAAGGGAGATAGTGACACAATCACGGACTTCCAGCAGGTTTGTGAGTCAGGAAGTGCACGGACAAGCACAAAACAGGGAACATAGTTGTATTTTAAAAGAGCATTTGTGCAGCTTTCTTACTAAAAGCTGTCAAACAGAATTGTCATGGAATTCAAGTAAATGTCTTGTGCTAAGTTGGAAATATGGTTGAAGGATGGAAGCAGAGAGTACTTTTCCTTACTTTCTTAGGTAAAGTCAGAAAATCTCTCTCCCAAAAATGTTTGAGCTTACTTATGTTGTTTTATGCAACAATCTTTGATTTTCATCAATGACCCAGAAAAGGGAATGCACATGGACTGATACTTGCATGATGTTAAACTCTTTTAGGTAATCAGATGTTGTGCTGGTGTAAAGAACTCTGGAAGGCCTGACAAAAGGGGATGGGTAAAAAGATAGGCTTTAAGAAGGAGATCAGTGTAAGGTAAAGCATAAACCCTGTCAAACCTGGAAGTCTAAGTTAATGAAATCTTGAAGTTGCTGATGTCAGCTCTCTGAAATCTTTGACTGAAACTGCAACAGCACCCCCTCCCAAAAAAAAAACCAACCAAAAACCCAAACTCTAAACAACAGAGGCATAAGGTGTCATCAGGAATTGTATTGGGAGCAAGACAGAAGGCAGTTCACTGCTTTGAGGGAAATCTTAGTATACTCCTGAGTATAGTGCACAGTTCTGGTCTACAAGGACACAACAAATTTAAAAAATGAACTGAGGAAGATAATTAAAATTATTCAATTGGAGAGATTGTCAATCTGATAAAGTAGGGACTAAAAGGCCCTTGTCACTGCAGTCTTCTGTTTTCACACAATGTTTTTACAGACAGAAGGCTGTGAAAAGAATACTGCTGTGCAAGGGTATTCTTTGACTATATTCATTGTCACTCGAACACTGAGGTGTGGAAAGTGTCTTCAGTACACACACTTGAGCACAAGTCTTATGGAGAGTGATTGAGGGAGCTGGGCTTGTTTAGTCTGGGCAAAAGGAGGCTGTGGGGGTCTTATTGCTCTCTACAACTACCTACAAGAACATTGTAGTAAGGAGGACATCACTCTGTTCTTTCAAGTAACAAGTAGTAGGACAAGAGGAAATGGCCTCTAGTTGTGCCAATGGAAGTTTAGGATATTAGGAAAAATTTCTTCACTGAAAGGGTGGTCAAGCACTCGAACAGGTTATCTGGGGAAGTGGTGGTATCAGCATCCCTAGAGGTATTTAGAAGACATGTAAGTGTGACACTTGGGGGCATGGTTTAGTGGTGGACTTGGCAGTGCTGTCAGTGGTTGGGCATAGAGATCTTAAAGGTCTTGTTCAACCTTAAATTATTCTATGATTCTGTGTAAAAGATCTGGTCTTGGAAGTTCTGTGGCATTGACATTCCCTATATGTCCTACTGCAAGCAAAATATTTATTTTGCACAAATATTTTTAATCTTTCTCAACTATTCAGTTTCTGTAAGTAACACAACTTGCCTACGCTTCCAGGAGGTGGCAAATCCCCTAAAATTAAGCTAGGTTGCTTAGAGTCACCATTTCCATGAGAGACGCAACATTTCTCGTGGGGAAGGCTGAGCCTGCCCTCGGGACACAGCCCGGGCTGGCACAGCTTGCGCTGTGCAGCTCTTTCCCGCATGTTGCCCTCTCCGGCAGGCAGAGCTCTGGCTCCTGGCGCTTTCCAAGGCGGTGAGCGCGGGTGAGCGAGCGGCGGTGGCGGACGGGCTCCCTCCGCAGGGCCGCAAGCGCTACTGCGGAATCCAGACGGGGTGGGAAAAGGACGAGCGAAGAGTCACCTCTAAAATGCCGATTCCCAAAGTCGTGAAAGGTCTCGGTGCAGGTGGGAAACAATGTCGGGGCGTGCCTGGGGAAGGTCCCGTAATTTAGCGCCCTGTCCCACTCCGAGGAGGGCGTGGGACACTCTTGCCTCCGTCCGCCGCTCCTTGCGACCTGGTCAGGCGCTGGAAGTGGTGCTGCTGTGACCTGCTCCATCAGAAAAACGCAGCAAAATGTTTGCGTACGGAGCATCTCAGCGCACTAGTTACTTTCACAGTCGTACGCTGGCTTTTGCAATTTTAATAGCTGTATTAAGAAAGTTTAAAGTGTGTGTTTCAGCTTTCTGCTGCTTTATAAGTATCCCCGCACGTATCTACCAGTGCTCTACTAAGCCCAACCTAAGGCTTTATACTCGGTGAGCCCAGATAGACAGCAATGGGGGAACTGAGGGGAAATTGTTCAACCTGCATCAAAAAGTTATATCTTGACTCCAAGTCCAGTATCCTTCCCAATACAAAAATGTCAGACAGAATTTCCTCTCTCTTACGTCTCTACTTTTTATTTAATTATTTATTTGTTTTATTATTTTTTTTAATGTATTTTTTTTTCCCAGAAGGAATGGACTAAATATAAGTCACTGGAAAAAAAAAAAACCAACAAAAAACCAAAAACAAACAAACAAACAAACAAAAACAAACAAACAAAAAAAACCCAAACCAAAACAAAACACAAACAAGGGGAGTTTTGGGGCCTAAAAAATGATTTGTATGTGATAGTTCTGGTTGGGCTGATGTAGTCTGTATTGGACAATGAGGTAGTTCAGAAGTGAATGAAGATAAGGCAGCATCCTGGTTACAATGTATTAGCAAGTTCAGAAAGCTTGAGGGGACTTTCTGGAAGGTTTAAACTACTAGTTACAATGTCTTGGCTAACAGTCGGTGGAAGTGTTTCTCACACCAGACAAAGCCGTGGGTATATTTCAGCAGATCTGTTAAGTGTGATTTGTGTTTTTTAAATCATAAGCCTCTAAACACTTACATGCTATCCTAATGCGTCAGGAGAAAGTCCTTCTCCCAGTGGGTGGTCGGGCCGTGGAACAGGCTCCCCAGGGAAGCGGTGACAGCACCAAGCCTGACAGAGTTCAAGAAGAGTCTGGACAATCCCCTCAGGCACACGGTGTGATTCTTGGAGAGTCCTGAGCAGGGCCAGGACTCCATGATCCTCGTGGGTCCCTTCCAACTCATTCTATGATTCTACAATAAATGAAGCTGAAGCGGTGAGAAGCCACATTGCTTTTCTGTTTGCGTTTGAGGTAAGGACACCCCTCGAACTCTTGCGCTCGTTGAAGCAGGAGCAAAAGGCTAGATGAGTGACTTATGCTACTTTTTCTGCTCTTTCTCCGCAGGTAAGCGACTTTATTTCTTATTTTTCACAACAATCCTTTAATAATTCGTCGTTTTGGGGAAGTTCTTGCCTCAGTCGCCCGCAGAGCGCGCACCAGCGGGAGCCGGCCGGGGCCCACCCTCAGCCCCTCTCGGGCCGGGCCGCGTGCTGTGGGTGCTGCCCGCGCGGGCCGGCAGGGGGCGCTGCTGCCCCGCGCTGGCCGCGCTCGCTCCCCTCGGCGGTTCTATTGGAGCAGCCGGAGACGAGTTGGCGCCATTTTGAAGCCGGCAGGGGGACCGGGGCGAGCTGCGGAAGGGGAGGGGGCTGGCGGCGATTGGCTGCGGCGGCGGCGGCGGCAGCGCCTCTCCGAGCCCGGAGCGGCGGCAGCGCGGAGCGGACCCGCCTGCGACCAGCGAGGCGAGGCGGCTGCGGCGGGGTAAGGAGCGCGGCACCTCGGCCGCGGATACCCCCACCCCGTCCCCGCTCCATTTTCCCTTCCCGGGGGCGTGGGGGGCGCCTGCCCGGACCGATCTCCGCGGCCAGCGCTGGAGGAGGACGGGGAGTGGAGGGGGAGCGGGAGTGCAGAGCTCCCCTTGGCCCGTGGTGGAGCTCCCCCTTCCCATCCCCCTCGCCCCTCCGCGGGGCTGCTCCCCTCCCCCCTTTTCCGTGGCTGCCGTCAAATTTTCACCCCCTTCCCGCCCGGCACCCCGGGCGATGGGGTGACCTTGGCTGGTGTGCGCGGGGCCCCGGGGGTCACCCCCTTGTCCCGGTGGCCCGGCGGGCGGTGTCGCGCTCAGCGCCGGTGGCTCCTCGCGGCGCGAAGTGGCGGAGGGGGGTGGGGGGGCGGGGAGGCTGCTCGCCCGTGGCTGTGAGTGAGTGATCGCGGCTTCCCGGGTGTCCCTTTCCTCCCTGCCTTGGGCGTCCCCTCCCTCCCCGCCTGCCCCGGGCAGCTGGCCTGGTCCCCGCTCCGCGGGGCAGCACGGGGCTCCCGCCGGCCCGCGCGGCTGCTGCCCGGGCTGAGCGCGGGGACATCCCCGTCCCCTCCCCTCCCCGCCCGGTTCGGTCTCTCCGCGCCGCACTTCGCAGTGCTCCTCAGCGGGAAGAGCTGCCGGGAACCGCGGTTTGGTGGGTCCCTACTTATGTGCGATCCCGGTTCTTTCATGCTGGCTTAGCTTTTTTTTTTCCCCCCTTCCTTTCCTTCTCTTTCTTTTTCCCTCCCACTTCGCATCAGGCTCTGTTAGAAAGCGCTCGAGAAGGGAGGACGGGGGGGAACTGCGGGGGGGGGGGGGGGGGGAGGCTGTTGCCGCCGCCTGGTAGATGGAAAACTATGAATTTTACATCTGAATTGCCAGATGGAGAATGGTTAATTTATAGGTTATGTATTGTTTACGTTGAGAGCCTCCGGTCAGGAATTTAGGTCCGTAACTTCATTCTGCTGCAAATAAATCACTATCTGTTCTTCAAAACAAATCAACAATTAATGACGGTGAACAGTCCTGGAAAATTAAACTGCAGCAGACCAGCTCCTGCAGAGCTGGATTTTGTCTTGCCAGCCTTGTTCTGACTTTTATGCCTGCTTGCTGCGCGGTTGCTTTCTGGAAGCTGTGATTATTTAGTTAGGCGTTGTGTTTTCCCATTTAACACAACTGCTGAAGCGTTCTCGTGTTGGTCTTTGTTTTGTGCTTGCCGGGTAGGTGCTTTGGCTGTAATTGATTTCTCTTCGCTCGGGATGGAGTAGAAGGATCGTTGAAAATTTAAGTGGCTTTATGGTTGAAAACGAGTGTCACATCACGTTTTCGGAAGGGAGTAAGACGACGTGCATTCTTTCAGGTTTTCCCCTTCCAAACTAGTGGAGTTGTTCCATTTTCAGGTGATAGAAATTTTGCCTGGTATGTTTTATATGTACTATGTGTATATATATATGTGTGTATATATATATATATATATATATATATATATATATATATGCTAGATACTGTACTGTGTAAAGTAACTCCTCAAAGAGAAGTGAAAGCTGAATGTATGCCATGCTCAGACCACCTGAAAGAAAACTGACAGTGACAGGCCGTCAGGTAAGGTGGTTTAGCAGAGGTGTGTGTTGTGTTCATCACAGCCTTTGAAAGGGTGCACTGCTGGAGAAAGTAGTTTAGTACTTTAGCACTTGCATGACATCTTGTGTCTGTGTCTGAAGCAAGGTTGAACTTAATTACTGTAGAGTTGGGGGGTATGATGTGTCTGGGTGTGGTGTGGTATTTTGTTTGGGATTTTTTATATAGATTCTATATTGGAATATTTGCCTATGTGTTTCTTGCATCCTCTTTACTAGTTAGTATACAAACTGGATAAACTACAGTTCAGTTTTTGATGAAACAACTAAATAAATTAAAATGAAAAATCATAGGTTTAGCACTTGTAAGCAACTTCTTTTTTCTCTTGTAAATATTGAATTTAGACTTTATCTGACACGCTTACTTATGGACTGAAATTGAGCAAGTCACCCAAGTTGTTATTAAGCTGTAATTAACCATATAAAAGCCAACAGTCATTGCTAGCATTTGGAAAAGCACAGTAATGAAATATGGGCATAACCTCAGGCATTATCCATTTTTATCTGTAGAACAGGAGGTTCGATTACCTCCTGTAGATTGGGAGAGATGCATTTTCTTTTGGTATATGTTGCTTTCTAGCAGGCTTTCAGGTTATGCCTTTTTCCTCTCTTTTTGTTCTTCAGTCTCACAATTTATAGTCATACAGAAGAGTAAGAGGGTGTATGTGTAGGTATGGCTGTGAGTCTTCTGGTTTAGTAAAGGATTTTCATTTAAAGTTTGGAGTTAATGTTTTTTGGTTTTTTTTCTTTAAACCTGAATTGGGAGAGGCGATATGGACTACTTGTTGCACAAGGAGAATTTTCATGGGAGCAGCAAATAAGAAAATATAAAGCTGAACAGTAAAAGCATGCAAAATTGGAGATGGAAGGAAAATGTGATACTGCAACTCATTATTTTTGCCTGTCAGTTTCACTCTGATATCCCAGTCCCTTTATATTGCTTGCCCCAAATATTATGCCAAGAAAGAGGAAGGTATGTCTTTCTGATTGCCTTCAGAGAAGCTCCTTTTTAGAATCAAAAAGTAGTTCTGTCAGTATCATTCTCCTTTTAACAGATATCTAAAGTAATGGTGTTTTTACTCTTAGCACAAAATGTCAATTCTGCCACTTGAAATAACCTTTGGATAGACTGAGAGAATATTGGAGGCTTTCAGTCTATTCTGAAACTAGGTGGTAAGGGAAAACTAAGGAAACTTCTAAAAAGGTACGTTAGTGTGGTAGTCCTTAGTGGTGAAGTGTGTTAATTTTCCAGATTTGTAGACCCTCTGGACTGTCTGAACAGCATTGACGGATCCTGGAAGGAATCAAGTCTTTTAAATAATATAAAAGATATGTTTTAAAATAAAGTCTTTTATTTCCCACAGAGATTGAACATCTAAAAGTCAAGGCTGTGCATGTATATGAATTACCTACCTATTGCTTTTCCATTGGTAACCTCTTCAGTTGAATGTAGCCTTGTAAAAAAGGCGAGGTGTTTTTTATCTGCTTTGCACTGTTACTGAGAACAGAACTTAATACAGTTCTGTAAAGTAAAAACAAGAAAAAATATATGAAAAGTGAAGTGTATGAATGAAAATTAACTTTGTTATTTTAGGAAGTTAGTGGTTTGTTTCAAAACCTCTTTGGAACATTAAGGATTCCACAATAAAAAAAGCTGTTTATGAGAATATTTGCTGTAACAAATCCAACTTGAAAGAATTCAGTGAAATACAAGTAATATTTTCGTTTCATTTCTAGGAATCAAAATGCTAACACCTCAATTTTTTAAAAGGTTATTACTGTCTGTCTCAATGTATACTGCTTTTCAGCCTTTTCTGAGGAGTGGAGAAGTCCTTGAAGTAGGTTCTGAGGATTTAGACTGCTATTACTTTGTCCCCATCTGTGGAATTTACTCTTTTGCGTCCTACCCCAAGCATTGGAAAAACATTCTGCTTGTTTAGTACCTGATCTTTGGTTCTGTTTTTTCAGCTCACAACAACTTTGGTATTAATATGCTTCAAGAAATAATAACAAAAAACCACCATTCCTCATTGGGAACAGATGGGGATGTTTGTACTAATCATCTTGTGTCTGTCACCATTTATTTGGGAGTACCGTAACCAGGGATCAGGACCCCATCTGGGGTTTTCTAATTCAGACCCTGTTCTTTAAAGATCGATTCTAGACAGTACTAACTGTGTGTACTTTGACTTAATTAGGAATCCTGGTGAATGTTTCTGCTGCTGAAATTAGATGCTTCACTTTCATGCTTTTTAATGGACAAAAAAAGACATGAAGTTAGCAGTCAAAAATGTTATTGTCTTAATTGCTTCATTGTAGTCGTCTAAACTACATTTTCATAGAACATAGAATGGCCTGGGTTGGAAGGGACCATAAGGATTATATAGTTCCAATTGCCCTGCCATGGACAGGGAACCTTCCACTATAACAGGTTGATCAGTTCCCCATCCAACCTGTCCTTAAACACTTCCAAGGATGGGGCATCCACAAACTCTCTGGGCAACCTTTTCTGCTGTCTCACTACCCTCAGAGTAAAGAACTTTTCCCCAGTATCTAATCTAAACCTGTTCCCAGTTTGAAGCCAATCCCTGTTGTCCTGTTACTACATGCTCTTGTGAAAAGTCCATCCATCTTTCTTGTAGGGTCCCTTCATGTAATGGAAGGTCATAGTTAGGTCAGCCTGAAGTCTTCTTCAGGCTGAACAATCCAAATTCTCTCAGCCGTTCCTCATAGGAGAGCTGTTCCATACCTCTAATCAACTTTGTGTCCCTCCTCTGGACTTGCTGCCTGATGTCCTTCCTGTGCTGGGGCCAGGAATCTGTAGCTCTTTTTTTAAAGAGTATTTGGTTCAGCTAAAATGTGATAACTTAGGAAGTGACTCTTGAGAAGCTGGCTGTCCACAGCTTCTGCCAGAACAGCCTTTGGTTCTCTCTGAGACATCCCAGTATATCCACATTGTAGCTCACTTCAATGTCAAAAGCCTTAATCCTGAAATTCTTAGAAAGAAAGGGAACTTCCAAATAAAAAACTACTAAAAGGAAAAAAACCCAACCAACCAAAAACCTAAAAGTTACCCACAGTAAGTAGAAACATACTGCTTGTGAGGAAGTCCTGAAAAAAAACTTATATCAAAACTTCCTTTATGTAATCTTTGGGCCACCTTGAGCTTGACTGTTCACTTCTGTTAGTATTGCTTTGTTACTTAGATGTACATTCCTATGAAGACAGTCAGATTTCTAGGAACTCATAGTCACCACATATATTAGGTTTTTGTTCTTAACAAAAAAAGGATTGAATTGTTGTCAGCTATGAGAATTGAGCAGAAGACACTTCATGGAAACTTGTAATTACATTTAGTAATTTATTAAAATTTTTTTCCTGCATCTGCCTGCGTAAAATTTTTAAGATTTTTCTTGGGGAAAATATACAGAGATGCTAGGCAGCTTGCCATTAGGTGTGATACTTTCTCTGATAATTTTGTTGATTTTTTACTTGCCAGTTCAGGATGAGGCATTATGTGTAGTTCCTGAACACAGAAACAAAGTGTATGGAAGTAACTGTAGCTTTTTGTGTCATCACTTGGTGAAAACTTTTGTGAGGGACAATATCTATGGACAGTCCAATGCCACCCAGTGCTTTTCAAAAGTCTAAGCAAGACAAATTCACTTAATTCATGATACAAAATAAAGTTTATATTTACTTTTCTTCCTCTGAGTCTGAGGGGCAGAATAAGACTATAACTTTTGCTTTCCTGGGTTTTCAAAATGGAAGAAAGAATAGATAAGCCAACGATAAACTTTTCAAAAGAGTTTTGAGTAAGTTTGTCAAAGAGACAACAGGAGATGCATTTCATCTTTCATTTGCCCAACTGGAGTAATGCAGTTTGTAATTCCTTCAGTTACAGAAATGCTTCCAAGAGCTAAGAAAAGATATTTTGGTGCAGTTTTTGGAAATAAATATTCTTCACTCTTTTTTAATGACTGGCTGATCTGTACTTTAAGAATGCAAAACATTTTGAAAATTACAAATGTTGCCTGTAGTAAGTTCTCCATTAGGTTGTTCATACTGCATTTTGTATATACATATAAAAGCACATTTAAATAACTTTTTATTTCTTAATGGGCCATTACTCCCTGAATCTTCTGTATTAAATACAAAAAAAAACCAAAAAACAAACCAATATTAAAATTGAAAATTCTTTTTAAAAATAGTAAGCAGTTTAAATTAATTTCTGTCCTTCTACCGTTATGGTAGTCTTTAGTTATAAGACTAGTGTTGAGGTTTTTTCCAACACACTATTTAGAAATTAGAGCTGCATATCAAAGTCGGCACACATATTTTCCAAAAGCTGGAAAATGTAAAATTAATTGACAGGGGACTATGGGAGGGGAGAAGCATATCTAGTAATTTGAATGATTGAATGTCACTTTGGGATACTGGCATTCATTCCTTCTGTCAGTTTCTTGTGATCCCAGGCAAGTCTGTTTAAACCGAACTTCCCACAAGAGCTTATTAGCAGTACATCGATTTCCTGGGAGACAGGCTCTAGACCTGGACTACTGCTTGGCTCAACAGATACTTTAGTTTAAGATACAATGCTGGATAAATTGGCATACTTTAAAAGTTGTGCCCTAAATTCCTGGCTGTATAAGCAAAATTGATTGCTAGTTCTTAAATTTCAGTCTGTATCTTTGGTTTGTAATCTGCGAAATGAGACAAATACTTATTTTTATGAAAAATTAGTGAAAGTGTTGCAAAAACAAGTTAATTTTTATGGCATGGTAACATAGTACAGCTGTGAAACCTTACAAAAGCTTAGTAAGAAATTAAGTCTCTTCAGAGTATGGCTAATAAGGGACACATAAAATTATAAGAAGAAAAGTTGAATAGCTTCTTTTTACTTTGAATGGAAAAGAAATTCTGTGGAAAAAAGTAGCAAAGGATAAGGTGTATCAGCTCCTTTGTGTGTATTCCCTTTAATATTGTATAAGAAACTTGATTCAGTTTCCTAACTCCTAATAAGTGATTTTACAACTATTTTTGTATTTTCATTGTTCCTTTTTAGTCAAACTTAGTAAACACATTCACTCTATGAATGTACTCCTGTCAGTCTTTAGGTTGTAACCTTTAGCTTTGTATATATGACTAATTGATAGAATGCTACTTGTAGCAATGAGTTTTTTCTCTTTTAGCAGCTTTATGTGGGGTGAGGTATGAGAGCTTTTCAGGGATTCTTGCATGTATTTGTTACTGGTAGAACGGCAGTGTAATGTGGTGTTTGCACATTTTAGGCTCTGGAAAGGACTGAGATCTGCTGGGGCTGCATTCCCCTCCTGCCAGCTGCAGCTATATTTCTACTCTGGTCTCTCCTTAGTGACTTCTCTGTCTAGTTTGTCCTCATACCTCTTGGGCTTCCAGTCTTTCATTGTACAATGTACTTCCTCTCTCACCTTCTTCTACACGTCTTAGGCTTTACAGGAGCATAGAACAGGTGGGGTTGGAAGGGACTGCTGGAGGTCATCTAGTCCAGCTCCAACAGTGTTCCCTAGAGCACGTTACTTGGGACTTACTGCTATCCTGATGGCTTTTGAATGGGTATCTCTGAGGAAGGAGACTTTACAACTTTTCTAGGCAACCTGTTTCAGTGCTCAATCATCCCTGTGGAAAGGACTTCTTTTTCGTGTTCATATGGAGCTTTGTGCATCAGTTTCTCTGCATTGCCTCTTGTCCTATCACTTGCCATCATGATGAAGAGCCTGGCTCCATCCTCTTGATGCCCACCCTTCAGATACTGAGGTACATTGTGCATTTTAAGAACCTCAGGGCTGATAGGGTATGTCAGCTGTGGTGTATGGTGGTGGGGTTTTGTTTGGGATTTTTTTGCTTGTTTTGTTCCTATTTTTTCCTTCCCCCCTCCTTTTTTCCGCTCTTTCACATTAACTTTGCTTCTTGGTCGAATGCCTTTCCTGTAATGGCTAAACTTTCTAGTCATTTTGTCTGATAGAGCTTGTTGGTCTCTCCAGTGGAGTTAGTAGAAATGTGTCCCAACCTCAGCTGTTTCTATGGTAAGCTGAGCTTTTTGTCTTAATTAAGACAGACTGCTCTTGAGCTGAGAATCTGGCTGAGGTGTGAACAAATCCAGCTTTTTGTGCTAAAGAAACAGCAACATCTGGCTGTTAGCAGACAGGTGGATTAGTGATGGATTTGGCTGTCAGCAGGATTTACCAGATGTGTTTGTTAGTCTGGTTTGGCTGTGTTAACCTTCTAACTTCAGGGGAAAAAGGAGAGAGAGCAATGAACAGTTCTTGTGTGTGCATGAACAGGTCTTGTACCTTAAGTAATAGGTAGAAGCTCTCTGAACTGTTGTATCATGATTGTATGCTTACAGTCGTAGTGCGAGCAGCTGTGTTTATTTATTAATAATTTAAATTTGCCTCCTTTCAGTTGAAAACCTTGCCCTTTTAAAATGAATAACCATTTTTTTAATATAGGTGTTACTTGTGTCCCAGTGGTTTCTATTTATGGAACACAATATAGTGGGGGGTGAACACAATTTTTCATCATTGTTTTTGATTTGATTTTTTGTTAATGCTCTCCTGGGTAGGAGGAGAGGTCTTCTTGGGGTGTGGGTTACAGGGTACTGTAAGGCCAATCTAGTAAAACAAGGTCCATGTCCATGGTGCACAGATCTGAGCCTGACATAAGCACAGCCAGCATAATGATACATGCCATGAGTTTGTCTGTCATTGTGTAGCAAATGTGGCATAGAATCATAGAAATTCTCAAGCTGAAAGGAACTCCTAAGAGTCATTAAGACCAACTGCCTGCTCTACACAGGGCTACCTAAAACTAAATCATATAATTCAAAGTGTTGTCCAGATTCTTCTTGAACTCTGACAGGTTTGATGCCATGGCTATCCCTGGGGTGATGATCAACTGTCAGTGAAGGACCTTTTTCCTAAGGTCCAATCTAAACTTCCTCCAGTGCTGCTTCATTCCATCTCCTTGTGTCCTAATGAGAGTGATGAGATGCAACTGAAGGATAACTAAATATTAAACATGAACTTGAAAACAGAAAACAAACCAGAGTTTGGAAATTTACTATCAAGAAAGTTGTCATAGCTGTACATATGCTTCTGTTTATACAAAAACCAGGATTAAAATATACTAAAATGTATGTAAATTTCTGAAAGTGGGATACAAAGAAGATAGAGACAGACTCCACTCAGTAGTGCCTAGTATCCAGGGTCAGTGTGCGCAAACCGGAACACAAGAGATTTATTCTGAGTGTTTTCACTGTGTTGGTGGTCAAGAACCAGCACAGATTGCTCTGGACTTTTGCAAGGTCACGATCTTGGGAGGTCCTCAGAAGCCACCTGGATGCACTCCTTGGCAAGCTGGTTTTAGGTGACCCTTCTTCATCAGGGAAATGCAACCAGGCAACCTCCAGAGTTCCCTTCAAACCTCGACCTTTCTGTGAAAATTCAAGCCCATTCTATCCATAGGGCTAAATAAAGGATGAATAATTGTATCAGAAAAGTTACAGGAGTCAATATGTTATTATCAGAGAACTTTGACATTGGTTGAGTGTTGAGGTAGGTGTCAAAGGTAAGTTAAGGCTTAAAAGAATATTCAGCTTTTTTTTTTAAAGTGATCTTACTGATAGATCTGTATGTGACAATAGGTGACTAGACTGCAAAACTTCTGGTCCTTGTGGTCTTATAATGCACTAAGTTCACCTGATTGTAATGAGTCTTCATCTAATTGCTTTGTGATCAGTTATGGGTTTTTTTCTGTCTTTGGGGATACATTTGTCTTTTTTCAGTCTGCTTTTCTGTCACAGTTTTGCAAAAAGCAAAATAAAATGTTTAAGCTGGGAAGAAAAGCTGAACTGATAGAAGCCATCTGGGTAGACAACTTCTATTAGTAAAACACCCACCTAACTATGTTTTTGTTATTAAGATTGCTATATGCAGTTACAATATAAATGTCTGTTTATATTTCATATTGACTAGGAGTGGATGCACTGTTCTGTAGAACAACATCCGACTTTGCAGTTGAATACCCAGACTTTCTTTTAGGTCTTAGAGTTCAATCCATCCCACTAGCATTCTTTGTTTGATCTATATTAATTCTGTATCAAATGTTTTGCAGTAGGATGTAAAGCATTTAATTTTGTATTTTTTAACGTTATATGCAACGTTAGGAATGAAAGTGTATCTCATTTAGGTGTATAAATTCTGACTTGTTACAAAACTAAGTTTGTATTGGTTGATCATTGTGCAATTTTACATGTAATTTTGCTTTTGTGGTAGCATACTAGTATTTATTATTATTATTTTAGTTTATTTGCTTATTTTATTTATTTTTAGTATTTTATTTTGTTTTTTTCAGTATTCTTTGTGTTGGTTTTTTTTTACTTGGGGGGATATTTGTTTAATTCTTACCAAAACCCCTCAAAACAAAACAAAAAACCAACAAGGTTTCATGCTAAGACTCAATAAGGCACTCTTAACCAAATAAATGATATGCTAAAATAATACCAACTGTTGTTTCCTCCCAAGGGGCAACATAGAGGTTAAACTTGATTTGTGCCTGATGTGTGTGTTGTAGTTGTCTTCCACTTCCTGTTATGTTCCCCTTATTTTCCTCATGGCTTCCATGGCATTCTTGAGTGGGATTTTTCTCCACTTGAGTATTACAGCTGTTAATCATTTGAAATTATGTAATGCAAGGTATCTGAGGTTTCTATGACTGCTTTTTGTTACTTTGTCTTGAAAATAGTTAATGTAAAGGAAAATAATAATTCCTTCCTCTTTTCCCCCATTCTTTTCTAGCAGTTGGAGGAAGGAAACAAATAATTCCTGCCTTACTAAATCTTAAAAGTAACTTCCCAGATAAAATACGGCTGTGTCAATAGTATGACCCTAAACCAGAAATATTGTGGAATTTTTATACCTAGACTGGTTGTCAGTTCTTCTCTTCTTTCAGAATACCAGCCTAAGAACTTACAGTGTTTCTGGTGATTCTGGGAAAAGAATGTTTTGTGGTGTTCATGTTCTGCTTTTTGAACATACCATATGAAAGCAAGGGGCTAATCTCCGTATACTGATCAAGTTGTACACTATTCTGTTTGGATATTTTGTTTCAGATACTGATGAGAAGATAATTCTTATATTTTCATTTGAAAACTGGAAGTCTGCCTCTCATGATCAGTTTTTCTTCACTGGGCAATTTATCTTCGACCTTTTTTCTTATGGTCAAAATTTTTTCTATTTTCTTTGGGTGTGATCTCCTGGTATTCGTATGATTTCTGCTGATTTCTGCCTCTTTTCTATTAATCCTCCTGACAGTCTCTTCTTGTCGCCTCTGTGCACATGCTTCATGTAATAGATATCATGGGTGCTTCTCCCAGTTTATATTACCTGCCTGATAGGTGCTGGTGGCTGCACAGAGAATTCCAAGCAGGTTCTTGTCAGTACCTTAAAATGGGTATTCGCTGTTGAAGTTTGGGGTTTGTGTGGGTTGGCTTGCTTGTTTGTTTGTTCCACAGAATCACAGAATGGGTCAGGTTGGAAGGGATCCCAGTGGGTCATCTGGTCCAACCTCTCTGCTCACAAGCAGGGTTCCCCTAGATCACCATTGCACAGGATTGTGTCCAGATAGTGTTGGAGTATCTTCAGTGAGGAGAGGAGGTTCTTGAATTAAGTTGTTTTAGAATTAATGCTGCAGAGAAAAATAACCATGAGACTATACTTGGACCTAGGCATTGGACCCCTCTTTTGACCCCTCTTGGTTTCCCCTTACAGTCTGATTTTTTTTTCCAGAGTAAGAGCGTATATTCTTGTTTAGATGTTCATATGAAATCTTTATATTTGCAAACATTTTTGTTTCTCCAAACTTTCCTTTAAGTGTTTTGCTGAATGACAATCTCATCCATCTCTGCATCCATCTGTCTGTGATTTCCAGTTTAATGCTTCCATAATAAGTGATATTTAGTGCAAGGAAAGTGCTAATTGTTTTATCACAGATGAACTGAACATGAACTGTCCCAGAGTAATATGATAAACCTAGAAGCTATATTTATCTGTGTTTTTGAAATTCTGACTTCAGCATGCAGATTTTTTTCTTAAGCTCTTAAAATATTATTGATATCAAACTAGTGCAGCTCTAGTGGTAGTATTATTACTTTTTTTGCTCTGCATTATTAATGGGAGGGCTGCTTTTATTTTCTTGCAGCATACTTTAATTTTTAAAGTTAGCTTAAGTTTTTTTAAATTGAAGGGTACTGCACCTTAGTTTTTAAATACCTTGAAAAAGCTTTACATTCCACAATGGTCCATGAATTCTTGGATAGTGCTCATGTAGTTGCTTTGGTTTGAAAACGTGAGGTTAGTAAGTGTTCACACAATAACTTCTGATTAGATACCTGTTACCAGGTGTCACAGGAAAATTTTACCTGTCATTTCTTTGAAAAAGGGTATTCAGCTGACTTCACAGGATACTTAAGTAACTTCTTTCTTTACAGTCATTCCTATACAGCAGTACTTTATCCTTTCTGATTCTAGCTACTGAAGTGCAAATTTCTTTTAGTTTTTGGTTTTTTGTCAGTTTTTTTATTTATTTTGTAGTTTGATTTTTATTGTTAAGCTTATTTACAGGAGATATCTCCATTTGTCTGTCTTTATTTTTGTACTTCCTGGTCTTTGTGGTAGAACTGTCCTGTTTTGGGGGCTCTAATAACTACTTACAACTTTACTAATTAGTTGTTGGAGTTTACTTAGTAGTATAAAAACTTTTCTTGCACCCCAATCAAGGGTAGAAAAGCTTCAAGCTTATTTTTGTTCCTTTGGCATGGGCATTGCCTGTAACCCCCCTGTTGGAGTTGTGTACACCACCAAATCACTTCTGTTTGAACATTCGGAAGACTGGTCATAGTTTGTCTTTTCATAAGATTTTGTTTAGTATGGTTGCATAATGTGACCACCTAAGGAATGTTTTCCCTAGTACTTGGCTAACTGACAAATATATTGCAGATGTCTATTTCATTAAAATCATATTTAGTCAGTCTACAGTCTTCTTTCTCTGTCAGATTTTTTTTACTATCGCCTTCCAGTTTTCATCTCTTTGTAATTTCTTTTCCTGCAGCCATGCACAGAAATAAGCCATTTTAATTCCTACAGTCCCTTTTACTTAGTCTTGAGTAGAAGTATGAAAGCAGAGATCCCACATTAATAAGTCAGTTTTATTTTTCTTTAGGTTGTTGAATAGTTTAATGGTGAATTCTTCTATATAGTTTCTAATATTTTTTTTTAAACCAAGTGTGTTTCAGTGAAAATACTGTTTCATAAATGGCAGGAAAAAAGAGACAGTTTTATTAAAAGAAAAATGACAACAATAACATCTGGAAAAATGCTGAAACTTAAAGTTGGGTCACTTAAATTTTGTGGAAGCTGCAAGTGTTTGCAACACCACTGGAGAGAGCTGTGTGCTGAGATAAGGTCGTACTGAATACTTTCTACTTACTAAACCTTTAGGAGGCTTTCTTTAATGAAGTTTGAAAAAAATCTTATCAGTGGAAGTGGGGACTTGCCTGGGATCATTTGCTAATTGATTGCAACTCTGTTTAAGTTGCTGGAGACCCTTTCGTGCGCATGTGCTGATTTTGGTATCATGTCTTAATCTTTTCTTCTTTGTTATTTTCCTGAATCTTCCAAATCCTCTCTACATTATGATGATGATGTCTCTTCTTGCACAGTTACCACCTGCACATCTTTTAATTTTCCACAAAGTGCTGACTTGATATGTTAATAAAAAAACTTAAAGCGCTTCGCTGTATTTTCTAGTGTAAGTTTGAAAAAGTATTTCCTAATTTAAACAGGTATTATTACTTTGTATGATTGTCAAAGAACTGCCATTAATGGCATTCTGTAATGAAACCCAGTACTCTTTATGTCATTTGTTGGACTGAGAGTGTTACTTTCACCTTACAATTTGGGTCTTCGTTCCAGAAGACATTTGATTAGTGGCTTCTGTAAGTTCTTCCTATATCAGTCCTTACTATGCTGCCTTACAGAAATGGGAAGCTAGCATTTTATTGATATTCTGGATAATATGAGTATTTTGATTTAATGGTAGTTAAATAAACAGTATAACGGGATACATTTCTAAAAGAGGATGAAAAATATTAGTCTAGTCATTATACCTGAATCAGTATGAAAAATGACCAGGATTTACATAAGCACCCTTGGTCCAACATACTAAAGTTTTCTGTTTTATTCAACAGCAGAAAATTAACTGCCAAATGTCATCTTGGAGTGGCTTTTTACAGCCAAGTTATAACTTCTTAGCAGTGGATACATTATGGAATTAGATTTAGTTTAGTGGCAGTTGGATGATGCCAGTCTCTAACACCTAAGTCACTTCTCACCTTGATCAGTTGCTGTCAGTCAGCTCTGTGCCAGCAGGAATTTACCAGGAGGTAAAGAATTTCTGTAAATTACTTAAATTGTTATATTATCTGTGTTTTATTAATAATACTGATTGAAGTAGAAAGATGCCTGCTTCTTCCACTTTGTTGCTGAGTAATTTCTTATTGATATCTTGTTGAATCTTTTGTGGTAATTATGTCTGGACAAATTTTTTCACGTGTCCTGTGTTGAAACAAAGAGTGATCTTCAAGCACTTGTCATGGTTTATATTAATTCATAGAGGGATGCTACCCTGTATGGAGCGTGCAAAAATAAAAAAAATGTAAATGTATAAATAATAAAAAGAAATTACAAACTGTGTGTTGAAAAAGAAATAGGGCTTTAGAGTGAAATCTGTAGTGTGATTTATGAGATGGAAAAGGTTTTGCTTCCTTGCATTATCCCATGAGATAATTTAGGAAAATGTTTTTGCATCTCCTAAACTGTTTTAGTGTTGTTGATGGAATGGCCTGTGACAGTGAGAGGCCACTGGTCATCCTGCTTCGTTGTGGAGAAAGTGTTGATGAATGTTTGCCAGTCCTTTTTTTGGCTACACTTTATTGTGGGAATAATGCGAACTGTAGAAATGCATATTTAGTTCTTTACACATTCAAATTCTTTTCTGTGCCAACCACTTACTAAATTCACTTGAGCTTCTAATACCTTTGTGAATATGAAGACAGTGTTATTCTCACTGGCACATTGAAAAATGTCTTTCAAACATAGATTTAAAAGTATATTTATTAGTCTACATAAATTTGATGTGTATTTTCTTGGATTTTATATAGATTATTTTAAAATCATCTCAAAAATAGTTATATAGATAATTATGTATATTCAGTGAAAGTTCTGAAAAATAATAATGATGATATAATTTGCTAAGTTCATCATTGTTTCTGGTGATCTTCTAAGTCCTCATGTTTGGATTCTGGATTTTAAAGAGGAAGTGATAGTAATTCAGGAGACAGACTTGAAGGAATATAAGGCTGATTTGCTAAAGTCTGCTTCATCACTTGGGTAAGACTTCTACAAAACTATCTGGAGGATGAGGATTTAAACACATGTATAGATCTCTGGAAAGTCGCTGTTGACACATGATGACTTCATGTGTGTTAAGGCACAGTTTGCTTAATGATTAGCACAGTTAATTAAATTGCCATAGGCAATGTAAACTGTCAGCCAAACAAAATACAATTAAATGGAGTGTGGTTTAAGTCTTCCAGTTAGATCATTGACTTAACATCCTTTAATGATATTTATTGACCTATGAAGTATATTTGCATAGGTACTTAATATGCAAGATATCAATCCATGTTTTATTTGCATAATCACAATCCATATTTTAAAGTTTTGAACAAGTAGTATATGTGAAGTTGAGCTGTTCATAGAGTTATCTACTATATAGAAAACATCTGAATGTTTTAATAATATAATGACCAGTAGACTTATCTGGAACTGAGTAGCAATTGGATGCTGCTGATTATGTACAGAACTCGTGTGGTTTATTTATTTGATCTTGACTAAATTTTGGCCTTGGTACTTATTACTAATTAACTCTGTTTAGATTAATGGATTGTTACCATTTGTGGTCTGGCTGATTATCATAGTTTTACATTATATGTGATCTTTTGGTTTTTGTCACAAGAGGTGAATGACTTTTTAATCCATCCAATAAATGTACCTTCCACTTTTGGTCGTTTTTCCATGCTTTAGTTTTCCTGTTGTCATTGCACGAAGAGTATGCGTTTTGTCATATTTCTTTTCTCTGTACTAGTTTCTTCCACCCCACCTCCCTTATAACTTAGTTTTTAATTTGTCATGCTATTTTATGCATACTATTTTTCAATATACTTCTACAGACTTGCTCTTCGTTCCTGACTTTAGGTCTTTGAGAAATTATAATTGCAGTGTTGCTTCTGTGTTGAAAGAAGTAGTTCCTAGATATCTTGAGTCTTACTGTATCATCTCCTTCTGTACAAAGAGTAGGGTTGGTATTTTAAATGCTCTATTAGCTTAAAATAGATTTATTTTCTTCATAGTTTTTGAAGACTTAACTTACAGTACTGTTTAATATAACTGAAAAAAACAATGCCTGATCGAATCATGATTTTTACTATTTGTTAGGACTGGAATTTGTTTATTAAGTATTCAAGTCTCTTGTGACATCTATCCTCATATAACAGCAGAAACAGTGTGCATCCTGAAGTTTAGTTTGTGTGTTTGGATTATGCATGGCACAAAGCATTTCATGGTCTGAAGTGTTTTCTTTCCTTAAGAAAGGCATCTATATGAACTTTTTCCTTCTTCATAGAATTGTTAAGGTTGGAAAAGACCTCTAAGATTGTTGTCCAGCTGTTAACCCAGAACCACTGTGTTCTCCACTAAACCACATCCCCAAGTGCTACATCCACTTACCTTTTAAGCCCTGCAAGGGATGGTGATTCTACAGCTTCCCTGGGAAACCTGTTTCAATGCCTGACCACTCTTCTGGTGAAGAAATCTTTCCTAATGTGAAATTTAAACCTCCCCTGATGCAAATTGAGGCCATTTCCTCTTGTGTTGTCATACATTACTTGGGAGAAAAGACCAATCCCTACCTTACCACACCTTTTTTCTGGTAGCTGTTGAGAGCAGTGAGGTCCCTGCTGAATCTCCTCCAAGCTAAACTACCCCAGCTCCCTCAGCCTTTTCTTGTAAGACTTGTGCTCTTTTCCTTCAGATGGTGTATACGGAATAATACTGGATTTTTGAAAACATGGTGGAGAACTTTGAAAGTTTCATTTGTTAGAAAAAAAATAAATAATAGAAATGGTCAGCTGAGTCTGTTGACTCTCAAAGATGCTTTCAAAGAATTTTGTTCTTTCCAACTGCTTGTCATCTTAGACTGTTTTCTTTTGCAATACCCTGGATCTCTAAAAAAGAATTTTAAAAGCTTCTTGAAATTCAGTCATTGGTATCACATCACTGGCTTATGGATTTTCATTTTCAACATATTGTAGATACAGTTGGCCTTGAGGCTGTTGTTCTTAACTGTTACTGTCTTCTTTTTCCATGACAGAATTTCACTGAAATAGCTGATGTATCTGTGACGTGAAATCAGAGACTTGCATTTGGTTAAAATCACCAAAATACCCTCCCCTCCTGCCCCCCAGAATAAAATCCTAGATTCTACTAAGTGTTCAACACAGATTATTTTGATAAAGCTAGGTATGCACGTCTATATTGGCAGTCCAGAAGAAGAGGGACTTCTAGCAGTGGAATGTGACGAAGTTTTATTTAGATAATTGTTGAAGTTATAACTGTTGTACAAGGGGATTGCTTAGCATTGAAATTTTTTTTAATGATAGGCTTTGTTTTCTGCTGTTTCTTTTTGTTTCAATGGTTTTTGTTTCTCTCAGTTTTAGAAGGTTTACAATGCTTTGTGTTCTATTTATTAGAACATTTTTAGAATTATTTTTGACCCTCTAAGACTAGATGTATTAATTCTGTAGAAAATCAAGTCCTATTTTTTTTCTTCTGTACTTCTGAGAGGGATAAGCTGTATCCTGTCTCTAACCTTGGCTGGCTGTTAGGTGCTAACACTGCTGCTCTCTCTCTCATTGCTTGATGGAATAGGGAAGGAAATAAGACAAAAAAGCTCATGGATGAAGATAAATATAGGGAGATTGCTTTCATTCTTCACTAACCTTGGTGTCTCCAGGGTTGTTGAATATTTTTCTCACCTTTCTTCCTAGTAACTGCTGTGTAGCATCTTTTGTCAGTTCTTAAATACGTTATCAAGAGGCGCTGCTAGTGTCGCTGATGGCTCGACTTTGGCAAGGGATGAGTCCATTTTGGAGCTGTCTGGATCTAGTTCTGTTGTTTGCTGAGAGAGAAATCCCTGGTCTCTTCCCACAGGGGCCATCCCTTCAGCCTAACCCACTACCAAAACCTTGCCACATAAACACAATACAGATGTTCAGTTTCATCCAGACCTTGGATGCCACTGAAGCTTGAAAGCTTGGTTGCGTGGCTGTTGGACATATTGGCTGCACAGTTCAGCTTGACTGTAATGTATGAGTTTCAGTCTTTGAATTATTTCAAAATGTGCTCCAAATGGGACTAAGTCTCCATGTTCTAATCAAGTTTCCATTGCATTTGATCTGATCTGACAGCTATCCACCACTGGAAAATGGAGTTTTTTTCCCCAGTTCCCTTAGTTCCTGTTCTTTCCCTTGTGTTAGCTTTGATGCTTGTCACATGCTTTTCAAAAACAATTAGGCTTGTTTTTTGAATTGGTAAGTTTGATTGGTCCAACAAAGCATCTGATGCTTTTGTACATTCTCAGATTCAGGAGAACAAGGCTCCCTTCTGCTGTGATGAGCTGTTAAAATGAATTTAGCTATAATATATGACATCATCCCATCTGAAAGGTAGAACATAATATCTATGTCAAATGGCAAGAAGAGTGAACTTAAAATTTCTGTGTGCTTTTGAGGAGTCCTAGACTTACTGTCATGACAGTTCATTAAAGAAGTATAATGAGAATAAAAGTGACATCATATTTTAGTGTTAGGAAAAGTTACTTCAATGAGTTTTGTTTCCTCCCAACTTTGTAATTGTCAATTTTTACTACAACTGCAAGGATGTGGCGCTGTTCCACTGCTGCGTATATGTAGGTGCAGAGAAGATGACAGAAGCTGAGTTGACTTTTGTGTATCTATTGAAATACATTGCATGTCATGCCTGTTGAATGAGATCTGATTATGTTTGTTCTACTCATGTTTTTTTTATTTACAAAAATAAAATGTGGTGTATGTGTTCTTTGAAAAAAAAAATTAAAGCTGATGTTAGCTTTTTGTTTGGTAAAAGATTAGGTGAAGATGAAGCAAAATCTTTAACTTCAGTTGTTTTAATGAAATATGAAGAATACAAAGCATGTTGATATGTTTTGGAGGAGTTGGGTAGATGAATACATTTCAAGTTTTAATTCTCCTTCAGTGTAGAATGACCTTGGCTTGGGGTCCAGTAAGTTTTAATTATGGCTGTTATGGAACATGCTGCTAGCTGATCTCTTCTTGTGGATTCTGGCAGATTTTTATTTCTGGTGTTATAGTTCCAAGAAATTCAAAGTATATATGATTCTTGTATAGGAGGTCTGTAGGAAGAAAATACCTTATTTGGAATTCACAGTTCAGAACAGTCATGACTTCTAGAAGTGGATCATACTTCTAGCTAAGTAAATAAAAATACCAAGACAATGACAATTTTTTTTCTTTTGTTATATTCTTAATTTGTAACTGCCCTGGTATAGTCTCTTTCTATAATCCTGATTGTCCCCACACATGCCATCTAGATTTTTTCACCATCTTTTGTATTGATTAGTTTTATGTAAGTAAAAATTTTAGTTCAGCTTCCTTCTCTGCAGCAATGAAACTGCATAACTTAGAGTGGATTACATGGTAGTCTGTATTTGCATCAGTTTAAAGGGACTGAGAAACCAAGTAACTGAGTTGTGCTCCTAGTTAGAATTTAGGAAGAAGATACCATTGCTAATCTGCAGTCTTTCACTTGAAAACTTGTCTTTAATGGCATAGAGGAAGGAATTGTATTTGGTCTGCTCTATTTCTGTCTCTTATTCCATTCTTTATCTATCTGCTTCTCTATCTACAAGTAATGTGTAACGATTAACATCACTGGTATTTAGACTTTTTGGAAAATTGCATTTTCCAAAAGAGTAAAGAGAATGCAAAGTCCACTTCAGATGTCTGAATACCCAACCTAGCTAGAATCTAGTATTATTACCAAGAGGTAGAAGCATATCATACAGTACAGTAAGAATCTTGATTGCCTCTCCTTAGTGTGAAGATCAAATACATTCTGGAATGAGGATTTTTAGCTTTTTTCTGATGTATACTTCTTGAAAGCTTTATTGTGTCTTAGGACAATCTACCTGGATATCAAAACTGTTGATGTCTCCCGCAGTATAGATTACTGAAACCAGTCAAAATATTGTCGTTTTTGTATGGATTTGTTGGTATATTTGTAGTTGGATTTTGTTTGTCAAAGCGGGACAGATATGGTTAAACATGAACTAGTTAAACAACAGTCTTGTTAATTTCTTTCCACAGTTCTAAAACCGTGAAATCATGGCTCATTCAAAGACGAGAGCCAATGATGGAAAAATCACATATCCTCCAGGAGTCAAAGAAATCTCTGATAAAATATCTAAAGAAGAGATGGTGAGAAGGCTAAAGGTTAGTAAACAATTGCTTGCAGACTAAAGTTTCTTGTAAAAGATGTTCAGTGATCCTATTACTATATTTTATATCTGAAAGGGTTTGGTTTTTCCTTTGGGCTTTACTATTTCTATGTGTAGAAAGAGAAACTTTGCTCTTGTGCCTTCTCTTCTACCTCTTTCTTGGAATGACTTGTTCAGAAAAGTTTTAAATGCATTTAAAAATCACAAGTAGAAATGAGCTGCATTAATTTCAAATGCTACTTAAATTTTATTTCAGCTACTTTCATTATTTTTTTATTATATTTTTTATTATATTTTTTTTAATGAAAGTTAGTACTTTCATTATTTTCCAGTATTTTCCACTCTAAATGAAAGTCATAAATTTGGCAATAATTTGGATACCTCTCAATGCATTCATTTTATGTCTTTGTGCTCTTTGGTTTGTTTATAAAAACCTTTATCCTCATTGTTTTAGCCTGTAATGTGATGAAGGTAGTCTTTGTTATACTTTAGTCTATATACTTTGAGTATGCTTACATTCTTTGATGTATTTCTGTCTTGAATTTCTTGACCACTTTGTCTGGCCTAAGTGTACAGGAAGGTTGGACAGATTTGGAATCTAATTTTGTTACTACTGTTCTGTATCTACCCCTTTACTCTCACAAAAAGGCAGGCCTGTATTGTCCAGAGGGAATGCCTGCAGCTTGGGCTTGCCCTGTGAAACTGGAGGGAACAGATGTAGGAGAGGAACCTTAAGTATTCTAACAGATGGAAGAGCTTAATTCGGAGTTTTTCTGAAGTTTTAAGGCAGTTGGAACTATGGGTAAATTAACAAAACCCAATAAAATCCCAGAATACAAGGATTGCTTCTCTTCTTCTTCTCAGTAACCTGTCTAGGCTTTGGGATTTTGGTTGATGGACTTCAGTGAGTATGTTGCATTCTATGATGCTGAATAAAAGACAACATTTATAACTTTACACATGAGTGATTTCTAAGAGAATGAATTCTTTGTTAGCATTTGCAGATTTTTTTCAGCTTGTGGAATTGCAGCACCACAGTTCTTACTAATCCTTTTCCTCCTATATCTGAATTTCATTTTTGGCCTTGAATGTCTAATTCCTTCTGTCATCTTGATTTTTCTTGCAGAATAAGAGGACTTTGTAAGATGTCTTGTGTTTCTTGTGGGCTGTTTATTCTGGCTGTGCATTTGTTGGTGCTCAGGCAGGGGAAAAAAATGCACAGTGTTTCTTTTATAACAGGTTGGATGATCCATGCTACACCAGAAGTGTACAGAACTTCAGTATAAACACAGTTGCAGGTGCTAAAGAACAATAGTTGATAAATGAGCGAACTGTTAGCCTCTTGATTTCTCTGACTGCCCAGTTCACATAATTATTAGGGAAAAAGCACGTTTCTGTGCACAAGCAGACATTCTGTTGTTTGTTGATAACAATATATTAATATAAATGCAAATTACTGGGAAATCTGAGAATAAAATGGAAAATATGCAGAGTGAATTTCTGTATTAGCATGTTACCTCAGAAAATTTATGCATATTGAATTGATGCCCTCTTGAAGTTTATAATAGATTTGGAAAGGAGATAAAAACTAAATGGTGACAGTTGTGAACTAGCACTGAAGACAGAAAGAAGGTGATAAACACTTGGAAATTATGAATACTGTGGGAAAAGCATTTTTCCACAGTTTCTTTTAATACACAAGAACCAAGTAATCATCTCACTATTTTAGACCAGCAGTCTATTAATACACTTTTCTGCAAGTTTTATACAAGTAAATTCCAAAGCTGTTTTCCATAGAATGATGTAGTAAAAATTAAATGGGTTAAGAAATATGTTTCGCATCTGGAAGATGAAGCTCCAGGAGTATAAATCATGGTGGTCTGGGTGTGATTTCAGACTCCAGAGTCTTCTAACCTATTGCTTTGCAGGAACCTGGAAAACTATGCTAAGATGACTAGCTTGTTTTCCTTTGTTTTTCCTTAAACACTGTGATGGATTGCTCTGCAGACAGGATGACTGATCTTTGTTGTCCTGACTTGTACAGATGTTCACATTATCAGGGAAAAACCACTAATGGTTCATTTCCAGAGTAGAAAAAACCCATACTTGTTGCAAGAAGCATGAAAAGACTACTTTTCATAGAAATGAAAAGAATTCTGACTTCTAAGTTACTTGAATTAGTGTGTTAGGGCACCAGGGCACTTCACATGGTTCATCTTGTGTGTGACTGGGGAGTACTTCATTTTTCTTGCAGTGAAAGTTGTGTCTGCATAATCTGCTGATTTTCTGTGCCTTTTTGTAAAAGGTTCTCCTATGTTTGAAAACTTAACAGCATCTGTGATCCTAATTATGCAGAAGTTTGGGGTTTTTTTTAAAGTTGGGCTTGTTGTTCCCTTACCAGTTATAGCAATTCTTTTTGGAGGGGGAAAAACCCAAACAAACAAAAAACTATAGCAAAGTAAAGTGTTTTGCAGTGTTACAGGATTCTAGGACATGGCATTATTATTCTTTGAATAATATCTCTTCCTCCACTGAAGAAATAGATGGGAGTTTTGGCTTTAATTCTCAGGATTGTGTAACTAAGTCTGTAGTTTCATTTTGTTAATTTTACAACAGTTGAACTCCTTAAAATAGCTCTCCCTTTCTGAGTCAGATAGGGAGTTGGAAAAGGACATAATTACTTTGTTATGTCAATACATTTCTCTCCTTCAGAAAGTTTTTTAAATGTAAGAATTCTCACCAACTAGCACTTACTAAATATAGCTTTTCCTGCTTCTGTTTTATTTAACATGTTAAATATTTGGTGTCCCAGACTGCTTTTCCTTCCTAACTTCAGTAACTGAATCCTAATAATCTTAGTGGTCATTTTAGTCTTGTTGGACAGCATCCATGCTGCTGAGCTGCCTGGATTTAAGTGCATTTGCTGAAAGTGTGTGCACTGCTTTGGGACAGTGTAGGGAATAGAACTTTCCTCAGAGAAGTAGTAGGCAAAAACCTGAAACTGAGAGAGAATAGAAGGAAAAAAAATCATGGCTGAGTAGTTGAGAGAGACAATTTTTTTTTTTTTAATTTTTAAGTGAATGGCAGTAACATTCTGTTGCATGTAACATGCTGTTGCACTTCCTTAATCGTCCAGTTTGATTATATGGTTTCTCAAAAAGATTTGGGAAGTCTACAACTAGGCTTTCAGTAGTTCTGTTGAGACTGAGGCTTGGGATAGTTGATAGAGGATTTGGCCAGGTCTTTCCTGTGCCCTGAAAAATGAAAACACTGGTTGCTCTAGTAAGTACTACTGCATAGCTAATAATGCTTCTGGCAGGAGTTGCACAAAACCAGAAAAAGTAACTTTTAGTAAAGATTCTGTTACACAGAGTATTTAATTTTATGTACTAATGTGTGTCTGTCTATTTAGATGGTTGTGAAAACTTTCATGGATATGGACCAGGACTCAGAAGAGGAAAAGGAGCTCTACTTAAATCTTGCTTTACATCTTGCTTCAGATTTTTTCCTCAAACATCCTGATAAGGATGTACGTTTGTTGGTAGCATGTTGTCTTGCTGATATTTTCAGAATTTATGCCCCTGAAGCTCCATACACTTCACCGGATAAACTGAAGGTAAATTAAATTAATCTCTTTTTTCACACCAGGTTTTTACACTCAGTGATTAATATAATTGGTTATGACTGCTTTTTCCTTCCTTTTATTCTTGTTCAGCCTAAACAGTGCAAAGTTTTCACTTGATTTTGGGATATGATTGGTCAAGTCAATTGTCCATGACATAAAGGGCTATACAGTACATCTTCCAATAACTTGCAGAGTTTTGGATTTGTATGGAAAATAATTATTTTACTGAACTGTTTTTGGGATTTGCAGGTTATTTTACTTTAGATATATTGATTATATGTATAGTTTTTATCACAATCTCTCGCAAGATACCTAATACCTTCACTCGGAAAAATACCCTCGCATCTCCAATTAAACTACCAAGAAGCTGGTACTTGTATATTTATAGATAAAGGTTCTATTGAAACAAAGATAAAGTACTTTTGTACAGAGTTTAAGGATTTTTGATGTGATGTGGAAAATTCTGCAATTACAAACATCATTGATCCCACTAGATGGAGATGGTTGTTAGAGAAATGTCAGGTTTGAAAAGGAAGTACAGATCTGACTCATTTGTTTCAGAAAAAGAAATTACATTGTTTTGTGGTTTTTCTTTTTACTTTTTAAAGTAGAAATCTTAGTTCCCAACTCTCAAAATCAAACTGTTTCCCAAGGGCAGTCAGAGTCTAGAGTAATAAACTGAGTTTTGGAGGAAATCTGCAAAAAACAGGTGAAATTGACACTGAAAAATGTGTGCTTTTTTGTCTCCCTGATTTAGGAGTGTGTATGGTCTTTTTTGTTTAGTTTGGTTTGGTCTTTATTTAATTTCACAGTAGGATGAAAATATGGTTTTGGTGGATGGTCTATATATTATCACTTAAGGGAAATCGCTCAATTTCTCATCTAGTGGTTGCACCAGTAGTGCTTCTTAATTAGGGAAACAGTGCAGTTTCAACTGCCATAGTACACCTTTTGTTAACAGACATACTGGAGAGATATCTAGGGATTTTTCTTAGTTCTGTTTTCTTAATTCTGAGTTAAGAATTATCAGAGGTAATCAGAGGTACAACATCTACTTACCTTACTTATTGATTGCACCATCTTCAACAGGGGATAAATATTATCTTTCTCTACTGTGTTATATTTAAGTCTAGTTTTCAGGTGTCCTGATTTCTGTTTCAGTTTTGAGTATGTTTTCATTTGTTTGTTAGGCTTAGAGCTTTAATTTCTCTCTTTCTCAGTTGGGCTAAGTTCCTCCTTAGAGTATTTGATCTACCAAATGCTAAGCTTCAGATTTCGTAGTGTACAATATTGGAAGATTTACAGTGCTGATCTCATACCTGAAATGTCAGAATACTACAACCACTACATGGACAGAGCTTGGAATGGCTGAGGGAATTCCACTGCCAGCACTGAGTTCTGTAATCTGTGGATTTCAGAATTCAGTTTCCTGGTTCAGTTTTCTAAACACATTTTGAGAAATAAAGAAAAGCCAAACAGTAGGGACCTTTGCCTAGGGCTGCTGGGGTAGATTTTTTGCAAACCCTTTTCCTCTGAACTCAGCTTTTGTGGTTGCAGGACAAGCTATCATAGAAATGTCGAAGAGTTCCCTCCACTTTATGACAGAGGTAAGAGGAAGAATGCTTCCTCTTGGGTTATATCTTGGCAGTATTTTTACCCAGTATGTAATATCAAATCCATACTGTGGCTGAGTCTATTCTTGTATGTTTTACACCAAAGTTAATTGCAAAGGGGAGTGCTGAAAAGGGTTCTTGAGAGGAAAAGGGTTAAATCTTAAGTTTTTGCCCTTGCTTCAGGTTCTGTGGATCTCTTTGTAACTTCCATATTGTGCAAGTGAGATGCTGAGGAAAGGGATAGGAATCTCAGGTTTCCCTCTTTTATGTGTATCATCAGTGTAAATCTCACATTCTTTGCTGATCTTTGAAAGATAATTGATAATAGGGATGGAAAAAGCCATGAATAGAATGAAAACAGAGCTGGAGTAGGTTTGCTCTGCTGGTTTCTCAAAACTTCTAAATTTGAGCCCTCCTTGGTATGTGTAAAGCCTAGAGCCCAAATCTAATTTTTTGGTGGGAAGATAATCTAATCACTTATATGTGTCAATTGAAAATTACTTGAACAGAAGGACTGTCTGCTTGCCTCTGCTGAAGTGTAGATGTTAAAAAGGGTATATGGTAGCAGAACTTGAGTTATCTGAAGGTGTTCTCTAGTGAGAGCCGTGGCTCTGATGATTACTGAAGCCATTTTGTAGTTAGTTGGCATCAAGACAGTGATCCACAAAAAAGAAAAAAAATTCACTGAAGTGTGAGCACTTCTGTATCTGAAGTCTAGATTCTAATACAGACTTGCTTTATGCAGTCTCATACGAAAACATATTGACCAGTTGTGAAATTATTGCAGTTGTTTGGCTGCAGCCAAAGTTTATTTTAGCCCATGTTTCGAATTTATAAATGCATGTTCAAGTAGTATGTTATGTGTGCTTAAAAAGGAAAAATGTACTTAAAAAAGGGAAAAGTATTTGGTTGTAGTACATTAGATACTGAAAATTAGTGAGTACTGCTGAGTTTAGTCTGTCTTGTTTTCTTTAAATAGGAATAGGAAAAAATAGTTTAGGAGTAAATGCTTACTTTTTCAAACTATGCTGTTACTTGAAGCATTCAGGTATTGGACTTAATGTATGCTATTCATTAGTGTCTGTAGTTATATACAGCCCAGCAATGAAAATTTTCTTTTGGAAAACTAGTAGGGTTTTTGAATCACATTCAGTAGGTAAGTATTTTATACTGAGCTGCGGAATAGAAAGTAAGATACTTGGTAAAATGAACTGATTGAGATTTACCTCTAAAAGTAAAGTTTAACAGAAATAATTAACATATAGAGCATGGGTTCTAAGATTAAGTAGTTTTTATGTTTGACATTGGTCTGTTTGTCACGTGCCCCCTTTCTTCTTCAGCTAATTCTTACTCTTCCTTGACACTCAGTTTGTATGTCTTCTAAACATAATAGAACCTTCCAGTGTACCTGTTTTCTATAAGACAGCATTCATTTTGGGACTGATGGCCTGCTAGGCACTAATTTTTAAAGGGGGGGTTCTTCAGATGAGCTTTTGCATGGGGACTGAATGCTCCTGAGTGGTTGGAAACCACTAGATGTGTCCTTTGTGTCTTTTGGTTTAAGTTCAGCTAAAGAGTCTAGACTGTGCGCTCTGTTAGGGATCTGAAGTATGAATAAGACAGTGACCCTTCTGATCATCCTTAACTCTTCAAAATCAGTTTCAAACCAAATTAAAACATGACTGTAGTTCTATCTCTGAACAGTGTGTTTGCTGTGCTCTTTTGCCAAGAGTTGATGTAATGTAATCTAGTACATGTAATCTAGTTCTTGATTTTACCTAGATCCACAGTAAGTGCTCAGCTTAATCATTAAGGCTGGATTTTGTGGTTATAGTGTTAGAAAAAAAAAAACGTATTCTTATCTTTTGTCTGTGTATTATTCTTGGGATACTTAGGGGAAATGGTAATTTTTAAAATGTTATAGAAAAGCCTTATAGATTATTTCAAGGATAGGCTTTCAGGATTAACAGTAAGGCTCTCTTGTATTTATTAAGGCAACTTTATACCTTTCGGAATTTATTTGATTTACAACTACATTGTTAGATGAAACAGCTATGGTTGAGGGTGTGAGGAATGTTTCTGGTGATACTTATTTGTAAATATTTTTATTTAATATAGTCATATTAATATAGTTGTAGCTGTGAATTTCCAGTTGTTAATTATCTGACTGTAAAAAAAAAAAAAGAAAAAAATTAAAAATATTCCTTCCTGTGTGTTTCCATTCTGTTCATAATTGACTATTTCTTCCTTGTAACCTGCTTCAATTTACTCCGTGTGAGACGTTTGGTGAAGGAGTCTTCTGGTGTGAAAGTTGATAGAGGAAACAGGAGGAAGTTGGTTTATTAGTTTTAGCAAGAGATGTTACCTGTGTCAGTATCTTGATGACTGAGAAATGCACAAACGATACGGAGTGAAGATATAATAATACTCTTTAAAGTAATATATATATATATATAATATGAAAATATATATGATAATACACTTTGAAGGAAAAATGTAGTTGCCTACTGCTATTTTCCCCTTCTTTTGAAACTCCATGTAATATGAAGTAAAACTATTAAATCTGTTGTACTGCTGAATAATCTCTTGTCTTCTGCAGCCAGACAGTTGCAGCTGTGTTTGTTGAGTGCTTTTCTTTCAAAATAAAAAACATTTGTTTCCTTAGGAAAAGGTTACTTTCTCAACCCTTTAAAGAAGCATGAAGTATTTTAAAATTACTCCTTGACATTTTCCATGATGTTTTTGTAGATGATCTTCTTTTGGATAGGGAAATAATGTCTCTCATTGCTGCATATTTTATAGTGACTAAATAGTACAAGTAAATTTAAAAGGTTAATTTTTTATTTTGAAGGTTTAATTGCAGTTGATAGAATAACTAGCACATCTTTCTTTACAGGATATATTTATGTTCATAACAAGGCAACTTAAAGGTTTGGAAGACACAAAAAGCCCCCAGTTTAATCGATACTTTTATTTGCTTGAGGTAAGGTTCATAACTTATTTCATAATAACTGTTAAATATAATCTTTCAATTTAATCTTGTATTAACTACTCCTTTTGTTTTTTCCCATTCCAACACAGAACATTGCTTGGGTCAAGTCCTATAACATATGCTTTGAATTAGAAGACAGCAATGAGATTTTTACACAGCTGTATAGAACGCTGTTTTCAGTAATAAAGTAAGTATTTTCACCTCAAATTACAGTATATTATTGAATGATTGAGGTCAGCAACTTCTAACATAGCTGTTCAGTGTGACTTTTAGCATTAATGACTGCAGTTTCATAATTTAGTTTAACTAAAGGTAGCAGAACTTTCGGTTTTTTCTGTTTTAATGAAACAAAACACACAGCACATCATCTTTTTTTCCTAAGAAACTTAGCTTTGGTTGTCATCTACTGCATTTATTTTATTATGTTCTTGAAATTGAATGGTGTAATATGCAATTCTAAGCAATTTGGAGGATTATTGGTGTAAAAACATGAGTCAGAAAGCAGTGGACACTAAAAGGTATTGCTAGAGGTAGAGGTTTGCCCTTTGCTCAAACCAGGTCAGCTTTGAGCAGATTGCCCAGAACTGTAGCCAGTTAGGTTTTGGGCATCTCCAAGGATGGAGAGGGTGTGCCCTCTTTGGGCAACCTTCTAGTGCTCAATCACCCTTTTATTTAAAATATTTTACATCTGAACGGTATGTCTTGTATTTCACCCTGTGCTCATTGCCTCTTGTTCTGTGACTGGATGCCACAGAGCGTGTGGTGTCAAGCCAGTCCTGCCCTGTCCTCTCTACTCTAAACATCAGGTATTTAACTTAATGATAAGTTCTTTCCTAAGCCATCTCTTTTCAAGGCTAAAAAAAAAATGTCAGCTCTCTCAGCCCCTCCTTCCATGAGAGCAGCTCTGGGCCCTTAATGATCTTCATGAACCTTTGCTGGACTGAGTCCAGGATGTGTGTGTCACTTTTGTGCTGGGAAACCCAGAACTGGACATGGCACTCCAGAGGAAGTCTTCCCAGTGCTGTGTAGAGCAGTGGGATATTCTGATACAATCTTTTCGTGGTAGGCACAGATACAGTCTTAGTGCAGTAGTGAATGAGGAGAGCATGAAATTTTAAGAATGATGGTATATGCAATCAGGGAATTGAAGTATTTTGATTTCTAAGAAAACTTGGGATTTGCTGATTTTATTCCTTGTTGTTTGGCATTACCACAGGGAATACTCTGAACAGAAGTTGTACTTTATATGGATATTACACTAAGAATTCTTGTTTTTAATTTCAGCAATGGTCATAACCAAAAAGTACACATGCACATGGTTGATCTAATGAGCTCTATCATTTGTGAGGGAGATACTGTGTCACAGGAACTTTTGGATACAGTGTTAGTTAATCTAGTGCCAGCACATAAGGTAAGATTTAGTGGTCTATATTTTGGTTTGTTCTATTGTTTTTTTTGTAATCATGATTTCTTGAATGTATATGTTCAGATATGTAGATCTAATTGAGAGAATGGCTGTAGCAAATGTCTCTGTATTATCTGGATTTCTTTTAGCAAACAAGTAATTTTAATAGACAGAAAATTCAGTCAAGTTTCATTGCTCTGATGTACTTGCCATAAGCAAAATATCAGTGGTCATAGTAATTTAAAAGGTTGAATGTCATATGAATTTAAACACAGGTTTTTTTATATCCCGTCAATGCTGGTAGAATGGAATAGAGAAGTTACATATATCCCTTGGAAAGTCTTTAATTCATGTAATGCAGTATCAACAGTTCAAACTAAGGTGCTGCCCTGAGTGGGAGGGAAAAGGTTGTTATGCCTGCTGATTTATAATTGGCTCTGTTGTATTTCAGAAGTGTTGGCTTGGTGTTATTGGTATGTTTCTGATGCAGCCATGGAATTAAAACTCTGCACAGAAATGATGGTTCCAGAAGAGCCCAAGGAATGGCTGTCTTACCTTAATGAATACTGTCATTTAAATAAAAAAGTCTCCTATAGATGAACTAAAGTAAAAACTTCAGAACTGTGCACATGTTGTGGTACTTAAATGTTTAAAAAGCTTGGAAGTCTTAACTCCTTAGTTCAGGAATCTAACTGTGTCCTTCTGAAATCTTATGAGCTACTCACTTGTAAGTTGTGAATGACAAAAAGAGACTGGGGAATTATGTAGGAAATGTAGGAAATCTTTAGCTGTAATTTCAACACTTCTAATAGTTTTTTTTTTTCCCCTTAAATAATATTCAGGAAAGTGCTAACTAATGTAGTTTCTGAAAAGTGTAATGTTAAAGGGTTATTAACAGAGAGATGCTATGGAATGCCTACTAGTGTGCCTTTACTACTAGCCACTAATTTCAGTAAATAAATAGCACATAAATTATTTTCTGTTGACAGTGAAAGACTAAATGCTTAGTATAGGTCAGTAATATTTTTTTCACCACTGGAGGTGTTTTAGCTGTGTCCTTCAAGGAGTCTAATACTTGTGTGCCAGGACTAGACTGAAATTTGTGTGGTTAAAATTCAGATTATGAAATAAAGCCTTGGAATACAAAAACCAAAAGCAAGAATATGCAAAATACTTCAGTTTGTGGTTTCTCAGATAAGAATCTATTGTTTCATTGTGTCATCTGTGTTCAACTTGATCTCACTGTACTATTTTTATGTTTCATGTTTAATAAACTGACTTTGAGTTGAGGAATTTGCATCCTGTTAGGATGTCTGTAGCATTAAAACAATTCTGTTTCATAGTGGATTTAAAATCACTCACTGAATATTTTAATAAGGGTAAATATATTTGGGGGTTTGCATTTTCTGCTGCTTTTCTTTTAATCAAAGTCTCTTTGGATAGGATGCTTATTTACAGCCTGCTTTCTAAATGAAATAGTTGTGTAATGTCAGACTGTATTCTGAGTGTATTTACCTTTATTTTTTTTCTATACTAATGGGAAGGAGCTTCTACTATTTTTCTGTTTCATCTCAAAATCTTCACGTAGTGAATTTTTATTTCAAATTATTTAGAATTTGGGTCCTCTACTTTCTGTGGCTACTGATGTGAAGTTGGAAAAGTGTAATAAATTCAGAATTGAGGATTTGTCCACTCTTCCATTGAGAACAAAACCAGAAGGAGATAAAGGATAAGGTTCCCCATAAAAAAAAACGGTGTCTTGGCTGACCTTACTGTTCAGCTGTGGGGGCTGTGGAAAAGGGAAATTGAATATTCAGACTGGTCACCAAAAATGGCATAAGGGCAGGCATTGGTGTAATGGTCTGTAGGGAATCCCCAGATTTCCCAGGGACCAGAAAATATTTTTAATGAAGTGGAAGGAGCATAGATCTGCTACTAGCTCAAGCTGGAAGATGATCAGATTGAGAGATTGTTGAATATAAGACAGTTATATCTGTACAAAGTAACACAGGAAAGTGGTGTATTTTTAATATGCCCAAGAGGAGGGTTATGTATGAGAGGGAACATGTAGTGGCCTTGTGAACTGGATGGCTGCATCACAGAAAGAAGTTTTATTGTTAAAACAAGACTGAGCTCCTCAAATCTCAGTCTGTATGATTTATCTAACCTGTGGTCTGCAAGTATGTGTTGGGAACAGAAGGTTCATCCAGTGGCTGAAATTCAACATTAGACAGCTTGATGCAAAAATTATGTGAATATTTTTAAGAGATGTAATAATTAGTTGAGCAGTTTACAGAAGTTTAATGCAATACTGTTACCCCATAAACCAAGACAATATTTTTCCAAAGATGAGAAATAGATATGGTACATTTGTCCTGGGTAGTAAGTGTAAAAAGCAATGGTGCTCTCAGGATGGTTGCAAGAACTTGGGCATAAGGAGCATATACTGGGCACATGATGTATATTATCAAATGTCTGTATACCATCATCAGTGGTCACTGAAGTAGTGACAGCTCTAAACTACTCTATCTCCCTAGAGTTTGTCATCCATCCCATTTGGATTGGATCCCATTTAGGATAGAAGCCATACTAATGTAAACCTGAGTGAAAGCAGCTGACACCAGTATCAGAAAAGACGCACACTGGAGTGTGCACAGGCTTGCTTGACTAGTACAGCTGTCAGATAAGCCAATAAAATTGCACACTTAACTTGTCTGACCATGTGCTTAACTCTTAATTTTGATGCTGAATTATTTTTTTTCCCTTTGTAGTTTCTCCTCTATCAACTCAACCAAAATTGTTTTGGTAGGATTATATTATGGGAATGAATTTAAGTGACCTAAACTCAGATAAGACCTAGAAGCAAGGGAAGAGGTAGTTAGTATGAAAAGGCAAGAAAAATTAATAGCTTTCCTTTCCCCTTTAATGATCTTTTTGTGTTATAAAGCTTTTATGGCAGACCTGCAAACAATTTTGTGTTTGTGCAGTGTGTTAAAAGGCAAACTGTACTTGATTTCCTTGGGTGTTTGCCAGTGTTCCATTTTCAGCCTCAGGTCTGCTACAGGGGATCCCACATCACACATCCAGCATGCTTTACATGCCTATGTTTTAGAAAAAGTGATATTGACAATTAAATTCTTAACTGTCAGTACTAGTAATTTGCTTAATATTTAGTGTTATCCATCTTGGCAACACTTCAGCTGAGCTTTTTCTTTGTCAGCCATCCTTAAGAATCTGTTTACCTTCCCCAGGAGAGCAAGAGAATCTCCTGAAACTGTTCTGTCAGGTGCTCTTGGATACTAATTCGACTGCTGTGCATTGATAATAAAACTGAAGAAGCTTTTCAAATTCCAAGAAAATAATATGTGACAATATATGCTTTTCTGGAATATTTGCACAAGATACAGACTTAACATTTGATTTTCCTCCCAGAGCTACAAAATAAAGGCTGAATTGATGCTAGCTTAGTCATCTTCTGTGAATAAAATTTAAGGGACATACATTTGTTTTCTGTTGCTTTTTTTAATTTTCTTTTAAGGGATGGGTAAAATTTTTTCACTCTCATAATTTTTTATCTGTGTTAAATTGTTTATTGAGAGGTAACTGGGAAAAAAAGGAATTGAGAAAAAATCAAGTGAGTATGAGTTTCCTTCACTTCCAACCCCATTGTACAAGAACAAATGATTTAGGCTCTGTGGCATACTCTGCTGACGAATATTGTCTGTTTAAGCACAAAAATGTGTTTTTCATACTGTCAGAGAGCTTACCACTGCATCTTCTGTTGAAAAGTAGAAGTTTGTTATTCTAGAGAAAAGCAGGTATGAGAAATGAGTTGGCAAAACTCTTGATGTCTTCCCAAAGTATAAAAAGCTTGAAATGCCATCAACAAATGCTGAAAAATCATGGTAGAAATTGAGACAAAGGAGAGAACTTGTGATTGACCAAGATAGCCTCTATTCAGATATTATTGCTGGAGGTCTCCCAAGATTTTAAAAAATGTAAATTTTCTCCACTGTTTATTAACATTCTTTTCTGAAACAAAGCTGGAAGTTTTCAGGGGAAAAGTCTGATTCAGATGTTAAATGTAACCTCAATTTTCTTGCAGAAGATTTGTGTTGTGCCTTCTCAGAGGCGGTTCTTTGGTGTCTGCTTATCAATCAATTTTTATTTTTCCAAAGATGAAAACTAAATATGGTCAAGATGTAGTAATTGCTAATGATTATTTTAAACAATATTGCTAACTGATGGTACCCTGTTGTTTCTACCCTGTTCAGCGCTCTAAAAAATTTATGCCTACTGGATGCCTACATGTTCCTAAAGGCATCCTGATTAAGATAATTGTCCACATCATGAGGGCTTTCTTAAATCATTAAATGATCTTGAAATACACATCAATTTTATTTCCAAGCCTATGGAAAGATTGTAAAGATGATAATGGTAGAAGAGCTTGTCTAAAAACAGAGAAGAAATTTGTTAAATTAGATGTTATCCTTTTAAAATTTCTCCTTCAGGAGAAGAAATTTTAGGGTACTTTTGTGACTGTTGACTCAGTCAGAAGGTTTGGTTCTGTAAAAGATCTTTGAACCTCCTTGGTAAAGGCTGGGCTGCTCCTGTTTGCATTTCACCTAAGGCAGCACCACTTTTTCTTGTTTCAGCTTTTATCCTGAAGCTGGAAAATTAGGAGAAAACTCTTGTATGCTTTTAAGACTTCTTTGATATTGTTATTTCCAGAAAGTGGGGCTTCTGGACATTTGAGGGTCATGAGTATTGGCACCACTAAATTAAGTACACAAGGCATGAAAAAAATACCTAACTTTCCTTAGCTGCTTGTGCTCTAGATTATTTTTCCTCTAGAACTTTTTTAAGATAGATATTTGCATTACACTTCCTTTTTACTCAGGGTTGCAAATAGCCATTTCTAGCATTTATCTTGGGGAACATTAAGCTTTGAAGTGAACTGCTGTGCAAAAGGTACAAGCTGAAACTAATGTGAATCAGAACAGATCTGCCTGTTGAAACTCTTCTGTGCTAGGTCTACTGTTTAGACTTGTTTTATACTAAATCAGATCTTTCTCATGATCCAGAGTTCCCTCTTACCCAGGTGAAAGTGGTTTTCTTTGTTTTGCTGGAAGTGAACTGTGAAGTCAAGAAGGATCAGAACAAGAATTGCAATTGGGATACTTTCCTCGTTATAATTATTTGTGCCTTTTATTTCCTGAACCATTACGATTCTGAGTAACAGAAAACAAATGATTCCTGTGGAAGTACCTTTCTTTTTTTTTTTATTGTGACCATAAAGAACAATCCAGCCTGCAGTGTTTTCCCCTTTTCTGGGACATGGAACAACTGTACAGTTTTGTAATAAGATGCTAGCATTTTATATATTAAAGTGTCTTTCCAGAATTGGAATTTTTAGTCACCTTCTGTATTGGCTTTGAATAAAACAGACACTTCAAACATGAGTCTGTAGTGTTTCAAGTTCAGTCACCTCACTTAATTTTATCAGTAGCCAAATCAAAGGCTTTTTTGTTTTATATTATCAGAAAATGTTAATCTTTTCCCACTGCTGTTTAGAAGCCTATAGTTCTATAGGGTTTTTAAAATTTCAGACAATACTCTCTGTAGCTTTGCAAATCCTGTCTTTTGTTCAGACAACTCTAAAGAATCAAGTGTACCCAGGTAAAGAAATACCCTGGGTGTGGCAAGGCATTTTATGTTTGCTCTTCATTGCGCTAAAAGAAGTTATCTTCCTTTTATAGTGAGAAATATTTTAAAAAAGCAACCACAAACTGCCCCCAATAAAAATTGTATATATTATATGTGTATATATATATGTATGTATATGTATGTATAATTCTGTCTTTTTGTAGAGGTTTTTAGCTATTAAAATACTGCATATTCTTGTGTATTGAAGACTTTTTTCTTCATTCTTCTGTGTGTTAATCAGCTCTGCAGTGGGTATCACAAGGGCTGAGTTGCATTTTCTTTGAAAATTTTTGAAAAATAATTGTGATACAAAAATTGGAGAAAGGATGGAGAATATGTGCAGGGAAAGGGGGAGAAAAATGATAGAGCAATAACCCAATTAGACAAATGAAAGGATAGGAATGTTGAAGAGAGGGTGTGTTTTTTAAATTTTTTGTATTAGTTTAGATTTTATTTTCCCATTAACTGAAATTCTAGGGCTTTTTTTCTTTTCTGTCTCTGACAACAGACTGAGTATCTTTGCATGGTGTGATGGAGAGGCTGTGGTGGTGACTCACAGGTGGCTGCTTGATACAAGGGCAGAATTGCATTTTCTGTCCTGTTCAGAGTCTTCTGTGATGACTGTAAATGCCTCCGTCTTGTTTTGTATCACTTTCCAGGAAAACTGATAAGGAGGAGCAGTAAAATGCAGGCACTGAGTTAAATGAGCATCAGTTTTAGATGTGCAACTGAAAAGTAAGCCCTCATCTGCCAGGCGTTTTTAAAAATTTTTTTCAGTAATACCAGTGGACACTACAAAGCTTTGTTTGAATAGCTTTGTTTTTACTATATTAACTTTATTACTGAAAATATAAGAAGAACAGGCTATTTCTTTAATGCATTTATCAGTACATGATGGCTTTAAATTCTTGGGTTTGTTTTAAAATAAATGAATATGCTTATAACTCTTCTGGTTTTTGTTTGTTTGTTTTTTCCCCAGAATTTAAACAAGCAAGCTTATGATTTGGCAAAGGCTTTGCTGAAGAGGACGGCGCAAGCAATTGAACCATACATTACTAATGTAAGTGAGGACTGCAGACAAACATGGAAATCAATACTTTCTCTAACTGAACTGTCTTATAAAAAGTATGAATGAAGAAATGAAAAGGGCTGAAAAATAACTTTTTCCAGGTTTTCAGTTTTCTTTGAGAGAATGATTGTATTAATGAAGCACTGCATAACCTGTCCTTTTGACTCAAATTCTTTACCTTGTAGAAACTATTAAGTACTTAATACTTGAGATTTGGGAAATGCGGTGGATAATTTACTTTCTCTACTGTCTTGGAAGACTTTGTGAGTTAATCCTTAGAGTGACTGGAAGATCAAATGTATTTATATATATTGTTCTGATAAAAATATATCAACACATTGTTTCTGCAGCAAAAATTGGTCTTTTAGTGAGGAGATAAGACTATTTATTATTAAATTCTGTTCTGCCTTCAATACTCTTGGGTATAAATCTATTCATTTAGAGCCAAGAGAATTCAAGATAGAGCAGAATTTTAGTGCTGTTATCACAGTAATAGAAGAGGAAGCAATCTTAAGAAATGGTAGTAAAGAAGAAAACTGAGTGGATTGAGGATTGTAGCAGAGTTGAATGCAGACGTCACAGACACTGTAATAGAATAGGGATGAGGGGAAGTAAAGATCAGAGGGGAGTGTGCTTGACCTTGAGTTGCACAATAGGAAAAAAAAACCCCAAACTCTTATTTTTTAAGCAGTCGGGGGATTTAGCAGGTCTTTCAGCATCTATGCAAAACCTCAGGAGCTTGAAAACAGTAGAAAATCTTCAATGCTTTCTATTACTTTCAGACTCGTAACACTTAGAAACTGGGTACTTACTAAGATTTTTAAAAACTCAGACCTGCTGTTTGGGAAGGTGTTGCTGCATGGGAATGTATCTTTAATGTTCATCTGTAAGGTTAGATTACAAAGTGAGCTTTGAGGAAGTCTGCACAATAAGAATCTTCCTTATGGAGTCTTCTTTTCTTTGTTTCACACATGGGAAAAGTATTTTGCAGTTTTGAAAATTTTCTTTCAGATGCATTAAAACCACAGAATGAGTTAGTTTCCTAGCCAGTATCATATACATTCAAGCAACTCTGTATCCAGAAAAGCAAAACATTTATTCAAGAAAGTCCTTTACTTAATATAAGATTCACTCTATTATGTATATTCCCCTCTAGTTGCTTCTTACCCACCAGAGAGGACATAGTTGAAAATAGACATTAAAGAAATATTTTCTTTAATGAGAAGTATGACGTTTCCCTCAAATATGTCAAGTTTACCAAGAAGGAATATTTGCTTTACAGTTGCATTATGCTGTTTGTAAATACAAATTCTGGAACAATCAGTTATCAGTTCCTATGCTTTTACTTTCAACTCCTTAACCTGTAAGCTGTGTAGTGCAGTCATTAGCCAGTTGTTTCAGCCTTGCTTTAAATGTTACAATACTGTTGAAATGATCATTTTCAGTAGTGGAATAACTCTGAATATAGTTCTATTATAAAAAGATATGATGCACTGAAACTTCTTTTAAGTTGTGTTTCTTTAATTATATTTAGGCCTGCTGGGGTAAACATCTTGTTTAATGTGTTTTCCTTTATGTATAATATTTGATACATGACAATTATATTTTAAGACTTCTGCTATGGAATTCTGATCTGTGTGTGCCACCTTCCATCCTTTTCCTTTTAGTAGAGAAATTAATGTTGTAAGATTAAAAGTCATTTAACGTTTTAGGATTTAGCATAGGATTTAGAAGAGTGCATGTATATTCTCATTGTTGATGTGTAATCTGTTTTATTTTCCAGTTCTTCAATCAAGTCCTCATGCTTGGTAAAACATCAATTAGTGACCTGTCAGAGCATGTGTTCGATTTGATTCTGGAGTTATACAATATTGACAGTCACCTCTTGCTTTCTGTTCTGCCACAGCTAGAATTCAAACTTAAGGTAAGCACTTTCTACCCTTTCTATGTATTTGAAACATGTATGCTTTGACCATTACTGTTTGTTGTTTTTTTTTTTTTAATGACAAGTTCTTCAAATTATTTGGCAAATAAAACTAATAAATATATGTAAAAATTACCTTCTCTGCATTGTTTAAAGGAAAAAATAAAACCCCTCAAAAATGTAAGTGTATTAACCTACAGTGCATCTGTGTATATATTTGGGATTTGGTTGGTAGATGATTTTGGCTTGTATATTTCAGGCAGTAACTCACATTTTTGGATGACTTCAGAATTTGACCTGTTTTATTTCTGGGTTTATTTATTTCTTGTAAAAGACCTAATATTTTGAATATATATACTAATGATTTTGTCCCAAATGTAGTTCTGTGAGAGGTAAGCAGACAACTGAAATGCATCAGTATGTCTTGTAGCAATTGCTGCAGTGACTTACGATTTTCAGGCTTGTTTCATATGTCTGAAGGATAGTTGGTGTTAGATCTCTATTTTAATGGGTATTTTTCTTCTTGACTTCCTTTTCAAAGTGTTTCCATCGCTTGGACAAATGCAGTAAAACAGTTGGTTCTCCCCTTATTCTGCACTATTTTTATTCTGTCTGTCATTCCACAGGGTTTCTGTGAGGAATGTGATTAGATTAATATTACTCCTTTTGTATGTGATCTGTTACTAAACTTGAGAGCTGATGTGCAATGGGCCACTTGCAAGTTTGAATGTATTTTTATTACAGAGGACAGATTTTATGTTTGTAGCACCTTTGGCCTCTTATTGTATCATTTATTATCATAGTGGTTTGTTCATGCCTATCACTTTTCTCTATTGTTGCTAGGCAGGCAGCAATCACTTGTTGGATGAGGGGTTTCTTAAATGCTTTTATCATTCTGTTCACATTTGCGAGAGAAATAGGGTTCAATCTACTGCTTGCTGTCTGTGTCTCCAAAGCAGACCTTTTTTCAGCCTCTAATTCCTGTTCCTACAGATGGCAAGCAATTATCATTCTCACTCCAATAAAAATACTACTTCTGCATCTGAAGGTGTTATTCAGAGTATTTGATCTTACCTGCTGCCATAATAGTATATGATTGCAGTATCTTTCCCATCTTGAAGTCCACTAAAATCTGCAGGTTCTTAAATGATTGTCCTACTCCTTCATCAACTCATATTTCATGATTTTCAATACTGATTTAATTTTTGAATCTTATTTTATTGGAATCAGTCTAGTAGCCAGTGTCAACCTTTTTTGTTTGTTTGTTTGTTCAGGGTTTTTTTTTGTGTGTTTTTTGTTTGTTTTTTTGTGGGTTGTTTTGTTGTGTTGGATTTTTAGGTGGGTTTTTTTTGTTTGTTTTTTGGTTTTCTGTTCCCTCTTTCCCCATGCTGGAAAAAATTCTGGTCTCTTTCTTCAGCTGGCTGATTTCAGTCCTAAGCATTTCCCTGTTTTCTTTCTACTTCTTCATTTAGAACACATTTTTTTCATGTTTACATTTCTGTTTTCTTTAGTGTCCTCTTTTCAGATGATGTACGAGTATTTTGTTGCTTTCTGTCTCCTTCATCCTTAGTGTAGTTTTCTCACTGTGGTCTGAACCCTTAAGGGTAAGTGGTTCATACTTGATGTCTGCAAGATCCAGTTTAACAATGTTTCCAGGAGACATGTAGGTTTTGATAATTACATTCTTACCACTTTTATTCCCCCATGTCTTCTTGAACTCAGTTTAGTTTGTACTATTCCCAAAGCACTGTGATCATCTATTTACTCCAGGTGTATGTTCTGATACTTTAGGTTATAAGAAAAAATAATATATGCTGTTTTTTTCCCATTGACTGTCAAATGACCTGTCTTTTAAAGAAGAAAAAAAGCACCTCTATTTGGAATGGGATCCATGTAGTTTAAATTTTGAGATGCTGGAGCTGGTTTCCCAGAGAACTTGCAGGTGCTTCATCTCTGGAACTCTTTAAGGCCATGCTGAGTGGGGCTTTGAGCAACCTGGTCTAGTGGAAGGTGTTCTTGCCCGTGGCAGGGTGGTAGAAGGATGTCCTTAAAAGTCCTTCCTAAACCAAATAATTTTATGGCTCTAAAGGAGTTGGGGGCGGTCTTTAAGATCTTTCAGTGGTGAGAGGAGTACTTTGAGGATAAATGTTCTAAAATATTAATGAAATATAGTCAACCCGTGTTTTTTCTCAGATCAACACAAGTTCATTCTACGTGCAGACCTGCCAGCGATGATTAAATACGTTCCACTCCAACAATAGTTTTAGTTATTGTAAACAGCAGCAGCTAGTGTTGACATTTTTAAATTCAGTTCCAGGTAATAGCTCATTAGTGTGTTGAGAAGAGAGTGTGATTTCAGCGAAACTCAGAGTGATTATGGTTGAAGACAGCCAATTTTTTATTGCTTTGAGTTAAAAGAAACTGGACAGCAATAACCCTGTTAAGGTTGATGGAACCATGGGTCAGGTGGCTGGTAAAGGAAAAAAACATGCGTGATAATCCATACTGAGAACTGGGAAAGGGGACTTGTCTTTTTTGATAAAGGTCAATTAAAATTAATGATACAATAGCCAAGAGCTTCAATGAGCCCTGCATATCATTCAGAGCTTCATTTAGTTTTTTCTGGATTTGGCACATAGTACTGTATCTTTGTATGCCCAGTTAAGGAACCTTGTCCTTCTGAGCTTGCTTACCATGAACTGCTAAGTATTTAAATAAAAGTTTGTATTTAGATCAAATACATAGTTTCACAGGAACATCCAGATTTTGTTCTATGAAATTGTCTGATATGGCTCTCAAATACAGACTTGTGTTAATAGAAGGCAAATACTAGAGACAAATACTCCAGTAGTGCTTAAGAGGTATGGGACAGTTAGTGTTTTCCAAGATCTCATATTGCTGCTTTGCTGCTTAGGAGATTTGTACCATTCCTTAGCAGATGCTCATAGAATCATAGAATACCAGATTGAAAGGGACCTCAAGGATCATTTGGATAAAATTTTTCTTGGCAAAAGCACAGTCTAGACAAAATGGCCCAACACTGTCTAGCTGGATCTTAAAATGTCCTGTGTTGGGGAATCTACCATCTCCCTAAGGAGATTATTCCAATGGCTGATTGATCTCATGGTGAAAAACTTTCCTCTTGTGTCCAGTGTTGAAGGAAAGCTGTGATTGTCTGAACAACTGAGTTGTGGAGATGTGCCAGAATGATCTCATCTTGCATGCATTGGACACACGGAAGGGGACATATTAGCTGTGCTTTACAAAGTCAAATTGAATAATTTTCTATGTATTTTTGAAAATATGCATTTCTTTTTAGTTGGCTTCAAAGGCAGTAAGTCAAAACAAATTTTAGCCAGATGAAGTACACTCACAGTAGACCTACCTGAGAAAGACATCAAGTGTTCTGACTCACTTGAAAGCTGAGGTGCAAGCTTGGTTTCAGTTGTAAAATTGGCAAGTTCAGCATGATTTTGAAGGGATTCCTCCTGGCATTGTCAATATTACCTATAGTTGCATATTCTGTACATGAAACAGACTTTCTGTGTAATATCTTATTTCTTTGCTTCTAAACATTTAGCCTCAAGAAAAGGAGTCTCAAGGGAGATACCATCACTCACTCTACAACAGCCTGAGAGGAGGTTGTAGCGAAGTGGTGGGATCAGTCTCTTCTCCCGGGTAATAAGTGACAGGACCAGAGAAAATGGCCTCGAGTTGCACCATGGGAAGCTTAGATGTGGTATTAGGAAAAATTTCTTCACTTAAAGACTTGTCAAGAATTGGAACAGGCTTCTTAGGGAAGTGGTGGAATCACCGTCTCTGGAAATTTTGAGAACGGAAGTGGAATAGTTCCTTTTGTAAACACAGTGATGCTTGATTAATTGCCGGGCTCAAACATTGTAAAGATTTTATTTTTCCAGCCTTTATAACTCTCTGATCCTATGGTTTTGTGGTATACTTTGAAAATGAAGTGATGATGGTTTTCCCCTAACCACCAGGTGAGCTTCACTGAGCTGTCGCCGCTGCTTTCCAGTTGATTGGGCTGCCTTGTTCCCAGTCTGTGCGGCTGATGGGAGTTTGAGGATGTAAATAAACATCTTCGACTTTGACTCATTGCCTGACAGGCCTGACTCATTGCTCTCTATCTCCATGAATTTTTTTGTGCTCTTTCTGGCAGGAAGCCTTCTAGTTTATCTTCATGGGTTTAGGACTGTGGACTGTCTCTTTGAATGGGGGTGAAATCCACGGGCTTGCTCATCAGAGATCAAATGAATTTTTGACCATGAGAGGTCAAATGAGGTAGAGGGGTTAAAAACTCTTAGTATGAAACTTGGGAAAAAGTTTAGTAGCCTCAGTAATACTGTTGAACCTACTCACTATTTGGGATGTAAACGATGTGGCCACCTAGTGTTCAAAGCACCTTGCCATTTTGGTACAACAGTGAAAGCACAAGTAAAGGCTTTCTCCCTGTGCCACTCCTCCCCCCAGGTAGGCTGAGTAGGGCAGCAGGTTGAAAGGGGACACGTGCTCAGCAATATAAGGTATGGGAAAGGAAGAGGAAAGGATTAATTTGTGTTCATGCTGTTTGTCTTCCCAAGTGAACCCTATGTGAGTTGAGACCCTACTTTCCAGGAACTGCCAGGACATCTCCCTGCCTATGGCAGGTAGTGAATGAATTCCTCTTTTTGCTGTGCTTGCACACATAGGTTTTTCTTTACATATTGAATTCTTGTTCTCTTGATCAGTGGGCATTTTAACCTTCCTTCTCTTCCCTTCCTCTCTCTCTTGGAGAGGAGTGAGAGAGGGACTGGGTGAGTGTTCTGCTTTTGACTGGGGTGAACCTGCCCCACCTCTATAGATTTATGTAAAGAAAAAGCTCCTGTGCTCTCAGGTGGCAGAACCCTGTTGTAAAGCTCTGTGAGAGCTGTGTGAAATCATGGTTGCATCTTACTAGTAATTTGGTTTTTGTCTGATTATGGAAAGGAGTCTGGGGAATTAACAGGAGAATGAACACTATATTAATTTCACTTAACCTCTTCTATGAGGGTCAGTCATTTGTGCCTGATCTTGGCACTTTAAGGTGGTGTGTTTATTGAGATCTAGTGCTAACGCAGAAGCATTACGGGTTTGGGAAAGAGCTAAGAATTTATTATTGTGTAGGTCAGCTTGTAGAAGAAACTGAAGTAAAGGAACTTTTTTCAAATTTTGTACTTGAATTTTGGAACTCCATGTTACAGAAAGCAAATAACATTTAAACGTTCAGGAGAATGGAAAGCTTATGAATAGACTCTTTTGGAAATAATTGTAATGGGGTTTAGGCTTTTATCTTATTGTTTTACTAAAACAATATGATATAATAAATAAAATCAATAAAAATTTGCCTTCTTATTTTAGAGCTACCTTTCTTCCTGGATATGGTAATTAAAATTTTCAAGAGTTTCAGGTTATGTGTCTACTTCTTATTCCCAAATCTCCCCAGAACCTGAGTGCTGCCTATTCTTTTGGACTATATAGTGGTAACAATCTGACTGGCTTAGCTGCCGTTACTGACAGACTCAAATGTTTAGGCCAAAGAGCAGCTGCCTGTGTGCTGGGACCATGTATAGGGAACTGAAAATATCCATGTTCAATGTCAATTTATATTGATGAGCCATGATGGAACACTATTAGATTGCTGGATTTACTTAAGAGATGAAGGGTGTGACTCCTCAAGTACAGAGTTTCTCACACAATGGAGAAATATTAAGATTTTTTCAGTGTTTGGTGCCCTTATTTTTCACCCTGAAAAAGAGTGAGAGTGAGCGAAAAAGTTGTTAAAGTAGAATAAAGAGGAGAGACTGTTGCAGCAATGTATTCAATAAGAAGTACAGGTGTATTTTCGTTACCCCTTGGAGTGTATATAACCTTGGAGTGTATTTCAAGGAAGCCAACATCAGGGCATGAAATTTAGAAGGGACCACACATAATTATGTAACAAGGTCCATAACCCACAAGTATTTGTTTCTACAACAGGACCAGAAACACAAGTGGGTTGTCTTATAATTGGATTAGTGGCTGATACAGCAAAAGCTTCTTCTGCAGCTAATTAATTAAGGATATTTTAGGGTTTTGCTGTTTTGTGGGTTTGTTTTGTTCTGTTTGGTTATTTCTGTCTATATTTCTGGCTGTATAATTAAGTGGTTGAATGTTCAGTGTGCTCCCAGCTCTTCCACCTGGCTCCTTCCTTCTACCTTCTAGAGTGTCTTGCTCTGAGGCTGTGCTGGTTACCTAAAAAAAATCAGAGATGCTTAATATTTTAATGTTTTATCTGTTTGAGCAAGAGTAGATAGGATGTAAGTCATGGAGGCTGGACTAATGTAGGCCTTTAAAAAAAAAAAATTAGAAATTCTTAACCATGGCCCACAGAATAAGAATTTATAGTGTAATGGGCTGAAACTCATTAAGAAAAAACTATAATTTAGTCCAGATTAAGAGGAGGTGGTTGTAGAATGCTTTCAGTAATGTCTGTGTGAATGTTAATTGGAAAAAAATTAGTCAAATGCAAAAAACCATATTAATGGATTTGCCATAAATGCTTTGAATACTTAATACTGAAGTGTATGCAAAAGAATTAGTCTTTTGTAATGTAGTTATATATCACTGTTAGAAATTACTGCATCCTTCACTTCTCTCGCTCTGTTACTTTAAGGATTTTACAAATGCTTTTACTGCTCTTAGGATTCTGAATTAAAAAGACATGCTGGCAAATGTTTCGACCCTTTTATGGTATTGAGTCAGGAGAAATAGTTTGTCTCTGAAATGGTGGTGTCGTATAAAAGAATTCCAACAGCTATACTGTGCTCTTATTTCTTGTTCATGCTCAAAAGGTGATGCTGAACTAATAAGAATTCAAAGATGCTAGAAAAAAGGCAGTATTTTACACAGTTCTTACTTTTTACCAAAAAAACCCCTGGGAATAATAAGGGATTAATAATATCTAATTAATATAAATTAATTTTATCTACCCCTTTTCAAGGAATTGTTGCAGCCAATTGAGTTTACTCCCTTTAATGAGCAAAGGGAAAAAATTTGGTGAACAGTAAGTTCATGCTAATTACACAAATGTTAGCATACATTTCCACTGTATGAAGATTAATATGCTGTGTGTTGTATTAAAGAATGTAGTGCAAAACAATGATAAAACAAGGTATTCTCCAGTATATTTCCACTACCATTGTTAGTGCTCATTTTAAATATAAAAAGAAGACTATCTGTTGTACCTCAGCAGTTTTGAATACATGCACGAATACAGGACCACATTCTGTGAATCTCAGGTCTTGGGTACTTAATCTGATGTTCTCTAGAAACTTGTATTCTGGAAATGGTTATTTTTAACTAATATTTTGAATTAAGCATTATTCTATAGAACTGTAAACCTTTATGTGCAGACAGGCATAGACTGACTTTTGTAAGTTTTGTTTTGTGTCTGAATTTTTACAGGCACCTATCAGATTTCCTAACAATCAGTAAACTGTAAATAAGTATTAAAAAGATGTATTTTTCACCAGGATTTGTTCACAATATTTTTTGTCTCTATATTGTTTTTCATTTTTAGAGTCTTTATTATTTTGTCTTCTCAAAAAAATAAGGAAGTTTTTGTCTTGAGATAGACATTTGTATATAAGAGAATTCTATTGATCTGTATCGTGGTGTTTCTAGGAATCTGTAAGTGTTTTGGTGTAAAAACTGTACAAAACAGAACTCTGGTTTTTTGGGTTAGTTTTCCTTTTAAATTAAAAAAAAAAAAAATCTGTTCATTTTCCAGAGCAATGACAATGAAGAACGTCTGCAAGTTGTAAAACTTCTAGCAAAAATGTTTGGGGCGAAGGATTCGGAGTTGGCGTCTCAAAACAAACCACTTTGGCAGTGCTACCTGGGGAGGTATATTCTGGTTTATTATTATTCCCTGTCTAGGGAGGAAAAACATTCAGTGAAGTCAAATGCAGCTGGTTTTGGTTCTTTTTGTTAAAGTGACATGGCTAAGTGTGAATTCCCTCCTGCTGCTTTATCTGAGATCTGGCAGAAAATGCTAAAGCAGTTTTACACATATCTTCTACATCTGTCATTCTGCAGAATGAAAGTTTACAAATCATGTCTTTAATGTTCATTTGTTTTCAACTAGCTTTATTGCCATTGTCAAGAAAAATTAATACTTTATTTTAATTTCTTCAAAAGTGAAACTATTCAATGATGGATTAATTTTAAAACAGCATCAAATGACATTTTTAGTATCTGGTGATACTAGAACTGCTCTTGAGGCTTTCATGTACAGTCTTCGTGTATGAATTTCAGTTTTTTTTAATTATAGGACTACATTAAAAGAAGCATGTAGTATTTACAATGCTGCAAACATACCTAGTTTTTTTGTTTTTTGAAATATTCTGCCACTTTGAGATAGAAAATGCAGCTGGAGCTTGTAGTCAGGAGAAACTCCAGTTTGTCTACTATAAAGAAAATATTTTTGATTTGATAAAAGAAGATTAAATTCTAAAAGTTACTACAAATGCCATAGTTTATAATGTTGCATTCAATCATCAAAAGCAGAGTCCTCAAAGAAATGCTACTTTTAAGAATATAAGTATCTTAATTGAAGCAAGGTATTTTGCTTGAAAGTATATAGCTATTTAAAGCATGAAATGTCATCAAAAAATATCACATCTGATTGGGCCCAAGGGAAAATGCTTCATTGTGTTACTGTATGATAATGTGCAGTTTGTTCACAATAACTGTTTTCTACTACTTATGAATCACATATATACATATACTGCTTTTAAAAATTTACACAAAGTTATAATAGCTCTGTTATTGAAGGAAGCATTCATAAAAATCTCTTGATTTTGAAAATATACCCGGCTTTTACTAAAACAGGTATTCCTTAAACTCCATTTATTTGATAAATAAATATTTCAACAACAACAGTGTTCTAAAATAACATTATATATTTGTTTTATACCAAGGATTTTGAGGATATCTTGAGAATGCATTTAATTTTGGAAGAGTTGTAACTAATTGCATCAACAGTTTTGTTATGAAATGACTCATATAAAAATTAAAAATGAGAAAATACTAGATTTTAAGCATCAAATCTAGTTCTGCCTTCCAAAAGGAAATCCTATTAAATGATCCATCTCAGAAAAAAATGGTAGTAGACTAAATGTGCATTTGTTTGTTCTCTGTCATGAAGTATAAGGAGGGGATGAATGTCCCAGTCTTATAAAATTTTGAGTTTCTGATACATGGCTCATGGTTAATTATGTGTAGCATTACAGAAAAGAAATTTAAATATATCACACATCTTTCTCATAGGTTTTTGTCTTCCTGGGAGTTTTTAATGTGTGGCAGGAGAAGATAATTCTTTTCATGTTTGTAACATGAATCAACAAATGACTATGTGAAATTTTTTTTTAAGCTAAAGACAGTCTGCTTAATACTGTGAAACTGGAGATGCTGTATGCATGTAACCATGCATGGGAAGCATAAAATACATTTTCAGAAATATTTGATATTGTGTAGAAATTAACAGATTGCTTTGGCAGAAGTGGAATTTTTGTTGTTGTAATGCATTGTCTTGTTTCTAACTAGGTTTAATGATATCCATGTACCTATTCGCCTTGAGTGTGTCAAATTTGCAAGTCACTGCCTTATGAACCATCCCGACCTGGCAAAGGACTTAACAGGTATCAGTTTTATTATAACATTAGAATACCATTTTAAGTCTCATGGAAGAGTCAAAAAGATCAGTTGTAATCCTAAGTAATGCTGTCAGATGTTGTGGAGGACCTGACTGATGGTGGAGTTCTAAGTCAAAGTCCTTGCCTTCAGTGTTGCTTCTCAGGCTGAGGGGATTGTACACAAAGAATGCCTCAGCTAGAGAGATCTCTGTCCCTCTCATATAGTAGTTGCATTCCCAACTGCGGCTGAAATTAAGCACCGTGGGATCAGATAAAGACAGCCCGCCTAACCTGATGGTCCTGGCATTTACTAATTAGGGTTCAAAGAGGAGACTGAAGTTCCACAGAGCTGATATGTTTAAGTCTTACTCAACCACAGTCTAAAGCATGTTAACAGTCCTCATAACTGACCACCTTCACAGTTCCACCTCCTTCAGATCAAACATAGCCTGTAATTCAGGAGCTCTGTAGGAAGAAAGCAAGTGGCATCAATGGAAGCATTTAGTATTTGCTGCTCCCCATGTCTTAATAAAAAAACTGTAATTAATGAGAATTGGTTGGTTTGCTTTGTAGACTTTGTAGACTTGGTAATATCTTCTCCATATCATTTAACTCCTACTTGTAGTTTTTTTGAGGCAATATGTTTGCCTTGTTGGTCTAAGGAGGGAGTTAAAAGGACTGTAAAGTGCATGGGATTGCTCTCCTGCTTGTTGAGTATTTGTCAAATTGGACACAAATAGAGACTGGAGCCCGTGACTACAGGCTGGAGTCACCATGTAGTTACAGTGTTATCCAGAGATTAGCTCAGGTGGTTGGTTGGAGCATGGAACACCACGGTTATAAGTTTGATCCCCATATGGGCCATTCACTTAAGGGCTGGACTTGACCTTTGTGGGTCCCTTTCCAACTCAGAATAATTTGTGATTCTGAATTGTTAAGCCAGCTTAAAAAACCCAAAAGGTTCTGGGTCTTTCCTTAATGGAATGGTAAGAATATTTTCAGTTTTGATTATCAGAATTGTATTTTAAATTTATCTTTTTTTTACACTGCAGAAAGACTTTGTGCCCCCTCTAATGGTATCCTCTGGGAAATGTAATTTTGCTTGCCCCTCCTCTCTCTTCTTACAGTGCTTATCAAAGTCAAATTGTTGAAAAATTTCTGTGGCTCACTGGTATTGGAGATGAGAATTCTTTTGTGTAATGGCATTATTTTTCATTTGTTTTAGTTTATGTTCCTGTGAAAAAATAGGGGTTTTTTTAAAAGGCTTATTTGGATTTAAAATTTCATAGCCTCTGTAACTGCAAAGCATTATTTTGAAATGTTCTCTTTTGACACTTGGGCTGATTATCGGTAATGTTAATGGACAGTGTTTCAGATGAGACTTGAAAAATTTTCACTGGAACAATGTTGAGAGAACAGTAACTTCTGGTTATTTTATTCAGAGTAAAGTTGGAATTTGCAAAGTTTCTTAAAGTTCTCAGCATTGTACTGATGTATGCAGTGGACTGTGATCTCAACTTTTGTGTGTGTGTTCCTACCCTTTTGTGTTTCTAAAATAACCTAAAGTACAGTTATAAAGACAAATGAACTTTGCCATTTTATTTGCCAGTTTTTTAAAATGACAATAGGTAGCTAACAAATTCGACGCCTAAAAGCAGAAGTTTTGAAGTGTTGAGAGTATAAGATTATTGGTGGTAGCAAGTAAGTAGCAGTGTACCAGAATAACCTAGAAAAATTGTTTAAGATGGATAAACTAGGATGTGTCGAAATAAGCATTATAGTTTGAACTATCTCTTGATTTGTCCCTGCTTACAATGCTTACATGGCTCATACTGTTGAGTGTTCCCGGAGCAGGTGAACTAGGTTCCTTGTGGATAATAGAGAAGTTGTGAGCAGGAGTGCAACTCGTGCTCTAGGAGCCAAAGGGGATGGAGTCTGCAGGAAGAGTAGCCTCTAGCCTCATGTAAGACTTTAAAATGTATATGGTGTGGTTAGCAAGTTCTCAAGCACTGTCTGTTCTACTCCACAGTTCCAGTCCTGCTTGGCTGTGAAAGTTGCTAATGTATACATAGTGTAACAACTATAAGAAATAATAAAAAATAATTGTAGCCACGTAATTCTTATTTCAATAATGCCAGTAATACACATATTTAATATTCTAAGCAAATACAGAGTTTTGCTGTCATTCCTGTTCATCTTGGAGAAAGCTATTGATTTGTTACTGCTGATGCTTCAAGCAGAATAAAATAATTTTTCTGTTTCTGTCTGGTGGGGAAAGTAGCTGCAGTTGTGTATTTACACTTAGTCATTTTTTCCCCCAGAATATCTGAAAGTAAGGTCGCATGATCCTGAGGAGGCCATACGGCATGATGTTATAGTATCCATAGTTACTGCTGCTAAAAAAGATCTGTTGCTTGTCAATGATCACCTGCTAAATTTCGTCAGAGAAAGGACACTGGACAAGCGGGTAAGACATAATTAGCATTGATAATATCTGTGTTTTATACTTCTAAATGGTAATATTCACTTTCTTTTAAATCAACACTTTTAAGAAATGCTATACTGATTTTAAAATTGCAAGTGAGAACAATATGAAGCAAAAAATCTTGATGCCAACTATTTAGTGAGGTACCTTCTTCCCATAACTAGAATGCTTTATTTTTCATTGTGCTGTATTTTATTTAAGATGATATGATTTAAAGAATTAAATTGACTGCAACACAACAGTTGTTCCAGTTGTATGGTCTAGTAAAACTTTTGAGTCAAAGAAAACCCTTTTAATACATTCTAGCATTTTAAAGAAATTTTTCAAGCAGGTTTCAGAATGTATTATAGATATTGTAGATTAACTGCTTTTAATTAGGTTGTTGAGAGACTGCAAATCAGTGTAGTAGCTTTTAAATTTGAATAGTCTTAAATTTTAGTTTAGGTATATTGCATTATTTGGTAAAATTTATGAGGTTTGCTACTTAATGCAAAGCATACTAAATAGGTTTGTTGATGGCAAACTTAAAAAATTGCCTAATCTTTTTTTCATTTGGTGACATGCTTTTTCTTGTTGCAGCCGTAACAGAAATGTAGATATTGACTATAGAGTGTGAGAAAGGGTGTTGGCTTGAAACTGTAATAATTCTGAATTCAAGAGGCATACTTACATGGTAGTTATTGGTGTTGAAAGCTTTAGTGTAACAGATATGATGCAACATACATCCTAATGAGAAACTATTGCACTTACAACTCAGTTTAATTTTTTTGTGAATTAAATTATGTTATTTTGGTATAGAATGGGAAATACCTAATAGAAAATTCTGCAGTCTTTTCAGTTTTGAGTTTTGAACTGCTAAACTGGCTGCTGTTTCTTTTTGTCAAGTGGAGAGTGAGGAAGGAAGCTATGATGGGACTTGCACAGATATACAAGAAATATTCATTGCAATCAGAAGCAGGAAAAGAAGCTGCAAAACAGATATCATGGATCAAAGATAAACTTCTGCATATATATTATCAAAACAGTATTGATGATCGGTAAGTTAGTTGTAAAAGCTGGCAGATTCAGTGGCCAAGTGTTATAACTTGTTATGAAGATTTGTTTTTTCTTTTTGTTCCAGTGCTGTTGGGAAGGAGGAATCTTGATAATCCTGTATGTTTTGATTCAGTGCATAATCTTATATAGCTGCAGCCAAGTGTTGTCCTGTGTTGTTTTCTTCTACTTTATTGTTTCTTATTTTAGGGTTCTAAAGGGTGTGAGAGGTTGGAAGATTTCAGAAGTCTTAGGTGTACCTTGTCACTGCTTCAGTAGAGGGGATTTTTGTTTAAGTTTCTTGTAATTTCTTAAGTAACTTGTCAATTTATATGTTAAAATTTAGTAAGTAAACTTGCTGGAATAATGTTGATTTAGGTTTGCACGCTCTTCCTGTATGTTTTAAAGGTAACGTGTGGTGACAATGGGCAAGCCATATCACTCTGCAGAAAGTTAGGTTTTTGTAGCATAAAAGCCTTGTCCTGGATTTGTAGTGAAAGCAGTGCCTCTGTCATACCAGCTGTAGCCTTGTATATGTTTGTTGGTATGGAAAAAAGATGGTTGCACGTGATGTTGGTATTGAAAAAGAGATGGTTGCACATGGGTAACAAGTTTGGGAACAAGTCTGCCTTGACTAATCAAGGTAATCGTGTCAGCTTTGGAAATAAGTCTTCACAGAGTGTTCAGATACAAATGGCATTGTGAATCCATAAAAGTATTTTCAAAAATTCAAAACCTCAAAAACTTATCTTCAAAACAAGTAGTTATTTCATGGTACCATGGAAATAGACTGTCTGGATCCTTACATCCAGCCTTAACCACTGACGTTTCTCTCAAACCTTTTAAACTGGCTGGATTTGAGTTTTGATCACCTGCTCCAACTGTGTGTAAGGAATTTTCTTTTCCAGCATAAACACACACAATTGGTTATGCCTGTTTGCTCCATTCTGTTAATAGCGATCTCAGTATTGGACCTCAGTCTTGGACTTTTTGGTATTTAGGAGTAGTATGTGGGCTTGGTTTCCCTTTTTTTCCCTTCTCAGTCTTTTCTAGGTAACTCTCAGGCCCAAACCTTTGTCTCCTCCTTTTTCCAAATAAGGAGCTTCATGTTACACAGAAGCTTTGAATAATTCCCTTGGGAATATACCTGCATTTATATTGCAGAAGCAAAAAACATGGGACAAACTCAGCCTGTGGTGAAGGGGCCAGAAAAGGTGGAAGTCAGCTCCTTCTGATTTGTATCTGAATTCTCCTTCTGGGTTTCATGATATTGTGTGATGTCATCAACATTTCTTTTTTTATAAGCATTATTATTAGTAATAGCAGTATTATTTTAGGCAGATTAATTTGGGTCAGTTCATTAATTTATCCCAATACTGAATCATAATAAAATAAAATGTTACCATCTTATTGGATTGATAATTAATATCTTTCTCAAATGGTTTGGTTTCTTCTAGATTTAATACGTCTGATTTTGGTAATGTCATCTGTTAGATCTCCTACTGCCAGCATTAACATTGTGTTTTCTATAATGATAAATATATGTTTAATTTATGCTGAATTATGTCAAATAACTTGACCTTTAGGTTTTTGAATATCCCATTTTTTATGCAACAACTGATGTCTAGATAGGGCTGAGAATTTTTGAATTGATGTTTCTCCAATTCCATGCTGTGTTCTTCCTGCATAGCTTAAGTGTCTTAATCCTATCTTTCAGGCTACTTGTTGAACGCATTTTTGCTCAGTACATGGTCCCTCATAACTTGGAAACAAACGAACGAATGAAGTGTTTGTATTACCTTTACGCAACCCTGGATTCAAATGCTGTGAAGTACGTGCTGCTTTTTACTACTTGCAAAATAATTTTTAATACAAATATTATTGTAAAGTAGTTCTCAATTGTTATGAATAGCCTAAGTCAGTGGGCAGAAATAGTTTATAAACTATTAGAAAACAGAATGTAGAAATAGCATCTATTTTTCAAGTGAGATTTTGAAAAAACCCTAAACTTACAGGGTGTTTTCTACCAAGATACAGTACATTTCAGCCATAAACAGCCAAAGAGGTAGTGTCAGAGATCTGGAAAGAAGCTTGAGTACATGTTGATCCTTATATGTCTGCAAAGAGATAATATAGATATGGAAGATCAGCCCTAAGTCCTACTTGACAACTTCTTAATTAATATACTACTTGTTGCAACAGCCAGGGTGACTTAAGAATGAGAATGTCTTTCCTCCATTATTATGCTACGTGCCTTCTCCAGCTTAAAATGGGTACATGCATGTGAATGTGACTAAGTTATATTGCTGTAATGTTCACAGTTGCATTCATTTCAGATAGTTTTACTTGGTTTTTCATGCAGTAGTACTCAGTCATTTGAAAATCAAATAGAGGTTTTTTTGTCCCGTGAAAGAGACTGGAAAAGGCTTTGTATATGAATGAATGCCTTAAAAGATCCCAAAGCCTTCTAATTCTACAAAATCTGATATTTGAATCCCCTGAATTTCTTGTATTGCCTGTCCAAAGACATGACAACTATAACAAACTAAAATTATTAGTAGTATATTGGAAAAAAAAGTTACTGTCCTAGTAATTTTTAGCTTAGGCTAAATGAAAATGCAGAATGGATTCTTTTAAGTTACTTGTTATTTTAGGCAACAAGTGACTTCTGAATTCTACAGCTCTTGTTCACAGCAGTACTCATTTTAAAGACATATTTGTTCAGTTTTTTATATAGAAATTATTTTTTTACTTGTGGATTCTGTAAGTTTTGTAAATGCAACTACGACCACTATTTATATGGTTTACTATTCCTGGAAAGTGTGTTGATTTTCTGTTCTACTGAGTGTCTTTCATGCATCTCTCATCATCTTAATCATGTCCACTTTTCACAAATTATTAATCTAGTAGCTGCTTCCTGTCTGCAAAAAAACCCATTTGTTTTGGTGATAAAAATCTTAAATATCTGCTTTAACCTACTTCTTGATATGTTTTTAGAAGAGTCATTTCAGGCTTGTACAAATGACCTGGTTCTTAATGGACCAGAGACTAGTTGCTTCCTCCTTCTTTGAAAGGCAGTGTACTTGAGCATCTGAAATGAAACTTGTTTCAAAATCTCACTTTATATCAGTCTAATATGACCAATTAATTTTCCATATTATCCTACTAGGAAATATTTAGACTGTGCTCATACAGCAGTGAAAGGTCATGTGATAAGTACATTTCTGAGCCTGAAACTGAAAAGACCGTAAGGACTCATTTTGGACAGTTGTGTTACTCCTGGAATAGATAATTTTGACAATTACTTCTTTTTTTATATTTTCAGAGCATTGAATGAAATGTGGAAATGTCAAAATCTACTACGACATCAAGTAAAGGATTTAGTTGACCTAATAAAACAACCCAAAGTGAGTTCAACTTGTCTTTATTCTCCAGTGAACATGCAATTTTAGTAAATGTACTGTTTTCTAATTCCCTTTGTTTGGTTATCTCAAGCTTATTTGTAATAGCAGATTGAAAATATTGTGAAAGTTAACTGATACTCCATTAGACTACATTTGCTGAAGGGAATGTTTATACATTGTGTTTGTAAAATTGAAGAAGAAAAGGGAACTTTCTAAAGTGTTTTGCCAGTCATTTAATACTAAAATATTTTCTCCCAGTGTTTGAGTTACATCTTGCCAGGACTACTCTGGCTCTTGAAACAGAGTGAAACCAGCATATTGTTTTTGATTGCCAAATTAAGTAATTAAGAAAAAGTATCTATATATAAGCCCTCTTAAACTGTTATCTTATGTGTGATTAGTAACTTTGAAGAAATTGGAATATTTTTGTCCCAACAGGTTACTCATTTCTTTTCCCTCTCAGAAATTTCTTAAATATTGTATTGGAGATACCAGACTACAATTTAATTTTCTTGTGTAGGGATTTTCTCAGAAGGGAAAAATGAAAATTTATTGAGCATTTAGAATATTCTCATGAAGTCAATTTCATGTTTGTTTTAGTTTACATCTATGTTCATACTCAAGTTTGGGGTAGGGAAAGTATAAAACTAAATTCTTGATATGGTTTGGAATCTAATTAAAACTTGGCTTTAATGCTAGAAGTTTCATCTGATGATTTTTTAATAGAAATAATATTGAGTAGAAAATGTTGCCATGCTCAAACTTCTGTGTGTCTGTGTGCATGATTTTTATTTTCAGTATGTGTATGTAGTTGAACCAAGGTAAATGTAATGATTATCCATTTGCTGGAATTACTGGGAAGAGGGGATAGCTGTGTGGTTGGATTATCTAATGTATCTGCTTAGAAATGCTAGTGTCTTGCCAGTAGAGAGAGACTGCAGTGAAATTAATAATTTTGATACAATACAGCATTAAAATCATGCTGTAATGTATTAAATTCTAAGTGCAGTAAATGCTAGCACAGCAATACTTCATTGTATTTTGGTGACTGTATTGAAATATTTTCATGTACTGTTTAATGTTCTTTGGTGTAGGTTAAATGCATTTATGCATTTAATACCTGAGTTAGTGCCTTGATATTTTCTGCTTTTCAGTTGAAAGTGAAATTTTAACTTTTCCTTTTGTTTTCAGGGAGTTGTGGAAGTTCTTTGTCACTGTGTAAATTATCAAATATGATACAGAATTTACCAAGAGGGTTTTGATGTCACCATAAGCATTGCATTCAAGACAGTGCATGCTTTTGACGTGTTTGCATTTGTCCATCTGGATTTTATCCTGTTTTTTGCTCTTTAATGCTGATTCTCTACACTTGGATATTCTCTTGAATAACAAGACTACATGGGAGAATTTAAATGGCTTGTGGTAGAGCAGAGATGGGAAGAGAGGTGTCTGAGGGGGAGCTAAACGCTATTTTTAAAAGTGTTCATTTGTTTGCTTTTATTTCTCAATACCAGAATAAATAAGTAAAACTTTGTGTAAATTGACATACTGAATTAAGTAAAATTTCCGAACTCAAAACTGTTTTGCTGCCTGCAGTGGCGCCTCAGACTATCACATACAGTCCAAGTAATAATCTTGAGATAAATATCCATTAGCAATTCAAAGCTATGTAAACATTTATTTCTTTCAGGAAACAAAAGTGAGATTAAATAGTAACCTTTTAGAAGATGACTTTGTGTGCTTTTTCACTTCTGTCTAATTTCTTCTTTTAGTCATTATAGCTTAGTTGTTGATTTGTTCTCCTGTAGCTGTTGTCCCTGTGCCAAGTATAGGCATTGTGAGAGTTCTCAGAGATAAAGAGGAATACGACAAGAGCTAGTGTACAGATGTTACCACAAAGAAACTTTGATTAGGTAGTAAGAAAAAAAAATTGCAGTAAGGGTAATCAAATATGGGAACATGTAGCCCAGAGATGCTGCAAAATCCTTGTAAATATTTAAAATGCAACTAGAAGTTTGCCTGAAGCAAAATCTGATCCTGCTTTGAGTAGGCAGTTCAGCTGTGTGACCTAAAGTTGTCACTGCCAACCAACATTATTGTGTAACTATAAATCTTTGAACTTCCCAGTCTACCTTTCTGCCATTTACTGAAATTCTACAGACGTCCTCTTTTCTTCCTCTTCAAGGTGTCCTCAGACAAAGCACTATTGAGGGGACTGAAAATATGTTAAGGAGCTTTTTATTGCTGTTGGTTGTAATTTCTCCTGACTTAAGACAGAAGGGACATCAAACTTGCCTTTAAGGCAAGTTACTTTTCTGAAGAGAAAAAACATAAATCACAGCTCCTGGTTTTCTCCTTCAGCAGTGGTATACAATGAAATAAAATACATAACCTTCCCTGTTCAAATGTAGACAAGTGGGTGAATGCTGTTTTGTATCTATTGGAGTACAGTCTTTATTTACTGCAGATGAATGCAAGATTATGTGGATCAAGTGCCACAGCAGAATTTCCAAAAATAAATGTTTCTTAAACTTCTTTAATCTATCATAATTCAATAGAGGTATGCTACTGCAAGTTAATAACTCTTCCTCAGGTTATTTGACATTTGGCTGAATTATTAGTGGTTTGCTCAGTCTTTTTGGTGAAAGCTTTTGCCAGTACTTGAAGACTTGGCTAGTATTAGGAGACCAGAACAGTAGGATGAAAGAAACTCTACAGTACAGTTTTTGTTTTTCTCATGAGTCACAAGAGGTTTGAATATGGGAAGTCTGCTGACAGCATTACGTGAATCCTGTAAATGATACCTGATTTCTGTCTAATTCTTTTTGTCTGAACATGTGAGTTCAGCTGTGACAGCTGAGAGCCCTGAAAATGATGGCATTCTTCTAAGACTACACACTGCAGAAATAGCCCATTTGTGCTGCTCATAAGTTATATGGTAGATTGAAAAGTAATAAAAGTATTTTATGTAATCGATGATGTAGGGATGATCTAACTTTTACTTCCTGTGTCTATGTTGAATTTGCAGTGGTGGTTTTTGATTTCTAACACACGATGTGTTAGCACAATGGATGCCGACTTGTTATTGGTGTACTCTGGAATTTTCCTCACTCAATATTCAAACGGAAATAAATAATGTAAAATTTTTGCTTAATCCATTTTTCTTTTGTGACTTGCAGACAGATGCCAGCAGTAAAGCTATATTCTCAAAAGTGATGGTTATAACAAGTAAGTCACTAAAAGTATTTACGGTGTATAAAATTACAGTAGAACTATATTGCTTTCTTGCTTAAAAATCACTTGGATTAAGCTTATAGAAAGGTGTTTTGCAGCAGATAAAATTTAAAGCAAATCACGATAAACATGATGCAGCAATATGCTTTTAAGAATGAAGGCAATTCTAAGCAGAATTACCATCTTACTGCAAGAAGTCATCAGTCGTGAAGCCTATCACATAGCATTCTGGACTAATTCAAGGTCCAGATGATTTAGGGTGTTAATGTCTATTTTAACATCCATTATATATATATATTCATTGATGTTAACTAAACTACTAAACTATGTACTAGCTTACCTGCCTTCTGAGGTTTTAGTGCTGTAAATGTCATTGGAATGCTAAAGAGTTTGGATTTCAGTATGAAGGACAGCACTTGGAAAACTGAAGAACTTCTGTGTAAACTGAACTATTGACAAAGAAACACCCACCAACCCAAAAGCAGCACTTTTGTTCCCCAGGCCCACCATGTCAATAGCATTAAAACTAGGATGAAGAAAAATTTGCTTTACAATTCTGCAAATTTTTTTTCAAATCCACCTTTTTTTAAAAATGCGATCTGTTCTGGCAAAAAATATACTACATAAGACTGCACATTTTTGATAAAAATGTGGAGGTAAAAAAGGAAACTTGCTGCTTTGTTGGCCATGGTCCCAGTCCTTTTTTGTCAATTTGTAATTTTTCTCATACTTTTAGTTCTAGGTTGTATTAAAAAAAAAAAAAGTTGAAACAGCAAAACAAATTCATAATAGAACTTATTTTGAACCAGTCATCTCGTAGTGCTACACCACAATTTGTACCAGCTTTGCTTAACTGGCTGGACCAAAAATATGAATATCTTAAGTAGTAGACTAATCCTTTGCCAATAATTTGCCTTGCTATAATATAAAATGTAGATATAAAATGAGCATGTAGTTTAAGAAACGCATTTTAAATGGTTTTTTTTCTTATTTTTTGTTTTAATCTGTTGTAAAGCCTATGTTTACTTAATGCATTTTAAATGCCTTTTTTTTTGTTTTGAATATTATAAGCTGTTGTAAAGCTTGCGTTTACTTAAGGGGTAATTTAGCAAAAATACTCTTTTTGATGTTTTTTACACTTGTTGCATTGGGTGATCTGTATACAGAGTATATTTTGTTATGGACTTCAGGCTTTGCAGTCTGAGGTCAGCTTTAGCTCTTAGCAATATTATTAGCAAGAACAACTAGACTTGCTGAAAAATGAGTGTGAAGGATGAGGAAAGCAAAAAGCCAGAGGAAATTTGGGGAAGCCAGAGGAAGTTTGGGGTTTTTATGGTTTTTCTTTTTGTTTGTTTGGTTTGGGTTTTGTGTGGTTTGTATGATGTTCCAAACTTGTGCAATTTATAATACATTAATAGTGATTTGTTTTGGTTATTTAAAGGAAACCTTCCTGATCCAGGAAAAGCTCAAGATTTCATGAAAAAGTTCACACAAGTTCTAGAAGATGATGAGAAAATAAGAAGTCAGTTAGAAATGCTTGTTAGTCCAACATGTTCTTGCAAACAGGCTGAAGGATGTGTGGTAAGAATTGCTCTTAAAGTGTGAATATTTTTGGAACAGAATTGATTAGAAATTTAATTACAACTTATATTTCAGAGGGAAATAACAAAGAAGTTGGGCAACCCAAAGCAACCAACAAATCCTTTTCTGGAAATGATAAAGTTTCTTCTTGAGAGAATTGCTCCTGTTCACATTGATACAGAATCCATCAGGTATTTTCCTATGTGTGTTGTCGGCCATAGATCACAGGGTTTGAAATAGGGATTTCTTACTTTGCCTGTAAGCAGAAGCAGTAATAGGCTAGGTGGGTGTGGCTTAAGGCTTGGTGACCTTCAATGTTTTCTTCTGTTTCACCTTATATAGGGGTTTTTTTATCCTTGTCCAGAATGTAGTCACAGAAGCAATTGCATTGTCATTCAGCATAGCTGGGATGACCTGTCTGAAAAGTGGATGTATTGCTGATGGACAAAGTATGGTTTGTGACCAGCTGACTTATTTTAAAATAACAAATTTCTGTCCAGACCATTCAGCTGGAATTTTCCACCCAGAATATTAGCTCATAGTGACACAAACAGTAATGGAACTGAGGAAGTAAAGATTAGGATGATGAGGCAGCAAGACTTCCAGGAGTGAGACAATGAAGTTATGGGACAGGGGGAAAAAGTAATTGCTGAAATGATTGTTTAACAGCAGTATTTGAAGTAAGCCTTACTGTCAAGAAGAAATACACAGGAGATAGTCTGTAACCAAGAGGACAAAAAATAAACATTTAACAGTTCTGCTAAGAGCCGATGACAAATTTACTAGACTTAAGTATTGTAAACAGTTATTTTCCATCAATTAAGAATTTTTAGTGGGTTGTAGCCTCAGCATAATTCTTACTGAGTTTGTTGCTTGTAATGCTCAAATTGTCTTCTTATTTTGGTCATCCTTACAGAGTAATTTGTATATAGTTCTTAATTCATGATGGATAAATATTTTTGAAGGTAATGCTTCATAAACTTTGATTTGGATAGGAGGTGAGGGCAACCAGCTTATGTATGTAGTTGACATATTTGTTTTATAATAAACGTATGTTTTAAATAAGTTGCTTTAATAAGATTGTTTTCACAAGCTTAAGATATAATTACACATGATGGAATTGCAGCAACTACAAGGCCATGTTTTGATTTCCTCTTCAGTGCCCTTATCAAGCAAGTGAACAAGTCTATAGATGGAACGGCTGACGATGAAGATGAGGGTGTACCTACTGATCAGGCAATCAGAGCAGGTCTTGAATTGCTGAAGGCAAGTACAGTCCTGGTGGTCAGTGAGCATGGGAAACAACTTTGTTAAAATAATATCTTAATTAGCACTTACTATTTTTAGTCAAAAACATGTGGTGCCTACCTGGAAGAACCTGGTTTGATTTTTTGCACTTTATGCTCATCTTATGTGACACATAAGTAAGGTTATTTTTAAAATTATTTAGAAGCTTTTCTGGAAGCCAAAAGTAGTTGAGTATGAGACAGCAGCAGTGGAGTTTTGATTATTACAGCATGAATTCAGTAAATACATACTGTGCTATTGTATATCGATACAACACCGTGGCTCCTCGATATTCTATGTAAATTGGGGTCTTACCTATTTCAGTTATGAGTCATCTTGAGACTGAGCTAACATAGCAATGACTGTCAAATAGTCCATCTGGGGATTAACTTCAGAGGCCTAAAAATCTAAAGGACTCCCATACTGAAGTTTTCAATATTTTAGATAAACTAAGGACTGAGTAGATTCACCTGGAAGGGTGTGGCTCTTTATCCTGATGTGCACATTGAGATAAAAGTGCAGATAAAAAAAAAAGTAGCACAAGAATGTGTCTGAGTAAGAAAGAAAGAAAGAATCATGTTGTGAAGGACTATATACTTGAATGAAAGTTTCCAAGTCAGTATTTACACATTTATATGAACTGGCACGACACATTTATGGAAGAGGAGTAAGACTGCCCTAAACTAAGAGGTCTATACCTCATGAAAATAATATAGAGAGGACAAATACAGGAGTCAGCACTGAGAATGCCATGCAGTGAAGTGGGGGGGAAGGTAATTTGCCTAAAATAGAAAAGTGCATATGAAGAAGTTCGTAGATTTTGAAGATTGTTTCTCTGCCATGGGTCAGAATATTATGTGGAATGAGGCTAATAATCAAGAGCCACTTAAAAATGAAGACCAAATTTCAGGGAGGATCAGTTGAGGGTTTATTTCATTTTTTTGAACATGGGAGGACTGTCATACTTGAAAAGAATCTAGTCCAAGAATCTGAAGGAGAGGTACAGAATCTGCTAAGTTGCTGTGGAAAACTTAAGGGACTAGAGACCCTATTGAGTATGTCTGTGTTGCTATTTTAGAGATAGGAATTTCACTTCAGAGCAGAATCCTTTCTTCCCCTGAGGAAGCAAACTTAAAGTCTGGAGTCATACAAGCTGGATTCCTTTCAGAGGAACAAAATTGAGATGGGCTTCAGAAGCACATGTTGTGTTGCAGTGGCTAAAGTGGATTTAGTCAGTCTAAAAATACTCTGAAGTAAAACTCCTGAAACCTGAATATTGCTTCCTTAGCATCAATTGTGTTTCTTTGAAGACCTGCTCCTGCGGTAACCCAGTACTTGCTAATGTAGACGTAGACACTGAGAAGTGGTATGGTCAGGATAATAGGAGAAGAAACTGAGACTGAAGAAACTGAGACTGAAATAAATTAAATCTAATGAGGTCATGTATAAAGACAGAGAACTTTAGGAGCTGCTAAAAAAAAAAAAGAGAGAAATGTGCATCATGGGTCAAAAACAGGGAGAGTATTATAAATGTTCCAGTATGACACTGGAAAATGACTCTTGATGAAGTGTCCTAGGACCTTTAAAAAATGTTAACATGGCTTTCATCATATTTTGGCAGGTACTTTCGTTTACACACCCTATCTCGTTTCATTCAGCTGAAACTTTTGAATCTCTCCTCGCTTGCTTGAAAATGGATGATGAAAAAGTGGCAGAAGCTGCATTACAAATTTTCAAAAATACAGGAAGTAAAATTGAAGAAGACTTTCCTCACATACGATCGTAAGTTGTATATCTTACTCTGAGCAGTGATCTTTATTGTGTAGGATTTTGGAAGTTCTCACTCTTCCTTTCATCTGCTGTAGCATTATCCTGCATTCTTTTGGAAGAAAGTATTACTTCCGAAATGAGATTTTGAAAGACTGACGTGTAGTGCTTTTTGAAGAATGGAAGTGAAATGAATATACCCCAAGTAGTGGTACATTCCTTGCAATTTAATGGTGATATGTAGGCAAAAATATTTCCAAAGGAGCATTTAGTACCTGTGCAGATACAAATGCCTGTTTTACTACATGATATTTTATCAACAAAAATTAGGGTTTTTTTGCTTGCAAGTTAATTTTTTTTTTCTTCTGTTTTTTGAAGAAATTACCCTGATAAAAGAAATTAGTTCTTTTGCTGCAGTGTTGTGGTTTTTATATGTATATCTGTAGTTCTTAGCTACTTTCATGTTTTGGATGATTTTCAGTTTGTGAAATTACTTATCTCTTGGTCTGTTTGTCTATTTGTTTTGTTACACAACTGTGTAGTGCTTTGCTTCCAGTGTTGCATCATAAAGCTAAAAAGGGACCCCCTCGTCAAGCCAAGTATGCTATTCACTGCATCCATGCAATATTTTCCAGCAAAGAAACACAGTTTGCACAGATATTTGAGGTAACATTAAATATTTAAGTTACTTTGACTGATGTTTTATATTGCACATGTAAACTAAGGGGTGTAGTTGCAAGTTATAGCATATTTAGGAAATACATTTTTCCCCTTTCCTTTTGTTCTTACATGATTTTGGCCTGAAGAATGGTAGTAGAGGGTGTTCTTGGATCTCATGATTCATCATGTTTTAGGTTATATGTTTTAAGGGATGATAGAATAAAAACAAGTGTTGGGCTATGTTCTTGAACCATGAACTATTTATGGAAAGAGGAACCATATGCTACTCCTTACCCCTGTTGAGAATGGTCAAAAGTATTTAAATGATTGCAGAAATTATGAGAAACTGAATTGTGGTACAGACTAAATAAATTTTATAGCTATAACTGTAAATGTACGTTTTAATTAGTGGCCATCAGCCTCTTATCTTGAAGGCTGAATCATAGTCCGTTACTGGAATTGCTATCGTGAGAAAATAGGCTCTTTAATCCACTGTTTCCTAAATGGTCATGCTAGAGCTGTCACTTTTTGAACTGTCCAGAGGTGATAAATATTTTGTTTGTCATCTTGGTGTTTCCTCTGACTTGAGGAAGACTGGATGGGTAGGTGATTGTATCTCTAAAATTAATTAATCAATAATTATTTTAAAATTTTATTTCTAAAGTAGACATGGACAATCTGGTAAGAAGCTGTCATTCCCATCCCCTCAATAAGACACAGATTATATCAGTAATACCTGAATTTGTTGCCTTTTTTTTAGCCACTGCATAAAAGTCTGGATCCAAGCAATTTTGAGCACCTCATTACGCCATTGGTTACTATTGGCCATATAGCCATGCTTGCACCTGACCAATTTGCTGCCCCTTTGAAATCTTTGGTTGCTACTTTTATTGTTAAAGATTTGCTAATGAACGATAGGGTGAGTATTTTTGAAACATTTTATTAAGAGTATGCTTTTCCTGTAGTATCATACTTGGCAAGTGCTTGAGAAAATATTTGGCATGCTGGTTCTGGTTTTTGTATATGGTTGTTTTTTGATTTCCTCATGTAGTTTGACTGCATTGAAAACCCACAGTACAGAAAAGGAGAATTCTACTAATTTGGGAATATTATAAAAGTGGTGAGCTGCATAGCACAGCATTTCATCACTTGTGACTTGGCTTTGGTTAAAAAGGGGAAAATTGTTATGACTTCACTCTGTTTCTTATCTTGAGTGAGTTATAATTTTTAGGAAGTATATTATGTTTGAAATTAAAATACAGTATTTAAATGGAAGACTGAATATTAATTTTTTTAACAATTTTGTATTGATTATAAAATGATCATGAAGTCAAAAAATGAACTTGTGCATTGTTAGAAATCGCTTAGGGAAAGATACACTGTCTAAAACAGTGAAATGTGTGTGAGGTTCCAATCTACTGGACATGGAAAAACTGGGAGTTATTTTCAAAGCAATGGCTATTACGTTCTAAAGGAATAATTTTCAGGTAATAACAACAGCCAATCCCTTTACTAATCTTAAATTTTATGATACTTGGATAGTGAGGTATCTCACCTCTGCAGTGGCTACTTCTGTGGGATACAGAAGGCATAAAGCTGACCAGGGAGTGCTGCTGTATTGCTTCCAGAAGCAAACAGGAAAGAGGAGGTTACAAGTTTCACCAAAGAGTAACAGTAGTGTAACAAATGTAACATTTGGTTTAGCTTCCAGGAAAAAAGACAACAAAACTTTGGGTCCCGGATGAAGAAGTGTCTCCTGAAACCCTTGTTAAAGTAAGTAGCATGTACTGTGTTTACCTGTCTATTATGTTTGTAATACTTAATAAGGATTTGCTCTTGGAAACATACTTTAAAATTATTATGTTATGCATAAATTTATGTACACGCTTCATTAAGTTTTTATATAAGCTCTTTATAGGTTTAGTTTTGTTTTTTGACACTTAACTGTGATGATAGCCGGATTACTTCAAGTAAAATTTTTTCCCCTCCTCTTCAAGGTAGGAGTTAAATACTATAGAAATTTTGTTAAAAGTTTTTGCTTTTCTGTGGATTTTTTATGACATTGCAAAAAATTTTCAGTGTTGTTTTGGAAAAAGAAAAATGGGATTTGGATTTGTCAGTTTCATTAAATGAATAAATCTGTTACATTGTTTATTTTTCTGTGTGCAATATGTATTTGAGAAAAGCCTGGATTTAAGAAAAAAAATCACTTTAAAATGGTGGGAAGTTTGTTTTGGTACTTTACCTAAAAGTATCATTACAAGCTTTTTCTTATTTTGGAGTAAGTGTATTGCAGTTTCTGTACTCCATAAGAGATACTGTCAGTCAGTTTTTCAGCTAATTAGAAATAGATTCACATTGTGGAAAATATATTCTATATCTTCATTTGTTTTTTCAATGCCCTTTGGAACAGGGACAGATTTTTGCTTTCACTTCTTTCAGAATGAGATGCTTGTCTTGTAGTATGCTCTATATTACATAAGTTGTTTAGTTTCTAATGTCTTTTGAATGAAGTTGCTCAGGTACTCTTCCTAGCAGACTTTCTTTTCTGCTAGGTTAGTAAGTACTTTGGTTTGCAGTTTGGTACAGAACTTGATACTGGAAAGGCTTGGGGTTGTTTGGAGTTGATTTGTTGATTTTAGTTGTTTGACTACACAAAGGATATTTTTCATATTTGTGCAATTCCATAGTTACACAGTATACTCCAAAAATTTTTAAAAGAATGCACCTTTGTTTTAATGAAGTGCTAGTTTTAAATAGACATGATTTCGCTTCAGTGATTGTACATTTAACGTGAAGTAGTAAATATTAATTGTTTTTCTTAATTATTTTTAATGATTTATGAAGCTGTATTAATTCTCTAAAATGTACTTTTATATTGATGAAACTCCTCATTTGGCTGTTTGGAAGGGAATTAATCTGCAGAAATTCTTAAGGCAATTTGAAGTTGAAGCCAAGCTGAAAACTGGAAGATTTTATTTGCAGATGAAAGCAGGCTATTGTGAAAATTGATTCGCAAATTTAATTAGCATTTATTACTACTGAGGAGCCTAAACTTCATGTATGCTGCAGACCATGCCATTAGTTTATAAGCTATTTCTCTGTAATAGTGTACTTTTCTTTACTGTGGTTTTAAAAGCCTCTTTTTCCTTGTGTAGCATTATTATATCTCTAGTGGGGATTTTAAAACTAGCAAATTGGAGTATGAAAGTGCAAAGGACTGATGAAAACTAAATTTTAGTATTGTCCAGCCTAGCAGATGTAGACTGATAGAGGACAGCCTTAGGTTCGGGTGCTAAACTTTAGATGAAAGGCTGTCTGAGGAGAAATGTTTCAGTACAGTATTAACTATTAATTGGTTTAATGATTGTAGAAGTTAGACTGGAATGCCTACACCTGGCACTTGAATTCTAAAGCAATAATCTCTTGGCAGTGACCTGTAATGAGTGCTGTGCACCATGCATTGGATTAAGGCTTGTGTAGTAGCAGTGATATTTCTTGTTTCCTTCCATATCACTGGAATATAAGATTTCTCATAATACTTCTCTAACTATGCTCAAAGTAGGCTTTGTTTCATTTTTTGCTACTGCACAAACTTGCAGCCTTTGTGGCTCTGAAACCTCAGGCACTAGAAACTTGAGCCAGCTGCTGTCATAATGGTGATGTAGCAGAAAGACAGTGTTGTCTTTGATATGGTTCTGTCTCATCTTTACTTTCTTATATTTTCATGTTGTGTATAATAATTTTTTATCTCAGAGGAGAATTCTAGGCTCATAGAACACAAATTGAAACAAGAAGTTCAGATTGAATATAAAGAAAATCCTGAGAACAGTCAGACATGCAACAGGTAGCAAGAGGTTGCAGGCTGCCGAGACAGTCTGTGCAGTCTTCATTCTGACACCACAGTCCATAAAATGGAGACCAGTGTGGTGCAATTTCATAGCTGACTTCCTTTGAACAGGAGATTGAACTGGAGACCACCTAACACTCCTTCCAACTGGAATTATCCTTTAATAGCTACACTGCTTGGTTGCCAAGGGAGAATTTAAAACATGACAGCAGTCCAAACTCATGTTATGTTTAACAAAGTCTTCAGGTAATCAGTAGTAGTCACTGGGGGAATTCTCATGCCCTGTACTAATTTCTTGGGAATGCTTAATTCGGAATGGTTGCTGGAATGTCATCATATCATCGTTAACACAGGCAAAGAAATAGGGAAAGTAGTGGGGTCAGATAAAAATTCTGAAGGAGACAGGACTTGGACTTGACTGCATGGAAGGAAGACTAGAATAAGTTGGGATAATAAAATTGGGGAAAAGACATTATGGAGGGACTTACTAGAAGCAGATTGAAATTGGTCAGGGGACTAAGTAGCCTGTGTCTGTTCCGTGTCTGAATACATCATTTATTTGAAGATCAAGGAGATCTGTCATGTTTCCATCTGCCCAACAAATGGGAGGCACTAATGGTTACAAGTCCTGGTTATGACATGAATAAATTGAATTTGTGAGCTGTGAAAAGATCTGATGCTATTCTTGCTGTATTACAATTATCGTATTTGTTTTGATGCTATTAGAATCTTCTGGTGGATATTTAGAGCTTTTCCAATGGAAAAGGCCCTTTGAAAATGAGGGCAAGACAATTTCATTTCTGTTCCTCAGACTCTATTTGCATTCTGAGTTCTGGAGAGACAGACATCCTACAACTTTCTGTTGTTACCCAGTAAGGTGGAGCAAATGAACTACAGTCCTAAAAACTAAACTCACATATAAGTGATAGTCCTAGAACTGAGATCTGATGGTACCATTTTGGTCAGTTTGTTGCAAGGAATATATGAATTATGGTATGATAGATTTAATTTGGTGATAGGGTGAATGTTTATATAAAAGTTACTAGAATTTATTTTCCCACTAATGAGAATATTTGAAGTTACCATGTACGAAAAGTGTTGTTTTCTAAAGCTTTTGGGTTTTGATCTTCAGAGTTCAGTGTTTTTATTTTATTTTATTTTTTTTGCTAAGGGATGTCTATGTGATTCAGATGAGCATTTTCCTTTTGCTTTAAGAAGATACTCTTGTTTGTTTTCTTTACTGTCTCTGTCATATGAAAGGATAAAGAGATTCAAATACTAAAACAAACTTTATCTCCAAATGGATGTCTTATTTTCACTTGAATGAAATGAAATTACTCAGTGTTTCATAGTAGTCACTGGATTCTGCATACTGACAGAAGCTTGCCTCAAAACACTTGGTGTTTCCATTGGCAAAATCAAGTTATCCCATGTAACTAACTTTGAGACTTTTCTTTAAATAGCTGTGAAAGAAAGTATCCTTTTCCAGGGTAAGTTATCATAGTACAGATCTCTACTCTTAACAGTCAAGATGTCTATTAAGTGTTTTTTCAAGTATGTGTCTTAAATTTAAGCTCAAATATTACATAGATAAATAGAGAATATAGAGGGCAAAGGAATTTAATGCCTAGGTCACGGGTTCAGTCCCCATATGGTTCATTCATTGGACTTGTTGATCCTTGTGGGTCCCTTCCAACTCAGAATATTCTATGAATTGTAGTAATAGATAAAGATGAAAATGTGTTCTGCTTTTTGATCCAGTAACATTTTCTAAATAAGTATAACCTGTTTAGCCTGTTTCACAGTATTTAATGGATGAAAGCTCAATTAAGAAAATGTTTTCAAAGGACAAAATACGTGATTGCTTGTAGAAGCAACAGCTCAAACTTTAACTGTGTGATTTTTATTGGCTGTAATACATGCATGAGACTTTCAGTGAAAAGTTGCTGTCTAGTGAGAGTATGTCTAGTTATCTTTCAGTATTTAAATGATGTTTTGCAGTCTTGACAGACTTATGTTTGTACCAGCAAAAAGCACTTGGGAAAAAAAATACTATGTGATTAAATTAAGAGAAAAGATTATTTTGAAAATGAGGCTTATGATATGATTTGATTTGGTATAATTTTTATTTTTTTTCAGATTCAGGCCATCAAGATGATGGTTCGGTGGTTGCTAGGAATGAAGAACAACCACAGCAAGTCAGGAACTTCCACTCTGAGATTGCTAACAACAATATTACACAGTGATGGAGATTTAACAGAGCAGGGGAAAATAAGGTATGTTAACAGATGCTAATGTTTTCATGTGATGATGGAGTGGGGGACTATTCTGTTAGACTGCTTAACAATTTATTCGTCTTATGAAATAAGATGTGATGGTAAGCTTGGCTGGTTCCTATGTAAGTTTGCTGAGTCTCAGGTTTTTTAGCACTGTACACAGCTGAATTTTAGGTCTCATATTCTTGCTTTTATTTCTCTCTTCAATAGGTCATTACTCATATTGCAGGAATAAACTGTGTGACTTCCTCCTTCCAAAAATTTGTTTTAATTTTTTAGACAGCTTGCTGTTCCTGGTGTACCAATTTCTGTGTATGCCAAATGCCAGTAGGTGGGCTTTCTAATAAAGAATAATAGTATGTTGTATAAACCAGGTGGAAATACTTAGTACACAAGACACTTCTGCTTGGAGGCAGGCTAATCCCTTGAGGTCTCTAAAAGTGAAAGCTAGAAGGAAATGTGTAAACAGGATTAAGTCTCAATAAATAATTTACCTTTTAGGTGACTGTTAGACAACTTGTTTTTCAGGATATCTTCTTAATCCTCTGTCGTAGGAAAAGTGACAAGTTGTCAGCTACTATTGCTTGCCAAACATTGGAAATTTATGTCTACAAAAGCCGTTAAAGGCATGGGTAGATTGTGCCAGTGTGTTTAAAAAGGTTTTTATTTTCAAGTAGAGTTAATATTATACCATAGTTATGCAGATAGAACCCATACTGTGTGTGTGCAAAATTGAAGACCTGAGAGCTGTCTAGTATATTATCTTTGTAGCAACTGTGTAGGCTGTCCTAAAGTTCTTTGTAAATAATTATTTCATAGTTTTAAGTTCTGTAATGTGACCATTTGTGGCAGTTGCCAGGGAGTTGAGTGGCAGTAATTTAGATTTTCAGCACAACTACTTGGAGCAAATGGTTGATTTATGCAGTAGTTAGTGAATGGATCAGTTCTGTGATCCTGTGTATTTTCATGCTTGGAATTATTATTCCTTACTGTTTTAGAAATTTAATTTTCCCACTCCTTTTCTGCTCCAAAGTAAAAGCAGAAACTTTATATAGTGATGTGATCAGTTCTCCATTTTTAAATCAAGTTCATGGAGGGCTAGGGAGGGATCCTTTCAGGCAGGGAGAAAGCCGCAGTGACATGTGATGTTGCTGCGGAGATAACTCTTCAATCCCAGAGCTTGGAGCTCTGCATCTTGGATGGATGTTGAGCCAGTGGACATGTTATGGGTTAGGACTGAAGAGAAGACTGCTCTCGGTATCATCGTGGTGAGTGTCTGCTATGGGACCCCTGACCAGGAAGAGGAAGTGGATGAGGCCTTTAAACAGCTGAAAACAACTTAATGTATGCAGTCTTTGGCCCTCGTGGAGAAATTCAACCTCTTTGATTTCTGCTGGAAGAGCAACACAGCAATGCCTAACAATCCAGGGCAGCATCGATGACAACTTTCTGACACAACTGGTAGAGGGCCTGATGAGGAGAGGCTCTCTGTTGGACCTTATACATGCCAGCAAGGAGAGGCTTACTGGGGATGTGAAGGTTGGAGGCAGCCTTGGCTGTAATGATCCTAAGATGGTGGAGTTCAAAATCCTGAGGGCAAGAAGGGTGTCAGAAGACAAGATAGGACTGGACATCAGGAGAACAGTCTTGGGACTCTACAAGAATGTGCTTGTAGGACCCATTGGATAAGGCCTGGATAAAAGAGGGGCTGAAAAAAGCTAGTTATCTAGTATTCAAAAATTATCCCTCAGTGCTCAAAAGTGGTCACAGCAGAAGGTCAGACACAGCAAACTGTACCTGGATGAGCAAGAGACTCCTGGCAAAATTCAAACACAAAAGAGGGATCGAGAGCAGCCCTGCAGAGCAGTACTTAGGGACATTGGTGGATGAAAGGGTGGACATGAGTCAATAATCTGTGCTTACATCCCAGAAAGGCAGCTGTGACCTGGGCTGCATCAAAAGAAGCGTGGCTAATGGGTTGAGGGATTTGATTCTGCCTCTTTAACTCAGTCTGGTGAGACCCTACCCAAAGTACTGCATCCACCTCTGGGGTTCTTAGCACAGGAAACACATGGACCTGGTGGAGCATGTTCAGAGAAGGGTCACAAAAATTATCAGAGAGGTAGAGCATTTTTATGAGGAAAGGCTGAATGAGTTGGAGTTCAGCCTGGAGAAGAGGAGGGTCTGGGGAGACCTCATTGTGACCTGTCAGTACTTAAAGGGAGCCTATAGATAGAGCAAAGACATTTTTTTTATGGTGAGGGTGATGAAACACTGAAGCAGTATGTCCAGGGAGGTGATAGCTGCCTCATCCCTAGAAACATTCCAGGTCAGGTTGGACAGGCCTCCCAAGTACCTACTCATTGAGGGGGTTGGACTAGATGAGCTTTAACGGTCCCTTCTGGCCCAACTATTCTATGGTTGTATGAGGTATGAAGGAGGAAGTAGAGATGGGTAATCCGGCAGGAATGCAGAGAACAACATCTGAGATACAGTTAGGAAAGTCAGCTCCCAGCTGGGATAAAATGTAGTGAGAAGTGACAAAGACAACGAGAAGAGCTTCTCTGAGTGACAAAAGGAAGTCTAGGGAAAATGTGCATCCACTGCTGAATGAGGCAAGAGCCCTGTTGACAGGACATGTAATAATTATTTTGTGGTTCTCACTATTGCTTTTCAGGAAAGCGCCAAACTGATAGAAGGGCCAGTCCATTGTCTCTGTGAGCTATACTGCCTACATTAGCAATTGCTCTCAAAACCTGAAGCAGAGGAGATGATGTTTCAGGCCTGTCAGTTCTGCGTGGAACTTGCTGACACTTCCTGACCTTTGTTCTTCACCCATTGAGTGCAAAAAGGATATCTTCTTTCTGGCAATGCTTACTGTGTCCCTTCTGTGCAAACCTGATACTGCTCCTTCTGAGTTGGAGTAGATTTTGAAAAGAGTAAAGTTGTCCATTCAGACAGAACATAACCTTTTAGACTGTACTTGATATGAGGTCATTCTATGTGAGTCAGTTTTAGTGTTCATGGCTTGCACTTGTCTTTTAAACAATGTTTAATGATTTGATAAAGATAATTGAATTAAATGAAAGTGACAGGGCTCAGGAGCCTTTGATGATGCTGAGGCCACCAGTCATGTTGTAATCTTCTTTGTGTTATTGCCCTCATCAGCCCTAAAAGTGACTCTGTCCCTATGCCTCTTGAAATCTACACAACTCTGCCTTTCAGTGACAGTGTAAGAGATTTTTTTTTTTACTTCAAAGCATGGTTTAGCCTGGAGTGTCAGATGAAGGCAAGGTCCCACTTGGACAACAAATCCCTTCTCTTGTTCATCCTTCATACTTTGAAGCAGTAGGATTGATGACTTTTTTAAATTGCTTATAAATCGACAACCGATTTCTTCGAGTTGTTAGCATATGTAGGTTAAATTCACCAGTCCTGTATTTTTTTAATACCGAATTTTATCAATAAACAGTATCTCAACTGTTCTTTCCAAGTCTTTCTTTTTAATTTTATAAGTCATAACAGTCCTACAAAATTCAAGATTATACAAATTTTCTATTTGTGGTTATGTAGAACAGCTAAGTTGAATCTTTCATGTCTTTGTAGCAGGATTTTGATTTTAGTCTGTACTAAACATGAAATAAGACTATCAGTATCAGAAGACACTATCAGTTGCTGAAAGTATCGATATTAGATATAAAGTTGAGATTTTCTTGAAATACTATCTGTATTTTTTCTTAAACTAATGCTTACAGAGAGAAAAATAATTTAAAACCCTTTGGAGTTTAGAATGTCATAGTTCTGTGCTGTAGAAAATTTGCCACACATCTGATAAACATTTTCAATGGTTGTATTCAAAAGACATTTTGCCATTCTCTTAAAATAAAATTCACATAGTCATGTATTACAGTGTCTAATTAATCACAATTTATGTTGGCCTGAAGCATTGCTTTTGAGCTAGAAAATTTGGCAACTTTGGGGACTAGAAATGGGCTGGCTACTTCTTTGGCAGGACTCCCCTGCTGAAGGAGGACCAGCAAGCTAAGCAGAAGTATCTTACTGCTAGATATGGTCTCTGAGGGGCAGTATGGACTGTCCTGGCTCAGTGCACAGCTAGAACTATTTCACACCCATGTGGAACTTTTAGAAAGTTTGATGGAAAATTTTTATTGCCAGTTTGGGACCAGGTAATGCTAAGTGGGAATAGGCTGTAAAATGTGATGCTATGAAAATCACTTCGGGCTTCAAATCTTCTGCTGGAATGGGGGTGGCTAAGTTCACAGTAATTTCTTTCCTTTTAAGTACTTGTTTTTCAGTGATGCAAACTTACTGGATTTAATTAAGTCAAATAATTGCATAATTTTTTTGCTAATTAACCTTCACAATCTATGTGCTTGTTTTTCAGTAAACCTGATATGTCTCGCTTGCGGCTGGCTGCAGGGAATGCTATTGTGAAGTTGGCACAAGAACCTTGTTACCACGAAATCATCACCTTAGAACAATACCAGCTGTGTGCACTAGCCATAAATGTAAGGAGATTTCTTGGGAGTTGTGGGTTATCAGCAGATGTACGAGTATATAGTTGTTTGTTCTGTATGTTACATGTATTTCTGCAAATTTGGTTTTATGCAAAATATTCAGCCTCGGCATAAAGTTATTTCTCCATTACATAATCCTGAAAACTCATTTTGGATGAGAATTAGATCTGTAATGCTGGGCTGTCCATTGGGGGAATACTAACTTAGACTAGTCAAATGTTAGAATACTGATAAACTAAGAAATACAGTATGTATTTAAATAATACCCCAGCTGCATTATAACATATCTAGAAGTTAAAATGAGATGCTGTAAAGTATGTTGAGCTGTGGTGAACATACCACATGGTTTCCCAGCCATGGGTAGAATATATTCAGGATGCAGAGGTCTGCAAAAATAATTGGCATCCTTCAAATATTAAAAGAAGCAGGGAGATATTCCTTAGCACATGCTGGAATTTTCATCCTTAACTTCTGCCTATGAGCCCATAGTAAGGCAATAACTCTAATATTGTTAAGTAGAGGTATAGGGACCCTCTCTATTTCTGGCTTTTAGACTTAGCAAATTGCACAGAAATTGATTCATACCCCAAGAGTAAGGTGGTCATAAAGGGACTTCCGTTGTTATTTGTGTAGCTGCTGGTATTCTCCTGGTTTTCCAGAAGTCAAGAAATCCTCTGGAAGGAATCCTGTCCAGAAGATAACTGCACTAATAATGATATGCCATTTTAGACCTTAATTCCTGTGTCCAGCTAAAGCTTTAAAAGCTGTGACCCATTTTAAATGTCACAAGACTTTAAATTGGCATTTAATGTTAGAAAACATAGTATGACTCCTTTGTGGATATTGTTTACTTTCATGCAGAGTATCTTTTTTAATTTCTAAAGCTGCTTGGAGTTTGTTACAGTTAGACTAGAAAAATCATTCCTGTACCAGGGTAAGACAGTCCTTATTAGGCTTGTATATTGTTTTAATATTATGTTTATGTGGATTTTAAGCTTCTGTGTTCCTATGAAAAGGAGCCCTTACTCAGTTCCCAAATGCAATGAAAAACAAGAGAAATGGAACAGAGCTTTAAACTACTTAAGCAGATGAAATCTAGCAAAACTACAGCAGGAATTCAGTGGTAATAACTGAAGGCCTTTACACCCAAAGCAAAGTCTGATACTTTTCAGCTTTCCTACTCCAAAACTGAATAGAAATGTTAGTTTTGTCTCAAAATGAATGGTAAAGATTTTTACAGTTCAGAACAAAATTAGTCGAGAGAAAAATAGGCACTCGGTGTAATGACAAATACGTTCTGTTTCTGCTCTGGAAAGGATACTCAAGCTGTATAATGTCATGCCAAACTAGCCTTGCCAATGTAGTGTTTGCATATTCTGTTTTCTTGTGAACCCAGTGATCAAAATCTGTTCATTTCTTCAGTCATTTCCCTCCTGTGGCAAATCTTGCTTTATTGCAAATGTTAACTTTGTAGTACCTATCAGAGTTTTGTTTCATTGTTTTGCTACTCTTTTCAGTATGTTAAAGTGCAGGCTCTTTGCCCTCCACTGCCTCTCACTTTTATCACTTATTTTCCAGCTAGAACAGTCTTAACTGTTCGTGGCTATTCTAACAGATGTGTTGTCACCATTTTTGTGTCTAATGCTTACTTTCCCTGAATTTTCAGAAGGAAATTTTGAGAAATGATATTCAAATTAGAACATGATAGGGTTTCAGCATGTATAAGCCAGTTAGTATCACATTTTACTGTAGCATTATAGCATACTTTGGATCAGAAGGAACCCATAAAGATCATCTCATTAAACTCCCCTGCTGTGGTCAGGGGCAAGTTCCACTAGAACAGGTTGCTCAAAGCCCCATCCAACCTGGCCCTGAACATCTCCAATGATGGGATGTCCACAAGTTCTCTGGGCAACCTGTTCCAGTGTCCTGCCATCCTCGCAGTAAAAAATCTCTTCCATATGTCTAATCTAAACCTCTCCTCTTTCAGTTTAAAACTGTTGCTCCAGAGCTGGACACTGCACTCCAGCTGGGGCTGCCAGGAGACCAGAGTACATGTTGAGAATCCCCTCTCTGGCCCTGCTGGCCACTCTCCTTCTGATGCAGCCCAGGACATAGTTGGCTTTCTGGGCTGCAAGCTCATATCCAGTTTTTCATCCACAAATGACCCCAGTCCTTCTCTGCAGGACTGCTCTCAATCCCTTCATCCCTCCATCTCTATGGATACTGAGGTTTCCCTGGAGCCAGGTGCAGGACCTTGCACTTGGGGCTCTTGAACCTCTTGATGTTCCCCTGGGCCTAGTCCTCAAGCCTGTTAAGGTTCCTCTGGATGGAAGCCTTTCCCTCCAGTGTATCAGCTGCACCACTTGGCTTGGTGTTATCCACAGGCTTGCTGAGGGACGTTCTCAACCCTCCTATCTGTGTAATTAACAAAGATGAACAATGCCAGTCTGGTCCCAGTATTCCACCCTAAGCACACCAGTTGTTACTGATCTCCATTTGGACATTGATTTTTTTTTTTTTTTTTTGACTGCAATCCTTTGGACATGGCCATCCAGCCAGTTTTTTATCAGTTGAGTAGTCCATCTCTGAAACCCACATTGCTCCAATTTAGAGATACCAATGTTATGTGTATACCTGTGTCAAAGCCTGTGTAGAAGTCCAGGTAGGTGACATCAGTTGCTCTTCCCTTATCCATCTGCACATTCAATTAATTCTAAAAGGTTAGACCAGTCAGGCATGATTTGTCCTTTGTAAATCTGTGTTGGGTGTCTGTAACCCTCTCTTTGTGGGTATCCATATGCTTTGTCATTGCTTCCAGGAGAATCTCTCCTTTGCAGTATCCTTTCTGTCACTTTTCCCTCTTCATTTATTGATATTACTTTGCCTTTCATGACTTTCTAAGTTGTTTTCTAGAATTGAGATTGTAAGCTCTGTCAGGTGAGGAATTCTGCCTTTCATTTTCACTGCAGGTCCTAATGGATTTTGAATACTTATAAATAACTTTTCTAGATGTTTTTGAGTCCTCCAATATCTGTCAATGGAGATTCTCAGATGCAGAGTAGCTGTAATGGCTTTAATGACTTTTTCACGTAAAAGTGGTACTGGTTTTTTGGTTTTGTTTTTTAGATTTGGCATGTGCACATATGCATACATATTAATGCTTAGAGTGGCTAGTATTAGAATCCATTTCTTGATGGTAGATATTGATTACTCTGAAAGTTTATTTATTCTTAACACTTTCAAGTTAACCACAAATCAGGTGAAATCAAGGCCAACTCTAGTTCTGTGTTCTTTAATTCATAGCAAAGTTTCTTTAAGTGGGCAGATGAGAAAACAGATTAAACAACAGGAAAAATCTTACTTTTTAAGGCCTGTGATGTCTGCATAGGTTCTGCTGTGATTCTCTGCTGGCACTTTTTTTTTTCCTCTGATGGTGCAGCTTTGTAATATGTAACGATTGGAGTGCAGAATGCATGATAAATCACTAATTGCTGTATGAAAGTGGCAGTGGTAAACAGGGGCTTTATGATGATGAAGTGCATGTAGTTTTAGTAATTTTAAAATAAGTTACATATGTGTTTGGCCAATCTTATAAGCTTACCAGCAGTTGACGACTTTGATCTTCAGGACAAATTTTGATGTCAGCAGAGCTTCATATTGAAAGAGAATGAAAAGTAATTGAGGATGGTACTTCAATCTCATGCAAGCTTTGAGATCAGATTTAAGATCTGATAAGCTTTGCTGTTGATAATGCAATTTAATTGTATTTAGAATAAATCTTGTAAATTGCACAAGTTTAATTTGTTTAAAAAAATTCCAGAGCTTTTTCAGTTTTCTTTGTTCACGTAAGGGGGTGTAATTGGTGAATCAGAGGTGTGTCTGAATGGTACATGATGTTTTGCAAATATATATTTTTTAATGCTTTTAAATGGTGAACTTCTGAAGAATTGGCATTGAATTCTGAGATGTAGATATATAGAATTGGGTTTTATGGAGTTTGTGTCTACTGTTAAAAATAGCATACCTTGGTTAAGTCTTGTCCCCCTCCTTCTCAGTGTAACTGAGTTGAATTTAATGTTATTCCCAATATTAAAAGATAAAGAAATAATAGTAATTCCAGTTGGCCACACAATACCATCAGTAACAACCAACTGTACCTCCCTTGTCCTCTGAGATAAAGATGTTTCCCTGCTGAAACACCAACTAAGCATCAGTATCTTCTGAGCTTCCTAAAGGCTTTAGACTGAGGTGATACTGAGGAGGAAAAGACGGCTCTACCGTAGCCTCCTGTGGCAGTGGATTTGCTATAAAGAGACAAGAGATATTGAGCAAATCTCATGGTTTGGGTTTGTGGGCTTGGGTTACTTCAACTCTGGTTACAGCAGGTGTTTCAGGATTTTGGTCCACAGAGGGAGAATATTGCTGGAAGCACAGCAAGGAGAAAATAGGGTTTGATTGAAAAAAGTTTCTTCTCAATTTCGTTTTTGTTGAGGGCAGAGGGAGGATTGTTTTATCTAATACATGATCTCTTTTGATGCCATTTGCAAATTTAGCAGATCCAGTGTATCCAGTGGCTGGGTTTTGGCACTTCCAGTTGACTGAAACTGGAAACCCTCTTCAATCCTTTCTGACTTCAAAACAGACTTTGAAAATTGCTAAAATAGTTCCTTACTCCTGATAACATTTTTTTCATCGTATTTAGAGATAAATCTTTCCTCTTGACCTTTTTTTGGCAGGTTAAATGTATTTAAGCTATTTTGGTGACCTTGTCTACCTTAAGCTTTTCTCTGTGTTTTCTTCAAAGTATTTTCTACACGTTTCTGTTAATCTTCCTTGTCCTGTGTTAGTAAATGGTTTGTCATGTATTAAATGGTATATGTAGGTTATTTTCATACAAAAAAAAATTAAAGTTCATGCCTTTTCTGGGAACACATTGCTTAATAAACTGTAGAACTACAATTGCTGCCTTCATATTGATTTACTTTGAGTTGTTTGGCAGCTGTTAGACACAGATAATTCTTTTCCATGGTCAGTTGTAGTGCATAGGTTTCCACAGAATAATTGGAATGCTTGGTACTCTCTTCAGTGTTTCACCTTATCTGATAATTCGGTTGAATTTTATTCAGTTTTTAATGTTAATGTCTTGATGAAAATATGTGAAATCGTAGCAGTAGAATCAACATGTTGGTGGTTACTGGTGGCTAAAATGTTTTCATGCAGATCTGTGACTTTGGCTTTATAAAGCAAGTGACCCAATTGTAAACAATTTCTGTAGGCCTTGTGTCCTGAGTGTGATATCTTCCTGCACAATTTTTGAACCTTAGCTCTTCTTCTGAGCTGAAAGGAAGCTGATTAATTCAATTAATTAAAATTGATTTGAAATTTTGAATTGAAAGCTGATTAAATCAATTTCAATTTAATTGAAAATTAAATTGCTCTGAACTGGCATTAAAAAAGAATTCTTGCAATTCCTATGTTTCAATGGCTTCAAGGTCTAATTGATTTTAGCATATTTACCTGAGCTTCCATGCTTTATTTTACAGTTTATATTGCTTTAGAAAAAGTTTACTGTTATCTTTTTTGGTTTTGCCTTTTTTTTTTAATAGGATGAATGTTACCAAGTGAGACAAATATTTGCTCAGAAACTTCACAAAGGCCTTTCTAGACTACGACTGCCACTAGAATATATGGCTATTTGTGCACTGTGTGCAAAAGATCCTGTGAAAGAGAGAAGAGCTCACGCTAGGCAGTGCCTTGTGAAGAACATAAATGTCAGAAGGGAATATCTGAAGCAACATGCAGCAGTTAGTGGTAAGAGAAGTCACTTTTTGCTACAAGTGCTGTAGTTCAAATATAAATGTGCGTAGACTGAAAACATTGATGGTTGTTTGTTTTTATACACAGAAACACTGTAAATTTGATTTGGAGGTATCTAATGAAAACTGAAAATGTACAGGTTTTCTGGTTTTCTTTTGTCCAGATTTTCTTTTGATTTTTTTTTTTTTTAAACAGGTACTGCTGAGGTCTTTGAGTTTTGTTAAAAACTGCAAATGCTTATGCCTAAATATATTGCAAGTGAAGTAATTTTCCAAGGCAATTATGTGTACTGTTTGAACTTAATAATGTTAATAATGTTCCAACTGAAGTGACAGTGATTAATTTTACTTCAGCAATTACTAATAAGTAACTTTAGTACATAAATGCTGTACTAAATAGACTGTCCTTGAACTGCTTTATGAGTAGCACTTTGTGTTATTCCTGCAAATAGCTATAGTTGTTGGCACTTCAGGATGAGTTTATGCAATTCTTTCTTCTCTGTGCCAGTGGTCTGATTGTGGGAATGCTTTGGAAGTTGTTATGGACTCATGTCAGCTATGTTTCTTTTATTAAATCAGTCCTTTTGACTTAAAGCTACACACATACAGTATTACAATGCTGGTACAGGGTCATAGGAAAAAGTAGACCTTTATGAAGAGCTATAGCATTTTTGAATAAGAGGTTTTGAAAGTTTTATTTCTTTGAAAGATTACTGATGGTTTGACCTTTGTGGAATGAAGGGCATTTTTTCATCTTTTTAGCCTAAGCCAGACCTGTTTCATGAATTTGATCTCAGAGTCAGATAACTGACATCCTTCTGTGTTTATGAATCACTTTATATTAGCTATGTCAGTCAGTCTTTCTCAGTCCCCTTAGACTCTGATCAGAGAATAAGTCTGCAGACAAATCCTTTTGTGTATCATTAATTAAAGAAAAAAGTGGTACTTTTCTACCATTTAATAACATGAAAAAAAGAAAAATTAAATTGAACGAACACCTCTAAGTAATTTTAATATTATTCCTCTTGAAAGTTGAAAAATCTTTTTAGTTATGTAGACAGGAAGTATAAGAATTCTCAAATGTCTAAAAAAGATGCTGCTAAGTTACTATCAAAAATCTGTGGAAGAAATTAAGAGGAACCTAGGTGTCTGATTTTCTTTATCCAGTAGGACCTCGAAGTGCACCTGATAAATTCTTTTCTTGCTGAAATAATTGAGTGATGCCTTTGATTTGACATATGCTATAACACATGGGGAGTCTGGATTAAATATAGATTACAGGGTTTTTTTTAGGATTCTAATCTTAACTTTGTGCCATTCAGATTTACCATAGACTGCAGGATTTTTTGAGGGTTACAATCTTAATTTTGTGCCATTCAGATTTACCAGTCTGAGCTTTCAGCAAATAAAATGTCTTGAACTGTTTGTATCCTAAAATACCCATATTGCAGCAGTTCAGCCAAAGCTCAGTTGTGGAAATAACACGATATTTTAATGTGTGTCTCCCTTTGCCACTCTTCCTGCTGACCATGCAGAAATTCAGGGTGGTAATGATGCTCATATCTCCTCCGGAAATCTGCATCTTTGATAATTCCAGCTATTTGTCTGAATCTATAAATGTGTGATTTTTTGATATGTTTGGTCTCAAAGACTTCATACAGGTGAGAAGGATATTGGTTGGATATTTTGGGGGGATTGCAGCTGTTGTTGAAAATATGGTAAATTTCTGTTTACCCTGCCTGAGGAGAATTTTTTAAGGACTGGTACCAGACAATAAAACTCCTCTTTCTTCCACACTGGCCTTTTATATGCTGGCAGGAATTATTCTCAGGCCTCTTAAATTCTCTACATGCTATTCAGAGTGGAAACCACTCAAGAAGAGACTTATTTTGATTGTGTATCTGTTACTAGTTTCATCTGAGTAGAGACGTGTCTTGGTCTTGCATAAGAATTTTTATGTTCTCATGATGGGCTTTTATGTGAAGGTCAGTAAGCAGAAAAATTACAAGAGTAAAGACTTTTTTTTAAACAAGTTTTCTTCCTTAAAGCTCATAAATTACTCTTGTGAAGGGTTTTGGCACACTGTAGTTTTATGTGCTGGTAGGAAAGCCACCCTACCTTTCAGGTAGTGTCTTCTTTCATTGGAGATAAAAGTTCTGGGTTTTTTTTCTATTTTTTTCCTACTGTTTTTTGTCTTGACAGGGGTTAAATATAGTATGTATCAATATTTGTTCTTTTTCCTGTTTTGTCTGGAACTACTTCATTTTACTTTCCAGACCCACTTGGAATTATTGTTGTAGTTATATGAGAAATTGTCCAAGGCAGGAAGTTACTGAAAAACTGAGTTTATGAGCTCTTGATGAGCATTCTATTGAAGTTGCTAATTAGTACAAATAATAGTGGGTTGGTTTGTCTGGGGCATGTCTAAGGCAAGCCAATTTTGCTAGTGTTCTGAAGTTGTAATTATGTTCTTTTCCTTCCTTGCCACATCTTTATTTTTTTGTTTAGTAATGTGAACAGCTGATGGCTAAAATACAGGACAGTGCTTGAGAAGAAGTAAAGGATGTTTTTGAAGTTAATAGTGCAATGTCAACTGAAACACACTAAAAACTGCTGTGCAAAGTACACTGGATTTCAATTACATAAATATGGCTAGAAATAGAAAGACAATGGGTGATTTTATATATTATATATATTTTATGTAGACTGTGCATTACCCCTATTTATACAGACCTCTAAGAAAGGAATAGGTGAAGACCTGACATAGTCATGACAATTAGTTTTGTAGAAACTACAGTAATGGTGTATTTTGTTTAATGAGCACAATATTTGTTAAGCACATCTCATATGAATACATATTGGAGGTAAAACTGTTAGTGTTCTAATGTATTTTTAAATAGTTTTCAAATATCATTAGCATATATAATTATTACAGATGTTTCGACTTAGTCATAACTGAATATGGGATAAGTAAAAGTTTACTGAAAGAAGATTTTCCAGACTTGGTCAAACACTTATTATGGAAAAATATGACTTTTCAAAAGCAGAGCTGGGAATTTCCCCCCTTTCCTTCAGATGTACATTCAAGTGATGTCAATACTGTGATCTTGCAATTGCCACAAGCACTAAAGATCAGATGCTTGTGCCATAGCAATATAGATGGAATACCAGGATGCCTTCCTTTGACCATTGTCTTGCCTGTTTCACAAGGTACTGGTTTAGTAACTTAGGTGTGCTGTGTGTCCTCCAGCTTCACTCAGGCATCAGGCTAAAAAAGCAGTGCGGATGTTTGCTGAAAAATATTTTTTTACTTTTAGTGTACAGCTTATCCATCTGTTGTCCTTGCCCCTTGGGAGGTGATCTCTGAGGTGCTGGAGTTCACGCTGCATGGTGTTGGTTGGGTCAGGGAATTTGTTACCTTATGGAAAGCGTATTTTGTGATCATAACTCTGAGAGGCCATTGGCAGCAGCCCTTACTTTTTGAATCCCCAAGGGAAATAGGCCTTTGGACTACCACGATGGAGAAAAGACTTTCTTGCAGTCCTGCTTAGCATTCCAGAAGTCTCAAAGAATGCTAGAAAATTTTTGAAAACATTGAATGTCACAGTAGAGTTGCAATGCTCTGTTTAGGTGGGAGTGAGCCTTTCGAACTTGGTGCACTACTGCTTTGTTACAGCTTTCATGTGACCTCCCACTCCTCTTGAAACAGATACTGACTGCAAAATCCCTGCAGAAGGGCTTTGTTTGTTTTCCTGACAGCAAGGCTGTACACTGCAATGTCCAAAGAAGTAGTAGCAGCTTATCCTGCAGTTGTGCTGGCCTTCCATCTTGCAGTCAACATGGATTTTGTGATCCATCTTCACTTCTGCTTTTCAAAGTCCTTCAGAATACAGGCTTTGAACTGAGGAAAGGATTGGGAGCAGGAGGTGACTAGCTGTATCTCAAGGTAGCAAGAAAACAAGAAGCCCTCAGTGAGAGATATTTGGTCTTAATTTTTGCGTGCATTAAACATTCACATCAGCCATGAAATGGAACATCATAGAGAAATGATAGGCCCACATGTATTTATACATTAATGCATGTTGACCTCAAAATTTGTCCTCTCCTCTTTGATAGAAAATTTTGATGCATCTTTCTTCTGCTTTTCAGAGAAACTGTTGTCACTTCTACCAGAGTATGTTGTCCCTTATACTATCCATCTTCTAGCTCATGACCCAGATTATGTCAAAGTCCAGGACATTGAACAACTCAAGGACATTAAAGAGTAAGACTGCTTTTAATATTGTTACTTCTAACTTTATTCTAAGTGAAATTTTAATTATTTCTAGTATCCTGTTACACAGTCCAGTCCAGTGCATAATGATGCCGTTTACCTCTGTAAAATATTGAGAGAAATAGTATAGGTACTTTTTTAGTCCTCTGCGATATTTTATAGAGGAACCCTTCAGCTTCTGCTCATCTTCATTTCATTTTTCCAAAAGAACTGTTTTCTCAGAGTTAGACTGGTTCAAATCCATAATACTAGTAAAAGCTGGACTAAATTATGTTTTCAAATGTGCTTTTAAAAGGAATTTCGTTTGTACTTTCAGTCACGTGAGATACTGCATTTCTCCTTTAGGTGCCTGTGGTTCATACTGGAAATATTAATGGCTAAAAATGAAAACAACAGTCATGCATTTATCAGAAAAATGGTAGAAAACATCAAACAGACTAAGGATGCTCAAGGACCAGATGATCAAAAAATGAATGAAGTAGGTGATCTTTTTTTGATTGGAAATTGCATTTAATTCTGGCCTGCTAATGGAAAGGAGTTGCTTTTTGTTTATACACCAACTTCAACAAACTGTCTTTCAATAGAATTGTATATATGAAAAGATATTTTATTTACTGTAATGATGATATTTATTGTAGTTCAGATGGCAGTTATTTTCCTGTGCTTCAGTAATTTTTGCACATTTGCAAGGGAGTCAATAATTTTCATTTGTTCTGTTTCTGTGTCAGTAAGATTACTAAACACTAACTTTAAATAGATATAAACTATAAAATTATTTTATAATCATAAATCATGCAATAAATCATAAATCATCTGCTGAAGTGCTTTTTAGTATTTCATTTCTAAAGTGCAAAAGTAAACTTAATAAAGGAAGAAAAATACATTAGAAATATCTGGTGTGTATTGTGTAGTGCATGTATCAAAACTCTTTTTTTCTGGTTTTAGCATCACATTGTGTCCAGATTTTGTTTTGGGTACTGGGTGGGTGGGATGTGTGCGCTCATTTGATTAACTTTGTCTTAGAAACTATGGCAAGCACTACTCTTAAGTGTAGAAAGACCATGGAAACCATCTGTCTTCAACTGTTAGAGTTACAATGCTTTTGCTTTTACCGTCTGTATTTCAGTATCCTGAGAGACACTGTTTAAGATGCAGGCTAGTGTTAAATGTTGAAGATGATTGCTTTTAAACTGTGATTTCTTGTGGTCCTGTGCACGAAAGATACACTGTCTTTTGTCAAGATTTTCCATGAACTTCTGAAGTGTTACTTGGTTTTTTAATTTTATAATTTACAGAAACTATATACAGTCTGTGATGTAGCAATGAATATCATTATGTCAAAGAGTACAACATACAGTTTGGAATCCCCTAAAGACCCTGTACTTCCAGCCAGATATTTTACTCAACCTGACAAGGTATACTTTGGCATTTAATTTTTCTTGAGATAAATCTGTTTAAATATTTGCTAACTGTAATTCAGGGTTGTTTTTCTTAAATATTTCTTGTAACTTCAGATTTCTCCCTCTTATATTGTAGTTGAAAATGTATGTGTATATTTTCATAAATATATTATATATATGTACACATAGCAATTTCTCTTCCTCCCTACTGCCATAATAGTGTTCTAGTTTAAAAATTCAAAAGCATAAATGATGTAGATGAAATCTTTCAGTGCAATCTCTAGAATGTATCTATATCTATCTCTTGTTCACTGATTATTGGTGCAATTGCCCCCACCCCTTTTTCTTACAGAATTTCAGTAACACCAAAAATTATCTTCCTCCGGAAATGAAGTCTTTTTTCACCCCTGGAAAGGTAGGTATGGTGTGGGGGTTGGGGTTTGGTGCTGTGATTGCGTTCTGGTTTGCCTTCGTTTTTGGAATGATTATTTTGCTTGTTTTCTTTGTGGGTTTTTGTTGTTGTTGTTTTGGTTTTTAAAGAAAACTAGCATGCCAGTAATGAAACATTATTTTTAAAAGAGCAGATTATTTCTAGGTATAGAGAAAGAGATGGGTAAAGGGAAAACTGCTGTCTCTACTGGGTGGTGGCAAAAATAGGCAAACCCTGTTTTTTTTAAAGGAGAGAGTCCAAAAACACCCCAATAAAACCCATAATATTTGTCAGATTTCCAAAATGGTTAACCTTTTTGACTGCAGAAGACTACAGTGTTGCATAGAAAGTGGCAGCTATTGAAAACTCTAACAGAAATTATTTTTTAAATCACATAATTAATTTTTAGCAAAGCTGAATACCATTTTGCAGTACCTTACAAGATAACTGTTCTATAGTTTTGTTTATTTGTTCTTTCAGAATATACATTCTATTGAATGGCAGTGTTCTTTCTTCACTAAAACTAAACTCAGGTACTCTTTAGGATAAAATTAAAATCTGGTAAAGGAAGTGACAAACTGTAATTTTCATTGGGGTTAATGCATCCTGTTCTAGATGACAACATTAATTTGTTACCTTGTGAAAGAAAGAAATTGCAGCATCTTCATTACCCTTAACTTTGCTAATGAAACATTAGCTGTCAGGCAGTAACTTAATAATAAAGGAGGATTGCAAGCTAGGAAAAGAAGCAGATTTCTCTTCGAGAAGTTGAAAGTCAACATTTTTGAATTAGAATAGATCATCATTAAAATTATTTTGAATCCTAAGTTAACTTTTATATTATTTTAAATTTCTAGTGCTGGGTACTCTAGCTCTTCGTGTGTTGTTTTGAAACTTTGTAACAAACAGGAGAGGTGTAATTGCCCACCAAAATTTTCAATTTCTGAGCTATCACAGGAGGAACATGAAATGAGAGTTGCTCTGGGGAGCCTTATTTTTATGAGTGGAAGACTGGCTTGGATGGATGTTAGTGGATATAAGCAGGGAACACTGAGGACAGGAAGGCTTTGAGTGTAGATTCTGTGAAAGGGAGGAGCTGTTTGTACAGGCCCTCTTAGTCCCTCTTTAGCAGGAAGTCCAGTTCAGTGTGAATTTGAAAATCTCTTTGCTTTCCAGCTCTTTCAGCATACACTGTTTAATATTTTGTTCTAAACTAATAGATGTAAATTGTTAAGCTGGATTTAGTTCTCCAAGATTTATTTTTGGAAAGCACATGCTATTTAATTTTTTTGTGCTCAGTGCAGAATGAGTCTTTGTAAGCGTAAAATGCCCTTTAGCTATACAAGTCTAACCAGAACTTCCATGGTCCGTAGCTCTGAAAAAGAGACACCCAAGGCTGATGTGATATGCACGTTGAACTTTTTGTAGCTGTCACTAACTGCAGACAGAGCTAGAATATAATATTGAAAGAGAAGATGGATTATAAGAAATGCAGGAAATGGTCTTTAATTCAACATTTTTGTACATGAGTGTTTGGCATTCTCCTTAGGAGTAATTGAACTCCTTCAACTCTCTCAAAAGTTGGTATGAGCTGGAGGCATTCAGCAGGTCTGAAAGATTATCCAGTTAAATTAATAACCTGAAGCTCACCAGTGTCTGGAAACTGTGGCACTTACTAAAAGCCTAGCATTTTTAAATCTGTGCAAGAAGAATCAGGATATTCTCCACAGTATTTGGCTTTGAAGATTCTCATTTATTCCCAGTTGAAGCTAATGTGGTTGCCAGTTTTATGTCCCCTTTGCTGAAAGGGCCATCCTGCTGCTATTTCTGCTTCGCTGGGCCAGGTGCTTATCTGATGCAGATGAGGAGCTGGTTCAGGTAGATTAATCAGCAGAAAGCAAATGGCACACAAAGTGATGCAGTAGTGCCTGACTGCACTCATTGGTGAACATACAGCACTTCCAGTGAGGACAGAATCTAAGGCTAGTCAGAAGAATACCAGCTTTGGTGGCAGCTAATTATTTGATTGAAGCTCCCTCAGCTTCCTTCTGGTGTCTGTTGCAGCCTTCATACGAAAATGTTTATCACTTTGTGTTAAAATTAACATAATGATTGCAGAAAGTGAAATCTGTGAATATTTTAAGCATAATACATGTTAACAATATCTGAACGTGTAGCTTAAAATAAAGGAAATATATTTTTGGTTTCAGCCCAAAGCAGCCAATGTTCTTGGAGCAGTTAATAAGCCTCTTTCGTCAGCAGGAAAGCAGTCTCAATCCAAATCTGCACGAATGGAAACTGTAAGCAATGCCAGCAGCAGCTCAAATCCAAGCTCTCCAGGAAGGATCAAAGGGAGGTTGGTAGACAACAAAGGATCTTTGATATTTCAAATATTTGTAATGGAAACTTTGAATACTTCTATAATGTTTTCTAAGCAAAAGACAGAATTCTTTTATCATACATTGAAGTAAAGTTATAGTACCACATTGGCATAACTGAAACCACGAGTTTGGCTTTCTAACTCTAGAAATAAATTTTCTTTACAAAAAAAAAAACAACCCAACAAACCCAAAACCGCAAAAAAATCCCCCCAAAAAACCAATCAAAGCAAAAATCACAAAAAAACCACCAAAATTAAATTACACCCAGAATTAGCTGAAGGAGGAAAGAAAAGCTTCGTATGCTTTAATTTTTTTGAGGCCAGGGTTGGGATTTTCTGGGATGTGTTTTAGGTAGTAGGTATATTGTCCACCACCACGTATATATGTACATGTCTATGTGTATACACACAGCTGCAGTCCCTGGCTGTAATGCTACAGCCAACCAAACTCAATGCACCCAGGGAAAACTGGCAGCTCATTGTGGCGGTCCTGCATGACTTCCTCCTCAAGTCCTGCTCTTTGCTGGACTTCGCAGACAAATAGTTTTGGTTTTTAGATTAATTTTGTGATGAAGAGGTGAGTGTACTGTAATGCCACATAAGTCATTGTTTAGTTGTCTATCTTTAAAATTATAGGTGATAATTTTGTGTCAATTTTGTAGGTTATTCATCAGTTACTGTATCTTCAATGTTTTTTCAACTGAAAGTCACAATGTCATTAGTTTGTTTTTTTTTACTGACAGTGAGAGATTGTATAGCCTCTGCTATTTGTATTCTTTCTACTGTTTCACATTCTTTCAAGACTGTTAGGAAATGTTATGTTTGAATTTAAGACTTCTCATTTGGGACTTCTGTGGCTATTCAATATATAATATTAATTTTAAATGTAGTGCAGTATTTTACAAGAAATATTTCTCCACTAGAAAGTCTGCAGAAAGGCTTATTTCTTACAAGTCATGCAGGTTCATGCTGCACTGTATTACTGGTTAATGACAGGTGGACTCCAGATTCTTCTCTGTATCAAGCAAAATCAATCTGAGAACAAATTTTAAAAAACACTACACTCACAGCTTGACATGTTCTGTCATCTTCATCTCTCCAGTTCACTTAAGTTAAAGGTATTAGTGTTTTGGGTGGAGATGCCAAAGACAAAGAGATGGGAATGATTTGGGATGCACGATATTTCCGTTTCATTCTGTCTGAATATGTACAGGCAGATTTGCATCTTTTGAGAGGATGTATAAAGCCTAAGCTTCCCATTACATCCCAGTTAATACAGATTATACACTTGTAGGGAGTGAGAACATCTTTCACTCACTATGCCGTGCCCAGGCCAGGGAGTTGAGTTTGTGTGTTTGAATACCACTTTCCATTTTGACACATAGTGTATTTCTTTTCATTAAAAAACGTCCACTGGTATTTAAAAATGTTGCTACTGCAGATGAAATTAAATGACTTGTGTATTTGCTTTTGTGCATTACCTATTATCTGTGGGTGTCAGTGTTTTACATATGCAGGAGGCATTATTGTCCACATTTACTTTGGTAGAAACTGAAATAAAAATGAAATTGCTGCTTCAAAATGTAGAGGGAAATTTGGATTGCTGTTTTATTGCCTAAACCTCACCATAGGAAGTTGTACGTGCTTTGGCCGGTCTGTCTGTGGGGATCTTTGATGGCTATGAGAAAGTGTAGGCAATTGTATGGAAACACAGATCTCTTGCAACTCACACTCTTCTGTTTTAAAAGACTGCTTATCTTTCCCTTTCCCTACTTATCTTGAAAAAAGAAAATTGAATATAGTTTATGATCCAAACATTGTCTTGAGACTTAGATGATGTGGCTTGTGATACTTGGTATCTATAGTACCCACAGTGAAAGGTTCCTTCTGCCAAATTGTTTCTGGTTTATTAATAGATTTTTTAATGAAAATTGTTGTCCTTAGTATTTTTTTAATGGTTGCCCAATGTATTATACTAATGAGGGAAACATATATTTATTCATCCTAGGCTTGACAGTACTGAAATGGACCACAGTGAAAATGAAGAATTCACGCTGGCTTCACCCTTACCAGGAAAGAAAACTGACAAAAGAGACGACTCTGATCTTGTAAGGGTGAGCTGTTAAAAGTTAATGTGATGATATTTGAGATCATTCAAAAAATATGCTGAAAAATGAAACTGAGCTGATATTTTGAAACTATTGGAAATTGTATTTAGAGTTGGATAGGAAAACACAATGAAAAACACAATGAAAAATACAATGAAAAAAAAAGGTTGTGTTTCTCATAGAATCATATAGGTTGCAAAAGACCTTTAAAGGTCATCAAGTCCACCCATTAACTAGGAAGAGTGAAGTCCACCACAATATCATGTCCCTGAGGTTACTGAGGCTTTGGAGAGTGGTATTGTCCTTAGTAATTCTTACCAATAGATTTATATATAAATGTAGTTCAGTAATAAGAAAGGTTCCTAATGAGGATGTAAAACATTATTTGCACGTATAGTGATTTAATATGTAAAAGAAGTTGTAAGCAGGCTAAATATTATCTTAAGCAGTATTTAGACCTGTACCAGAATAGAGAAAAATAAACCACTGAAGAAAATTATAGTTGTATTGTAATTCTAAAAGCAGGTCAAATAAAATAATAAGAATTTCCCATACCATTAGTAAGTGTCGCTTCTTTGTGCTGTAATAGCAGTTGACAGTCTGTAAATATGGGATATGCATGAGAAAGTAATAAGATTTGCTAGAATTGGATTTTCTAGGCTGCATTGAAGGTGTCCTGTATCTGATGTCACTGTTACTTTATTTCTTTTTACTGTCTCTAACATTTCTCTTTTCTCTCATTATGTCATTCTGGTGCATTTTTCTAGGTTGCTTGGGACATAAGCTACTGACTAGTGAAAATTTCTGAACTTTTGCTTGTCTTGAAGTATAAATAACTATCTTACACTGTGGGGAAAAAAAAACCAGTTTATAACTAAATAAGAAAAATCTGGAATCTCTTGTAAGAGAAAACCAGAACACTTTTGTAAACCTTAAACTCTGAGAGTCCAGACAGAACTTGGAATGCAATTCACGTTTAGAAGCATTAGCGTGAACTAATGCTAATGCTAGTAAAATTAGTTTAACTACTGAGAAAGCTCAGTGCAAAATATTTGCTCAGAGCTACTAGAGGTCAGTGTCTTGAGTACTTTTGAGAGCATCATTCCACTTCGAATCTGTAAGCAAGTTGCTCAAGGTCATGGATTCAGAGCTCATTTTTGCTTTTTTGGAGATGGGCAGCAGATTACAGCAAGCATTAACTGAGAAGCAGGATTTTAATTGGGTAGCAGAAGGTCCATGTTTCAAAGGTATCTTTCTTCAGGATATTTGTTCAGATAAGCCCCTTAGATTAACAAATTAACACCTGTAGAGTAACACCTTAATTCTAAGGTGTGGGACACTGTTTAGCCTCAGGGAGAAACTTCACTTTGAAAATTGGCTAAAAGGAGCTGCAGTGACACATGTGCATCTGCAAAAGCAAATAAAGTGGGGAATAAAGAGAATGTCACTGAAGACATGAACTGACAGGAGATGTCATCATTGTTCAAATATTTTTCTTATTTCTTTCTAGTGTAGTTTTTTTGTCTTTCAATTTCTTTTACTTTTTACCCTCATATGCTTCCTAGATTTTCTTTCCGCTTTTTTTGAGAAAGGTTTTTGGTTAAAATGGAAACATGAATAAATGTGTAAGCTGACCTCTATCTTATGTCACAAGGCAGATGGGAGAAAACCTTCATTCAGGTTTTAAATTATGTAGATGAATTTTTTGATTATGAATTTTCTCTGATTATGTAGATGAAATTTCAATGTGGCAAATACTTATAAATGTGTTGAAATATGGTAGTGGTAGTATGAAACAAACATTGGTATGAAACAAAAATAGTGTAAATATTTTGACTTTTGGATAATTTCATGATGTGAAATGATAGAGTCATGGTACCCATGAAATGGTGGATGGGTAATATTTTCTGCTTTTATTTTTCTAAGGGTTGGTTGGGGCTATAGTGACTGCTTATGGCTGTAGTAGCTGCTTATTGAAATCTTTGTGCTGTTTACAGCTCTTTACTGTGCTCTTTCGAGAGCTAGAGCATGGAGAAGTAAAGGAATAATTTCTGTTTTCAAACCTTATGATTCAGAAATCAAACCTTTGTTGGTATATTAGAGGGAAAGGCTGTCATCCAGAGGAACCTTGACAGGCTTGAGGACTGGTCCCAGGGGAACATCAGGAGGTTCAAGAGCCCCAAGTGCAGGGTCCTGTTCCTGGCTCCAGGCAATCCTCAGTATCCATAGAGGTGAAGGGATGAAGGGATTGAGAGCAGTCCTGCAGAGAAGGACTGGGGTCACTCGTGTATGAGAAATGGGACATGAACCAGCCTCATGAGCTCGCAGCCCAGAAAGCCAACTGTGTCCTGGGCTGATCAATAGGAGAGTGGCCAGTGGGGCCAGGGAGGGGATTCTTGATGTCTCGTTTTCTCTCTTGGGACCCTCATCTGGAGTGCTGTGTAACACTCACTCTAGGCTCTCGTTTGAAGACAGACATGGAGCTGTTACAGCAGATCCAGAGAAAGGCCACAAGAATGGTCAGAGAGGGCTGGAACAGCTTTGCTAAGAGGGAAAGGCTGGGAGAGTTGGGATTGTTCGGCTTGGAGCAGAGAAGACTCTGGGAAGACCTTATTGTGGCCTTCCAGCATGATGGGGGCATACAAGAAATATGGAGAAAGACTTGACTTGTCCTGTAGTAGTGAGACAAGGGTCAGCAGTCTTAAACTGAAAAGAGGTGAGGTTTAGGTTAGACATAAGAAAATTATTTGTTTACAGTGAGGATGACGCGACACTGGAACAGGTTACCCAGATAAGTTGTGGATGCCCCATAACTGGAGATATTCAGGGCCAGGTTGGATGGGGCTTGGAGCAACCTGGACTAGCGCAAGGTGTCCCTGCCCTTGTCAGGGTGATTGGAATAAGATGATCTTTGGAGGTCCCTTCTAGCCCAAACTGTTTGTTTTAAGGCTTGGGAGGGTTGTTTTGCTGTTCAGAGCAAATGATGTTACACGTCTGACAATAGTGACTTGGCAGCTGCCACTAATTCCTGTGTTTCCTTTTAAAACTGTAAAGTCAGGTTGCCCATTGTCTTTTGTAGTAGTGCCTTGCCAGTGCCAGCACAGGAGCCAGGCATAACCACCCTGTAGCTCACAAGAGCTGAAGACACAGTTGGCAATTCCCATCTTCTCTTTATACTTTCCTATTGATAGAAACGCAGTTATGGATGTTCTGTCCTACTTTGTTGGACATAGCAGAGGATACAAATGAGGAAGGCCTTACACACTTCAGGGTTTTAATTACTCACCTTTCAAATAATATTTTCCCCTTGTCTGGTATTTTATATGTAGGTGTGTGTTTAAATTTTTGCAAATGTTTTTGAAATAGATATGGTAAACAATCTGGGAAAACTTACGAAATTTGAAGATTCTGCCTTGTTGGAGGAAGCTTCTACATGTGACTGTTTAATATGGCAGTTGAATTTTTTTAATTTTATGGTGCATTTTTGCCTTTTCAGTCAGAGATGGAGAAGCCCAGAGGAAGGAAGAAAGCTGCTATCACAGATTCAGAAGAGAAGCTAAGCATAGATGACCTGAATAAGCTGGGTCAAGAGCAGAAGCTTAGAGGTAGTCAACGGGGAAGGAAGAGACCTGCAGTTGTATCAGAAGCTGATGAAACACAATGGCAGGAGGAAAAAAGGCTAAAAGAAGATGTGATAGAAAGTGAGGATGAACAGAACAGTCCACCAAAGAAAGGCAGAAGAGGACGCCCTACCAGAACAAACAATGGGGCAACACCAAAGGAAGAACCAGTGGCAAAGTCATCAAAAAGGAGCAAAAAAAAACAACCGCCAGCAGCTGCAGTGGAAGAGGAGGAGGAGGAGGAAGAAAGGCAAACTGAAAATATTGAACAAAAACCAAAAGGCAGGCAAAATAGGACATCAAAAAGAACACAGCAGAGGTAAGTCCATCTTCTTATAAGCTGTGTATTTTTTATCTTTGGACATTAGTTATAATTTGATGCTTTGCAATTTGGGTCTTCCTCAAAACAGAGCAGAACCATCTGAAACTAGTACAGTTGAATCAGCACAGTCTACGCCACAGAAAAGACGAGGAAGGTCATCACAAACACCACCAGCACAGCAAAAAAAAGTGTAAGTGTTCTAAATCTGTGTTTAGTGAAAATTAAATAATGCCCCTGTGCCCCCAAGCAAACCTTTACTGAAAATATTTCAGAATACTGTAGTTGACAGTTAAGAAAATAAATTGCTATTGTATTTCTAAAATGTTTTCCTTAGCTGCTTCTCCTAGGGCATCTCACGACAGAGCAAGAGGCTGTAAGTAATTTTAATATGCTCAGGTGGCATGTATGTAGCTTTGCTTTCCTATGAGAAAAGTCAATAAAGCATACAAAGGCCTTGAAGATGAGGCTGTATTAGGATTTAGAGGAGAGGAAAGTGGCCCTGTTTGTTACGGATAGTGGGAAAGAATTAAATTGCTACTGTGGTGAAACAGAATTGTGGAGAATTAAGTTTATTCTGATTCTCCTTAAATTAATGTTCACTTTCTAATTTGTTGCCTTCTTACTATACACTTGAATCATTTTCGTGTGAATAAAATTTGTAATCAGTGAAGGGCTGTAGCTTCTGAAATTCTGAAGTGCATTAAGTTCCCAAATGAAGGTGAACTCTGTCCTTGGCTAGCTTCGGTTTTTGTGCCTGCTGTAGGAAAACACAGGTATCTGTACCTTTTCTGTACATGTATAGATAATATATGTAAGCAGAGGTGCACAAGGGGTTATTTGCCCACTTGTATCAAGCTGCAGCTCATGGAGAATATTTACTTTTACAGAACCTGATATAAATTCCTTGGAGCACTACTTGGGGATATCTACTGTCTGGCACTTGTATATCTCTGTTGTCTTTCTGGCTTCTGGGCTTAGCTAGCATCACATTGCTCTTCCTCTGGCAGTGTAGTGTACTGACTTGCCTTATACCAGGGATCTTCCCTGCAGGAGAACCTTGCCTGAACAAGCTTGTACCCTCATTTCAAATTCTGGACTCACTCCAGATCACATGATCTGGCATTTTCCATGCACAGCATCCTGACCTTTCCAGTTGCCCTGCCTCAGGTCAGACCTCTGCTTCTCCTTTACTCTGTAACCAGAAACACAGGACCCAACACTGGTTGGTTACTCCAGAAGTCACTGCTACAAGTGCAGTAGAACAAGAGTTGGAAACTGCTACTGCCGTGCAGGGAAGACAAACCAACAAATTATTGTTGGTTGATGTGCTATGTGGTGTTTGTCAAAGATGCCCTTTACTAAATATTTAAATAACTTTTCCCAGTGAAGTTGGTATGTTTCTTTACTCCATTTTAAGCTGACAGTAAATTATGTCACTGCCCACAATCAGTAGCAAGTATAGCTCTTGTTCATGTGTATATACGTTGTTCTGTCAGGGGGAACCCAAGTAAGTTGTTTCAGGGTTCAAAGTTGTTGGGTCTATTCTAGATTACATTAAAAAAATGGGTTGTGTTTGTTTGTTTGTTTGTTTTATCAGACCACCCACATTTTGACTGTTATTTTTCCAAATCTGCAAGAAAAAGGTGAGACAGTAGCCGTTTAAAGTGCATTCTAGTCAAGCCTTTCTCCCTCATCTACATCAGTTTTCACTGAAGGAAGTTGATAGACTGAGCCAGCATTGTGTACCACAAGATAAATATATTTGTACCAAATGCTAAAAGCTTTCTGGGCTCTTTGGGAATGGATTTGGCATAAGAATTTGGGATTTTGTGTATGAGGTGATAATGTATCCTGTGGGTGGTAGTGTATAACCTATTTCTGATAACAAATTGGGTTACCAATTAGCACCTGTGAACAGACTTGTTTTTGTGATATGTGAAAGGAAGACCCTAGCTTGTGAATAATTCTTTTGCTTCCTTTTCAATTCCGTTCCTTCTGTCAGTCTTGTAAGACTGGGCTGGGCTAATTGGTGTTAAGGGATGGCATGCTGGTTGGTTTGGAAATACCATAATTGCTATGCAGTTGAGAGATTCTATTTTGTCTGAATTTAGTGGTTCTCAGGATTGAAAATTTCTACCGCTTTCATGATATGATTGTTTTGGACCTGTGCCCCCACTGGAGACTGAAGTGTGTCTGCTGTGTGCCCGGAACCGAGTGTCTTGTTTCATTTCAACCAAAACGTCACCAGCTTTGGGTGCACCAAGACTGCACCTGAAGTAAATGGGATGATCCAGTGATTTGATTCTGAATTGTGCTGCTGTCATGTGGGTGCAGCTGTGGAGTTTTGGATACATCTGTAGTTGGCTTTTTTTTGAGGGCAAGGGGTGTTGGCTAATTCTCATTTTAAGCAAATGGGTGGATTTTGTTTGTGGCACAAATCCCATAACCAACACAGACAGTTTAAGCTGTTGTTGACTGATTGTTCTAGATTATCCTGATTAAGGTTATTGTTATACTGGTTATCCCTAAGACAGCTTGGAAGGTTTGCATTTAGGTTCATTATAGCGTTAATTTCATGAGTAGCAATATGGGTTCTTCTAGAATGTAGATGAACTTACTCATATTTGTTGTGTAAAAGGTCCTGGAGAAGTAGAGTATGTCTGTTTATGGAATTGAATGGAGAGAAAACCAACAAACATTATTCAGTCCCTGGCTGTTTGGCTTTTCCTGTTCACTGGTTAGTGAGTGTTGTATCAACCTATTTTAAGCCTGTATTGTGGCACTGAAGAGAAAAATCTGCTGTGTCTATAGAGGCAAAATTGTTCAACTTTGTGCTCCTGGCCTTCTGTTGTGGAATAATTTTGGTTTCAAGTGGTGTTGTCCAGCCTCCTAGTTTCACTCAATTTCTGTGCATGGATGAAGTAGACAGGTGTAAAAGACAGCAGCATTATATAACATGAAATGGTAAGGCTGCTGTTTCTGTGAACTGGAATATTTGCTCATACAGTTTGTACATATTGCAGATGTACATGTGCTGTGAAGGTGATGTTTATTTTTCTTCTCATTGTAGCCGTGCGGGACGTTCCAAACAAGCAGCCAGTAAAGAGAATGAATCCAGTGAAGAGATGGACGTGTTTCAGAGTGGTTCACCTGTCAGTGATGACATTCCGCAGGAAGAAGTAATGGAAGAAGAGGAAGTTTCCACAATCAATGTAAGACAAATGGCTGAACTTTTCTTTGTGAGGCTTTGTGGTGTGCTCTGTGTATTGATGATCAGAGAATGACCTCTGTTCTTAGAATGACTTCTTCCCGTTTTTAGAACTTCCTCCTTTTAAATGAATGGGGTGGTTGTCAGCTGCCACTGTTGTGTAATGGAGCTGCACTGTAGTTTCCTAGAGAAGCTGCATTTCTTAGAAAATATCACTTTTTGAAAGTGAAACATCAAGAAACATCATCAAGTATCTTCTAGTTTCCGTCCCATGTAGCCTTTCTGATCTGTATGCCGGAATTGTGTAGCATCTAATGGGAATTAATTTCCAGGTAACTCCTACCTATTCTTCTCATCTGGATTTTAGTAGTGACTAAAGCTTCTTTATATAAAACAGACACACAAATTGAATAGTATTGGAAAATAAGTGTGGAGTCTTGGAACAGAATCCTAAACTGATCTCTTCGTCTTACCAGCATATGTTAAAATGAGTTCACTTTTATATTTATTTCATACAAATACACTTACAATGTTAGTAGTCATACTAAAACCGAGAATTCCTTCACACTTTTGGATACATCTGATGGTTGAAGCATCTGAGTGTATGAAAACTCTGAGAAAGGAAACTGCATTGTTGTGAATTCCATTAAGGATACCGGCTCAGTAACATCAAGTGAAATTAGTTCATGTCATTGACTTAGACTTGTACTTGAGACAAAATGAGTAATGAATGCTACTGTATATGGATACTCAAACATAATTGAGTGAGCCTGACCATTTTTTCCATTATAAAATGTATTGGTTCTTGAATTTTTCAAATTTCTTCTGTAAAAACATTTAAAATATCTTTTCTCCAAATAGGTCCGTCGTAGAACTTCCAAAAGGGAAAGACGATGAGTGAGCATGTAGTTACCAGCCTTCCAGGTGAAAGCTTTGAAGAATGCTTTTAATATAAAGCTTGAGACTGAATGAAGCTGTTAGTGCACAAATGGGGTTGCTGAAGAAAAGACAAAACCTATTTTACTGCCCCTGCATTTGCAGTCCCTAGGTCACAAGCTTTAGCCACACACATGTTGATATCATTAACTGTGGATTTTTGTGAAGTGTAATGTGCGCTGGCTTTGTAGACATATGAACTAAAGAAGAAAACTGTAAATAGTTCTTTTTTTAATGTTTCTGACTTATAAAGTGCTTGTATAGCTTTTATCTGCGGCTTTAAACTGACAGTACCCCACTGTTTATTGGAGCGATTGATATAAAAAAAGAACAGAGTTTGTTGAAAATTGATCTCAAGCAATATCTGTCAGTGTTTGTATTTGTACTCTTGTTGACATTTAACTGTGAAAAACAAGTCAGTTGAACAAATAGTGCCACATTCTTTTGCCACTATTTGTCGAGGAGAAGAAGAGGAAGAAAAAAAAAGTCGCTGTTTCCTTCATGAATATAACCTAGTGTTTACCTTCAGGCACCCACCTATCATCAGAGGTGCTAAATTACTTTCTTTTACAGTTGAAAAATATTGGATAGAATAATACAAGAGATGCAAATTTGGAAAGAAGTTTTGTTTTACACCTCAGTATTGATGCCAGACTTTTCTGGACTTGTAGTGGCATTGAAAATTCAAAAAGGATTTAAAATATTTTAATTTTAAAGGTGTGTTATTAAATAATGTACTGAATACCCTACCCACTTTATTATTCCCTATCAGTTTTTATTAATCTACTGTATCAATAAAATTCTGTAACTGAGTTTTTAATAGTCTAGTATGTTAATGTGTATAGATATTTCCTTCTGAACATGATGTTCACAAAGAGCAAATTATTACTACATTATAATATGAAATCTGATATATAAACATTAGTGAAAATACAGTTCTTATTACAATGTAAAGTTAATCACAAAGAGAAATTTTATTGATGCAGTGTGTCTTTATAAAGCTGTTCTTGAGAGCCAAGTGTTTTGTATTTTATAGTGAAGTTGCATGTTTATGAAAAATGTGCTGAAAATGGGATGTAATGTTTTTTTTGAAACTCGTATCTAGCAGTAGTATATGGTAGGTTGCCTCATGAGAGATCCTTTTATTGAGAGTTTATTGTACCTTTCTGTTCTGTTCTTGTTTTTTGAGCCAAATTTTTTTTGGTATGAAGAGCTAAGTTTTTGTTGAATAACCAGCTGTCAGTTGTTACAGCGAAGGTATTCAAGATTTGAATGAAGCTCCATTTTTATTTTGTGCTACAATAGAGAGAGGTTGGTTTGTGCTAGGTTTTTTTGGGGGGCGGTTTTTTTGGGGGGGGGGCTTGGTTTTGTTTTGTTTTTTTGTTTTTTGGTTTTTTTTTTAGTTAGAATCTGAAAAAAAGCAAAAGCAACAAAATACGTAGAGCAGTATCCTGTATGCAGTTTAACAGTTTACAAACTGTCTCTGAACCAAAATGTATCAGTTACTATACTCTGCTTAGCCGAGCACACATCATAATTTCAGGTGCTGTTCTTCCTCTGGTTCCCTACAGTTGACAACACATGAAAAAATCAATTTCTAACCTAAGAAAATTTTATTTCATTGAATAATGGAGCATTTCCACATAATCCATCAATAAATAAGTTATTATCACAAGGTTGTCTGTAAAGATTATAGGAAAGGATAATACTAAACCTCAAATTTACCGATTTCCAAACTGTAAGATCACTAATAAAGCAAGCAACCCTTAGAATTTTTTCACTATTCATTTTTTGGTACCACTAGGAAAAAGTATTATAAACAATTAGATTATTCTGCCTCATCTTAACCTTCCCCCTCTTCCAGTACTCAGCTTTTCAACAGTTATACCTATAGATACGGGGGAAATGCCAACTAGAAAGGCAGTTATGGTTGATAAGAATTGGCTTTGAAATAGTTGGCACAACAGAACTGGCTTACTTATGCTTCAGCAGTGCAAATGCAAATTGTTGAGGGTTTTTTATGGTATAAAATGATTGAAAGCTAGCTTTGTATTTTCCTCTTTGACAGAATTGCACTGAAAACATTTATGGAAGATGTACCTTTAAGTCAATTTTATACAAAAAATATGAAAAATTAATACTGAAACTGCTGCAGACTCTTGAGGCTTTATGTGCATAAACATGGTTAGGTTAAACTTCATGGAATATTGATGCATCATTACTGATCATAATGTTTATTGTAAATTTAAACTATAGTTTTGCAATTTAAATGTTGATTTCTTGGGTAATAATGCGTAAATCATTATTTCTTGAGAAATAGGCACAACAAATATGTCATTCTTATATTCAAACCTCTTCTAAGTTCATTCTCATCTCATATAAAGAAAATGAATATTTTATGTACTAACATTTTGAGATCTGCGTACAGTAGCTACAGTAGATTATAATTATGTATAAAAGATAAATTGCTAACATTCAGTTAGCATGCTCCTCTGCAATGATAATGTTGAGTTTATAAAAATGTACTGTATTACATTAAAAGATCAAATTGAACTCACTGTAACAAGTTCCAGTATGACATTTTTGTGAGATTACCAAAGTATCTTGCTGTACTTTGCGGCAAATAAAGTTTTTGTTACATTTCCTTTTCTTGCTGCAGTGCAACAGGAAACTTTCCGTGATCTGTAGTTCATGTGCAAAATCTAAACAGGGATTGTAATCTTTATACTAGTGTTTAAAGGTAATTCACTGATTCCAGAAGCATGGTGGTTTATTACCTGTCACAGACTCAGATAATGAATATTTAGGGCTAGCTAACCCACTAATAGGAAGGAAATATGAAAGTGTGTGAAAGTTCTAATGTGACTATACCTGTTCCACCTCAGATAATTAGAATCCTGTATTAACTATACTTGACTCTGCCAATTGATTTTATTTTCTAGCAAAATCGAACCCTTTTTCAAATATTTTGACACTTGCTGTTTTGACATTTGGATCTCTGTGAACAAAAATATTAGTTTACAAAAAGATACTAATATTAAAGACATTTTCACCAAAAATGAATATGCTCAGTTTGTGAGTAACTTGCAAAAAAAACTTAAGTCTTGAACCCTAAATACATTTTTCTGGCATAGCTTTTGTCATCTGATACTCCAGAAAAGGTACCACGAAACATGAGAGGGGTGTGTGCAGTTTTCTTGCTGCTTTTATTTGTGTGTGTTGGTTTTGACAGATTACCAAGTCTGCTTTTGTGAATGCACAGGGTAGGTTTTGGATGCTGCAAGTTCACTTATCATTCACACTTACCCCTATCACTCTGTGGGGTTGATTCTTAAATTCAGTCATCCTGTGCAAAAACGAGTACAAAGTCAAGAACGTTGTTTGAATATTCTCACGGTTGTGCACATAGAGAATACGAGGATCTTAAAACAGGACAGTAGCAATAAGCAAAATTCTGAGTTTGTGAATGGAATAATTTTACAAACTTGCCTGTGTTAAATATATACAGTGTAGAGATGGATACATCCCTACCTCATCCAAGTAGGTGCAGTACATATCTTACAAATACATTTTAAAAGAGACACATTCAGGTACACACTGTTTGATCAAGGCCTCATGTCTACAAACACACATGACTAAGATGAGTTCTAGATGGCCATCCTTCTACTCTGATGGTTCTGTAATGACCAAACTGATAAAATTCACTTGACCAAGACCAGTCATCTGAGGAGAAGTAGAAGAATCTGAATGCATTCTTTTCACGTGTTGTCCTCAGAGATTGCCATTCCAGTCTTTACATCTTTGTTGGATGTTGCCTTAACAAAAGATGATTACTACTTTAGGTGCAATATCCTAACACTGACTGAAGCGACTTCTATTCCACAGACAAGCAAACTTCCTGACGTCTCGGTAGGTTTGCCCCACATTCTTAGGATGCTCTCTTCATTGCAAAGAGTACAGCTTGTGCTATTTTGTTGATCATGGAAAAGTCAGAAGCTGAATGTTAGCAAGTGGTCTAGAAATACAAAAAAATAGAAGGAAAAAACCAACAAAAAACCTCCACCTTATTTGCTTTAAAGTTCTAAAAGATCTGATCTGTTTGCAGTGGTCCCCAAGTGCCATTGTATTTGTGCGGGCAGGATAAACATGGTCTTGTACAGTGTGTACAGTAAGGAAAAGGTTTCATGCTTGCATTTATTTTCAGTGACTCAGTACAGTCATGATGTGGTTTTTAGTAGCACTTTCGTTTCTGTAATGAAGATGTATATTCTTTTTGAAACAGCAGCATCACATCAATGTAAGAAGGAAGAAAGCCTCTAAATACAGATTTCTACCCCTGCAAATAAGTATTTCAGTGATCATGTAGTATGTTGGAGTTACTTTAACATATAGGTTCTTTGAAGGATGGATTAAACATAAGGTTTTGATTTGGCTAGCTGTGTTTCCTGTGCTTGTATCCTACCTCACATATGTAGACACAAAGGAATGGAGTATTTTGCAAATCAAAACAGTGTTACTGAACACTCTCCCTGCTTACTTGGAAGTAATTTTGTTATTAAAAAAGAAATTGCAGGTCACAAATTTATTAGTGGTTCTGAACAGATTGAGTGAGCTGATGGCTTCAGATAATATGTTCTGCAATATCATGTAAGTCTTGTTGTTTTTCATTATTTTTCTCTAGGTAGAAGACAATTGCACAAGTTATGACATGCAGTGTAAGAGAACATGAGAACTTAGTAGCAATATCAATAGTGGTAATTGTAGTTGCTGTTACAGTATAGAAGATTGTGTTAGAATGAAACAATCTTATCCTAAAAAGCCTTTTCTTTACTATGTTGGGAAGACAAGCTGATGATGTAAACCAGCTTTCTTCTTGATCACAGCACCTTGAAATAGTCTGGTTTGGAACAGCTGGCTTTTTGGTAGATATCCTTTAAACTTGCAGGTTCTTGCATTTCTTGTAGTGTATTTCTATTCAGCAAAATTAAATTCTTGTAAACTAAAGATATTTTGAAGAAGAGAAGAGTTTTTAATCCTTATTTAATAAAATAATAAGATGTTCAATTTAAGCAAAGAAGTTTTTGTGGGTTAGCTTTTGTTGGGTATGTCTTATAGCCATGCTTATAGCTGCAGTAGCGTGTTACATGAGTGTGGTGTGCATCACCATTTTTCTGGAGTCTTTGATCTGCAAGACACTGAAACACAATAGAAACTGCCTTTGTGTTTTCCCCAAAAGGCATTTACTCTTATCCTTCAATGACCATTTCAAAAGATGAATACATGATGGTTTAATTATCTTCTGCTATAATCTCTGTGGTTTAGGTGATGAAAACAACTGTGGGGCCATGCGGGTGGTTGGGTGAGAAGTGGGGTGTTAGAGGTGGGTTATTGATTTGAAAGGTGCTGGAGAGATCAGTAAAGAGTAGGGAATCAGCAGATAAATGAGATAGGAATGCAGTTTCTTGATATGAGATGACCTACAACAGGAGTGTTCTACTGAAGATGAAAGCCAAGATGCGGAAAGTTTGTGATGATGATGTTGTTTATTTAAGAGAGGAGAACTGTGGATATGTTGTTTTCTCTGATTCGGAGGAAAATGTGTAAGAACATGCATAGAATTGAGACTAATGCCAGGAGTTTTTGTGGGAAAAGGGTGATGGCTACTGCTGAGGGCAAATGTTATTAATAAGGAATTTGGAATAGTTTGGCTAAAGAGGATTCTAACCTCCATAGGTAAGAAGTAGGGCAGCATTCATTTATGTGCTAAACTAAAATTGGGGCAAAAGAGGTCAAGGCATAAGCCACTGGGAAACAAGAGCTTTCAAAGCTGCCTAATAGCAGCAGCCCACACAGGTCCACATTGCAGATAGCAGCGTTTAAACATTGGAACGATGTTTCCTACGGTGCCTCTCATTAAATCTTTCAATGTGACCTCTTTCCTTAGCAGCATTTTGTGAAACCCTGATTATCTGCTCTTCCTTACTAATATCGGTGTACTTTCATAGCAGCCTGGGATGATTCTCCCCTTCCTTCATGTATGGATGTCCTCTTCTACAGGACAGTGTGAGTCCTGTGCCCAGGCACTGCTGCTTTTCATTCCTCTCAGTGGGCTCCAGCCAGCCAGGTTTCTGAATCTTTCTGTTTGCCACATGGGCTATTTGCTGAGAGGGTCCTTAGTCACTGAGTGGCCTCCTCAGGGAAACAGTCACAGCAACAAGCTTGACAGAGTTCAGGAGTGTCTGGAAGACGCTCTTGGTCATTAAGTTTATTTTTAGGTAGTCCTGTGAGGAGCAGGGAGTAGGACCTGATGATCCTCATGGTTTCTTTCCAACTTGAGATAAGCTGTGTTTCTAAATGCAGCTGTTGTGCTGCTTATTTCACAGGCATTGAGCTGTAAAGCAAAAGGGTGTATTGAAAGAGGTGTGGACAGGTTTGGTAATTCACAAGAGAAGTAGTAGTAGTTGAACTTCTGCTACATTTTGATATCTCATTTTCCCAACATCTAGTGAACCAAGCTCCTTCCAAGGTTATAGGTAATAGTGCTGTTCCAAAATTAGGAAGCTGTCTTCCAAAATCTGGCTGGTGTTACCCAGTGAAAAGGCAAGTCGGGACTCCCCTGAAACATAAGTAGTTCCCAAATACACTTTGTTCTCTAAGTCAAAAGGAGGAATAATATGAAGAGATCTAGGCAGAAGTTTCCATTCACTCAGTTGCAGTAGGGAAGATCAAGTTTTGCTAAACCATTTTTCATAGTCATGGAAAGAACGGGAAAAGTTACTCAGGAAGTATGTATCACTTCAGCAGCATTTAATGATTATATACTTGGGTGCTACCTGAAAAATGTGTGATGTGGGCTATGGGATATTGCACTAAGTGTTCATGGGATAGTATTTAATCTCTGTAAGGATCTAAAAATTAATTTTGTTTTTATTTGAAGCTGCTCTGTTACTTTTATTGTTTATCTTTCTGTAACTGTTATTTAATATCTGGTCAGTATCCATTTCTTGTTTTCAATTTTTGCATTTAAACAAAATATGGAAGTGAGAGATGACCATGACACAGAATTGCTGTCTTTTAGTTGTCATACTTACTTTAGATAAAATATTTGATGTAACATGAGAAGACTTCAAGTCCATACTTAATTCATTAATACATTTAAAACATGTGACTTTGTCATCTTAGTTTCTGTGCTACTATTTGATACTGAATTTGGAATATTGTTTTATTTTGTGTTTTTTTCTGTAAGAAAAATAAGTCCTTAGTGCTGTAGCCTTCCCTGCTTAAAACCCATCATCCCATTTAAATTCAAGAACGATGAGGACTTCTAAATAGTTGTTTCAGTAGCTGGATTGTGCCATTTTGTGGTAAAAAATAGCACACGTGTTCCTCAGTTAAAATTTCTGGAGTGAATGACAGACAACTGGAGAGTTTCTCACAGTGGATCCCCTGTTTGAATCTCTGGATTCCATGTTCCTGTTAATGAAGTGTGATGTTCCTGAGAGCCATTACCTCTGCTAGACATAGGGAGATACTAAACCTCACATCATTTTCTGTAGTCTTTCAGCCACATTTTTCCATTTCTCTGTTGTGTTAATTTCAAAAGGAGTGGAAGTTTCATCTCTGCCAGGAAATTACTTCAAATCTTTACATCTTTTTTGTGTGAGCCTTTGCTTTTATGTGTAATTTGTCTGTCATGGTCTTGATATCAAAAGGCATTTTGATGTTTTGTCATTTTAGGGTTTTTTTTAAACCATATAAATTCAGACCTTTGGACATCTTAAGCTGTTCAGTTCCCCTGCAGGCATTCTGTCCAGGTGTTCTGCTATTTCTAGCCAGTGCCAGTACAACAGGATAATAGTAGTTTGTGTCCAGGCCTTCTGGGAAATGCTTCTAGGAGGTGAGTGGTCAGAGTGGCTTCTGCCAGGACTCAGGCAACTTCTGGAACATTGAAGATCTGCTGTATTCTGGTTATCCCCTGTACACCTGCATGCATCCTCATCCATGTTCTTGCAAATCTGGATTTCACCACACAAATTCCATCATGAGAGGTCAGAGGGGTCACCTGGCACACTGATGTGACACAGTGTGGTGGGTTTTTTTGAGAACCTTCTCCTGTGCTTGGCAGTAGCCAACTACTGCTAAACTAGCAACTGCACTAAAAGTGGTGTAACATTTGCATGAGAGTGCAGGCCAAGTCACTTGAAGAAAGCCTTAGTGTATGCATAGTGGGTGAGCTTTGAGAGACATGAGCATTCTACTTGGGTTTTCTGTCATTTGGTATCTGCTGCCAATACATTCCTGCAGCTGAGAGGTGCTGAAATGCTGAGTATGAGAGGAGTGAGAATTCAGAACATGGCACATTTGTGTGTGGCTAGGGGAACTCTCCTGTCTCATGTGCCAGAGAGAAACACAGCCATGTAGGAGCCGTTGTTATTAAAGTAACAGATGCGTGTATTTGCTTTCTTTCTGCCATTTCTGCTGCTAGTCTTTTGAAACATATGATATTTTAATTTTCTACAGAGCAGAAACTGAAATGAAATAGTTTTGTCATGTGTCCATTTGTAAGAGAGGTCAGATGGGGGGTATGTGCTGAAAACCCCAGGTGCTCCGTGGTCTTGGCTTCTGTGCACAGCTGTGGCAATGTTTATTTGTAAGAACTCCAGTGCCTGTTGAGTTGTGCCTCTTTATTTTTCCTCATACACATCCTTATACATGTTTTTAATGTGCTGAAAAAGGTTTGAAAACAAGGTTTTAAGCCTTTAGTATATTGTTTTTCTTATTTGAACTATGGTTCTTATGTTTCTTCATATGGTGTAGACTGCTGTGGAAATACTGACTATGAAGGGGAGAGCTACCAAACTAGGGAGAAGTCCTCATGAGAGAGTGGAGTTCACTGCTGCTCTATGCAACAGGCAGCACTTGAGTTCAAAAAAACATGGGCAGTAGCCATGGAAAACTCTTCAAAAGAAAAGCGTCATGTGCTAAAAAAATAAAATAATCGGCACTTACCCTGTTATCTATTTGGAATTTTTGTATCTTTTATACCTTTCAGCTTCTTTCAATGTTTCTGCCATGTTCTTGTCCACTTTTATACTGTTCCTTTGTGTTAGTTGTGTCTAATGATGCAAATACAAATAAGGAAATCCAAGTTTATCTTAGGAAAAAGACTGACTCAAGCTCCTAAAGTTCTGCCTGCTTTGTCATTAGCAGGTGCTTTGTGCTTTTTTCTGTGTGTTCCTGGACCCACAAGGCTTTGATGAACAGTGGTGAACAAAAACAGCCCCTGAGAACAAAGGTTCATCCCCATCCATCAGTGGAAGATGTGCCTGTTTGCACAGATCTGCTGTGGCTGAGAGCCAGAGCTCTGCAAGAGGAAAACTCATAAATGAAAAATGATGGAACAGAGTAAGGGAGTAAATATACTTTTCAAGCCCTATGAGAATATAACAAAAAAAAGGGAGATTCACATGGCCTTTTTAAGTAATGCAGTGAATTTGATATTGGTGGTGGTTTTTGGGTGACTTACTGAGAAAGTGTCTCTATACATAAAAAATCAAAAGTATTTCAGTCCACTGCAAAGAGGAGTAAGTTCATTGAACACTGTATGGACAGTCATGTGGTGACTGAGTCACACAACACTTTCCCGGCTGAAGGGAAGCAGTATAAATTCACTTTACTGAAAGAAAATAGGTAATGGGTTTAGATTCTGGCAATAGGGTATCAATTTTCTCAGCGTAGTGAGCTAGGGTCTGAGGGAGCCCTTTCCCCATCAGGATGCAGGGTTAGATGATTTCCTGCAGAGGTGGAGCAAGAGGTCAAGGGAGTGCAGTTAGAGATACAGAGCAGGTCAAAATTATTTTGCCAGTCAAAGATTTAAATTTGCAATAATGGATGGAGCTGTGAGATGAAGATGTGATTCCTAGGGTGGGAAGAAGCTGCAAACTAAACTCCACCCTGGGCTAGTCCAGGTGGTAATCCATGAAGTGTCTCAGTCCAGGCCATATTTGAATTAGATGAGACAAGGAATGAATACTCTGGCTGCTCATACTAAAGCATGGGGTTTTTTTCTTTTACACCTGTGGAGAGCCCAGTTCTTTGCTTAGGAGGATGAGTCAACCACAGAGGTAGAAACAGTGGTTGGATGAGTGGACTCAGCAGTGGTTCAAGGGCTGCCCTGCCTCAAGGCTGGTAATGACTGTCTGGGATCTGTCCTGGGATATGCTGTGTTTATTATCTTTATCAGTGACCTGGAGGAGATGGCAGAGTGCTTGCTTATGAAGTTCCCAGATGACAGAACGTGGAAGGGGGCAGTCAGCATGCTGGCATACAGACACACCTAGATTCCCTGGGGAAATGGGACCACCTCATGAAGTTGAATGAACACCCATGGGAAATCCAGCCCCTGCACAGGAAGAGCTCTTGAGCATGATGCAAGGCTGGGGACTGACAAGTTTGGGCAGCAGATATGTTGAAAATCAGCTGGTGGAGTTGCTTTTAATACATCACAGTAGGATGTATTAATAGGAGCAAAGCGAGTGAGCGATTAGTAGGTGATGATTATCCCCTCTACCCAGTAGTTATTAGACCACATCTGGATACCGTGCTCAGGTTTGGCACCCTGAGAACCTGATAAATTCCTGTGAGCTCAGTGGTCAGGCCCAGAGCACAGGCTCTGTGTGGGGAGGCTGGCAGGGCTGGGCTTTCAGCATAGCTTTGGAAGGGGAGCAAAGAGCAGCCTGCTGACACTGGCAGGGAGGGTACTGAGATGATGGGCCCAGGCTTTTCACAGCAACATGTGGTGGGAAGAAGGGAGACAGAGTCAGACACTGAACCTGGGTGTAAGGCTGGATGGAGGGAGAAGCTTAGAAAGACAAACTGACCAGAATGGGATCAGTAAGGCATGGGATCAGGTTGCCCAAGGAGAATATAGTCTCTTGTGTAGATTTTAAGAACTAGCTATGTAAAAGTCCTGAGTAATTTGGCCTCGCCTCATGCCTGACCCTACTTTGAACTAGATTTTGGCCTACAGACCTTCTGAGGTCTCTTTCAGCCTGAATTATCGTATGACCCCATTCCTGTAACAGCATAGCTTTTGAAGTGGGAATCATGAAATAGGACAAGTTTCCCTGGCTTGACAAATTCAGGTCACTCCATTATAGCATTCAATTTTTATTCCACCTGCCATTTAGCATCACCACTGGTGAGTGTTGGCATAGTTTAGAAAGTAACAAATATAAAACAAATAGATTGGTTATTCTTAATTTTTTAAATGTGAGTTCAAAATAGTTTCTCATGCATTTGTGACATTTATATTCATATATATATATATATATATATATATATATATATATATATATATATGTAGCCATGCCTTCACATATGCAGGCAGCTTGAAATCAGATTTTTACTTCTAGCTGATTTCTAGTTATCACTACCAGGAAGATATGCACTGTTATGCTAATGCAGTAATTATTATTATTGTTATTGTTATTATTAGTCATGTAGTATAGGCAAGGCCTGGTATGGCCATGGGCTTAATTCATGGTTCTCCTAATCCACTGAATACTGAATTCAAATCTTAAGATACTGTGGTGGACTTCTGATCTGGATAAATAAGGAATTACTTCAGCATAGTCAGGCTTGTTTGAAGAATTTTAAATTGTTTTGGTATGGTAAGGTGAATATTCCTCAGTGAACAATTGCCAGCACTGAGGATAGATTTGGGTTGCTGGAGACAGATTTGAGGAATTGCACATCTGTTGGGGCAGCCAGCAGGTGCAGCAGTTTGTGCAGCAGTTTCTGGACTGTGCTTTGAAATCTTGTGGCTGTTCTGAAAGTTTCTCCTAGGATTGACAAAGGGCTGTCAGAGACATTTGAGGAGCATCAGTGTGCTGCTGCATGTGAGGATGCTGCAGCCTCAAATGGGTCTGGCCTGCTCCTGAAGAAAGGGGGCTCACAGCCTTTTCAGTAGGTATGAGGCAGCCCTCCAGAAGCACTGCCTGGCTGCGAACATGGCTTCCCATAGCAGCAGTCAGTGCAGGACAGAAGCAGGGACCTCACTGTGAGCAGCAGACATGTGCCCTGCCGTGGTGAGGATGGCCACAGAGCACAGACCCCAGCAGTGTTGGGTCAGTGGCCCCTGTGACATCAGCAGCCTCAGCCTCAGTGCAGCTCCACAGGGCTGGGGCTGAGGAATGCTGGGGACTTCTCACCATGGCTGAGGACATGGGCTTTTGTGCCTGGGAGGGTCCATGTTGCCAATTAGCAGAGCTGTGGGATGATGGAAGTGGCTGTGCATCACTAGTGATGACAAGAAAGATTCACCAGATTTTCTCCAGGACCCTGCAGATGCAAAAGCCTGAAAGCCCCAAAAGCTCCTCTTGAGGTACAAGCAGAGTCTGTTGGGCATGAAAGCCAAGACTTCCACTACGGCAAAGGCTAGTGCCTTCCTGAGCCTGGAAGCACGGTTCCTGCTCCTCCTGTAGATCTGTTCCTGGGAAGGGATTCACTCCAGCAGCAAATCAGAAGCTCCATTGCACCTCCAGTGCATCACCATACCTCAGCTGGTAGCCCTGGGAGGAGGCAGATAATGGCAGCAGTGGGTGACGGTCTGCTGACCCAATCTGGTATCTAGGGGGCCTGATGTGGTCTTGGATTGTGCTTTTCCCTGTGGGCACCAACAATGTACCGTGGAGACTAAGAGTGACAGAAGGATGGAGGATGAGCCAGCTGAAGGCTTATGGGTCAGGATTAGCTGGCAGACCAACGGGTGACGTTGTGAGTGTCTGATAGAGACTGCCTTCTCAAGAAGTGGACAACTTCAGACAACGGAAGCTTGGTCCCTGGGGGTACTTTGGCCTCCAGAGATTCCTTGCTGCCTCCAACTGTCAGATTGTATTACCCTCTGCCTTCTAGGTAACTGCAATGAAAGTACCAGATATGAGCAAAGCCCTGAAGAATTATATAAGGAGCTGAATGTTATTGCTACAGTTGAAGGAAGACGCTCTAGAAGATTTATCTCACTGCAGAAGGATCAAAGACTACAGATGTCTGTAGCCTGGCCATGCCTCATTTGCCATATTCTTCATCTTTTAATGGGGTTGGTAATGTTTTGACTACTGCAGTGTGCCTGGCTGCTTATAGCAGAGAGAGCAAGTTGGACCTTGACCTTTCTATCCTAGAAAGACAAAATTTTAGCCCCTACATCTTGAACAGGAACACTGCATTGCCTTCTTTCCAGTGTGCTTTTTTATCCCCCTAAACTGGACATGTTAAAGAGCCTGATTGCAGAGCTGTTCTTATTGCAAGAACTGGAGAAAAAAGTGTGATGGTATAGCTTCTACCTCATTGCAAAAAGGTTTTATTTAACATGTGGATTGTTTTGTCATCCAGTTCTCTCCTATAGCACTAGAGCCTCCCAAGAGTTATTCATGTGTAAACAGGGTGTTTCATTGAGCAGACACAGCACTGTAACCAGAACTGTTTCCATTAATGTGGTATTCCACGAGGATAAGTCTGTGTGTCCCTTCATCATAGAACTTATCTACTGAAGAAAAAACATGCCAAAACAAACCCAACGGGCCTTTTCCTGTGTTCTGTATGTAATAGTTTTTGGCAAGGATTTTAACTTTCCTTCCTGCAAGGATCGCTTAGGGTTTCTTTTAGGATGTGGGGGATGCTCGTGTGTGTGACGTGAATAGCCAAAACCAGGTCAAGCAGAGGAGTTCATGACTGGACTGGAATTTTTGGGGGAGAGAGGCTGAGATCAAGGAACGGAGAAGTGGCTGTACTGGGAACTGTTCTGTACAAGAGAGACAGACTGCCTCCAGGAGTGGCCAGAAATGGGTATCTAGGGGAGAATAAGAACAGGATAAAAATATACAGTAACTCCCCCAGACATCACTGTTGCTGTGAACTATTTTCAGTCCACAGGATTTCCTGAGCTAGTTGTGGTTTAACTGTTTAATAACTTTCAGTGGATCTCTCTTCCAGTTTCAGCTTCCATTTTGGCCTACAGAAGCTACACATACAGTGTGCTCCTGGGCAAACAGCTACTGTGTGAAGTGCTTCTGTTGATGTGTTTTTGAATCCAGTTCCTGCTGCTTTCATTTGACCATGCCTAGTTCTGATGGCAGAGGATGCTGAATGGTCAGCCTTTGACCACTCTTAATGATGCTCAGACATTCATGACACCGCTTCAGTTACCTCTTGTCTGGGTTTTTTTTGAAGACTATAAAGAAGCCATTCCATGTCTTTCATTTAAAAAATGATAACAAGGATAATCAAATTTTTCAAGTTCTGTTGTTTCTTTTTGACATGAGGACACTGGCACTGTCCCAAGTTTTGGTATAGTGATGGTTCTTTATTTCTTCTTATAATTCCTACCACTGGGTTTTCTTCTTTGAGCACTGAACTTCTGTTTTAATGAAAACATTTACAAAAATGTCAAAGCCTTGCTCAGGAAGAGTAACAGTTAATGGAGAGCGTATCTAGAAAATTCCCTAGCCATGAGGGAAATTTACTTCTTCCAGCAGGGGCTGCAATCCCCTTTACCCAAATTACCCAAATAAAGCTTAAATGGCAGAAAACATGAGGAGAAGAGACAGTACTTCCTTAAACCTTTAAATGCTTCCTTTAAATGCTGTTTGCTCTTTGTCTTGGACAGCTGAGCCCTCTTGCTTAGGATAATGAACACTGCACTGGCCCCGGTGTAACAGAATCTGTAGGTGAGCCAATATTTCATTATCCAATAGGATAGTACTAATTCTTCATTAATAATACTTCATTATTCTATCCAGGTTAGAATTTCTTCATCTGAAACTGTTCCATTTCCCCTTAACATGCATTCTTCTTAACTTCCTTCAACCTGTTAAATACTCCCAAATTTCTCAATAGCTCTATTACCTCGCTTGCATGCAAATTTTTACGAAATGTTGCATGTCAAGGTTTACGTAGGCCTTGAGAAGTGTCTGCCATGACAGCTGCATTTGCCACTTGACCAGCAACCTGGAATTTTTGTAGGTAACAGCTTCTTTCTATTTTTTTCTGCTATTAAAAAATTACCAGTTTTGCAATCCAACCCTTTGAACACACCAAAATGAGTAAGGCAGGTTTTTTTTGTTTACAGCAGGATGAGAAAACTGTCCAAGGTCAATTTGTAATTCACTGGAACAGTGGATTTACCTAAGGAAAGAGTGTACATTTCTCAGTTGTATAACCAGGACAGTATTTGATGAACTTAGTAGCTGGTAATTAATTAGCAGCACATATAGAATGACCATAATACTCTGTTAGTCTGCTACTAAACAGTCAAAAAACCGCAACTGTGTAGGCTTGTAACACCTGAAGAGAAGACTCCACTGATAGTGCCACTCTGTTAGCAGGAGCTCCCAGTGGTTACAAATTGCTTGTTACAAGCAAGCAGATTTTTTTTTTGTGGCTGACTTCTTCAAAACTGATGGCTAGCCCTGCAACATTTGATTCTTTAACTTGTGTTTCTCTTAGCTTGTGGTGCTGTCATCTCTTTACGCTTGTCTCTGTTCCATGTTGTGTTAGCATTTAATGTGAATGAGCTTCATAGCCTTGATTTTATCTTTCCCTGAATAAATATGTATTTCTAAAGGTTCTTCAGAAATAGGCCTGATTGTGTGAATGACTTAGGATGCAGCTGAATGTGATCAGCAATGAAAAAGGTGCCAACCCTCCCACACACAGATTTGATGTTGCCATGAACAATGCCTGAATGTGTCCATGATTCTGTTGGGTAAGATAATGTCATCCTGGCTTTTTTCTTGCTTACATTGGTACAGATGTGCACATCAGACTTCGAGAGACTCAAAAACTTCATGCTGTGATCAGTGACAGAAAGTCAGAGTCACGATGGTTCAAAATGTTTTGGTAGTCTCTCTAACGTCGAATAATACCCTCACACTGGGATATTCTGTGGCTTCCAGAGAGGGATCCCGGGAGCCAGTTTGTGGTGGCCTGATCTCGGGAGCCGCAGGCCAGCCTGGGGTGTCCCACTCACAGCTGCTGTCCTGAGATGGCAGCAGGTCGCTCCCAAGCAAGGGAGAGGTGTAAGGAGATGTGTCTACACCTTGCCCCTTCCTCATCTGAACAAGAGCCGCTTTGGGTTGGGCACTGGACCGGCACAGACAGAGGTGCTGGGGCGATTGCTCTGCGCACGCTGCCTGGACAGCTGTTGCCCATCTCTGGGGGAAAGGCACTCTGGGCCAGGCAGAAACGTCCTCCTGCAGCCCCCAGCTGGTCTCTGCTGAGTTGACCCACCCACATTGTAACTGCAGTGAAAATTATCTGCTTCTGCAAGATTTCTGTATTTTAATTAGCATGGTCTCATGTGTGATATGGGGTATAAATGAGCACAGTCTGATAGTAGTTTCTGCTACTGTTTGAACCTCTGTGTCCATTAATCCAAGACTGTCAACATACGTTAGGCTTGATGCTGTTTCCAAAGTGTTGTTTTATATTCATATTGATGCTGTACATGTACTGAATAATTTTTTAAATCTAGGAAATTAATGTTATTGTTGTGAGCAACAAATGGGCTGTTTGAAAAGGCTAAGGCTGAATTATCAGTGTGCCCAGTGGGTGTTAACAGGAACTTCTTTCTTTGTTATTTTAATCTAGTGACATTGCTGATAAGGGGCTTTGAGGCAGGAGAAGAAAACAGGTTCAGTGCCTCCGCTTTATAGGCAGGCATTCTCTCTGAACTGTCCATTATGGATCATAATAAACAGCTTAAAAGCACAATATGCAGACAAGAGAGAAATACCCAGTCATCTGAAAATAATTTGGATTGCAGTGTAGTCATTTAAACCTTGTATAATTTCAGGAAAGGATAGGTGTAGATGCTACTGAACCTATATTAAAAAAAGGAACTACAGGGCCAGTTAGGGTATGTGCATAATGGCTTTAAATAGATAAACAGTGTGACAATTCATTTGAATGCTGCTCAGTAGAATAAGTGCCCAGGGAGGTGTGGAAGAAAGCTGAAGGGAGCAAAAATTCCTAGATACTCCTGTAAGAAGCTGATGAAAGAAGAAGGATTACTTAAAATAATTTAAATATTGACTTGTGCTCTGGGTAATTTCCATTTGACTTAGTAGAAATTCCTTTTTATCCAGATTCCAGTCAAATCCATCCATGCACATTGTTATGCTGAAGAAAGATTATTTTCTCAAAGACAATGTTTACAGTTTGCAAGATGATCAAACAGATGGTTTAAATTTGTTCTGATACTCTGTGTTTTTTCACAGTCTCTTTGTAAGTTAAATAAACTTGAAAATGATCTGTCTAGAGCAGTGTCATTTCCCAGATGAGATAGCTGCTTGAGGACATGCCTGTCTTCTCTCTCCGAAAAGATAATCCTCATCTTCAGTAAATAGCAATGACTGTGGTTCCCTGCTATTCCAGGACTTTTGCTTCTCCCTCTGCTCTCCAAAATGAGCCCATGACCTCACTGCCTCATATCGTAGCTTCTAAAAGAGGTCCTTCATTATCCATTGTCCATGGACATTGTCCATGTCCTTTTCTGTTCCTTGTTCTGTTCCTGTTAGTCACCCTGACTGATCCAGTATAGATCCTGTCTTGCATGACAAGAGGGAGCTGGGAAAAAGCAGGGCAGCATGAAAGAGGTGATATTCCCAGTGTGCCAGAAGTGATATTCCCAGCGTGCAGCTATTCAGAAGTGCAGACATTTCCTTTTAGCATCCCTCCAATTGTTCAAAGTCTCTTTTTCCTTGCTGGCAAAGCACCCACTAAAGCCCACAAATGATCTTCCAGCAGGCTGAACGTGTCACTGTTTGTCCTGTGTGTTACAGGCTGACGCTGCTTTCTGAACTAGCTCGACTTTGTTCAGACTGGCTGGTTTCAGTCCTCAGTAGCAGGCAGAGCAGCAGCACTGGTCTGCCTCTTATGCACTGAATGCAGTTTGTAACAAAGAACTTTTGATGTGCTCAGGGAAGCCTTGATAACGAAGGAGCTCCAGAAATTGTATTTGTGAATGACAAAACAGCAGGGGGAAAAATGTTATTTCTTCCTTCCCCTCCTCTCCCCCCCTTATGGGACAAGGCTTCAAATTCAGCCTCGGTTTGCTGTGCACATTGCTGGCACTGTTTTAATGATATATGTCTGTTGCCTTTGTGAAGGACTAGAATCTGTCCCCGGATCTACCTCAGCAAAGAGTTTGGCAAAGTGCTGGACTAATTCCTTTCCATATTTAATTTAAGCAGAGCAGAATTAGGTTGTAATTGGACACCTTTGAACTCTTCTTCATAGCTGTTGTCTGTAAATCATTGTTAGTATAGCCAAATAGTCTTTCAAACCAATGTAAAGACCAGCCAAGAATATAAATCTAGTGATTCTTTATCTTCTTTGCTGGACATGGAAGTGCAGTGTCAGAAAACTGTAATTACACAGAACCTGAAACTTCCCCTTTCTTTCCTCTTCACATCTTTTATTTATTTTTTCCAAGAAAAGGGACTGCTATTGGTATAGAGGTATTTTTACTTTTTGTTCTTCCTCTCCACATTTTAATTTCTGACAGAATGAGAATCTTTGTTCTTTTCTCATACATATACTACTGGCAAGTAGAATTAAATAGCATTGAGATAGAAATTTCTTTGCTGCTTTTAGCAGCAGCAGAACAGTCAAAATGGTGGACCTTGTATTTGTCCCTCTTCTTTCTTTAGAAAAGGCTTCAGCAATCAGATCCTCCTGAACCAAGGTAGTTTGAGTGGTCAGTTTTAATGAGACCAGGGTAACAGCAGGTAACCACGGTAAGTCTAATGTGACCATTATTTATCTAAATTATCATTTGCTATTAGCTCTGTGTAAAGCCCGTGGCTGTGGGCATAGGTGGCACCATGGTGGTTTGGAAAAGTTAGTAGGCATTTTTTTTATTATTATTTTTAGTGTAGTGTTTGCAGTGAGGAAAATCAGGGTACATTCTTTGTAAGCACCTTTTTTTAAAAAAATGGCATATTTTTTACAAAGTTGTGTGCATCTGTGATCTGTGAATTTGGGCTCTGCAAACAGGTTTGGACAAAAGACATCGGGGCCTGGGAGTACTGTGAGGAAAATGAACTACTGGGTTGTAACCATCTTCTTTAAGTTATATTCTAGTGTATTTTTCTGTCTCCCTGAATGAACAATACAGTTCATCTTTCAGGTGGCATAGATGATGTAAAACTTATAGTACTCGTTTTGGTGATATCCCTGTTACACTAGCCTGGATTTCCAGATGAAAAATCACGTTTCCAGGTCACAAATATGTTTCTAATACCCACATAGATAGAAGAAAATTATCCAGTGAAAATGTCATTTCATCCAGAGAGGGAATGAAAACAAATATGTGCAATTCTAAGGGTTGGAAGGAACCTTAAAGATCATCCCATCCCAATGCCCGCCACTGCCATGGGTAGGGACACTTCTCACTTGACCAAGGCCTTACCCAACCTGGCCTCAAACACCGCCAGGGTTGGGCTATTCACAGCCTCCCTGAGCAACCAGTTCCAGGGTCTAACCACCCCCACAGTAAAACATTTCTTCCTAATATCTAACTTAAGTCCTCCCTCTTTCAGTCTGTATCTGTTAACTCCTTGTCCTTTCACTATAGGTCCTGATAAAATGTCCCTCTCCAGCTTCCCTGCAGGATCCTTCAGGTACTGGAAGGTTGCTGTGAGGTCTCCTTGCAACCTTGTCTTTTGCAGGAGGCTGAACAGCCCCAACTTTCCCAGCCATATATTTTAGTGTTTCAGCCAGCCTATTCCCCTCAGCAATTAGCAGAAACCTCATAGTACTCATGGGTAAGTGAAGGGAAAAGATCCAAGCCCACAGCCCAGCTCAAGCTTCTCTTGCTTTCTGGAAGGGTATGGCATGCCAGAGCTCCCTGGCAAAGGTAAGCCCTGCAGGAATGATGCCCTGTGTACACATTTCCTGGGCTATAACATGCTAGATCTCCCAGCACGTGTGTGCGTTGTCTTCTTTGTTCAACACCCAACACCCCCCTTTTTTGTTCTTTAACAAGTAAATTGTCACTGGGGCTCCATTACTCTCTTGGGTGAGACCTCCAGTGGGAATTTATTATTTACACTTCCGTGCTCCAAGATGGGCACTGGCGAACAGACGAGGGTTTCTGGTGTAATCTGAGGTGACGGGAGATTGGAGGGGTGTGGGGACAGCCACTAGCTAGACCTCTAGTTAGAGAAATGTTTGTTGGAGCTGGGTTTTTTCCTCCCATGTTTACAAATGATCAAAGGCTCTGCTGAATGTGTTCAAAAACCTAAATAGGGATGGAAGTTAAGCAGAATTTTAATGATAAACCTCTCAGACATGGACATTTTGGCATTTTTTCCCCCAGGTAAATGTTCAAGAGACTAACTTAATGTTAGTCTTGAGCAGGTTTGGTGCTACTGGGGATTTCTGAAGAGCCGCAGGGTTTAAAGCAAGGTGAGGAGACACTGCATGAGGGGAATGTGGACAAAGGGCACGGTACCAGCGTCAGGAGGAGAAAGGGGGAAAAAATCCCAGAAAGGAGTGTTAAGCTGTAGCTTGACGGTAAGGACGGGCAACTTCATGTGATAAAGGTGCACTTGAGGTAAAACTGCAAATCCCTGGATAAAAGCAGCTCGGATTGCTTTGTGGCTGCAAACAGCGCTATGCTGGGGGAGGTTTCAGGGGGCTGCTGGCCGCAGCGCACATCGCCGGTCCTGAGGAGACAACAACGACGCTGGCCAGGGAGGTGGCAGTCCAGTCCGGCTGCAGGCCGGTGAGCAGTTCTTATCCCAAAGGGAAAAGCAAAGAGAAAGCGGAGGTGTGGCGGCGGCGGCGGCCCTGAGCGCGGCTCGGCCTCCGAGGCGGCCCCGGCGCGGCCGTGAGGGGCGGCGGGCACGGCCGGCAGGTGGCGCCAGCGGCTCCGCGGCGGGCGCGGGGGCGGGGCCGACCCGCCCTGAGGGAACCGGGCCCGCCCTGAGGGAACCGGGCCCGCCCTGAGGGAACCGGGCCCGCCCGCGGCGCAGCGCTTCGCGGAGTGGGATAAATTGCCTCAAAAATCCCCTCTGAAGCTGCCGAACCACCCAGTACCTGGCACTTTGCATTAAAGTTAGTGGCTCTGGTTTTTAGAGCTGTTCTGCCTTCCTTAATAACGTTAAGGAAAGGGGTGCTGTAGAGTGATGTTTGTTTCCATTTTATTTCCTCAGAAAGCAAACAACATACTCAAAACTGATTGGAAAAACATAACCATGAATGAGAATTTATACACACACACACACATACACAAAGGGGAATTTGCCGGTAAATTAGTTTATACTACAGAGATGTTACCCAGTACAGCTATACAACATGTCATGTCTCTAATTGGCATTATAACATCCAAGCACATGATTTCCATGAAAAAATAAATCAAAACCCGAAAGCTGTTGCTGTAAATTGCTACTAGTTGCTCTTCAAAGTAGAAGCCTTTTTCATAATTTTTTTCCTCCTCTTTACTGGCTTTATATTTTTCTCCTCGTTTTCTCCTCTTTTCTCTTAATACCATAGGGGAAAAGAAACCAAAAGTGTACATGACTTTCCAAGGTCTGCTTTTCACACTAGAAAGAAAACCTGTTAAGTACAGTATTTCCCAAGAAAATGTTATGAGCAAATACGTTTCAGAAAATGGGCAGCCTAACCAGGGCTTGGAAAGAGTTTGTCCATTCTTCAGATTGTCCTTCCCACTGCGACTGAAACATCAGTTTCAGCTTTACCCCACAGAAATATACTCCCCGATTTTGGCAGGGAAGTCACCCTCACATTGTACAGACACTGGTAAGACAATGTTCCTCAGTGTTGATGTCTGTGTTTAGTGACACAAGTTGCTGAGATATCAAGGAAGCACCATGAAAATGGTCCAGCATCTAGGAAAGACACCTTACGGTAAAAGACCTACAGAGCAAAACTTATGCAGTTCTTTGGAATGATGAAAGATGTACACATAAAAGGTTATGTGTTTGGAGGTTTTTTCTTCAGTTTTGGTAATGTAGCTGAAAGTTAATGTACCTTCCACAGCCTGAGTGTGGCCAGGAAGTGAGACACACAAAGGAGTAAAATCCTGGCAGTACTCACAAACTGCAAATGCATTTCCCTCATTCCCAATACTTTAAAGCTGAGGTCTGCACTCAAGTGAGTCACCAACAGCCTCATCACCACCAAATACCGAGTTTTGTGTTCAGTGTGCTCTTACATAGGTAGCAGCAGTGCTCCTTTTGTTTCAGCAATGGTGCTGATGATGACAGGGTGCTGCCCTGGCACTGCTCTGCTGGGACTTCTTATGTCGTTTTCAGAGGTGCTTCTAAGCAGGATCTGACTCCTTGTACCACAGTAAGTGTGTCTGTCTTGTTCCCAGACACACAACCTTGTATTTGTATGCATTGATTCTCAATTAAATTTGAGCTGCTTCTGTCCACCTCTGGCTTTGAGCAAGATGAGAGCACAGGATAGGTCTAATGAAAGGTAAAATCACTTTTAAACTAGATTGCAGTGGCTCCTGAACTCACTAGGAATGAAGTCTGCTTTAAAAATCAAGCTCCTATGGAAACTAAAATGAACACTTCAGGTGGCTTTTTTGCATCAATTCTATCTTCTCAGTATAAAAGTCAAGAAAATAAGCAGGAGTTATGTTTTCAGTTTCCATGCAGAAAGACAGGGAGTGCAATCTCATTTTCCTTCTGATTAGGTTGTTCTGTTCAAGATGTGATGTTACAACTTACAGCAAAGCAACTTCATTTCTCAGAGAGATGAGAACACAGAGGAAGGACCATCACAGTGGCAAGGTACCAAGTGAGATGTATCAAGTATCAAATAGAACATAGACTCCTCCGCCACCTGTGTGCTATTCCTGCCAAAATGAAATGGGATTGTGTTGAATCACTGAAATACACTGACCCTTTAAGCCCCAAATCATATCCTGAGGAGACTGAGCCCTACACCTCAGGCAGACATGTGAGTCCTCCTCAGCACACCAGGGCTCAGAGGTTTATAGTGAAGCATGGTGTAATTTTAAAATCAGCCTGTTTCCTTAAGGAACACAGGTCTGTGCTGTCTTGCTAAGGAACCACAAGAGTTGATGTAATGTTATTCATTAATGAAGTTCAAGGGTGAAAAAGGGCAATAGGGATGGGATGATGACAAGAAATAACACGAGCAGCAGATGTGACCTTCCAAGCCAACTGGGCTAACTGGGAGAGAGCTTGCAGGGGCACAAAAATGTTCATGTTAGATGAGGCTTTTCTTCAGACTGCTGAAGAGCTGTTTACTTGTTCTGCTGATTGCCTCTGGCCAATTTTAATCCTGAGAGTATGCCTGCCGTGTTCTCTGCTTTGATCTCTTTCCTTCTGACTCAAAACACAAAGATGTTATTAAGATAAATTAGTAAAGACAGCTCAGGAATTGGGTGGGAAATGTTGATCATCATCTTCCCTGGAGATAAAGTAATCCCCATGCTCAATCAATTCAGAGTATGTAACAGCCCTGAACAACTCCTTTGAAACATGGGAAAACAATGGTGCTCTATGAATTGATTGCATTTGGCCTAATTACAGAAGACCTTTGAATAGGAGTACTTAGAAATAAACTGGAGAGAGTGCTAGAAATGTGCAGTGCTGAACAGGCACATAAAATACATGGTTGCATGTGCTGAGTAACCTGTGTGCTGTAACATTAAATACCCTCTCTCTGTTCAGGCCTGGTTTCATTAACTGTCATAAGCAAAGGAGTGGAAGTGCTCTGGAAAAAAAAAGCTATATAAACTCTAGTAAAGAAAAACACATGACAGTGTCTGAATCATGTGGCACTGTTTCCATTTGAAGGCAGCCCTCAAGAATTGTTTGGTTTTGAGCAAAATGAATGAAAGTTGCAGTTTGGGCTTTTTGTGCTTTTAGTGTTCTGTGCTGAGATGACACAGACTCTTTTGGGAGCACCTAGGTTAAACTGGTTACCTTGAGCAACTGGAGATGACAAATACCCTAAAAAGAGAAGATAAGTTGAAGAGTTACTCTGAAGAGAGAGAGGATAAATAGCATCAGGGCATTTAGGTAGTAATTTCATTGAGAAAACTCAGGGTTAGACTCAGTGTACAGCTATAATCCAAACCACTCATGTAACAACTACACTCCTTAGTAATTTCTGCTTCTAGAATAATCACTAATAGAAACAATCACCTATTGACATAATCTCTCATAAATGGTACAGTAAATAATTGCTAAAGGTATGCTACCTTTTACAAAGATCAGTGTAAATCTGAGATACAAAATAATTAATGTGAAGTTGCTGTGAGTTTTATAATTTATGAAAGTTCATGAACATTTAACACTGCCTGCAACCTGAAGGACACAACTTGTACCAGAGGGAGCAGTGAGGAGTAATTGTGAATATCGGCATCTCTGATTTTTGTTTTAGGGAAAAATAAAAATGACCATGTGATTAGGAGCTGGGGTCAGTCTGGATAGGGGCAGCCAAGGGTTTATAGAAATCCTCCCTGGAAATCCATTAAATTGGACATGTTTGTGACCTTGAACCTTCAGTTAAACAAAGCTGAATTTCTGTTGTCTTTCAGGTTCTTTTCATCCTGGTCTAAAACGAAGAATAAGTGAAGTGAGCACAAATAGCACGTGTTTCTGAGGCACAGGAGCTGCTTTAAGAGTGTCATAGGGAGCTGCACAGCAGGAACTGTTTTGAAGCTGACTTGAAGCTGGCAAGGTCAGGACTGAGGGAAGAAAAATAAAGGAACTACAGCATGAAGTATTATGAGTTTTATACTACGAGCTTTTTTCCTCCTTCCTTTTTTTTGTTTTTTTTTCCTAGGCTTCTCCCAGAAGAATGCTGATGAAAAGTACAGCATCCCAATGCACACTTCCAGAGTATGATTGCATTGCAGTTGAAAATGGGATCAAGGAAGGTAAGGCAGCTTCTTCCTTGCAGTTCATCCAGCCATACATGCAGTGCTTGCTTCACGTGTCTATTCACTGGGATCTGGCATTCAGGCCTGATACAGAGTTTCAGTGCAAGTTAAAAGGGTCTGTGTCAGAAGTGACAAAATTGGTTTGGAGGTGAGTTTTGCAGATAATAAAATAGTAGTGAGCATTTAAATGGCATATTTTATCTGTAGCTGTTGAACTGCTTTGGCATAATGGCTTAAGGGACAATACTGCCTCAGTTTAGCAGGAGAAACAGATTACCAGTGACTTCCCCAAGGTCATGCAAGGACCTGCTGCAGAACTGGAAATAGAACCCAATTAAACTGTCTCCTAGGTCTACAGTCCCATTTATGGCTCAGTAAAAAGCCAGGTCCTGCTCCTCCAGGCAGAGAAAGAAACATTTCACTGTATGCTCTTGTCTGGGCTAAAGTACATGGAAAAGCCAGTATCCAGCAAAAGAAATCTTGTAACTTTTTCCTTCTTTAAAGCAGGCTGGCTTTCATCAAAGTAGGAATGAGTCAGCAGAGTCTCCAGTTAACTGGGTCAGGATAGATACCACTGTTGGTTAGGAGAAGTCAATTACTTCCAGGTGAGACAGAAGTGGCTGCAAAAAGGAGGCTGGTTGACCCAAGTTCCCTTCTCTGGCTGTAAGGCACTGTGACTACGTGATTGAGCTTTTCAAGGGTGGACTACATTTGCAGGCTCCCATGCACCCAAACTTTGTGCAGCCCTGTAGCTCAGTATTTACTCTACTCATGGTAACACACATTGCTGTTGTTTATAACAGCCCAGAGAGTCTGCAGGAGCTTTGTAAGGCCTCAGGACTTATGGCTTTGTCTGGGCTTGTCTTGGCCTGTTTGGGACTTTACTTAAGCTTGTTTAGCTGGGACAGCAATTTCCAGCTGTAACCAGGTAACTATTACACAATTTGTTCTGCTTTTGCTTAACTTAGTGTGATTTAACCATAATTTTAATTTAGCTGAGACTAACAAGTGGTTATTTTATGTGGAATGAAGAATGCACTGCCTTAGCAAAATGATGTGGCACAGAGGACTATAAACATGGTATCATGGTACAGGTCTCAAAAGGAAAGCTACTGCATGCACTGCAGAGGAGTACAGATCTGAGATGTCAGTAGAGGGCATGGGATGATACTTGAGCCCCCAGAGCTATAAACAACACATAAATGGTCAATGACTAATGGTTAAATAAAGGCAGATCTGACAACTGGGTGAAACTGCTTTTAGGAGTAACAAAGAGAAAGGATCCAGAGTGTATAAAATCTTATATATGGTGAAAGGTCAGCCACCTTAGGATCAAGGTGGACAGTGGCAAGGTGAGTGTAAAGTGAAGAAGGCATATAGGTACTGTGAGATTTGTGTTCCAGTTCCACCTTTATCATTATTGAGACTTATTAGCATTCTCCTTTTTTTTTCCTAAAATAATTAGATCAAGATTTATATTGTGTGATTTCAAGTTAAAGAAATTGAGTGATTGCAAGTTAAAGATTCAGTGAGAGTAACAGTTGGCTTACTCAGAAGTTGTGTCTATTTGGCTATACCAGGACTTTTGAAAAAAGTATATCCAAATGCCTTCCTAAAAGATGGTCATCACACATTGAGGATTCTAAGCAAAGAGCTGTGGGGGTGAAATAGCTCAGAAATTCCCTAAAGTCAATCCTACGTGGTTTCCTTAGCCATTTATTTACAGGAAAATTAATTGCTTATTTGATCTGTAGGAAGTGAAACAATGTGAAAAAATTCTGAAAAAGCATCCCTATGATTTAGCTGTTTCCATCAAATATAAATCTTTTGCTCAGGAAGACTGCTATCAGTATATCAATAAGATTTGGGGAAAGTTGTTTACACCTTATGTTTTTGAAGGAAAAGAAGGTGAATGGGACACTGGTTATTAAAAAGCTGAAAAAAGCTGAGAAGTTGTTTGTTATTGATTCATCCATTGCATACAGTAAATATTTCATTCAGTTATTTCATAAGGATGTATTCAAAATATAATGTGTTGTATTTTGGTTTGCATTGAAACATGGATATGCTATGAGAAACTTGCAATAAAAACAAGTTTTAATGTTATTTTTAGAATATGGTTTTAATCATATGCCTTTGTAATGATGTTACTCAGTCATGTACTGTGACTTTATTTTCCCTGAGAAAATATGAATATTAATATACCTTACCATTAAACAAATCTCTAATTTTAAAAAAGTGTGTAATTTGTAACAATATGGCAGATTTATTAGAATATTTTTATTATAATAATTTTAGAATTTTCCAGTTCAGTTTAAATATATTTATGATTTTCTAGTTCAGTTTAGATATTCTTTTTGAAAAATCTTTTAGTACATCAGACAAATTTGCTGATAGTGATACTTTTACTTGATGAATTTGAATAACAAATTTCACTCAATATAAAGAGCTTTCCAAATGAAACTTTGGTTCTAATTCTCATAGTGCAGCTGTTGGCTATCAAGTAATTTTCCGTTAAGATACAACCTGTATCCTGCACAGTTACACTATGAAATAAGCATTTTGAGTACCTGAGTACTCTGAAAAATAGAGTTCTGGATTGATTTCTGATGTCAACCATGTAAAGATCTTGTAATGTGAGTTTTTTTTTTCCACATCAAACATTTCAGCTAAAATTTCTTCCCTGAATTATGATATTGGGCTTGCAACTTTGTAGTGCAGTACTGAGAATTTGTCCCAGGAAGTAGAACAAGCAGTGATGGGGGATTGGGATTTACCAAGAGCATATGACTTGTTTGCGAATTCCAGGATTGGGTAAATTACCTTAAAAACCCATGAAGATTAAAAAGCAAGGTGAGGCAGTGGCCATCCATCCTCATTAGCTACTGCTGAGCTGCATGGCAAAATTCCATTAGGGACTCTGTAGTGGCTGGTTGTACTAAAGTATCTTGCATGAAGTGACCACTGTCTTTCGTTCCTGCTTGCTGCTGAACTACTTGTCTGATTGCCTTTGGAAATGGAGTTTATAAACTCTTACCTGGCTCCCATGTGCTGGCCTACAGAGTGTAGCTGGAAATGAGGACATCATTTGAGGAGTTTCAGTTGATATTTCTCTGTCCTTCTGCCCTGAAGATTTATGTGGCCTGCAAACATCTTCATGTCTGAGGAATATCTGTACAACATCTGACATCTTGCTGAATGCAGAGGAAAAATTATGAGCACTTTACTGCTAAGCAGAGATGACAACTTTGTATTAACTTATTATGCTGAGGATCCATGTGTGTACTCTTGAAAAAAGCTTCTATATACTCCACTTATTTTAGCAAGAACATTAAATTATTTCTGTACTTTTTGCTGTACTTTCCATTTGCTACAAAAAACCTACAGATGATCAAGTAATTTTAGAAAATGTAATTTAATAGAAATATTGAAGCTGCATACAACTTAAAAAAAAATGTGCATTTTATCTTCCCTGCTGCTCTTGATGGCATCTTCTGTATTGGATCCCAGCTCCCTCCCTAAGACAGAGTCTCTTGCTCTTGCTGAGCCATGGAACAGTTCTGTTGGAGGACAGGAGTTGAATCTCCTCAAAGGGCTGCCCACACTTCAGCCTCACATCACACGATCAAAGGGCCTTCCTCCAGTGTAATTGGTACTCACCCTAACGGCGGCCACTCTGTGACTCGGGAATCCTGCTCCAGACTTGACAGTGCATCTCAGGGCTCACAGGACACTTGAGACAGCCCTTACCTGCAGGCTATAATAAACCTCATTGGATCCTCTAGCCCACTCCACAGTTTTTTAGGGCAGATACAGCTGTGAGGTGAGGTGCCCACAGCATGGGGACTGCAATCCATAACCATCCCAGACAGGGATGTAGCTTTGAGGTAATGGGAAATCAGAGCTGAAACAACTGAGCTTCTTTTTTCTGTGGCATTGTCTGAATCCCTTCTTCCAACAGCTGACTTTGCTCTTTAAGTTCCCAGTTCTGTTTCTCCTACCCCTGCCCCTCCTTCTACCATTGGCAATATAAACAGCTTCAGTCCTGGTTCTTGTCAGTGGTAGGAAGAGAGCTTCTCTTTTTGTATAGACTAGATGCAGTAGGACCACAAGGAAAAAAAGAAGGCTACCTTTTCTTTTTGTTCTGAGCATCCCATGACAGCCTAGGATTAACTAAACTGTTCCTTGCTGCTTGCTGTGTGCATCTGTCTGGATGTGTGTCTAGGAAACATTTTTTCTGATCTGTCTTGAAAATGGCAAAGGCTGGCAGCTTGTCTTAGTCTCAAAGAGAAGCTGCCTCCTCCTCCAGCATGCGCTTGCTTTTTGTCAAGGAATGTGGGCCCCTGTGCTTGCCTGCCCTGTGAATTACCTAGAATACACAGTCAATGGATAGTACCTGTCAGCACATTTCACCAGACAGCTCCAGAGGTGAAAAAAAGAGTTTAAATAATCATCTCTCTCCCCTGTGCATCAGGGAAGAGTGATAAAAAAATGGAGATAAAAGACTATTGAAGCCTTAGGACATTTAATCTCTTTTCCTTGGGGCAAATGCAGGTCTCTTTCCTATAGTAAACACATTTCAAGCTGTTCAGTTTTAAATTTATTTAGTGACAATACTTCTGAGGCTTCCCTGGAGAGGAAATTTTGTAATTTAATAGATGCCACTGTTGGGGAATTTTTTTTTGGTTCTAATTTTCTAAGTGCTCAGTGGTTTTCTTCTTTAAAGCGCATTACAGACATTAAATAATATGCAGACAGTTACTGAGAGGTAGCTAAGCCATCACCTCTCTCACCCTGAGCCTTATGTTAATAACTCTGTGGGAACTCCAGTCAACTTAATATATATTTCTGCAGTTAAATCAGAATTTGTAGTATGGTAAAATAGCAGGTCAGGCACAGATTGGTTTTTTTTTTGGTTTTGTATTTTCATTTTTAACTGTATCACTTACTCATAATTTCAGATGTTTCCTAACATTGTGCTAATGATGTTTTTGTTTTGCTGTCTGCATCTCATTGTTTTTAGCTCTACCCCAAACAATTCTTTCTTCGCCTGTTGAGGTGCGCAAAGTGTGCATGGAGGGCTCGTTTAATATTGCCTTGTCTTTGCAGGGCTCAGCTCCCTCTCCTGGTGCTGTCATGCTTACCTTCCTTCCTGACCACCTTCTGCACTGGCATCAAACTCATCTGGCACTTCCAAGGACCGGCTTGTGGTCACATCTGTGTTTCTTCTCTCCTCCCAGCAGCAAAAGCTGCTTCATTGCCCAAACCCTCTAGAAAAATTACTGTTGACTCTCCTACATGCCACTCCACACATAATGACAGCTCCACTGCAGCTCGGAACCTCTGTGCCTAAGTGCTGGAAAAACTTATCAGAAGGACAGAGGTCTCAGGAGATGACAACAGTGCCCAATAATGTCCTTATGAGAAGGAAAAGTGTACAAAGATGCTCTATTATGGACAGTCAACAGATTGACTATCTCTAGTTAGCTTGTTGCCCAAAATGTTCTAGAACTGGCCTGGGACCCTGTTCAGTTTGCCTTGGTGAGCCTGTGCCCTTGAACCCTTGCCTTGGCTGCTGGGCTGTAGGCGAGGAGGCTGAGGTGCATGTTGACCTGCCTTCTGAGAGTCCCTCTGCATTCTGCATGAACCCAGAACCAGTGCCAATGCAGAATTTAAAACAGATTAGTCAGAACTAAGCTTTTCAGGTCATAAAGGCAGGGAGGCTGCCTTGAGGGTCACGTGGAGTCCCTGTTTCACCCCTTTGCCTGCTTAACCAGGGCCCCAGACAAAATCATCCATTCCACTTGGCCGTTCGTGTTGGAGGGCATATACATTTGCACTAGATTTTGATATGGTGATATTATAAACCAGGTCTTGACCAGGACTGTGTCTCTTTCTGTTCAAGCAGCAGTTAGAGGTCTGCATGCTCTCAGGCAAGAATTGCCTGTGCCATGCTGGTGTGAATTGCCCTACATTTCTGCTGCCTTGCAATGTGTACGCAGCTAAAAATAACACTGGCCTTTTAACCATCACACTGCACACCCAGCACTTACCTGAGAGTAGGCAAACATGGGCACATGGAACTAGGAAATTCAAGCAGCGATCAAAAGAGCATTTATCTGGTTTGTTCTCCTCATAATTCCTCCCGTGGACTGGGCTGTCATTTTAAATGCAGCAAGTGCCTGTGTATTTAGCTCGTACCACTCCAGATGGCAAATTCACCTGTTTTGCATTTTATAGTCTTGTATTGCAGGGCAGTGCCTAAAACTGTTGCCTTTTTAATAGTTAACCCTGTGACAGAGTTACATACTGCCTAAACTTCAGTAAATGGCTTAAAGAAGTCTTTGCTATGACTTTGTAATGTTCTAGTCCACCTCCTACTTTCACTTGGGTTAGCCTGCACAGTGGCAGAGCAGATCAGAGTTTAATCTGATATTAAATTTCAGGTCAGTCAGAAAACAGAGTTTCACTCACTGTCATATACACATTTAAGTCAAAGTCTGAAAGAAAAAGCCTCTTTATATTTGTATATTACTTGCTAATTTTCTCTGCAGAAAGCCGCATAATGAAATACTGTTCACCAGCTTACTGGCTGTAAAACTGGAATTTCACTTTTGGGTGGACGACGGAGGAAGGCCTGTATCCTGCACAGTTTCACTGATAGCACATGCCTTCCCCTGGCACCTCCTCTAGAAGGTTTGCACTCCATTTCAGATTTGTCAGCAAGACTAATGCCAGCACTCCTGAGCATCATGAGTCCAGAGACAGTATGTTCCCCTGATAAAATTCCTAAGTCATGCTACATTGCCTGCTGTAAATACATCTCCAGAAGATATTCCATAGTCTGTGAGTGTGGATATCTGTCCTGGGAGAACATGATAGCATGGGACTGTTATTTGAAGTGTCAGAAGTAAGCGGACAGGTGAAGGTGCACCTCCCTATACAAAGCTGAAATGCACAGCTGGGTAAAGACCCTGTGGCATTAGCAGTGTCAGGCATTTTTACATTGTATCCCCTGATTTGGAGTACTCTGAACTCTTGCTTCCATCCTTTGTCTTTACTACTCTCAAAATCTGTGCAACAAGGCAACAATCCCTTTTGGAGTAACTGGTTTACTTCAGTTGTTTACATTAGCAAACCTAATGAAAGCAAAAATACTGTAAGCAATATTCAAATGGTCACAAATACTTGGGGTTTTTGGTGTTATTCTGATCTAGGGCAGACAAACGGTTCCTAGAGGTATAAATCAAGGCACTGGAAGTAACAGAAAATGTATAGGCAGGGGATCACTTGATAAAACGCATGGTATTATAAAACATAACAAACCATTCTGTTAGCATTCAGTCTGTATCAATTTTACAATTAACTATGTAATGTAAACAGGAAAATTGCAGTGTTTTGAATTTCTGTTGAAAGGTGCCAGAAGCAGCAACCTGTCTGTTGCTCTGCGGTACTGAGTTAGAAGGAGAATATGTGAAATTTTTCTTTCTCAAGGGACTTTGAATATGCTTGCTGAATACACAGTGGAAGCAAATATTTCCCCAGGCTGTTTGGCCTGGTTGTGTCTCTTACTCTCTGGCACTGTGTTAAAGATATTTTTAAGTATGTAATTCCAAAGTATGCGTGCCTTGAGAAGAGTTGATTTGCTTTTTCAGTCCTTTAATTTTCTTCCCTTGCTTGACACTCCTGGGAGGGAATAAAAAGGGTTAAAATGACCACTACTTGCATTGAGTTTAGCCTTACAAGTACTGTTATAACTAAATTATCTGGCCATCCAGTCAGAAAGACTAAAAAAGGCTTTAATAAGTCTCCCTAACGCACCAGCTGGGACTGCTGAACTTCACAAAAGGAAGCACTACAGAGGCATGACTGAGTCATATCTGTTTATCATGTCTGGTTTATCCCTTCCTAAGATAAACTTCCTATGCCAGTCAGTCTCTTTTCAAATAAAAGAATGTCTACACCTCCAGTTGTTCTCCCTACCACCTCACCATGCAGTCTAACCTTTGATCATAAAACCCAAAGTGAGTAAACTTAGATATGAGAGGTAACAGTCAATCTTTGAACATGGACCATACCAAAGCTTGAACATCATGAAGACAGATGTTTAAAAGGCTCAACACAAATGGCATCTAAGTGGACAAGTTTGCTAATGATAGCTAGTAAAGGCTGAGAAGTTAAGTTCACATTTATACAGCATGCAGCTGGAATGTTCCCATGAATCTGCAAAATTTTGTCCTCCACAGCTGCGGATTGCTGGGTAGTAGATTTGATAAGAGCCCTAAAACCATTACCTAAATGCTCATCCCCTCCAGGGTACATCAAGCTACAGAACATTTCTGTAGTACACAACAAAGTGACTCAATCAATATCCTACAGGATGAGCCTTGTCCCTAGAGGAAAAGGGACAGGGTTTGTCTGCCATTGAGTTTTGTCCTTACAGCTGATTTTCTTTGTGCCTTCTTTCTGGCCAGAGAATTACCTACAAAGGGAATGGAAAAAAGGGAAGGGACCAAAACCCCTAACACCTCTAGTGTAAAGACCCCCAAATTCATGTGCTAAGTGAACATAGCAGTAAAACAGCAGAGTAGTGCCACTGTGTTATATGAGGTATGCATCTTCAAGCACTCTGTTAATAATATTGCTATTACATTTAGTAGTGCAGCTTAAATTTAAGACCTAGATTTGCTCAGAAGGTCAGTATAAATAATTTAGAGTAAATATTCTAATTAGGGTAGTCATGAGAAAAGTATTTAGTATTTCTTTTAAACTACACAGCATTTTTGTATTTGTTGCTATGTTAATCCCTCATAAACATGTTTTCATTAACATTCTTTTTTATTGAATACTAAGATTATTTCAAATGAAGGTCACAACTAAAGTTCTATACAATACAAAATTGCAAAGCAACCCTGCTAATTACTGCCAAACCTTACTGCACACAAGGAAAATATCTAGGAAGACTGTTGGAACAATACCCTCACACTCTGACCAAGTGGACCTCAACATTGCATGCATAGGCAATGAGAATGTCTTGGAGCCTCCCCATGGCATGTGTGCAAGTAGCTAGGAAGAAGTTTGAGAGAGAGGAGAAAAGAGTGACAGTCCCACAGTGCATAAAGCTGCCATGCTCCCAGCAGACAGGTTAGGATGGAGCATTTGCCTCCCCAGAAGCTGAGTGTTCTGTTCAGGGTAAGCAGTTGTGTTTTCGTTCATTTCAAACCCTTTGTATCCCTCAGCTTTAAGAGTTACCAAATAACTCTCAGTGAATTCTCTGCAGCTTCATGCTTTACCCAGGATTGTGTGTGTGGGAGGTATGGGTCAGGAAGAAAATGCATTTCATTTCCATCATTACATATAGACAGATAGAGAGGCACGTGTCTTTTCTACAGGAGAAATTAGAGACATTTAAATAGACTATTAAAATCAGTTTTGTTAGAGTAACACGGTTCTCCCGGATGCATGTAGACAAGATAACACCTGGCTAGTACTGGTTTTTTGGATGTCAGTGATGGGATGAAACAGGTAATTTCCTGTCTTGCAGCATAGTGCATGTATGAATTGATTTTTGTAAACCGTATTGAAAATAGAACGTGTAATACAAACATATTATTCATGTGCCTTTTTCTGTCAGAGTTAAAAACATAAAAATTTTCTCTAAAACCAAAGCTATAGTAGTTATAGAGCTCTTTAGCTTCTTAGGGGACAAAAGGATGGGTTTAATGTTTTAATATTAAAATAAATATTAATACTAAAATTATCCAAAGGGTAAATGGTCTTCTCCAACTCTAAACACATCTATGGTTCTATGTAAGCTGGTTCTCAGTTCCTGAACAGACTGAGGCATTCCTGAGATTAACATTCAATGTTTAACGTGAATTCATTTTAGCTGGTGCTAGTGATCTTTAAGAAGTGCATATTTTCTGATGGAACAGGGACATGTATGTCAGTTGTGAGGGAGAAAATGCAGTGATTTCATTTTGATGTGTGCAGTGCTTTTATTCCTCTTTGCTCTGGGTGTGTGAGCCCATGGGAATCAGGTTGTGGTGCTTTTATGTATGAGATATCCCACATTTCTAGTTGGGGAGAAGTTTTTGGTGAAGGTAAAATATTATGGCCCTATCCAAGTACAAGTGTTTTTCCATTTTTTAAAAAAAAATCTTCTCCATCCTGCATTGATGGCTGAAGGCTTTGGCAGTAAGGCCACTTGCTGATCTTGGACAGACACATGACAAAAGAGAAGTTAAATGGCCTGCCTGCAGTCTGAAAGCAGAGTGTCTCATTCCCAAAAAGGTCCTGTTCTTCAGCCTCAAGACTATTTTTCTTTCCCAAAGGCAGTTGCCTTTCTGCCTAGGCAGGAGATATGCCTACTTTGACATTTACTGTTCAGAAAAATATGTGCTTAGACTGCTGGATTCTGCTGAGGCTTTCTAATGGCTCTGTGACAGGTGTAGAGGAAAATCAAAGTTGTTATTACTAGGCTAAACTGCACTATATTGGAACCTTCAGACACTATGGAATATTTTCAGTCCAACATACTTAGAAAAGATGGAAAATCATTGCCTTGAGATTGTAATATCTAAGATCTGGAATAATATTTCTTATGGGTGAAACTCTGTAGTGTAAATGTATCTCCCAACTACCTCATAATGCCACAGGAGATTCAGTTCTAGACACTTATTTTTATAAATATTAACCCTTCCAATATTAGATATTTCAATCTTTGTAATTTAATATTATTAATATATTACTAATAATTATTAGTTATAAAATCCAATTGTATGATGATTATTTATTACAGGTTAAATATCCCAGTGACAGATTAAATTTTGCATTCTCAGGGATGTAACTTTACTGTGATCTAAGATTGTAGTGCTGAAAATTTACTCTCCAAAGCAAACAGCTTTCTGAATACTTCTGAAGCACAGTCAGCAGTCTTTAGTCTTTCTGTTGAATTTTGTTTTTTAAAATGTGTGCATTCCCTGATCTGGGGAATTTAAATAGACAAGGTTCCTTTGGAAGTAAATCTCTGGGAAGCCTCCCAGACAACAAGGTAAAGTTGGACAATGCTTATTTCTTCTGTTAACATGAAGATGTGCTAAGAAGGTGGTGATTCATTCTTTTACCCCAAACACTGCTTGGGTTTCTTTCATTCAGTTGTGAAATAAAATCTCCTCCTCCTACAAAGCAGCACTAGCTCGATATTCAGGAAGACTGGACAGAGTAGTCAGTGAGTGCAGTAAATGGCTTCATTTCCATCAATATTTTGAAAGTATTTTTTAAAGCCTGATGAAATAGTTTGGTTTATGTGTTGGTTTTTAAAGTTTCCACTGTCAGTAGAAATCAGAGTAAGAAAATGAGTATAGACTGGCTTGAACCACAGAATCTGAAACAGAAACACAGCCTTGAAAGTTTGGATTGTTTATATTTAGGGCTCCACATCATCCAATTGTAGAGAGGGAGGGCAGACACCTGCTTGGATTTCCTGTGAGATTTCCTTAAGTATGAGAATAATTTTAGCTCTGGGAGTTTGGTTTGGGCCCATTTGCAGTTACAAGAGTATACATCTGCGGAAGAGCAATGACAGAAAGGCAAGGGTTACATGGAGGAGTAATTATTCACAGCTACAGTGCAGGAATAGACAGGATGTTGGTAAGGTTGCTTAGCAGCTGTGTTCCCACAGTCCAAGCTCTGCTGTGTTTCCTTTGAGGATCTAATGTGCTTTCTGTTAAAGTAAAGCTGATCATGCTGTAGGGGGATATATTTAAAGAGAGAAGAGCTTATTGGGATTTTCTTATAATTAAAACATGGTCACTGTCCACTTACTGATGTAGCCAATACTCAAACTGAAAGCTGAGCAGACCATGTTAACCTGTTTTTGAACCAGTGTTTGACAATTATAAGAGACTGTGTCTCTCTTTTTGATCTCAAGTATATAAGTATTTCAATCTTATAGCCTTGCTGGGAAGACTGATGGCCGGATCTGAGCCACCACATGAACTGATGTGACTAGATGTGAGGTGCTTGGCAATCTCCACCTGAGTGAAGCATTTGCTGCTCTCTGTTGACCAATGCTCTTCATGACTCCTGCTTGACAGGTAGCCCACAGGGATCCTGAGCAAAGATGTCTGAAGTGGGTTCTGTCCCTGGCAGCCCATCCTGTCCCTTCTCATCCTCCCTGCTGCTACTTGTCTAGCTGCTCAACAGACGTAGCTCACAGGTACTGAGACAATTGGCACTGATCTGGACTGCCAGTCTGTAAAATGAAATTACATATACCAGGAGCTGTTTCAGAAACTGTGGTGCTGCCCAGGCAGCTGTGGGGCTGGAATATAATGCTGTCCACCCTGCAGCAGCTATGCAGCAGGATGGGAACCTCCAAGAAAGGAATGAAGCAGATAACTGGGATGGAGATAGGTTTTAGTCTCCATGTTTGAAAACAGAGTTAGCAATACCAGCAGGAATTTTAGAGATGGAAAGCCCTGTATTAAAACCAGATGTCAGTATAGAACCTCATACATAAGCAGTAAATAGGCTGAGAGTTAGAAAAAAGTTAGTGGTGAAGCCGCTGGCAAAAGTAAGATTGTGTCTCCAGTATTTTGTGTGCAGCCTTTCAAGGTTCTGATACATAACAGTTTTCTCTGTTTAAAATAAGCTTTGTTCCCACATTGGCTTAGTGTATGTGTGTGAGTGCAACTTCAGTAGGCATGAAGGAGTCACAGAAAAGCAGTAGGGAGAGACGGTCAGGTAAAACTCCTACTCTTATTAACGGCATTTTTCTACACTACAATTCTAGCAATAAAGGTAATGATTATCCTTCTTCTGTTGCTTGGCATGATGGGCTCTGGAGTGTATAGAGCAAACAATGGCTCTCCAGGGGACCTGGATAAAACTCATCCACAGCCTCGATTGCTGCTCTGAATATTGCATATCCTCTTGTGTGGCATTGTATCTCAGTGTTCCTGTGCTGGCTGTGCATCATCTGGGCTTTTCCTCTTTATTTTGCCACACACCACGCACCACAGAATAGGGCTTACACATCAGAAAGTGACGTGAGAAATGGTGTCATGTCTTTCTTCGAATATTAAGAAAAGCCAGTGAAGCACCACTTTTAAATCATGTAGGATGATTTCCTTTCTGTACTTTTAGCTGTCTCATCTTCCATTATTGCTTGTAATCCATGCATGCTCTGGCCTGTGGGACCAGGAGAGGCTGGGAATGGGAGCATGGGCAGTGCCTGTATCATTGAACTCAAATGATGAGAGACACAGAACAGAGAGGGTTGCCTGTGCCTGGGACGTGTGGAGAAAAAGACAGGTCTGATTAAAGATCTACCTATCCATTGCAGCTCTAGTTGCACAAATCATGCCACCACATTTTTGTGATGGCTACTATGTCATAGTCTTCCTGCTGCACAATGCTTTAACAGAGGCTCTACTTTTCCTCCCTGGGATATCAGGTGCATGATCTCAAACATCAGCCAATAATGACTTGCTTTCAAGATGCTTGTCTTAATTTTCTGGTTTTGGATTCATAATGTAATGCCAAGACATCTTTTATTCATTCAGTATGTACACAAGTGGCTGTAAACAACTTCAGTATTTTTCCCATGTCAGAAGAATTTGCTATTCTATTATGGAAAACTCTCCACTCTTCATCAGTGGTAATGGTCAAATTTCACTCTAATGTTGTTTTGACATGTTTCAATTTTTCCTTGCTAGCAGAAAATATTTTCTTGTTTATTATCAGCTGTAAAGTCAAGGTTTTGCTGTTCACAGAAATAAATTGCTTATTATTATTGCAATTCTTTTTTTTTTCCAAAGCCTGAAAAGGCTTTTGAAAAGAAAAGGAAAACAGCTTGTAATGGAAATTAGCAATGGCTATTACTGAAGAGGGGAACAAAACATTTTTTTATATTATCTGTCCTATTAATAGTTACCAAGAAATGTCAGGTGACAAAGTAGAAAAAGTAGATAAAAATCAAGTAATGTTTTAATCTTAGTTAGTCTCTTGTAATGATGAACCAGAAGAGACCCTAATTATGCATTTACATGACTTAAATAGTCTTGCTATTGCAGATAATTGCATTTGCAACATGCCTTGAAAGTGCTAGTCGAGTTACGGAGCTGATTCCAAAATAAATTTCTCATTCAATGCTTCCATACAGAGGCAGATACATCGCTGTTTGAAAATGTGAAATTAATTTCTCAAGTAGTGGTAACACCACTTTTTAAAGTTTAAGGTGATGTATGGCTCTGAGGCTGTTTATGTCTGTCTTCACATTTTATTCAGCTGGGAAAGCAAAAAAGAAGGCTTTCCTCTGTCACCCAAAATGGGGAGTTCATCTAGCAGATTTGCCCAAAGAACATAGTGTTTCCAACAAAATTACAGTTTGTAGGCAGGACACTTTACCAGTCTCTAGAATGCACTCAGAACTTAGTCATTTCCATTCCAGTAATGAGGAAAACCAGATGTAGTTTTCTATTATTTTATTTTGGCCATATTTTATTTTTGCAGAGCAGAAATTTGTTGCTTCACTAGGAACCACCTCTGTCTTTTGTGTATTGTAGAAAGGACAGAAGTGCTAATGCGAGAAAATTTAAGCAAACATTTTGCTTCCAATTTTAGCTCTCACTCCTAACACTCATGAATATTTATCCATGGCTATCTTTATAGCTTGAAATTACAGCAATTTTTAAACAATTATTGAATTATATTTCTTTTTCTCAGAAATCTTTTGCTATTTAATCTGTGTATATTGTACAAAGAGAACTTGGAATGCCAAGTGTAATGAGCAACTCAGAAATATAATATGTAATAAATGTTAAAGTGCATAAGAAGTCATAGGACTTCAGCAGAAATACAGTGGGATTCAATGAGAGGATCATCTTCTCAGCTGCTTCTCATATTATATTTTTTGTTTATCCTAGAAATCACTTACAGTCAAATTACTAATTTGTACATAAGAATTAAAGAACAAAAAATATTTTCAAAAAATGCAGTTTCAAAATTGTCCCTTGTTGATTGTACTTACAGGGGCCTGAAAGATACATCCTTCTGCAAATCCTCCTTCTCTTATTTTCTGAGGGTGGCAACACCTCAAACTTTTAGTGAATTCAGAACCGCACTTTGGTCTCATTTTCTGGCATGTCAAAAAAGATGGGTCAAAGTGCTGGATCCAAATGAAACTGTGCACCATCTGTTTTACTACAGTAAACAGTGCTAGGAAAAGGTCATAATCTGTATAAATAGAATCATGGAATAGTTTGGGTTGGAAGGGACCTTTAAAGGTCATCTAGTCCAAACCCCCTAAAATTAGCAGGGACAACTAGATCATGTAGTCCTTGCAGCTCAGTGAGAAGAATTGATTCAATATCATTCCAAGTGTTTTTCTTCCATGTGATGCTTTTTCTCACTGTGCCAAGTGCCTGCAGGTAAAAGAAGGCAGCGGCATTTCTGGGAAAGCCAGTGAGATTAAAAGGCCACCACACTCCTGCTGTGATGAGGATGATACTTTGTCACGATGTTCACTCTCACAAGTAAAGCGCTTCCTTGTTCCATTGCTGTTCACTTATTCAAGCCTTTGAGTGAACCAGTGTGAGAGGCTGCACATCAGTATTCAAGACACACTGTGACATGAGGAATCTGGAAAGGGGGCTTGACTTGCTCCCTTCTAAATAGGATCGAAATGGCTGAGCATCTAGTTCTCATAGACCCCCTTTTCCCAAAGGGCTTCAAGGCAAAATTAACCATCTTTAGGGGGCTTGTGAAAGAAAATGGAAGGATTAGCCCTCAGCAGAGCCACTGCTCTTGCTATTTCCCCTGGGCAGCACTGCCTCTCAGGAATGCCCTACGCACCTTGCCTTGTCTCACCAGGAGCTGTGGCAGGAGCCTGTTGCACCAAGGTCTGGGGTGGCAGGTGCTTTCCCAGGGGCTGTCTGCTATGTGCCTGTGCCAGCCCCTTGTCCTACTGGGCTCTGCCCAGGGAGTAGGGCAGCCCAGGTCTCCCAAAACTGCCCTGCAGGCTTCATGCATACCCAGCCGCCATGTCTGCATTCCACATTATTAGCAGGATTGTGCTCAGGACCGCGGGAGGCAGCGGTTCTTGTCCAAGAGGGTGTTACGGATTTGCAGTAGGGGACCTGTGGCAGTTGGTGCTTGGCAAGTGCTGTGAGAGGCTGTGGTTCAAGCGACTCAGGGAAGCTATTAACAATCTCTGTTGAGAAGCTTATATTGCCTCAATAACATGGATCGTTAATTTTGCTTTTTAATCATTAAGAAAATGCCTTTGTTCGATGGAATGTTTGGGACAAAGTTAGATGTAAGAAACTTTTCTGCTTTTCTTACTCATGTAGCAGTAGCTATTAACTAATTCACTAAGCTTTTAACTAACCTCTTTTTCATAATTTAAAGCTGATGGAATGATTCTATTCGTATGTATACAAATTAGTTGCTGCTAAATCATTATTTTGAGTTGTCTCACTTTCTGAGCACTGTCGATGAGAAACCCAGAACAATAGAAATGTAATGCAAGCAAATTAAAGGAAGTGTTATAGTGTTCTACCCAAGGCATTTATCCTGTTTAAATACCAGTTCCTAATGAAATTATGAGAGAATAAGTGGAATTTATTTCTGCTAATACACATTATTTTCTCCTTTTTAAAAATGTTCACTACAAGATTAAGCTATCTTCTCCTTATGTTCCCTCTCTCTCAGTCTCTCAGTATACAGCTTGTTGTTCTCTGCTCAGTGCCATTTTCACTTGGTTCCCTTTCCTAAAAATCAAACAGGTAAAAATGCAATCAGTCTCTGGGGCAGGCTGTGATTCATTAAGGAAATATGCAGTGCACCATGCACAAAAAATTCTGTGGATGGGTTAAAAATAAGATGTGCATCTCTCTGACTGTTTTCCTACCACCACCTCATGCAATGACAGGCATAAATAGGTTTTGGTGGCCAACCTACATCCTTATTTTGTCTTAGATGTATGTGGTTGTACAAGAGTCACCAACAAGAGCAGGATCTGAAGCTTCTCCCGAGGGTCTGCAGCAGCTGCTGTGGTGCTTTGCCCACAGAGGCAGGGCTAGACCCCAGGCAGCTGAACCAGAGCACCAGGGACTTATGCCACAGCCTCCACAAGATGTCTGCTGCCAACAGTGCTCTGTAGAACAAAGTGAGAAGTGTGTTTTTTATGTCTGTTGCAGATGATGATTACTGCATCCAAAGATGCACAAATGGTAGCTGCCTATTCCCAGAGTTGGGTGTCACCCCGAGCAGGTAGGAGTGAATGCCTCTCTGGGGACGGTCTCTGCTTTCCAACCCAGTACAGGTGCCTTTTTCATGTCCCCATTAGGCTGACAACACTGGCTCTACCACTGCCTGCTTCTCTCCTGGATCCCAGTCTTTTCCACTTACCGAGCTCTCCCTTGTGCCAGATTAAAAAATGTCTTCCATGTGTACTAGGCACTGTACAGCTTTCCTGAAAGTGAACATCTTGCATTTAGATAACTGAGGTTGTTAATACAGAAAATCAGTGCCAGTTTATGTTTGGAACCTTTTCCTGCTATGTTCATTAAAATCTCACTGTGATGGATTTTTTCAATAAAATCTTTGAGAGGCTTTTTATATCAACAAATCATAGAAAGCTGTTTAAGATTAAAATTAATATTATTGAATTTCTTTTACTATCAGTAGAACTCCTGAAGGCTTTTTTGACCATAAAAAAACCTTACCAATCCAGTTTCTAAACTTACTATGAGCCATAGAAAAGTAATAACCAGATTACAAGCAAGCAGTGCATTTCCAAGTATGACTTACAAAATTGTTACTGTCTTAATAACCTGAAAAACTAAAAAACGCCAGTAATGTTGTGGTGAACCTTAAGGGTAGCTCCAGAGAATGCAAATTATAGTGTTATAGACAGAAAATGTCTTAACAAGGACACAACTGTTACAGAGCAGGGATGAGTTTTAATTGGCCTTTACTAAAGGCTCATGCTTTCCCCGCTGTGTAAAACATCAAGAAGCACAGTGATGAGAAAAATCTATTCATATGGCTTATGGTTCCTCACAACCTCAAAAATTGGACTTTATATTGCTGTTTTATCATATTTAGTATAGATATGCTCCAGTGCTGACAGCAGTGCAAATGCAATTACAATTCATCTACGTCTCCCATTGCCTGTTCTGCTGCTGCTCCTTATTAGACACTTTCCCAATGGAGTCTGGCAATGTTCAGTTTTTGATGTGGTAAATGAAATCATAAAATCACAGAATAGTTTAAATCAGAAGTGGGTCATCTAGTTCAACCTTCACTCAACATAAATCCAACAGAATCGAGTGATACTGGGCCTTGTCTAATCAAGTTTTACATTTCTACAGAGAAGGAAATTGTTTCCTGTTTAATTGGGATTTTTATTGGGTCCATTGCTTCTTGTCCCATCGCCATCTGTCCCTGAGATGATTCAGTCTGTTTCCTCTGTAGAGCCTCTTAGGCTGAACAAACCCAGCTTTCAGCCTCCCCTTGCATGTGTTGAGCTCCAGTCCCCTGACCGATTGGTAACCCTTTACCAGACTTATGTCAGACAAGGCAGCATGCATTGAGCTTGATTGTGCTGTGAAGGAAGGAGATTAAACACTGCTGTGTAGGAGTGAGAATAAGAGGAGAGGTGGAGAAGAACTTACTCTTTCCAGGTTTCATAAAAATAGGAAGAAACTCTGGAGGTGCTACATCAGACTAGGTGGGGGTGCTGTGGCAATAGAATGAAGTAATCTCCTCTGCTCTGCAAGGACACCAACCTTTGCCAATGACTACTTAATTCATTAAAAGCAAAAGGGAAGAGCTTGTGGAGTCTTCTGTGGTATGAGAGGGTAGCTCAGAAAGGTGAGAAATTCTTTAGAAAAGAGAAGGACAGGAGTTTAGAGGGCAGGACAGATCGAGTGCTTTAAGGGATATGCACCCTGATTCACCAGTTTTGATGAAGCCTGAGAGGCTCATGTACAGTCTTGGGGTGATGAATGAACCTGATTACCCCAGGTGGGTAATAGAAATGGATGAGGATGTGCAATGGACAATATAAACCACCAGCATGGACTGCTGGAAGATATAATCTGAAGTTGCTTCTGGCCTCTAACTTCCCCAGTTCAAACACTACACCTAAAGGATCACCAGCACCATGATTAGAGCCACAGGAGAGGGAAAATGTCTCCTTGTCAAACTCATTTTCCTTGAGGCCAACTACTGTGTTGTGACAGTGATGCTCAAGATACATTTGTTTCAAAGAGGAAACATTTCTCCCATTGCCTCAGGTCAACTGCAGGTTCAACCAGAGTCTTCAGCTCCCCTTCAGTGCTCTTTGCTCTCCTTGCACAGTTCACAGTGCTTCAGATTTTGCATTTTGAACTTCTAGCCCATCTGCTTTGATGGTGCTTTAAGGACAACACCGTCAAACCCATACTGGTAGGTAAACTTTATTTTGCCAGCTGAGACTGCCTCTAGTATGCATGACATAAGTGATGCATAGACACGGAGCCAGCTGTGGCTTGTGGGTTTGGACTTTCAAACAGACCTAACGCTAAGCTGCACTAGAGATTGACAGTGGTAGAAGTACTTGGAATCTTGGCGTGTGTTCCCCAGGTCTGTCATGGACAGGTCCCCATCCTTTCTCCCTCAGCTCATCCTCCCTGCCAGGTTGCCTCAAGCAGCATGTCAAAACCTTCTGTATTTTTCTGTAAGGTAGCTGTAGATAAATATGTTCCTGATACTTATCACTGTAGGGTGATTAGGTGGTTGAAAGTGCTCTGCAATTCTTTGAGCCTCTGCCTGCCAGCTCTCAGCCCTGGCCATTGTGTTTGCAGCTGGTGCAGGAGAAAAGATGCCATCTTAATTCAATGTGGGTGTTGCCTCTGTTGGAGTCTGAAATGCAGACTGTGTGCCCTTGTTTTTAATATTTAGTTCTGGGATTCAAGAGAACACTGAATTTCATATAATATGAAATTCATGAGCATGTTTTCATAGTGATACATGAAAACAAATGCTAAAGTTAGATAGAAAAAGCTAAAAGTGTAGGTGTGTAGATTAGAAAGTTTCTTAAATCACTGGGTGAAAAAGTAGTTTAGAGAACAGGAGACAATATGGAGGATTTAGGGTGTTGTCCCTTGTCTGTCTTCTTTCTTCTTCATGCTCTTCTCCTGGAGGTTTTTGGGTAGTAGTATGTGATTGGATAGAAAATGCCGCAGTGCATCACAGAGGTGATGGGTCATTGGGTCATTAAGAAAAATAATATACGTGTCTATTGTTAATTGGATAAAAATAGGTATAAAGATAAAAGAACTACGTAGTTCGGGGCCATTTTGTGTATCAGACATGAAGTGTGCCACAAGGCCTTGTTTGTACCATCAGAAGAAAGAAATGTACCAGATTGCAAAGATTAACCTTGTAACCAGCCTAGAGAAACCTGTTAAGTTTTGTAAGGATCCTTCAATAAACACGAGAAACAAGATTCTAACGAGCTCGAGAGTTTTCTTCAAATAATAAAGACTGAGATAAGTGGAACTCCCCACGAGGGAGGATCCCAGAAGAATTCAGCCCAGAGAAGGCTGGGAAACTATAGAAAAGCTGTATTCACAGAGAATTCAGCCCAGAGAAGGCTGGGAGACTAGAGAAAAGCTGTATCTACAGAAAATTCAGCCCAAAGAAGGCTGGGAGACTAGAGAAAAGTTATATTCATAGAAAATTGAGCCCAAAGGAGGCAAAGAAAAGAGAGACAGAGGTAACAGCCTCAATCTTTCTGTGTAATACTGGCCATTTACTCCTAAAATTAAACTCTACTGTCCTTTTGCTTGCATGATTGTTTAACAGGTCACCATGAGATGCAGCTGTCCTGTAAGAAGTATCCTCAGACAGTGTGGTAAAGCTCACACAGACTCTCCCAGGATGAGAGAGGAGTGATGTCACCATGAATATCCCTGTTGTTGCTTAGACTGACGATCTCTCTCCCTTCTTCATAATTTCTTTTAAAATTTAAGTACTGGCTGAATACCCTTGATAATTCCAGTATCCAGGTTAGACGCTCCATGACATTCTACAGGGAATGAAGGGGCAAAAAGAGATGCTCCAACTGACTTTAAGTGCCTGCTAGTGTGTGTAAGTGGCAGTGCAGGCCCTCTGTATTTGGTATATTCACACATTCACCAGAATTGCTCTTTCTATGTGACTCAGAAAAGTTATTTTGATTAAAGTATGTTGGTGAGGCTTAAGGTATGAAATCTGATCATCAAAATGGAAGGATTATTTCCTTTTCATTTATCTTGTGGGGGCTTCAAGACATCTGAAACCTTAAGGGCCACATTTTGATTGCTGTGTATTTTAAATGGGAAACTTGCAGGCTTGCACTTTAGTAAAAATGACCCAGTTGTGCATTTCTCCTTTCACAACCAGCAGAACCACAGCTGCTCTGTGTCTGCGTGAAGCACATTCCTTCTTGTCTCTTAGCCTGTCTCCTAGCAGCTGGCTTGTGGGTGTGTGTATATTAAAAAAAAATCACTGAAATGTGAAAAAAAGCAGATTGATTTTGTTAGAGGAAAAGAATTCTTTATCAAATTTCTTTCTCACTCTCCCCTAACTGTATCAGGTGTGTAGAGGTGAGAAAGGCCCATCCTTTCAAACACAGCAGGATGTTGGGATAGCTCCATGCTTTCCCTAGAAGATTCTGTATGTATGCCAAGGCATTGTGTAGTCTACCAGCTTGTGAAAAATCAGTTGTGAAATCCCTGCCATGACATTGCTGCCAGTCAAAAAGGCAGCCCCCATTTACAGTACAAAAATGTGTTAACTGGCTACTGAGATGTAGGTAGACTTTTGCTTCTGAGTTCCTCTCAGCACTTACTAGATATGAGAAAATCTGTGCAGTAATTTACATTGATCTTCCTGTAAAATTATATTGTTTTATTTTTCAGGCAGTTTCCAGTCTCCCCCAATTAAACCAGCACTTTTACTGTGAGACGTGTCCTGCTTAAGAGATGGGGGTTTTTCCTATTTGATTCATGTAGTTTCATTTTGGCATTGAATTTTTAAACAAGTGTAATAAATTGTGACAAAGTGTGGTGTTCATTCAACATCTGGATACTTTTTTACATCTCTTAACTCATTATGATAGTTAATACCAATTTACTATGTTTCTGAGATTTTTACAGGCTGTTTGCATTACTATAATTTCTTCCCTGAAATTAAATGAGGATTTTTAAAAATCCTTTTTCCCAGCTAGGGTTACAGGGTTATAAATGTTGTGATGACTTTGGCTCAAGGTGAACTCCTGAAGCTGCCACATGTTCCTGTGGTTGTTTTTTCCTGCAGACCCTTCCCATGGTCCCATCACAGTATCTGCCTCCCTGCTCCCAGCAGTGGGGCATCTCAAGCTGGCAGCTGTGCAGGGCTGTGCCATATCCTGCTGGGATTTTGTTTAGACTTAGGCACTTGAATTTTCTCTGTTTGTCCTCTTAGATCTGTGCATGAAGACAGCACTCTGAATGCAGAAAGGTCACTGCTATTTGCAATTCCCTCTGAAACTAATTATTATGGCTGTTTTCATAGAATCATAGAATTGTTTAGGTTGAAAAAGACCTTTAAGATTATCAAGTCTAAGCATTAGCCCAACACTGCCAAGTCCACCACCAAACAACTTGCCTCAGTGCCACATCTACATGTTTTAAATACCTGCAGGGATGCTGATTGCCCCACTTCCCTAGGCAGCCTGCCTCTAGTGTATGAACATGTTTTTGGTGAAGAAATTTTTCCCACTATGCAATCTAAACTTGCCCTGGTGCAACTTGAGGCCATTTCCTCTTGTCCAGTCCCTTGTTACTTGGGAGAAGAGGCTGACCCCCACCTCATTACAACCTTCTTTCAGAAAGCTGTAGAGAGTGATAAGGTCTCTCTTGAGTTAAATGACCCCAAGCTCCCTCAGTTGTTCCTCATCAGACTCGTGCTCCGAACCCTTCCCCAGCTCCATAGCTCTTCTCCAGACACACTCATGAGAACACTGCGTAAAATGGTGTCAAAAGCTTTACTAAAGTTCAGGCAGAGGACATCCACAGCCTTTCCCTCATTCACTAAGTGGGTCACCCTGTCACAGAATGAGATTAAGTAGGTCAAGCAGGATCTGACTTTCACAAACTCATCCTGGCTGTGCCTGACCCCTTGGCTGTCCTGTACATGTTGCATGATGGCACTCAAGGTTATCTGTTCCATGACTTTTCCCAGTGCTGCAGTCAGGTTGACAAACCTGTAGTCCCCCAAATCCTCGTTCTGATCCTTCTTCTGGAGGGGTGTCACCTAGGCTAACCTCCAGTCTACTGGGACCTCTCTGGTGGTCTGGGACTGCTGGCCAATGATGGAAAGTGTCTACTCTTGGGTAGATCTTATTGCTGTGCTCTTTTAGGACCCCATTGCAATGTTTTGTTAGCTTTTTTAAAACCATAATATATATATGTATATATATAATAGTTTTTGGTACCAGCTGAAGCCCTGAGTCTATGTTTTAAGCCATTTGGTTGGAGTGGGGATACCTCTTGTCTACAGGTATGGAAGACTTCTTTCAGGAGTTGTGCTTAGCAAACAATCAAGTCTCTGAACCTCTACTGCTAAGTAGCTCAAGACAGATCCAGTACTGTCCTGTTTAAAGGTCTAGACAGTGGCTAAATCATGACAAAAATAGAGACAATAAATTCCTTCAAAACCTCATGAGGACTCTCCTTTTCTAGAAAACACAGTGAAGCCACTTTGTCTTCATTGTCCTGTCTGTTTTGACTGCTGTATATCTATGGTAAAATCTAAACTAGGGCTATTAAACTCATCATTAAAAATTTATAGCAAGGAAATAAATTAAAAATCCAAGTACTCCAGAAAATGATGGCTCCCATTTCAAAGACTAGGCACATGCATCCATTTCCTAGAACATGTACTTCAGGCAGACAAAATGGACAAAGTAGACAAGGGCAAAATTTACCTTAGGGACTCTCCTGTCCTGAAACAGAAGACTAATGTTAGGCCTATGAACTGTCCTAGAACGGAGTATCTCTCCTCACTGGTGTGTGGCTGTGATCCTGAAACCAGCCTCCTGAAAGGAAGAATTGCTCTTCGTGAATCATTCTCTTAGTGTCAGATGGACTGTTGCTTTCCCCTACATGATGTTTAGTAAGAGCTGTGTAGAACATGTGCAGAGTTGTTGGATGACTACATATTCCTTAGTTTAAACCTGTTCCTTAATCTTTCAAGTGTCCCTGAGGGTGATTACTACTCTCTTTTTTTATGAGTCATCACTTCATCTTTTGCATAAATAAAAGGCCAGTTGACTCAGCTCAGCCTTCTCACAGCCCTGATAATATATTGATTAAGTCTTGTTTTCAGGCTTGAGAGACCCATGGTCATAAGAACAAGAGAAAAATCTCAATTTTTTTTTCCTCCATAAGCTGTCCTTAGACTTCATTGAATTTCACTGAAGTAGGAAGAGACACAAATATGGTTTTGTGTTTCTGGTTTGACTATTAGACATATATTCATGTTGTGTGGAACATGAATAACTAAAAGGATGTTGGATTCAGAACAGAAAAAACACTCATGGGAGTGGTTTTTTTTTGTAGCCAGAAAATAGTTGCTGCACATGAACACTATATATTTTATTGCAAGATGGATTAGAGGTACAGAAAAGGTTTTTTTAAAGTAAACCAGCATATTTTCTTTTTCTGAATTTTCCTGATTGTTCCCAGGTAGACCCCTCACCAGTGCCCTGTGGAGATATTCATGAAAATTTAGCAACTTTGAAAAAGAAGGATGATGAACTGTCATGAGCTGGTTGGTACTGACAGGAGGAGCACTTTAAGCATTAAAGCTATTGCAGGGGAGAATCTTCTGAGCCCTGTGGTAGAAATGCACTGATAGCAGTTTTCCCTCGGAGCTCACCATACTGGTCAGGACTGAGTTGCAGTTCTGGGGACTTCTGCGGGGAAGAAACTCACAAATAAGCTGAATATGAGGCACTCATTGTGACTTTGCTGGAAGACTGCAGTCTGAATAGCCTGATCAGAAAAAGATGAAGATTTGGGAATGGTTAAGAGAAGTAGTGCAAGCTGCTCCTCTGGAGGAAATTCTGAGTTATGTTTGCTGAAGGCTGTTATCTTCACAGCAATCCTGTTTAAAATAAAGTTGTACATACTTGATCTCAAACATTGTGAATTATGTGAGATATGCACAAAGAATACATCCTAAATTTCTTTGATGGTACATGGATATATGTTCTAATGCCTGTGAAACACAAAATGATACATTGGGATGCATTTACAGGAGAGATAAAGCCTACCTGAAAGAAGTACAGCTAGAATTACAGAAAAAGTACTGAGTACTCTAATTTTTGTTATCTGAAGAAGATCCATCATATATATGACCAGGGAGTAAATAATAGGAGTGTGGGACACAAAACTTGGGGCTTGTTCATTCAATGTGCAGCAGGATAGAGCTGTCAAAGTGATCATCATCTAACTTTGTGTCCAACTATTGTTCTTGTATGTTTGATCCTTTTAATTATATTCTTACATGATCTCTGACTGTGGTCTGTAATTAAATATCAAAAAGGAAAGCTATCCCCTTGCATTTAAAAACATGCTTTGCAATTTATGATATAAATGATAATATGATTTTGCATTAATCAGTAAAGACAGGAGGACTGTCAGATCAAAAACAGTTTGAAAACACTACCCTGGACTTCATGAGAAAAGACTTTGGTCTCTTCAAGGATCTCCTTGGTACAGTGCCATAGGAAAGAGCCCTGGAGGAAAGAGGGGCCCAAGAAAACCCTAGACAGAAGTAGCTTACAGAGGATGAAAGCAGGGAAAGCTGGCCTGAGAAGAACACAGAGAAATTGTCTAAACAGCCAGAGATCTGGTAAGCTAAGCTAGGGCCCTGGCAGAAGTAAATATGGATGAGAATAAGGGTAATATACATCAGCAGTAAAAGAAAGACTATTGAAACTGTGGGTCGTCTCAGAAAGGATATGTCCTAGTTACCCAGGACACAGAAAAGGTTGAGGTACTCATGACTTTATTGGCTCACCAACGAACATTCCAGACACAACATCCAAGTTGCAGAAGCTGACAGCAGAGAGTGTGAGAATGAAGAACTGCTCGTTGTAGGAGAAGACCAGGGATGGGCATGTGTGAACCTCATGAAGCTCAACAAAGCCAAGTCCACAAGGTCCTGCACCTCAGTCAGGGTAATTCCAAGCACATTTACAGGCTGCATGAAGAATGGATCAAGGTTAGCCCTTGGGAGAAAGACTTGGAGGTGTTTGTGAATGAAAAGCTGGACATGTGCTGGCAGTGTGCGTTCACAGCCCAAAAAGCCAACTGTCAAAAGCAGTGTGGCCAGCAGGCCAAGGAGGGTGATTCTCCCCTTCTACTCTGCTCTTGTGAGATCTCTCCTGGAGTGCTGCATCCAGATTTGTGTTCCCCAACAAAAACAGACATTGACCTGTTGGAATGAGTCCAGATGAGGGGCACTGCATTGGTCACAGGATTGAAGCACCTCTCCCATGAAGATAGACTGAGACTGTCTGGGCTGTTCAACCTGGAGAAGAGGCTTCAGGGACACCTTATAGAAGCCTTCTGAAAAGTTAGAGAGGGACTTTTCACAAGGGCATGTAGTGATAGGACAAGGGGAAATGGCCTTCAGCTGAAGGAGGGTAGATGTAGGTTAGATGTAAGGAAGAAATTCTTTACTATATGGATGGTGAGGCACTGGAACAGGTTGCTCAGAGAGGTTGTGGACCACTCATCCCTGGAGGTGCTCAAGTTCAGGTTAGATGGGGCTCTGACTAAACTGGGTTAGTGGAAGGTTCCCTGCCAATGGTAGCAGGGTTGGATCTAGATGATCTTTAAGGTCCCTTCCAACCTAAACCATTCTATGATTCTATAAATGCAGATTATAAAAATAATTCTTCTTTTAAGAGTGAAACCCTTGAAATATATTTGGAGTTGTATTTATATTTTGCTGCTAGAAACAGCATCATGACTCGTGCAGAAGCAAGAGAACAGCACTGCAGAACACCAGATATCTCTGGATATCTGTAGGTCTTCAAATAGCTGTCACTTAGAAATGACATAAAATTTAAAAGTACTGTTTTTTAGATTCATCCACAGTTAAAATAATACAGTGCAAACTGAAGCTACTGACAAAATTGATTAGTTGCTTTTTTCAACCGAGAAAGCAATTAAAGGGTTCACTGAAAAATGTGTGTCTCCTTTTATGATTCCTCAAACAATTTAATGTCAAAATGCTTTTCATAGCTTGTTACTAAATAGTTGTAAGAGAAATCATCCATTGTGTGTCTATTTTAAAGACAATAATGAAGCTGGAGAAAGAGAATTAATATTTACTTTCACCCAACTGCTTTTCTCACATCATGAAAGCATCTCAATGAGCAACTCATCATTTGACCTTGAAGGTTTTGCATCATAGCATCATAGAACAGACTCTGCTGTGTTGGAAGGGACCTTTAAAGGTCATCTAGTCCAACCCTCTGCAATGAACATCAAACTTTTTAATTGCTCTTTTCCTTGTCTACCAAAGGAGTTTTAGAATTACCAGGAGTTCTATCTTATTTTGTTAAAATTAATACATAGAAATGTTGAGGCACGTCACCTCTACAAAGTCATTGAAGGGATATGAAATTGGTTTTCAAACTGTGAAAGATACGTTATGCAAAGGCTTCCTGGTTGACATTTAAAAAATAAATTTATATTAAATTTCAAGTTGTTATAAAGGTGTAATGATGAAAAGAATTAAGTAGCTAAATATAATTTAAATTTATTTCACACTATATTCCAAATGTTGAGGATAAATCCTTAAAATGAGAATCAACAATTCCCATATACCTCCAAATTTATGGCTTAATCTGTTAAGTGAAGAATAATTTACTATGGTGAATTACTAGGAAGCCAAAGACCTGTGGGATGATCCAGTGATTTTTTTTGGGGGTGGGGGAGTGGAACCCAACCCAACACCCCCCCCCCCCCAAAAAAAAAGAATTAAAAAAAGCGCCAATTCTGTAGGAAGTCAAGGAAGACAGTGAAAGAGGTTTATATGTTGTGTTGGGGTTTGAGGTGAATATGTGAGCCTCTGTCACCAGACTTGTCTTAGAACAAGGTGCACTGTTTGATCTTTGAAGAATAGCTATCTTGGTATCAATAAGCTCACCAAGATTGTGACACTTCTATAGACCTTCATCCTTAAATTCAACAGCAGAATAATTAGTTTTCTTGTGTGAACAGGAATTCATACATTGCAGAAATCTGCTACATGTTGCTTCTAAGGCCAATCTTTCAATCACACAATTTCATCTGTATGCATAAATGCTTTTATTAACAGATTTAAAAAGAGATGTTGAAATAAACAATATGTTAAATTGATGTTAAGCACAGTTTTAAAACAGCCTTCATCCCAACTGTACCCTTTGCTTTGTGATTTCTGTATTACTTCTCCACAGACGCTACCTTTTTAGTGAGTGCATCTTTGGTAAAAAGAGCTGAAGACAGTTAGATCTGAGGGCAGGGTATCCTTATATAGTGTCTAGACAGATAAAACCCCAGTTTCATTTTATCTAACTTAAAAGACTTAACTGAGCTATCTAGGAAGACTCAACCTAGGTCAATAAAGAAAGCACATCCCAGAGATGAAGAGGGATGTCAAGCACCATAGTTCATGCTTTTCTGAAAGTGGATGAAACATGAATGACTTATCTGTACATTCAGAAGTTGATACGCTACTGTCTATGACACAAAGTTTAATTCATATATATTAATCTATTAAAGATGTCTATTCAGTCAACACTTTTACAATTTAGTGGCAGATAAAAAAAAACCCATCTGAATGGTTCGAAAATCACAGTGTAATAGAAGATGCCCTCATGTTTAAGTTGAAAAGTGCTTTGTCCAAGAAGAAAGGACATATTTCAGCAGCTTTCCATCAGCCTGACCTCTAGATATGCAACCAGTGTTTCAGGTGTGGGCATCACAAGATGCTCTTCTTCAAAACATTCTGGTCTTGCATGCATGTGGGCACAACATTGGAGGAATAGCATAGGATAAATGTCTGTTCTTTATCAACATGTACATGCCTGTTTGTTCAATAAATCAGCTTAGCATGATATTAAAAATTGAAAGACGAAAAGGTAAGAAGTAAACTGAGACAGAGTATGCCAGCTCAGTCAGATTTACTAGCAAATCCAAAGCACGCAACAAACAGACATCAAAGTGCACCTCAGCAACAAAAGGAAATTAAGCTAAACAGCCTGTGCAGTTTTACCAGTCTGCTTTCATGGCTAGCAGCAGCACAAGACCTTACAAGACATGAGAAAGCATCAATCAGGGGAAAAAAAGAATCCTAGTCTCAGCACCATGCACTTCACGTAAGAGAAAGCTATTAAGGTGTGTCTGAATGTTCTGCACTCGAAAGTAATATGTTTCTAGAAATATATGTTTTATAGCACTTGATCTTGAGGCATCACTAGCTGGTACATTCAGATAATTTCCTTGCCCTACTGGAGGGGCTGCTGACATTATAACAGATTGAGCATGAAGATCTGGCTAATTTTTCAGAAAGAAATACATTTTACCACACATTACAGCTGAAAGCAGCAATTACACAGGGCTAGGAGGGGAACAGAGACCTGCCAGAGTCCAAGAGCTGACAGGTTGGACAGGAACCAAGGTCAGTGTAGTGCAAATCCATGCTGAGATATAGTACCAGATGCCTCATGAGGAAGGCACCAGAAAACAGCATACTGCAAGCATGGTATACTTTCCACTCAGAAATGTCTCTTCCACAGGTGGTGGAAGCTGAAAATCTGTATAGTTAGGAATCTCCTTAGCCACAGAAATAGGGAGGACTGCCAAATTACCTTGCCATTACTTCGTGATAATAACAGGTATTTGTCTACAACCTACATGTCTTTACATATTCTAATCTTTTGTGTTGTGGCACAAGAAGAATCTTGCTGAAGTACCTATAGATGGTTCAAGACACAATGCTTTTTTTTCCGAAGAACAAAATATAACATTTAATTAATAATGAAACTAAGATGGAAACAGCATGCGTCAAGAAGGATTTTTGAGGAAAAATTGTATTCTGTCTTGGTAGTATATACAGCCAATCCATAGACTACAAATGAAGAGTCTATTGTTTGATGTCTTCTATTTTTTTTCTTTTTTTTTTTAAATTTAGGTATTCTTAGTATCTCTTACTAAGTTTGGAATGTTTTTTAGATTTTGTCTTCCATGACTTGTGCAGCAATATGCGTCTTGTCAGTGATAGCTGTGATGATGTTTAGAGGAAGCAGTTTATTTTTCTCATGGATTTTATTCAGTTTTTATGGCAGTTATTTTCTTAGAAAGATGCTGGGTTTGCTGTAACTTGTTCTTCTGAAGTTTGTGTTTTGTTTAGGCACATTCTATATTTACCTTTTTGTTGCTGTTGTTGCAATTTTTAGGACATTTACAGTATTATGAAGCAGACCATTTTTTCTTACTTTTGGGCTTTCTAGATGTGTGTACATAAACAGACAAACATAAATATTAAATATGAATGACATACATTGTATGATGCACATGTATAACTTGCATCATATTACCAAGAGAAGGTGTACTGGGTATTTTATTAGACTGTATTAGAGACACCAGTTAAAAAATGGTTTTCAGCAATTTTCATTTCACTTGGCCTTTATTTAACTTCAGGACACATGACTGAAAAGCCTTATGTTAAAGGCTGCATCCTGCCAGCAGCAGAAGCCATTCAGTATCCTATGAATTCCTTTGGAATTTAGGACCTGAAACACCTTGCAAGAATGAGCCATAGTCATCACCTGCTGGCATCCCACAGCATAAACCCACAAACCAGAAGAGGCCCCTGTAGCTCTGCACAAACTGATGTGAAAGTCTGGAACATTTCTGGTGATTGGTTGAACCAGTGCAGAACAGAGTGGGACAATCACATCCCTCAAATGTCTGCCAATGTCTGATGCACCCCGGGATATAATTGGTTAAGCATTTGCATTCACCATTAAAATCAGGCAGGCTATTAAATATTTGATTTTCTTGTCTCCGTTTCATAACTCAGTGGTTCTGGTTTTGAAATAGTACAAATATATCCCCTGCTGTGTGCTGTGCTACGATGAAGTGGTGAGGTAACCCAGAGGTGAGCAGCCCTGTGTTGCAGAGCCAGCTGAGGTACAGCCATCATAGTGATGGGTGAAAAAGCTCTACTTCAGCCTGATGTCTGGTCTTTGATGTGTTTTTTTTTTTTTTCCTTCATTCTTGTGTGGAGATCACTGCTTTAGAGGTTAGCTTAATTCTCTGGGATGTAGAAGTGCTTTCATGGTCTGCGTTGCCACACCGCAGGGAACACAAGTTTGGCAAGATGAGATTAACTGAACATAATGCAGTGAAAAAAGAGACTGACAGTGCTTGAGGGAGGTGGGGCCTGATCTGCAGGTTCCAGGATGGACATGGTATGGGATGTAAAATGATAGGAACTTTCAGGTCTTTTTATCTATTATTCTGAAATTGCCTCAGTTGTTACAATGCAAGCCTTTTAATTGTACATCTTGATAAACATTCTCAGTTTCTAGAGGGAAAATATATTTCTTTTAAATAAATTTTGAATTAGAACCCAGGAGAAAATTCCTCATAGGTGTGAAATGCTGGTGGATGCTGCCATTTGGAGTCTGAAAGTCAGAAAACATATGCACCTCTCTGCTGCCTGGTGAGATGGTAGTGCTGGGAAGTGGCAAGGTGCTTGCACTGGAGCAGGGGCTTTTCTCCTCCTCTGTTCCATGAGTAGTCAGCTGTAATGAGGTGCCTTTGTGTCCTCTCAGACCGGGTTGCAACCCAGACCAAAGGGAAGGGAGGGACAAGATGAGGAGTTGCAACACTGCCTGGCTGCAGCCCATTGCCTCTTCACCTGCCTTCTACTGGCAGCCTGGCACTGCTTAAGGCTGTCCTCGAATGTGCTCTTGTGTTCTGCTCTCATGTTGGCATCAGGAGAGGAAGATCAGAAACCCCAAACCATCTTTGTCTCTGTGATTGCTGCTGGGGTTTCATCAGTTCAAACCCCTTGTGATGATGCCCTTCAGCACTTCCTAAGACTCAGGATGGCCATGACTCTTTGTACTCTGCAGCCAACAGAGCTCTGGTGCTCAGGCTTCTGTTTTCTTATTCTTATGGTATATTACTAATATAGAAGATGCTGCATAATTCAATGGATTGGCTTCAAACTTCACTAGAAATTAAAGATTAGTTAATTCCACATAATTTTGGCTTTCATCTTTTGCTTAAGAATTGGCCAAGCTTGCGTAGCAGAGTGGACACGTGCCTGGGGCTGTGATGAGGTTTGGGTCAGAGTGGTTGGTACCTGCAGGAAGGACTGGCCAGGTGCTCCATTGTTCTGCTGTGTGCAGTACCTGTGTGTGCATCAAGCCCACAGTGGAAATGCTCTGGATTAAAAATGGCAACTTTCTGCCAGGCAGACTTTCCCCTAGCCCCTGTCTTTTCATGGTTCCTGTTTACAATGTGGTTCCACAGACACAATGCCGTATTGAGGAAAGTGAATTGCAGCAGAGAGGTGGGAAGGGGTAGGAGCTTCCTAAGCCAGGTTTGTTTTGTTTTGTTTTGTTTTTTGTTTGTTTGTTTGTTTGTTTTGGTTTTGTTTTGTTTTGTGAGGCTTTTTTTGTTGGGTTTTGGGGGTTATTTTGAGATTTTTATTGGGTTTTTTTGGGCCAAAGAACAGTACATTAGTTAATTTTGCTTCAGTCTGGAGAAACAGGCTAGTGTCAAACACTACAGCTTACAGCAGGTCTCCTACTTCTTTAAACCTTGTACAATCACTGCCACCAATGTCAAGGGAGCATTAAGGAAAAGTGTGCTATGTGTGGTTTAATTGATTACATAAGGACAAATCAAATGAAAATGAAACCCAGACTTACCTCCTCACTCTTCCTGGCACCTTGCTCAGAAAAATCAGAATTTTTTGGGAGAGATTTTCAAAATTTTACATAGCTTGAAAAAATGGAAGACTGATAAAATCCTCCATCCTGAACTAGAGAGATGCTATTGTCTTCTGCAGGGATGCCTCCATCATCTTTTCTATGCAAAGCAACAGAGTTTGCAAGTACATGTTTATTTTCTATTACCAAGGACAGCCCACATTTTTACATTTCTAATGGTGGAGAAAGGGCCAAACAAATGAAGGAGAAATTGTCCATTTAGCAAGGCTACTGGTCCAGACATGCTGGAATAGGAAATGGAACTGGGGAAGACTGGTTACACCATCAGCCTTGGGTTCAAGACAGAGGCTTATCTTTCAGACTGTGATTTATGGTCCATGAAAGACATGGTTATTCATAGTGCACTTGACTAGTCTCTGTTTAGTTCCAGGTGATAGTGTGAGTTAACAAAACAGTTTAAAAATTTCCATGTGTTTTGCCAGCACATTTTCCCCTACCAGGGGTCCTTACAGTTGACAAGGTTGTTTGCAATGGGCAAGGACAATGTCTCAGGCTGTGGTTAGTGAGGGAGATTGCTCTCAAGAGTTTCTCTGCCTTGGGCTGCAGCTCTGGCTGTGGCGAGGTTGAGGATGTGAAGTTGCTGAGTACTGACATTTTCAGCTAGAGATGTATCTCCAGCATGTTTTTTTTTTTAAAAGCCCAAACATTTATTTATTCATTCCTTTACTATGTGATAATGTATGCAGTTAATGTTGAACTTCAAAGGCACTTTCATGCTTTAAGGGAGAGGTGTCAAATAACACTCTAGAGAGGTGTTTTTCCATCTGTTTGTACTGTGTTTATTTTTATGTTACTTTGGGGGGGCTTTTTCTTTTTTTTTTTTATGTAATCCAAGCTATTTCTGAACTGATTACTTCAGAACTGCAGGATCTGTTGCTACACACCTTTGTCTTTGGAGGTTACTTCTCTGAATCCTTCTACTATAGTCAAAAGCTGAAAAGAAAGTTTCACCAATAGCAAAGTAAGCAGTCACTTGAGGTAACCTCTGCAGGAGGAGCAGGTCAGAGTGTAGCACAATCCAAAGAGTCCGGGGAAGAGGGATACATTGTGGTGCTGGTAGTGCTGTCACAGGGGGCATGTACTAAGTTTTATGTTATATTGTGAACATCCCACAGCAATCTCTGTTCTTCAGAATAGTTGTCCTTTTCCATGCTGTCATCTAACAAATGCCCAGGAGGAGGCTGTTACTTAATGCTGATTTTCTGTGATTGGGACCACAGGATCCAAGCACTGGGGAAACCTGTAAAGGAGCTGTGAGGCAGGTGGTTATTTCTTCTGACCTTCTCCTGTGCTGGTGCCATGCCTCGGTCTGACATACAAAAATCTCTGGTGTTAGAGTCTTCCCTATATTTTACTGTTTTACCATTCTTACTGCTACATAGTTTCCCCATAGCTATTCCCTGTATTTTTTATTTTGAGAGTTAAATCCATTTGTTTTAATTTGTCCAGCCCAATGCAGATAAGGATAAACAATTGTTCTTTTTAACTTTGCAGCTCCCATTTACACACTTGAGAGCTTTATTATATTTCTCTCAGCCTTCTCTTTAGGCTAAGCAATCCCAGTGCATTCAGTTTTTCTTCATATGACATGATTTATAGATCTGTGAGCATTCATAGTGCTCTGCCTGTTCACCTCCTCCTGAATCACAGTGCCCATGACCTTCTGCATCTTCAAGCTGCAGTTCTGTTTTTATAATTGAGCATGGTGATGTCTTTTTCACTGCAGAAAGGACATTGCTGAGTCAAGTCTAGTTCTTGCTCTGCACTAATCCTAACATCACTCCAGCACAGTGACTGTGGTGTAATTAATTAATGGTTTCACATTTTGTATTTGCTGATGATCATTCCTGACTGGGCAAAACAACTTGCTTTTTCTTCTAGAGAGGCATATTTTTTTGTCAAAAAGGTCTGACCTTTGTCTTCTGCTGCAATGTTACTGAGGTAGAATGTCCTGTTTAACCTTTCTGCAAACCAATTAACATTGTTTGTCATTGTACTTTGGATATATGGGAGACACTTCCCTTTCTCACTACTTTGGTCCTGCCCAGCTGTGAGGTTTTTGGATAGTGCTAATGTCCTTTGGAAATCTGCAGTGTGCCACAGGGTAACTATTCACAAACTGCAAGCTATGCTGTCAATCATTGCTAGTCACCACAGTATTTACTACCCAAACTGTCTTGCAACAGACTTTAGACAGTTAGAAGTAAGCATCCTCCAGACAGCAGGAGACAATGAATGTCATCCTGAGGCAGGCACATAAATCACATCAGCTGAATCATCTTCTGAAAGTGCTTGTCCCTCTGAACTGACTTCATACAGAGCACAGGGTGACTGTCTCAGACACAGGCATGGCACAGATGAATCCTAGCCCATCTTTTTAGTGGTCATTTTACTCACTAGAGTGAAAAAGGTTTGTGAAGAGCCTTATTTTCTAGACACATGTGAAGTAGGCTGTGTTTCTTGTGTAACCATAATTAATATAATAAACTATCAGCTGTGGGAAACAACAGCTTTCATTCAAATCTGTGACCACTGGTTTGATATCAATGCATCTGTTAGTTCTCTTTAGTCTGAAAAAAGGTGATCTATTCAGTGGAGCAACCACCAAAGTATTTCTGTTGACTCCAGAGACTAGTATTCAAGCAAAGGAAAGACACATGTTCAGACAAGGAGAGAAAACTGCTTCATGAGCAACATTATATTTGGTTCTTCAATGCTTATTTGGTAAAACCAAATTGTATTAGTGTAGCTCACTGTTGATATATTATTGATATATTCAGTGCATTTCCCTGGCATGCATTCTGTACTTAGGAATGGAAATTACTCGGTAACACTCTATTTCATGAACATGCTGATTTCAATGTAATGGCTCATGAACTGTGTTAATGTGTATAGAATAATCTAATAATGCAATAATACCATAACGATAGAATATATTTTATATATGTGTGTGTGTATCTCCCTCAGAGCCTTTCCTATTCATATTGAAATTTTTGTACCGTCTGTAGTATTGGTAGTGCTGGAATAATCCTGTTGGGAAATTCTCAGGCACTGTCTCACTGTCAGTGTACATTTTTCCTTACTAATGCACTAATTCACTAGACACTCTTGTTTTCCTTTAGTGATGAATTCTTCAGGAGTCTAGAAGCTGCAAGAAGAGATGCTTGAATCTTGGTTTTCTTTTTGTCAGAGGGTCATGCCTACCCTATTGACAGGAGTCAGTATCAACAGATTTCCAGATCTGTCTATGTTGTTTCCTCATGCTACTGGGAGATGTGAGTCCCCATGAAACAGCAGGAATGAAAATGTTTATTTGTAATATTCATAAAGCTATATAAAAATAAACTATTTTTTTTCTGGGGGATAACTGACTAATTTGAGGACAGAAAAACTCTCCATAGGGTAAACTGAAATTGTTCCTGAGCACGAGTCATGTTATTATGGTTTTGTGTTTTGCTTTTTAGAGAGCTTAAAAACCCTGTGACACCAGGTACTCTATAACTATTAGGTGTTGCCATTGATTTCTACAGGGATGATGCATCTGTTAGCAAAGCCTCATCTATCATAACTGTAAGATATTTCAAATTGTAGCATGTGGAGTGTAAAGGCTTGAATCTATTTGTTATCCAGATCTTGTGCAGTGGCTGCAAAATCCTCTTTGACCTTGAAAATCCCTGACTTTGGGGTTTCGAACCCAAGCTGTCAGTAACAAGGTTGGGGGATATGCGGGTGGGATAGTAGTCCGTGTGAAAACTTGCACTGTTCAGTGCCTGATGATAAGATCATTTCATCAAGAAAAAGAAGTCACTGATATCTGATATCTTTGTTGTCATGTAAAGCAGCAAGGGAGAAAAACAGCCCATACAGGTGATAAACTTTCCCTGCTCCCCCAGGGGCTGGCTGCTCACAAGCAAGGTCAAAGGCAGATGATAGCATAGCCTGAGAAATCTGACCCTGTCACTACTTGACCTGTATGGTAGATAAATGTATATTTGGGAATGCAATGTTTTGTGTTCTGCTCTGAAGCATACCTACTGTTCACATTTGATCCTGGTCAACTGGCTCTAGGTGGCTCTGCTAGAGCAAGGTGGTTGGATTGGATGACCTCCAGAGGCTCCTTCCAACCTCAGCTCTTCTGTGCTTATACCTTAAAACCACACAAGCTCCTTACCAATTTCTCCCTGAATTAAGAGGATTTTGATTCAATGCCTAATAAGGCATTTCTTCCAGCATCAGCCTGGGATTACCATGTTTGCATGCTGACAATGTGCACAGCTGGTAAGTGTCATGTTGCTCATGGCACCATGGCTTTTACTAAATGTGTGACAAATGCACTACAATATGAAATACTGCAAACCACACAGTGATTATCAGCTAAAATGATTTCGATTATGTTATCTCTGCTTTTTATCTGTGCTTATTCATTTGCAAAATGCAATCATTTGCAATTGGTCTGCCTATTGTTAGCTGAAGTTGGTTCTGTTGGATATTGAACTCAAGTAATTTGAGAGTATTATTCAATATGATGCGTGGTTTAATAGTTTCATTTTAATGTGTTGGAAATCTGCATAGAGAGTTTAGTCTTAGTGGCCATTGCAGGGAAACATTAGTTTCCAAGCCAGCTGCAGTGCTGCAAGCTACACTTTCTGAGAAAATGATAGAAAAACTATTTAGGAATATATATAGCTTATCAATCTGTGCTTTTTCTAGTCTATGATGTGAAGGGTCTTGTTAAAACTGAACTCATCACATATCAACTGGTATAAGCAGGTCATGCTCCATGCCATGACTTTTAGATTGTGTGTCATTTTCATTTATTTTTCTGTATTTTGAGTGCATCCCTGAAGTTTGAGCACGAAAAAAACCTAGTTGAAAAACCTAGTGGATTTATCACCCAGCAGGTATTTGGTGACAGCTCTTGCCACAGGGATTATTACTCTTCTCTTGTCACTTTCTCCTTGAGCACAAGCTACACAGCCTGGGAATTTAAAACACCAGTTAATGAGGGATTAGAGGCATGTAATTTTTAGAACCCTTGTACTGTCAGGAGAAAAAAAATAATAGTAGGTTTCCTCTGTCATTCATGCCAACCTGATCTAAATTAGTTGGAGAGACTGCAGTGAAGGACACTTCAGTTTAAAACTCTTATTTTCATGTCAACTACATGGCATTTCCTGGTCAACCTCTTTGCCTTCCATGAGGAATGACAAAGCACTCTAGAGGTGGCTGAGAGGATACTTGATTGCTTTCTGGACTGCAGTCTAAGGTGCAGCACAAAACATGGTCCAGATACACACCATCGTGCTTGTTAAATTGGGGGCTTTAGGCTCTTCCTGTGTTGAGCTCCTTGGTGGTCAGAACTGTATATATTTTGGTGTTTGTGCTACCAGCTGTCTTGGTTTGTCCTAACCTCCAACACCTGCTTATCCTAAAAGGATAAGCAAAACAGCTAAGGAGATGGCAAAAAGAAACAGCTCTGGCTAGAGTTGAGCAGAGTGAGTACAGCTGGTTTTACCCACACCCCTGTGAAGTTCACTCTTCATGTTTCCAGAATGGGGGTGGGGAGAGGCATAGTAACTGTGCTTCTGCTTTTGAAAACAGGGCCTAAGGCTCCTCTTATTTTTTTGTGTTTTTCCAGGACTCTCTTTAGAGAATTGATGTGAAAAGTTATGGAGAGGTTTAGACATAGTGAGAGTTAAAATGCATACAGTCATAAAGACAGTATTTTAAAATCATCTTCCACACTGGTAAAGAAGAGGTTTTTTAACAAAGGAGTGAAAAAAAACAGTGGCAGCAGTGGGCTTCTTTGACCTTGAATTCATATATCATCCTTAATACCATGATTCAAGCAAGTAGGATAAATAACTCCATGCCCTTTGGGCACAGATTGCTGTACACAGCGGGTACTTTCCAGTAATGCGGATATTCTGTCCAATCTCCTCAGAGGCAGAGAGACTTTGGGCCAAGCTCAAACCCCTTATAAACAGTTGAGACTCCTTCTTTGGTATTCAGCTATTTTAGCTGGCATTTTTACTAATTTATCTTTTTTAAAGTCTGTTCAGCTGGACTGCTGCCTACATCTAGAGTGTGGAAAGTTGTTACGCAGGAGTGCTCTGAACAGACAGATAAGCAAGCCCAGCCACCAAAAGCAAAGCCCCTTTGACAACTTCAGCATTTTCAGGCACTGATTACTGGCAGTGACAATCACTTCTAATGTACTCCCTGCCTGTAGATATTGATGTGTTTGTTCTGATTCTCAGTCTTTGTTTAGGGCTTATTACTGTGATCACTTTTTCTGTTGTAGGTTTGCACATCAGCAATTTAATTACAAAGACAGTTCTCTCTTAAATGTCAGCTTGCTATATTTTTGCTGTCCCTGTAGCCATTAACTCCTTTGTACTGATTCATAGGCACAGTTTTACACAGTAGACCTTGCTACCCACCTTGATGTCAATTTTATTTGTCCTTCTCATTTAAAACAGGAAAAAACATTTTAAAAAGCTCCTTTTTTTCCTCCGATACAAAAATGTTCATGTCATGTTTATGTATACACATTTACAGTTGTGTGGGAAGAAGATATATACTCATGAAAATGGGGGATATTTATTTTGATGAATGGCATTGTGTTGCTTAGTGATACATCAGGTCATATCAAATTGTCACTAAGCAAGTAAATGTAATCTTACAACATTATGAATTCTTTTTCATGTGTTTACTAGTTTCTTAGAAGTGCAAATATTTTTTTTTTTTTGCCCTGACCACTAGGAATTAAAAGTAAAAATCTATTTAATGCTTTTATTTTCACTGGTTTTGTGCTTATTATTGTCTCTTCAGTTTGTCATAATTTTTCTCATCCCAGATATCCCAGGAGGCAACACACTCAGTTGCTCCAAATGTAAATTACAGCTAAGTGAAAATAAAAATACTGTATTTTTTATCATGTTAGGCTTTGTGGCCTTCTAACTCTCATCACATTAGGAAGTGACAGTCATTCACTGTGTCAATTCACTTATCAAATTACAAAGGTATTTTTAGCTTGGGTCATGGTTTATTAGGTAGAAATAACTATGTTTTCATGTGACACAGACTGAAGCTGAAAAGGAACAAGTGAGCCAGAAGATGCAGGTAGCTAAATGTAGGATCACAGAAGCATAGAACATGCTGAGTTGGGAGCGACCCACAAAGATCATCAAGTCCAACTCCTGGTTCTGCAAAGGATACCCCAAGAGTCACACCATGTGCCTGAAAGCAGCGTTCAAACTCTTTTGAACTCTGTCAGGCTGGTGCTGTGACCTCTTCCCTGGGGAGCCTGGTCCAGTGCCCAACCACCCCCTGGGTGAAGAACCTTTTTCTAATATCCAACCTAAACTTGATTCCATCATGGTCACTGTGGCCAAAACAGCAACCAATATTCACTTCATTCATTAGATCCACTCTGTTGACAAGCAGATAAAGGAGAGCATCTTTCTGAGTTAGTTTCCCTTAGGACCTGTTCCACAAAGTTGTCATCCAGGTACTTTAGGAATCTTCTGGCCTGGGTTGTATCACCTGGGTGATGCTCCCGGTTAATTTTTGCCAAGCTGGAGTCCCCTATTAGGACAAGGGAAGTTGACTTGGAAGTGTTCCTTGGTTCCTCAAAGAAGAATTCATTGGTTTCATTGTCCTGACTGAAATGTCTATAGCAGATTCCCAAGGTGACATTCACATATGTTGCTCCTGTGATCCACTTTGTCCTTCTGCCAAGCCACCCCTTCTCAAAATTTGGAAGATATTTTTCTCATATGAGCATTTCCCCTTTTCATACAAGCACCAGGCCATGTACTTTTTGGAGTGCGTGGCTGACTTGGGTGCTACTCAGCCTTTTGGGTGTCCTCCTGCAGAAATGTCCTGTGACTCACAGGAGTGACCATTATGATCCAATTATTAGAGAGAAACCTCTATCTGAATTAAGGTGCAAGTGACACCATAGGCCCAAGTCAATAGTATAGATTTTATTTAACAGTTGATGAGGGAGAGAGAAAAAGAGAGAGGAAGGGGTGGGGGAGGGGGGAGAAAGAAACACATTAGGTGAAAAAAGATATCACCACTCTAGATTCCTGGTTACTCCTTACATTTTTTTACAAAATTACAAAATTACACCTGGATGCTCCTTTTCTTCTGATCTCAGTGGTTACAGACTGTATCCATCAAGTGGTGGAGGAAAAGAATCCACAAAACTCAGGTACTGGTCCATTAGCACCAGTCTTTTACAGCACCTGGGTGGGTACTGCAGGTGGTAAAATGTTAGCAGTTCAACCCCTTATATTTGTGGATTCCTCTGCTTTGACCTGGGATACTTGGGCAATAGTACCACTTTATCTTATCTCAAGGTTCTTTTGCCATCCAAATCAGGAGACATATTCAGGAAGGGGTGGGCATCAGCAGATGAGCAGCTGTTTGCAGTTTGCTAGAGTGGAAGACTTTTGGTGATCTTAACAATGATTAAGCCATTTACCATTTCAGTCTCTGTTAGTGACTCCAATGTAGAGCCATCAATTGTCTTGAAACCTTTTAAAAATGTGAATTGTTTGGTAGGAAAGCTAAAATAGCTTTAACTTGCTCAGAAATCTCCAGCTATCTGCCTCTGCTTTCCTCTGTGCCATCCTGAGCATCAGGACAACAGAAGTGCTGGTTTTCTGTGATGGACAGAGACAAGCATGGGTGCACTCACCTCCTTTTCCCACGTGTGGATTTCACAAAGCCCCCTTTGGCTTTATGTCCTATGTTTCAGGGAAAAGTTGAGAAACAAAAGTGAACGTTTCATGTTTGGGGTCCTCTTGGGTCACTTGGCCAGAAGACACTTGCTCATCTTAACTGAGGCTAAGAGTAAGGTAAATATTAATTCCAGGTGGCACTATGCTTAGAATAGGGATATTGCTAAGAATAGAATTGCTGCCTTCCAGTAAAAAAAAAAAAAAAAAAAAAAAAAAAAAAAGATTAATAAAGGTTTTGAAGGGCAGGAGTAACCATTAACTAAGCTGGCACCCTCCCAGCCTTTACTTGCACAATTTCAGTCTTAGTCTGGTCAGGCTTTCTGAGCATTATTGGAATATAAATGTCACCTAAATGAGTAACAAATCAGGCAGCCCCTGCCTGATGAGAAGTAGAACCAGCTGTCCTAAAAGAAGTCACTTGAAACTAGGGCAATTTCACATTTCTTTCAAATGTGCAAGCATTGGCACTGCTCACAAATGGTGCTGTCTGTGTGGGAGATAGGCAGTCCATTTGTATTAGTGTTGCCAACATGATTTTAATGCTGTGGTCTGTACTGCTTATCTTGCATGCCCATGTGTGCTGCTGTGTGAAGCTGATCCAGGTAGAGTGAGCCTGCTATGCCTTTGTCACGTCTCCCTCACCTCCTGCATCTGGGTCCTCTGCTGCAAGCTGTGAAGGTGAGGAATGGTGGCTGAGCACAGCTTGGGAGTGCAGGGTGTGGCAAGAGCCAGGCAATGAGTGCCATCAACTCAGATGGATGGCGAACCTGCCCTGCAGCCTCACTGACCCTGGGCTGAGAAGGTTAACTGCAAGAGGGCTGATTACATCTTGCAGGGAATACTGCTGTGAATGCAAGCAGCAGTGTGGCAGCACTTTCCATGTGGTCCTAGGGCAGTCACTGCTTCCTGGTCCTCCCCCATTTTCCACAACAATGTTTTTTTCAGGATAGCTCATTTGGATTTGATGTGTTCAGTGCAGCACATAAAAACAGCTTCTTGTGGGGAGGCATCTCTTTCTATATGTTCCCTCCCTGAAAAAACACTATCAATACAAAATTGCTGTCTCTTACAAGATCATGTTAACTGCATCATACCTCTCCAAAAAGAAAAAAGAAAGTAAGTGTATTAGGTACAGAAGCCTTGTTATATAAAATGTTGTAAATCTGAGGGTATCTATCTCTTCCCATGGATCAGAGGGGAAATCAACCATGCTCAATTTATCTTACACTCTCCTTCTTGCTTTATCCACCTTCTCTGTTTTTCAAACCATGAAAAAATCCTGACTAATTTTAAGACCCATGTTTTAAAACTCGTGTTTAGACTCCTTAGACAGGCTCTGTTGGGCTATATTTGCCAAAGTCCTTCTCAGTTTAGCCTACTGATTTCAAGAGTCCTCAAAGAACTATAAACTCTTGTAATTTAGGTAACTCAAACTGATGCAATTTTTTTATGTGGTAGGAAGTTCTAAGTTATTCCATCATGGGTTCATTTCCACTCTAGATTTCCGTCTCTAGAGTTCAGAACATACACCGCAGGGAGGGAGGGCAGGGAATCCAGACTTTGCTCTTTTCCACCTGTTCAGAAAGGATTGACTTGGACTGGATGGCATTGGACTAGACTGGACTGGGTAAGATTGAGAGTACATAGCCATCTTAAAACAGTAGGGCTTGTCTTAGAAAAGGAACAGACATGCAGAAGCAGCTGTGTCAGCTATAATACAGTTAATTTCATAGATGTCTGACTGATGGAGAATGCTACCAGGTCATGACCCACCAATACTGCACTTGGGAAGTGAGAAGAAAATTCTGGGTGCAATTCTGGTTCCTGAGACTTAGTGTCTACATTGATAATATTAAATCAGTGTCAGGCCATGGGCTCTAGCACCGACTAGCACCCATCCTGCTGGGCACATTACTATTTTGGCCAGGGCTGACTTGCACTCTTAGCCAGGTCTAGATTTGGTGTGGGCTGGGGGTGATTTTTAAGCAGTCTGCCTGTGTGATAGCACATCATCGTGGAGGCCAAGGGAGTGGTAAAGTGGCTGTAGGCTGCTCCAGGGCTAAAGAAACATCCTATGAACATTTAATTTTCTGGAATGGATGCAGTTATCGTGTTGGAAACACACCTGATTTCTTGGAATAATTTGCATATTTGATATAATCACCAGTCTAATTAATATTGATCGAAAGCACATTTACATTTGCTGGGTCTTATACACTGAATATTGCTGACCACCACCTATCTTCCAAGAGGGAGCAACACTTCGATGACCTGACCAACCAGATGCAACAACAGCTGTCATGAAAGACAAGCAACCTTCCTTCTGGGCTGTTTTTTGCAAATTTTAATAAAATATTTCTCTTGCAAACAGCTTTCTGGCCAGGGGTGCAAGTTTCTAGCATATATAAAAAGAATCAGTCAGTGGAGTTTTATCATTTCTCCTGGGGTTTTGTACTTAAGAGCATTGAAATATATTTAAGAAGCGGCAGCAGAAAAGAAAGAGATGGTCTGTTTTTTCAGCAGCAGAAAGAACTGCATGAATCCCTCTGTGCTTCAGGACAGACTGGTGCCTAAACTCACCCTGGAGCAAAAATTTTCTTGTGTCCAAACAATTTCAGACTTGGAGAGAAGAGGAAGAAATTGGGCAGATCAGCAAATGACCATTTCTTGATGAATAAGGCAGTAGTGGTGGCAATGTTAAAATTGTTTTAGCTGTCACCTATTAAAGAGCTAGAGGTGTTGGTCAGCCACCAAGCTGCCAATGGCCACTTCCTGTCCATGTGTGAAAGAAACTCCCACTGGGACTGCTAAATTGCAAAAGGGTTTCTGTGAAATATATCATTGTGAATGGCACATAGGGATTTTGAGGAAAGTGCATCCATTTTAATCCAACTTTCTTCTTGTATTTCTGTGAGTTCTAACCCCTTTTTACACCTTCAAAGTCACAGCTTTTTCTTGTGGTTGTTATTCTTTATCCTGGAGGAGCAAGCCACTCAAAAGGGTCTCAAAGCTTTCAGTCCTGAGCTCAAATCTTTGTGAAAGCTTAATTGCCTCTCATATGTATCACCTTAGTATTACAATCACCAGGAAATATATTTTCATTTAATCTCTCTAAGAAGAGCTAATAGATAATGGAGATTATTTGGATGAGACAGAAGCAACTAATTGAAATATCCAAGAATTCAGAGGTCTGTTGGAGCAAGGATGTTGGTTTGTAGCTGATAACATTTTGCAAAGTTGCAATTAGGATAAGACAAAATTATAAAAATTCAAAAATATATTCTTAGATCAGCAAGTATTTTTTTTAATTCACACACAACTGTAAAAATACTTTTTTATACAACCATTTAGGAGGGATGACTTACCATGTCTTGTGTGCATGTAGACAACAATCCACAGCCACATGCATGGTAGTTACTGTGACAAGACTTGGTTTTTGTGCAGTCTTGGTCAAAGTGGTGGTCACAGACCAGACCTGCTAGGTGGTGGGGGATGACCAGAGAAGTGGTGGGGAAAAAATCCCTGGGAACATCCAAGGAACACAATATCCACTGAGTTTATATTCACTCAGGTTCAGTTGGGAATGCTCAGGTACCTCACCCAGAGCAGGGGCTTCACGCTGGGTGATGTAATGTTGTGGAACATTTCCTTGACGTCTTCTAATGCAACACAGCTACCCATCACACCAGCTCATTATGGCCCATTGTGGTCCATCAGCAGAGATGAATGACCTCAGGCCACATCCCAGTGTCCTGGTACTTCCCCAGAGCGAGGAGGGGGAGCCACACAACCCAGTGGTTTGTGCAAGGGAGGGCAACTCAGCATGAGAAGAGGCACCACAGGATCAGTCTCCTATCTCACTCATAGCCATCATCCACCCTCTGCTTTATCAGATCAGAAGCTCACCTCCTTCATTTCAACCAAGCACCCAGGCTCCCCATAAATAAGGGAGTGCTTTGAGTCATTATCCCTAAACAGTTTGGTCTTTCACAGTGATGCCAATAATTTGACAACCTTTCTAATCTAAGCTGTGCTTGCTTGGAACTCAGATTGCATCCCATAGACCACTATAATGTGATAGAATAAAAGAAAATACATTAAAGAAAGAAACATGAATTAGGTTAAAACACAGAAATTTGTAAGGGGTCCATGACAAGGAATGGTGGGGTCAAGTGTTATTGAGGTAAACATATGTCTCTGGAGGGCTGAATTTAAATTTTGCTTTGGTTTCATCACAGGTCCTATTTGTTTGCGCCACAAGGTAGCTGACAAATACTGCCTAGTTAAAGGTCCAGAGTTGGAATAACAGGATATCTGTAAGCTAAAAGTACAGGAAAACTTCCATGGATACTGTCTTTGACGCACACTTGGCACTTGCTAGTATTGGTAGAGCAAATGGCTCATCACTGCACCCTCAACCCCAGGAAAATAAATGGGGACTAGAGTTAAAATATCTTGTGTGAAAGCCAGAATCATTTAAACGTAGAACAGGAGGAGGCAGTTTAGTCATGCAAGAATAGCTCATATTTCAAGGTAACTGTCAATGTCTGGCAAAAATTGATTCCCCCAATATTGAGCACAGGAGCCCTCCATTGATAGGTCTGAAACGTTTGACTGAAGGAGCAAGGCATATTCTTCTCCCAGCTGTGTGCCTCTGTTGCTATGAATGATTTGCTCTCTGTCACATTTGAATGCTTATTATATGAATATTTAGTTCTGAATGGATACAAATTTGGTATGATAAAGGGAAGGGGAAAGTAGTTGAGGAAGTCTCTTACACGATTTGCATCTCCCACATGTAGTCAGAAACTACTTGCTGTGTTGTACTGAGAGCAGTGAATTCCCATTATGAAAGCAGGAATTGGGAGTTCACAGCTCTTCTCTCCCTTGGCCTCAATTTCAGATGGAGCCAGTCCGTTCCTAGGTCACATGGAGCTAGTGGACATCTATGGCCATGCCATCTATAGGCTTTTTCATTTCTAGAGGTCAGTGCGAAAGAAGCCTAATGTATATTCTAGATTCTTTAACATTTATTTAATTTTTTATTGCAAATGCTTGTATGATTTTATAAGTATGTAAATGAATCTGCAAAACTCCAAAGAATACTTCCATTAGTAATCTAAAAGTAAGTACTTAATGTAAAATGTGATATTTTTGTATTTCTTCACAAGTAGGAGTCATTATATATTTTCTATTAAAAAAATAGATAATAAGTAATACAAAGTCCCAGGATTTCAGCATGCTATTTGCTTTATAAGCAATGCAATACTGGTAGTCAGACTGTGCCCTCCACAGCAAGCATCCAGACATTTCTCTTAAAGAAAGGGACATCGTGTTATGTTAGATTTTTGAACACTGTAGGAAGGGAAGGTACGCAGTGATTTTCCGTGCCTACCTTCATATTCAACTTATTTACTGACAACTCTCTTAAGATTTGGTTGAGGTTAGAGTACACTTCAAATGTTTAACTGCTTTCTCAGAATTCAGCCCCAAGTGTGGCTGTAAGTCTCAGTGCAGTGATGTGTCCTGGAGGATTTTGTGCCCATGTCCTTGCAGATGAAGTTTGACAGCATATGCCAAGAACAGCCTTGGCATTTATGTCTTTGGCATTACTGATTTCAGTCCTAGGTTTAAAACAGATCTGAAATATTGTGGAAATATAAAAAGTTAGTAAGGGGTTTTTTTCCTCTCTGCTGGGTGAAAAGACACTCAGTTTCAGCATACATGGCCTAATAGCCTCCTCTGTGTCTAAAGTGGGTCTGAGAAGGTTGGGAGACTCCTGTGTTCTTTGTGAAGTCCTCTAAACACCTCAAGCTACATCATGGTAAAGTCTGTGGTCAACCTCAAACTGTTCTCTATAGATCCAGAAAGAAATTGTAAATTTCCAAAATTGCTGAGAAAGCAGGTGCTCATATAAATGGCAGTGCACTCCAGTGTGGCATGGTTGAGTTTTCTCCTCCTTTATCAGGGTCTTCATGTAAAAACACAGATAATTTCCTGTGTAATTTACCATTGGTAGTTAAATTAGCCTTCCAGAACCAAAAGGGACCTACAGGAAAGCTGCAGAAGGGCTTTCCATGAGGGTATGTAGTGATAGGATAAGGGGTAATGGCTTTAAACCTAAAGAGAGTATGTTTAGATTAAATATCAGGAAGGAATTCCTTTCTCAGGAGATGTTAAGACATAAAAACAAGTTGCCCAGAGAAGTGGATGCCCCATCCTTGGAAGCGTTCAAGGCCAGGCTGAATAGGGCTTTAAGGAACCAGGAAGCTGTCCCATGGCAAGGGGAGTTAGAAGTAGATGATCTTTAAGGTCCTTTCCAACCCCAATTATCCTATGATTTTACACATTTCTATGGATTTCACAAGCTTTAGTAACCCACATGCAAAATTGGACAAAATAGTACTCCTTTTCTCCTGGTGTTTGTCTGTTTTACTGATTTAAACTCAGAAAGCTTTCTGAGCTGGGACCATCTTTGCAATTTGTGTGTGCATGGACTCTCATAAAGGGCTTTAGAGTCTTGTCTGGGTTACAGTAACATTGTTGCACTAAAAATATTTACCAATTATTGGCAATAATTATTCCTTCATGGAGATGCACTGAAACACAGCAAAGACTATTTGGGAAAATAAAAGCTCGCTATCAGTTGGCTGAATTGTTTGTACTGGCCTGTGTAACAGTGCAGAGTGGAATTATTTTGCTTACATCATTGTTCTTGTAACTAAGGAAACCTCAGAGCAGCTGCTGACTTACTGCTGATTTGTTTGCCAGTTAAATTTTCTAGAAAAAAACAAAGAAAATAAATTTGGGGAAACTAGAAGATCAAAATGGACACATTAATTATTTCTCTCTTTTTTCTTTATAGCTGAGATACCCTGCATGTCTTAGCAAATTATTGTTGAAGTATCTGAAGTAGTAACATTAATAGCTTTAATTGAAAATATATCTCCTGAGAATTCCAATTCTTTAGCTGTGGGCTCAGACCTCCAAGATTTTCATACATATTGCTGAGCGCTAGTGCACTGGGACATACAATCTTCAGCAGTGGATGATGCAAGTAATTAATTATTATAAAAAGTACCCAGTTGTCAGATTTTCCTCCCCACTGAGCTTGGTAAGGCAGCAAAGCAGATATTTTCTTGCTCCAAAGAACCTTCTTTTTATTAGCATGAATTATGGGAAGAGAAAGCTAAGCAGAGCCATGAAACCTTAAAAAATTATTTTTAAAAAAGAATTCTCACAGTGTCTACATTCTCATTTTCCTGTTTTGCTTTATTCTTATTTCTTGGATATTATTCAAGAAGTGAGGCTTATTAAATTGTACCAACTTTCTTTCAGTATGCCTGCCTAGAGTATATAAAAGATACCACGTTTCTGAAGGTTCTGAAATTCTGAGAAGAGCAAAGATCTAGTTTTTGTCCTCTGTGAAGAGAAAGGCACTAAGAAGAGAGAGACAACATGTAGCTGTTGGGAAACTTACCATAAAAACATGTCTCAGAAAAGCTATGCGTATTTGGACTGGGTTTTTCAGGAAAAAATCAACAATACATCTGGACATGGACATATAAAAACTCTTATTTTTTAATAATTTAAACCTCACTGCTCTGTGGTTTTGGCCCAATTTTATTTTATCTAAGCTCATAAAAGTTTGGATCCAATATGGATTAAAATTTCAAGGGCTGAGCCTTAAGGGCTAGCTTGTACCTAGAAATGTGAGGTATTTGGTGACTGCAGGAAAGGATCACTCTAAAACCTGATTTCTTCTAGGGAATTCAAGTCTTTGTAGCTAGCAACAGGAGCTGTGAAAACATTGTGGAAATCATGGAACAGCTGATAGGGAACAACTGTGCAGTGTAGAAGGCTAAAGCAGTTAATGATGGGAATGGAAGAATGAGGAGGTGTTTTTTTGTTCTGCATGTGGCATTATTGAGACTGATGGAAACTGAATACTCTTGGCAGTATTTTTAGCAGATATGAAAAACCGGAAAGCTCCAGAAAGAAGCACAGGGCAATGACAAAGGGCTCCACTTATCAGCTTCAGCAAGGGACATTTTGTCAGGGCTGAAGAAAAGTTTTTTTTTACAGTGGTAAAAATCTTGGAGGAAGTCCTTTCCCACCTTTTTCTTTTTGCATTTGATGTCTGTCAGTATTCTATTAAATGGTAGGATTTAAGCATGACAAACATCTTCAGTAAAGTTCAAGGGTTGGCGCTGTGTGACCCCAGAGACAAATATGATTTAATCCTTTTTGCTTCATGCAGGTATGGGTATTTGTAACACTCAGATCTCACAGGACACTTTTTATTAGTAGACCTTGGAGTATGTTGCAAATTACTTTTTTTGTCATCTCCTCTGTTTCTCTTTCATAGAAATTGAAATGCAGAGTTTTCTAGGGGCAGATGTGGGAATGGACCCTGTAGTCCCTCAACACCTCTGTCCTGAGCTGCTTGCCTGACTTCTGTGCCCCCTGCCTTTTCTGAGTAATACCATATCTGTTGCAGCAGCTTTCAGCCTAGTTATTACCAACTCATTATTTCTATTTTTTGAAATGAATGGAGCTCAACTGTCCATTGCAGATCAGCACCAGATCACGAATGACATCCTGTTGTAAAATGGGTAGGATTCCTAGTGTGTCGAAAGGATGGTTTTCTCTGAAGCCGAAAGTGAGCTGGACAGATCTTGTGATAAGGCAGTGCCCAGAACAAATGTCAAAGTTCTGATCTAAAGCAGCTGGTAGCTCACAATTTTAGTAAATATCCAAATATAGTTTCAGCTACATAGGAATATCAGATGTTAACAAGAGCAGTGAAGGTGAGAAGGCTTACACTTTAGGGACAAGATGATGCTTGCTTTCTTTCCAGTTCTGTTTTTATCTTGTAGTGTAAATGTGAACCAGCAGTTTAACCTTCCTATAACTGTATTTTCACACTGAAGAAATGTGAATAACATTTCCCAAGTTTTTAGCAGCTCCTTGAAATCCTTCATTTGTGAGGCATCAGAGGTCATTGTGTTTGTTGCTTGGTTTTATTTTTCCACAACAATCCATAGAGAAGCAGAGAATAGTACAAAGCAGCTAATTCTCTTTAATATGTAGCTCATAAATATCTCAAAAAAGTAATAAAAGGGAAATTCAGATTTATTGAAGACGACAGGAATAATAGAACACACATATAATAATATTTGATGCATTTATTTTAAAATTAATGTGGTGGTTTAATTTGTGTGTATGAAGTATGCCCGACATTTTCTGTTAATTCAAAACTGTGTGATATAAATGAACAATATCTCCTTTTCTACTGTTTCTGAGACTTTATTTTTCCAATTTTAGGTGTGATGATCTGGGAAAACCTGAATCTACTTGCTAGAACCATTTAGTTTTTCTGCTCTTATAAAAATCCTATCACAATTCACAGGTTTTATCTAATAAGAAAATGCTATTAAAGTCTGTGGGCTTTAAAAAGCATCTGTGCTTAAGAAGAAAAAGAAATACCAAATAATAACAAGTACGACAACAAAGCACAAAATGAAAATGGTAGAGGTACGTTACTCTTTGCAGTAATGTACCATAGAGTAACGGGTTAATTTCCTGAGGATTAACTGAAGTTCAACATTTTGAAGATAACTTATAATTTTCTGTGATTTTTACAAAGTAGTATCTTGAAAAAGTACCCAGCAGTCTTAGAAAAAAGTGACTTGAAAACCAGATATCTGTAAAGCTCCTTTTGCATTGTAGTCAGTGAACCAGGACAAGACTAAGAAAACAAGTTCAAGACCTGTACACAAAGTGTGTACAAAGTGTATTTAGCTTCAGTGATTACTGGGACTCTGAACCACTGTCATCCCATTAATTGTTAACTTGGGTAAACACATTTCAGGCTGCCTCAAAATTAAAATAATAATAATAAAAATAATTAGAATGCTTATAGTGGTCTCTTGGATATGCTCTAAATATAAAAATTTATATTTGGTGTGTAGGGATGTACAGTGCGATCTTTCAGGACAGTCCAAGCCATGACCAAAGGACTGTCTAGTTTGCTTTGGAAGCTCTGCACTTCCAGATCTCTTTGAAAATCCCTTGACTGAAAACAGTAGAGTGCTTGATGCCACATATGGACAGTGTATTTCCACTGCCATCACTGCAACATTGCACTGATTTGGGTGGACTAATGACTGGGGTCCTCAGGAACAAATATTCTTCAATCAGTGCTTTGTGGGTGCTCTTTTCTTCTACAAAATACACAAGTGCATTTGATTGTTCTTTGCATGAGCTAAAAGTGAAAATTAATGTATTCTCTAAGGCTGTGTCTTGCTTTCTTGTAATCAGTAATGCAATAGTTAATAATTATTGTGTGTTATCTGTTACGTAAGTTTTCCCTTCGCTTTCCTTTATATTGGTGCAGCAAATATTGTTCTGCTAGAAGATAAAATGTGACTGTGAACAATGTTTTTCTACATTTTTAACATCATTAGTATTGATTTACTAATTGTATACTGAATTTCTTCCAGTGAATTTACTACCATGGTGATTCTTGTTCCTTCTTAGGAAGTGTGTTTCTTTTTAAGTTCAACCGAAGGAAAATATTCTGATTATAACCAATCAATGAAGAAAGATATATCGATATATCTATATATTTATGTATCTATATATCTATCTATATCTATCTCTATCTCTATATATCTATATATACATATGGTGCTGAAAAATATTAAAAACAAGTATTTGAAGCCAAAAAGTGTAAAAACAATATGAATATACTATAGAAGCCCAATTTTTAAACATTTTAATTGTATCTTACCTCAGTGTGTATTAGTGAAGTGATCTCCCTGGCCCATGTAGAGAAGCATATATGTGGAATTCTTCTGTTGGCAGCCCCTTTGGCCTGCCTTATGCATTGCCGCTGAAGATGAATAGATCACATGGACACAGGTCGAGGTGTGGTGAAAAGAAGAGAAAGTTTATTTTTCCTCCCAGGATTTATAGGTTTCTGACCACGGCCAGGGATTGGATGGTCAGGATAACACTTTCCCACTGCACTGGCTATAAGAGATGCCCATCACAAGATGTGCAACAGAAAGAATGTACACATATTTATGTTTACAGTTACTCTCCTGGGAAAGTCTTTAGAAAACCATGCCAGCAAGCTCAGAAGCTGAGTTTTCAGGGCGACACTTAGGTTGCCACTTTTTAAAAATTTTTGTACAACAGCCCTCTAAATAATAATAAAAAATCAGCAGCAGCTCAGTGCATCTCATCTTAAACCCTGAAAATGGCCAGAGCTCACTGTTCAGAGGCAAAACCTGGGAGATCAACAGCTTTGAAGCAGCCTGCGTAGGTGAAGTGTCTTGATGGACTGTGTTTAGCGGCTTGAGATTGTTCAAATTATGTCATATCCCTAATGTGATTCTGAATGCTTTTTTTTCCTTCAATATGTAATAATTTTAATTTTAGTTATGTAACTTTTGTATGTAAAAACAAGACAGCCTCTCAGTCTTGAGAGTTTTTTTAATGCTAAATTTTCCTAGGTTCCAATTAGATAGTTCTGAATGTGAAGTGGGCTAATTTCCACCTGTTCCTGGGCAAGGTGGAAGAAGAGAAAACTAAGACATTTTAAGTTTTATTGTTACTTCTCAGACATCAAAATAACAGATTAGAACTAAGGTCAAAAATTTAACTCTTTGCCCTGGATGTCAAAGTTACCTGAGGACCTCAAAATGTTATTTCTGTTCTTGGTGGTTGCTCACCAGATCTTTTAGAAAGAATTGCTTGTGAACTTTATCCTTCCAAGAGAGTAGGTGTAGATACTGTCCAGATGTGGTTTGTCTTCTTGTCCATGCTGATCACTGTTGCTTTTCCCAGTAGTCTTAAGCTTCAGGAGGCACAAGTTGAAAGTCTCACCATACCAAGGACATGGTTGCACCATGAAATTCAATTTTATCAGAACTTGCAGGCCACTTTTCAAAAGCATTTGCCATGATGAGACTAAGTGAAATCCAAAAGCATCACAAAAATGGTAACAAAAGTGGCAACAAAAGTAGTAAAAGGAATCTATTTCAACTAATGTTGAAAATTCTGGTATGCAGAGATGTCCTATTTTGCTCGTGTCAGTCCTGTTTCAGAACAGCTAATCATGATATGGCAGAAGGATGTACACAGAGCCTAGCTGAAAAGGTATAGTTCTCTAATATCCTCATCCCAGGGATACTGAATACTTCTTTCTGTGAAACAGTTTTTCCAGTTCAAATCATAAAGAAATGGCAATTAGGCTTCACTATTGAATTTTCTCTTCTCCCACTCTCGGGCACAGCCCAGAGTATGCAAAACAAAGAATGAGAAGCAGGAATTATCTTGCTACTAATGGAGCAGGCAGGTGGTAACCCCATTTTCAGCTCCTAATGTGTATGGGTGATGGAGAAAGGCTGTAATCAACCAAGTCAGAATAAAGTGCCTTTGCACGAAGCAATCTCTGAATGATGCAAACCCATGGTTGCCTGGCAATCTTTTTAAGCTTTTGATACTGCTAATTTGTTACCATCCTTAGATGATTACTGTAGCTGGTGCCGTACAAAGAAATCTTTAAATTGTCCATGTTGGATGGTTTTGCTGATAAGATTGCCTGCTAGCGATCCTCTTATTGTCCTGTCATGATTCAAAGTGATTTTTTTAGGGAGCATGAACATGAGTTGGAAGCCTGGGAGTTATTGGATCAGAGTTCTGACCTTGGCAACAATAAAACATATTGCATGGTGGTATGTGAATGGCAGAAATCCATTGTGTTCCCATATCGCTGGCTGTTCAGTGGCGAAATGACAAGAAATGATACCTACCTCAAGTAGATGCTGGTAGACTGTATTATTATAAGGGATGGCAAGAGTTCCCGCAGTCAAGCTGTGAGCATACGCAGATTGTTATCGGGACATTTTATTAGTTTTCCTACAGGAGGTACTGAGAGCCTTGCTCTAACAGATAATCGTCACCTCTGCTATTGTTGCTTTGCATTTCCTCACCTTCCAGATGCTGCTACGGCTGACATGCACACTTTTAAAAATAAACTTAATTTTTCACTTTTTCTTTCTTGTCACATGCTTCCATCTCATTTTACTTTCCATTTTGCCATCCAGATCTCATCTCCTCTTCTCCTCCTCTTTTTCCCTTTTCTCATGCTTCTGTTTTTTCTCCTTGTGTCTCTCTCCTCTATATTCTTTTCCTTTTCCTTCACAGTATTTTGTCCTCTCTTCATTTCTTGTCTTTAGTATTGTCTTTTTTTTTTTCCTACCACTAAATTCTTTCCTCTTTTTCCTTTCTACTCAGTATGTTAATAAAACATTTGACCATTCAAACATTTTCTGTCTCTGCTCTTCTGAATTATTGCTATAGTTCTACCAAAACTTAATTACCACATCAAAGAAGAGCTGTCCTCATTTAGGCAGGATTTCAGCCTTTCCAGATTTTTTTAACATGTTTGACCTAATTAGAAGTCCCATTTAAAATGACACTTCTACAGAAGCAGGAAGAAATTGTACAAGTTGTTTCCAGGATATTGAACATGTCTTACACAAAATTTGAGAAATACAAAAATATTAGATTTTTTATTAAGATGTTGAAGTAATACTGATGGTTAGATATAATAACATCCATCTTTTATGATAATAGCACATTATTTCTCTATCAAGTAAATATATTCATTTTAATATAATACGTAATAATCATGTGTCAAGACCTGCAGTTTCTCCACTTTATGACAACAGCCATTATTTTATGTATTATTTGCAGAAAACCCACTTTTTTTCATCACATACCTTTTATGGCTTACTTGTTCCTAATGAGGTAAAGTCACTTTCCACAGAGCCCTCATAAGAACTGCATGTTATAAACTGGTGAGTGCTATGATTTTCCTTCTGTAAGTGTAAGTTGTTAAATTCTCCAACTACAAAGTTTTTGTATGTAAGCCTCTGCTGTAACTGCTTGTTATTTTAACCCTGAATCATTACTGGTCCCTTCCAACCCCATTTCTGAGATAGTGAGTCTGCAGTTATTAAATCTGTTAAAATTAAGATCACACTGATTAATAAATCAGGAGAATAATTCACTTTGGAAAATGGCAAATTCAAAATTGCTTGGGAATTGTAATCAGGAGCACACGTGAAATGCACAGGGGTACTCAGGCTGACAGATGTAGCTTGTTTAGCACAAAAAGAAATTTCTTCTGCAGGCAGGATATTCTGTGATCTGTGTCATGTAAGAGAACAGCACACTGGGATCTTGCTAACCTTAAAAACTATAGGCAGCAACTTGTGATGGCTTAGTTCTGTTGACTTGGAGGGAGTTAAAAGAGCAGAGAATTTATTACTGCATCCAGTTTCCTTAAATCCCTAGGAACATGTGGATGACTCAAAGGTGTGTCTTAAAACTCCACAGCAAAACTTTAGTGTATAAATAAGACAGGATGCTGTGAGAATGAAGTACTTTACCTATTCACTCCTCTGCCGCTGAGCTCCACAGGGCAGTAAGGATCTTACCATGCATATTTGCAAGTCTCTGAGAAATAACTTATAAACCCAGTGTTTTTCAGACCTGTTTTAGTCTCTGTCTAGGGTTCATTGAACACTACTATGACAAAAAGGTAAAAAGGGAGTGGGGTTTTTTTGCTTGTTTGTTTAATTTTTTGTTTTTGTTTTTTTAATGAACTGTTCTATATCTGGAATGGCTGGGAACCAAAGGCTGAATGTGGGAGAAAATTAGAACCAACTGAATAATGTTCTAACTCTGCAAACACTAACCTTGAGTAGATTATGTTAGGGTATGGTGTCCTTTATAGTTTCTGCATGTACAATAGCTATTTAACAAAGAATGTCCTGTGAAGGTCAGATTCAGAAGGGCAGCCTGTGTTGTGTATATGTTTGTAGCTAATTTAGCTGCATAGAAAATATGCACTTTGAATAGAGGGAGATTTTGATGTTGCAATTCATATTCATTTCAGTGGTCACAGTAGGGTCCCCACATCTTCCAATGCACCAGATCAATGAATCAGAGATTGAATAAGCCTCATTGAATATGTTTCTTGGCTCTGGTTCATTTTCTCATGAAGTCCTTGGCCATCTGTTTACTGACTCCAGCTCAAGGGGGAGAAGACCAATAACATAAAACAGCACTTTCATGCCAAATAGCCTGAAACCAAATGGTTCTAGATTATGTATGTATTATGAATTTACAAGCAGAATACTGATTTCTTGAATCAGTAAAAACCTGAAAGAAATGAGCCTTCATTTGACTGGAGCCTGCAGATATGACAGTAATTTAAGTGTGCAATGATACATTTGAAGATGACATTCAAGGTCTTGGGGACCTTGAAATTTGGTTCCTTTCAGTGTTTTCTAGTTCTTGTTCTGTGTGATTGCTGATGTACTGTACATTCTGCTTCAGGAAACCAGTCCAGAAATGGCTGTTTTTTGGTGGTCTCATGTTTTATCTGTGAGCACTGAGTTTGCTCCACGTCTTTCAGGGTGGTGAGCAGTTAAGTTCCAGTTATTACAGTAAAGTAACCACTTTGATTAGTGGCTGTAGCTGTTTGTCATGGGGTTAGAAGATCTTTGTTATTTTGGAATATACATTTTCATCATTTCCTCTATTCTTGGCCTCTTAGCACAAATGATGGATTTGTGAACAGCATATTCCCTTATACTAGCGTATTTCTGAGCATCACACGTGGCAGCAGGAATGCTAACAAGAACCAAAAAAACCCCAAAAAAACCCCACAGCAAAATTCCACAAATTCTATAAAACCACCCTCTTCTTTTGCCATATAAGATGCACACCAATAAAGGCAGGCCCTGTGCTGGACAGTAGACTGGCAGATTTCCCAAGAAGTAAAGAGCAAAACTAAATCTTTTTCATTAAATACCATTAGAATAAATAGTTTTTTGGTATAATTTTGTGCTGTAGCAGATTAGCTGTGTGAAGCGACTTACGCAAGAAATGATACTGCATATTATGGGAGCCATTAAAGTAAATGTTGCTACTATTCCATTAATTTAAATGGCAAATTACAAGTGTGATAGACCATTAAGAAACTTGGCTTGCAGAAAACACACAAGGACACTTGTTTTAGAAACAAAGGACCTTGGACTGTTTCAAGCAGAATTCTGTTTGGGAGACTAATGGTCATACACAAAGTACTTTTATTTTCCATGGCTCACAATCAGTTGGAGATGCTCAGCATCCCCCAGTGCAACATTATAGGTAGGTGTAAAATGAGGCCTTGTGCTCCAGAGATAAGTTTGGGACATAAGTATTTCCATGTCTGAGTCAAGCTAATAATGGAATTTTCCAGGAATGAGGAGTTTTTGGTAATGTGATAATCCTAACTGTGTTCACTTTTTGGATTTTAACAAGTGCCAGTTCAGCAAAATGGTGTGTGACCATCCCAGAAGAGCTTACTTGGAAAGTTACTGTCTTAAAATATAGCCTTTCTCCCTTAATAGCCAGTGTGAGGAAAAGAGATTTTTCAGTGCCATGTGAATGAACTCTGGGAGCAGGCAGTGGCTGTAACACCACAGCAGAGAGAACTCATAGGCACACAGGGTAGAATTTACCATTGCTTCCAGTTAAATCTTGAGTTTCTCTGTAGTAAATATGAGACAATGCAGTAGTATATAAATGATTATTGCATTTGAATGCATTTCAATAGCATTTCTATTGTGTCTTGATTACTTACAGTGAAATAGCATCCATACACTAGAAGTGTACCTGTGCTAGATACAGTGCAAAACCATGAAAAGTTAATTCCTTTCATATATGCATTATCTTTTTACTATTTGAACAGGAAAACAGATTTCTCTGTTGAGAGCAAGTAGAATATGCCTCCATGGAAGTATTCAAATCTCAGGTGGACAAGGCTCTGTGCAAATTGCTCTCAGTTTGAAGCCTTGAGCAGTGAAGACTTGAACCTCTAGTCTAGAGGTCCCTTCCAATATAAATATTGAGTGATGTTATTCTATACTTTCAGTTATAGACAATTATGCACTTTTATTGTAATCTCAAGCATCTATGAAAAGATATTTAAAATGTATTGTATTGCACAGAAGGTGTTTGAGGAGACAGGAATAGTCAGAACGCATTTTTCTGTTTACTCAGTGATACCGATCATATTCCTTGACACCTCTCACAAACTCAGTTCAGTCAGGCTAAACAAACTTCTACAGAATAAACTTCTTAAGGTGCAGAAAACAGTGAAAACAAAACAAAACAAAAGCAAAAAAAACCCCAAAATAAAAACAAAACAAAAAAACCAAAAACCAAACCCAAAACCAAATTATCTCAATCACCTCTCAGATGCAGCTGGATTTGTTTTCCGATTTGTGGCTTAAATGCAACTGTAAACTCTTTGTTTTGTCAGGTTTAGGTTTTTTAATTTTTTTTTTTAATTTTTTTTTTTAGTGAAGTTTTCTGCTCACGGGAATTTCCAGCAAAATAAAATCAGGGTAAAGAGAAATGTGCCCTTGACCTCAGGTATGATAAGGTTCTCCTGTCATGAGGCTGTGCAGTGTCTCACAGATGCTTTTTGTGTATGTTTGTGCTAGCTGAAAAGATTTTCTCTATTTGCAGTCCCTTCAAAAGATGAGGATGGCAAGACCACAGAAATATAATATAATTAGGGATGCTCTTGGATTTGAAATTGTTGTATCTCCCAGATATGATAACAATGGTATTAGTTCTGCTTCCATACCTGGCAGATATTTAGTGCTGAATGTAGCCAAGAAAATACTGCACAATGCTTGGAGAAAATTGCTCTCTGAACATCCTTAGGACTATCAGGTTAGTTTTGTGTTAATGCCAGAAATTTGATTTTCTGAATTGTTGAGGAAGAAACAGAAAATAGGAATAACATGTGAAAAAAGCAATGAAAACTTATTTTGTTTTAGATTGCCAAAGTAGATTTGCCATTATTTTTCTCCATTGCTTTGGGGAGTAGAAAGCCTACTTTTAAATGTAAACTAAAGTTTTCATTGAATTTGTTGCAAATTAAGAAAAACTCTACAAAGTTATTATTTATAGTAATTCTCTCTAGTGGAGCAGAATTGAGAAGTCCCCCCTGTGTCAAGTGGGTCTGCAAGTCAAGCAGTTGCAACAGAAGGAGCAGAAACTTATACCCATTCACTATTGCTAACTGGAGACACCAGGGCTCCCTTATGTATTCCCTTACCCCCAGTAAGTGTGTAGATGGGATGTATGATGCTGCATCTCCTAAAGGTTACGGCCAGCCACGGGTTTCACACTGCTCCTAGTTCAGTCATGTAGCAGTTCACCTCATGCCCATTTTGCATCCAAGGAAAACATATATTCTCCCTGGGCTAGGCTATGAAGTTATAAATATGAGACTTCTTTTAGTGCTATCTTTTTGCTGTTTCTCAACATTTTCCTCATAATTTCTTATTTCACGTGGGGGCCAATAAGACAGCCAACAGTGTGGCCACTCTCCACTGGAGGAAGAGCTCATAGGCCTTCACTTACCATGCTCCCCTTGAAGGGAAGGCCTCAGCTGAGGATCTTTTTGTTATGGAGATTTGTTAACTTGCTCCCAGCATGCCTTTCCCCTATATGTACATCAGTTGTTCCCCATTGGTCCTTCCCCTTTGTTCTGCCCCTGAACCCTCAGACCATTGGCCCTGGTGTTTTGCTCCACCCCCTATCTTCTCTATATAATCCCTGCTCTCTGTGAGCCTGGGGTTGTTGTCATCATCCCTGGACTCCTTCACAGAGAGGAAGAATAAAGCCTACTGTGGAACCCCACATGGTGACTCCTGTCTCTCTCTGTCATCACCCGAGGAGCAGCAGCGATTCCAACAACCCTTGTAAGGGCTGCAGCTGAATCACTGGGGCAAGGCAGGTGTGCCTGTGCTTCCCTGGGAAGGTCAAGGCACCTTGACCAACACTGCCTGCCACAACAGTTTTGTGCTGGTAGTGAATATATTTAGTGCATTTTATGCAATATAGAAGGGACTTTATTGTTCCCACAGCTATAAAACAGGTGGCCAAAGTTAGGTGGCCTTGACTGGAATCAAAGTTGTCTGCAAACACTGCTTGTTTGCTATTTTTTGTCACAGACACAAGGGGTTCTAAACTTTGATGCATTATTGAAAAAAAATGCAAACCTGCAGAATATAATGAAAAACTCAAAATTGCACAGATTGCATTTTAATCTCCAGTAAGTTTTTCTACTGTACATCAAAACAACTAGAAGAGTTTATAGGAAATGCTTCTTGCTGTGGCTTATCTATTGAAATTAATGGGACTGTTATACAATTCAGAAACTTGAAAATGGAATTTATCTTATCATACTCTTTGGGTGTAAAGAAATGTATCAGGCAAACTATGTCTTCCAAAAGCTTCTATTGTAATGAATGTGGTATTCATAATTTTTCCTAGACAAGTTTATTTTAGAAAAAGAAGATGAATACAAATGGGTTCTTGAAAGTCATTTGTGAATTCACTCAATATTTTGAAAGAATAAGAAAAATGGCTTGGCCATTGCTAGATAAAATGGATATCTTTAATATTACAAAGAGATGGTTATACAACACAGACTGATCTCTTTTCTGTCCCTTGCTATGGTTTCCCAAGTTGCTGGGTACCTGCATTGTGGCTTTCTAGCTCATCTAAGCCATACATTCCAACTCTTTTCCTTGGAAGTGCAATGATAAAAGACCCGTCTGCATTTCAGGTTTGGCACAATATGGCTTTCATTTTCACACTCCCTCCATTTATCCAGGCAGGTCAGGAACAGAGGGAATGCAGCTTGTGTCCATCTCCTCAGTCTGAGCTTTGGTAGCTGGAAAGGGAGGATGCCCCATGGGCTGGAGGACAGCAGTTAGCTCCCCGGGAGAAGATGGCAAATAGACCCTTTCCTAAGCCTTCTGCTCTGTGCAGCTCTCACACTTGCTCACAATCTAAAATGCATCCTGCACCACACAAAACTGCAAAAGTTAGTGGGGGAGGAGGGGTGCAGGGAGGGAATAGGAGGAATGAGGAAAGGGAAAGATAGAAAGTGGCAAAAGACAATCTCCTGTAGGCAATTAACATTTTTCCATGATTTTGTGTGAGTAAATGAGCACTTGGAACCCAATTGTATAACACAAAGAATGAAAAGAAGGTCTCTGACTGTTAAAGCTTGTTCTTGATGTGGGATCTGCACTGTGGCATTAGGGGGTGAAAAACTGTGCTGCAGCAGAAGCTTCTCCAGCTACTCTCAGCTGTGTGTTGTCTTAACAATGCCAAAGGCAGAGCTGCATAAATCAAGCAATTTGCTGGTTCAGAGCTAAAAAGGGACAGAAGATTCATTGGTTTATATCCATCAGCAAAAAAAAAAAAAAAACCCCAAAACCCCATGCCATCTATTATTCTTTTGTCACTGAACAGAATGGTTCATGTGTAACAAAATCTAAGGAACAAGGCTATCGGTTCACAATAGCGAAGGAGCTGTGGGCCTTTGTAAGGTTCCAAGTGGATGAGTCTAATGAAAAAAACCAACCCAGCTTCAAAGCCCTCCAGCATTTAAAAGCATTTCTCTCATTTTCTCCTGCTAGGAGCTCCAACACAATGCTATTGCATGTCCCAGGAGGGCTGCTCTGGTCTTGTCAGAGGTGTTCCATAGGTTATAACAGGTACTCACAGCTGCTGAAGTAAGATTTGGAACTCACATATCCTTCCTTTTGTGTCTTACTTACTGGGTCACAGGGAGTGGTAATAACTAGGTTCAACAAGGTAGGATATCTTAATGTGAGTCTCATTCTTCTTCCTGAAAATTCAATAAAAAGCTGTTTAGAAACTGCTCAGTATTTCTGGATAAAAAGCTTCTTAGATACTGCCCTCTGGGTTCATCATCCTTTAGCCATCCCACTTTCCACTGTTGCTGTTAGTGAAGTGTTCTTAAGATAGCCAAGCAGCTCTGTTTGTGTTTGAAAGAGGTCATATTTTTAATTACATACTTCCTATTATTGATTTTGCATGACCATGCATAGTAAAATTTGAAGTGCTATGTTCAATATGTTGCACCAGAAGAAACAGGGAAAAATTAACTTCCTGCGGATGTTGTGCTATCATCTGACATCAGCTTCCCAGAAACCCTGTTGTGACTTACACAGAATCATAAATGCCTTTCAAACCTGGCCTTGAGCACTCCCAGGGATTTGGCATCCACTACTTCCCTGGGCAACCTGTTCCAAAAAAATTTCTTCCTCATAGCCAACCTAAATCTACCCTCTTCCAATTTGAAGGCATAACCCCTTGTTGCGTCACTACAGACCATTGTAAAATGTTTTTCTCTTTCTTATAGGAGTCCTTTATAAATCAAAAGGCTGCAGTAAGGTCTTGCCAGTGACTTCTCTACTCTAGGCTGAATTGAAGCCCAATTCTCGTAGCTTTTACTTCACAGAACAGGTGCTCCACCCCCGATCATTTTTCTGTGTTCCTCCTCCGGATCTGATAGTTGTCACTTTGTGCTTCTCACCTCACAGGTTGCTCTGATTCTTCCTTCTATCTTCTTTTAAAAGCACTTCTCTACAGGTGTGCCTGGATTCCTTCTAGAGAGATGCTCTGCTGTCCAGCCTGTTCTCTTAGAGGAAAGCAATACAACAACCACTACCCACAGTGAAACATGGTAATTACATTGGATCTGATTGTGCATGAACAGAACTAAAGTCAGGACATGAGTCACGTGACTTCTGAGCTACAGCCCAACTTGTAGAAAACAAACTAGTTTGAAAACTAGTCCAGTTTTCACAATTGCCATTGATGGAGACCCCAGTACAAACATGTTTTTAATGGGTAAGTGTTCTATCATTTATTAGGTGTACTTGTCTAGATTCAGCTGTCAACACCAATTAACATTTTCTTTGCAAGATCTCTGCTGGTTTGCTGTTTGTTCAGATACTTACTCTGTGATACAAATACCTTATGACCACTTTTTTTTTTTTTTTTTTCCCAGCTATATGTTCTGAAATGCTTGAGTTTTCACTGAATTTTCTTTTCTTCTCATCCATTTTAGTTTTCTCAAGCTTTTTGCCAGCAGCTTTCTTCCTTTGACTTCACACATCAGTCTGTAGCTGGATATTCCAGGACCATTTGTGGCAATGCCAAATACAGCAGAGAGCTCCCACAAGATAGGAAGTTTTCTGGACATTCTGTTGGAGCCCAGCCCACTAGACTTTTTCCTCCTTAGGTATTCTTGGGTCTCCTGGTGCTGTAACATGACCTGTTATTGTCACCTCCAGCAGCTATCAGCTGTTAGCTGGGCACAGTTACTCAGGTTATTTTTTTTTTTTTTTCTGTGAAGTAGACCCCACCAGCTCAACCTGCTGATAAGTGTCGCATCTCCAGCTGTTTATGCACAGCATTTCCCCAAATTTCTCTATGGTAAGCAATGAATTATTGCACACCTTTGGATAAGGGTAGCAAATTGTCAGCTTAGACTTTGCAGGGTATTCCTAAACACATTACTCAGATGTTGGGGGCAACATACTGATTGAAGCAAAGATTTTCCCTGTTTACTTTAATTTCCTTTTCTCAGTCTGCTGATATGCTGGCTGTTCAAAACAGAAAGAAAAGTGAAAACCATTTGGAGCTAGGGCAACAATCCTTATAGCTAGAGGAGAAGCAGTGGCTATTATATGTCTTGTGTACACAGAATATTTGACACAGACTCACATTCCTTCAAGCAAAGAAGGGAAAATGGTCTAGATGAAACATCTGTGAAATAAGCACAAAAGTGTTAGGAAAATTTTATTCTCAAAGTCATGATCAGGTTTTCCCTGCCAAAGGAGGAGGTATTGACTGCTGCTCTGCAGAAGGGCTGCCCAGCAACTGACACTCTAATCAATGGAGCAATTGACTGGAAACCACATTTTTAATTTTTCAGATTATATCAAGCTTGGAGGGACTGCAAGACTACCAGTGAAGTGGCTCAGGTTTCAGAGAGGTCCTGACAACTGTGTGGAAACCACCTGACCTTTCACTTCTATGCCAATTCAGTTCAACAGAGGCAGGCACATTTGACCGAGAACATGTGCAGGAAGGGAGATGAATGATTTGGCAGCAGCTCTGCAGAAAGTATACTGAGAATCACAGGGGACGAGAAGAACATGAATCAGCATTGTGCAAAAAAGGCAAACATCATACGGGGATGTATAAATAGGAGTCTTAAATATAGGCCAGTTAAAATAGTCCCCTTGCTCCACTTGGCACTTAAGAGAATTTGGCTGGTATAAAGATATTCCTGAATTTGTAATTACAAAAAGATCCAATGATTGGTTTTCGGTGTGGGTTTTTTGTTTGTTTGTTTGTTTTTTTAATCAATAGCGAAGAAAAAGAAAAAGATAATACAAAAGTAATAGAATTAAGCAGAATCAAAGGAGTTTACTGTATCAGCTCTTGATGCATATCCTAAAGATAAGACTAGTAAACATTGACAAGTAGCACTGGCCATGAAGTTATGGAGTCTCTATTACTGGTTGTTTTTAAAAATAGGTAGGACAAACTGATATTAGGATTCCAGCTTGTAGAGAATGTGATCATACCTTTTGGCAAGAGGATGGACTTCAGGGAACACATGTACCACCAAGAGCCTTCCCAACTCTACCTCAGCCTTTCCCTGATTTAGTGCTGGATTAATGACATGAGGCTGGAAACTGAGGCATGTGGGAAAGAGTAACCAGAGACCTGGGTTGTTGTCAGGACTTCTCTGCTGGCCAGAAGATGAGAAGGAAATGTGGAAAACACAAAAATGATTGCATATCCATGCCACACATGACATAATTTTCTTATAAATCAAGATATGTCATCTTGAAAATAAATTGCATGACATATTGTCTTTTGTACTGCATTAGTAGTGCTGTAAAAATGGACACATTAATATCAAGACATTTTCCTCTGGGGCTTGACCTTAAACAGCTTTAGAAAAACTCATTCAACAACAGATTGTAAAGTCAAAAATTCAACAACTCTAAAAATGCCACTTGTATTTCCTAGCCTGCAGAAATCAGAACCTAAATCTTCCAAAATCTCAGTGTGTTCATATGCAGATTCACTTTTGTGCAAGGCCAGCAAGAAAATCACAAGCTCTCTTTATCCAGCCTAAGTAAAAGAGAAATGGATTTGACAGCTGGCCTTAAACACTTTCTCCTTGGTGATTCAAAGAAAATGGAATCCATCTAAAGCTGTTGATTAATTCTTCAAATACAGATGGAGAGCAATACCTTGAAAATCTACCCTTTTGAAGTATAATAAATGAATGCTTGGGGGTGGGGGAAGGGCTTTCTTTTACAAGATTTTCAAATAGCCCTTTTCAAGGGATCTAATACCTATTTTGTATTACAGAACAACTTTACAATTTGTGAAATGTAAGAGAAGAGCTTTATAGATTTTCATAAAAGTGATATGTACTGCAGTGTCTATACTTTGAGGAGTTATCATGGATCCAAATTAAATCTCTTCATACAGCCCAAGTAATTAACAGAGGCAATAAGGTAAACAAAAGACAAAATATTATTTCAGATAAAGTATCTTCTAAAATATATTTTGACATTTTGAAAGAATAGCAATTGCCATGGATTGCAAGGCACATTTCTAGAAAGCACCAGAATATTTCATCAAAGAATTCAAATGTATTTCAATGTATTTGAATCTATTTCATAATTACATTATCTCTTTAGGTCTACTTTTAGGAAATTTTTACTGTTGCTATCAATAGTATGTAGTATTGTAGAGTTAACCAAACGAAAAGTTTGAGAATTCCTCTAGATTCTCACAGCTGTATCAAAGTTACCCAAACAGTTACATGGAAGCAAAACTGAGCTTTTTATCATGACTGAACTGAAATCTGTCGCTAATTTAAAAATATTACTATGATTTTGGTGAAACGTATTTGTCATTCTGTGTTTATATGTACCTTTAAGAGAGATGAGAGCAATAAGAATTTTATTGAACACCCATATGTACATATTCAATGTGCTACATAATATATGATTAAATCTAATTAAAGGAGAACATTGCAATTAGAAAATCTTCTTCTGAAATGGCATATTTTTATTAAAAGGAATGCTGTAGAAATGCATAATTTACAGGAACTAATTTATCTCCTTTTTTTTTTATTTCTTGAAAAATCAAAGGAGACTTTTAGAAGTCATTTCCTCCCCAGAAAATAGGAAATAAAATACAGTAACTTTTATTGCATCTGGAGAATATAGTTTTCCCGATTGTGCCATTCAATGGTAGTTACATGACTCTTCTAGACATGCTGACATAAAAAAACCAAAACAATTTTTGAAGGGTGAAAAATGAAACTTCAGGAATATATTTCTTGGTTTGTCCACATTGAAGACTGCAGTACAAAACCCCAATCTTTTTATGAGCCATCATTTCTAATAGTAAAACATATTAACAAAAAAAAAGAAGCAAGTCAAATACATTCTTACAAGACAAGGCACACTGTGCATGCAAATGAGATCACATAAAATCTCAACTCCTTCCTTTTGGTGAAATATTGCACTGGAACTCTTTTAGAATATAAAGTAAAGAGAAGCAGATACAGCATACATATGCCCTCTAAACAGAGAACTCTTGTTTTCCTTTTAAAACAGGAATTTTAATCAGCAGTGATTAATCCCCACATAGAAATGAAATTTATATTCTCAGTCCAGTAATTAGAACAACACCTTAGACTACTGTTGTAGTCATTGTTCAGCTGAGGACCAGAAGTGTCCAAGAGAAAGCTGTTACTGGACACATCCCACACCAATACACTGAGCAGGACATTATGTGACACCTGTACAGGACCAGCAGGTGAACTGAGTTTGAGATTTGGTTCCAGTTCATTCCATCTATCAAATTACACTGGGGATGAAATCCCAATTTGAACTGGATGTCACCTAAAAGGTCATCTACACCTTACAAACATAAGATAAGACAAAAGCACAAGTGTTTCAAAAACACCAGCCCCCCATGCTCCAGCCACTGCAGCCTAAAACCAGCTGGCTTCACCTAACATGATCTCCTGCCACTGTGACTGTAACTGGTTGGAGGGTTTACATTAGTTATGAAGTCTCTGGGGTCAAGTAAATTCCTGGTCTCAGTTCAAGATTTGTGTATCATTTAACTCCTTCCTCTAAGTGAGAGTTAAAAATCCATAATCTGTGTTTTAAATTGGTGGTGTGCATTTCATTCATTAAGAAGATGCACCAGTTAAAAACAGTCAAGAAGATTGCTGTCTGATTGACAAAAGGGGATGATAAAGAATAGAGAAATGTTATTCTTTACACTGAGTCTTAGAGGCTTAGTATAAATAATAAAAATAAATTTATAAGGGGCTAGTTAATGCTGAATGAGTAATATAAACATGGTTCATAGCTACAGAAATTCAGTATATTGTATTCTGGGTGACAGCAAACATTGTTTTCAAAGCAACCTATCAGGCCTCATGGTAGGATTTTGTGTCTAAAGTAATAATTTTAATCTACTTAAAGTCATTTGTAATTTGATTTCAAATATAAAATATGAACAGAAAAAAGATTAACATCATTATCTATAGTTATATCTGGTACAAATAATATACTATGTCTGCAAACAACTTTCATGTATAAGGAAATGAAAGCTGGATTGGAAATATTTGAAAAGTGTTCTTGCTTTGCTTCAAAATGAACTCTGGACTTTCTACATTAATCAGACAGAAACCAAGCAGACAAAAGAATTTTAAATATTGCAGTGGGGAAGGGCTTTCAGCTATTATCAGTATGAAGACATTAATGTGAAGGTCAAGTGTTTCCACAATACAAGGTACAAAAATCACCTATCTTGACAGCTTGTAATGGGAAACAAAGCATTAAATTGGCAGAAGTCCGTTCATGGCAGTATAATTGCAAAAGGTATTTTTGCAGCACAGAAAGAAAATGTGGGTGACCCTTCTCCACTATGTACGAGACTTCATTTTTTGCAATAAATTGCAAGACAATTTTTGTATTTAATTACTGTCTATATGTATTTTTCAAGGGGGGTGGTTACACTGCAAATAGATGGATGATCATTCAAAGTGTGTGACTTACAGTTTGTTATACCCTTTGCATAAGGCACATGTATACTTAGATTAAGCTATCTACTCTTGTGCCTGGCCATACGAGATAACACAGTTGTTAAGCAAGTCACATTTATTATCTTGCTACAGCATGTTCTTTTATTGCAACGGCATGCTTACTTAGCAGTTCTGGATACCTGGAGAAAATCTGAAATGGCTGAACTCCTGTCAAGAGATAAGATATGTAGAGGCAAAAGCCTCTTATTTTTGCAGATCACAGAGTGTTTCTCCAGAATGTATCTATGCTTTCATTGTCAGTCATTCCCTCAAAAAGATGAAATATTTTTCCCTTCTTGAGTCTCTTCTCCATTTGTAGTCCTTTATATCATAAGAATTGCATGTTCTGAGGGTGTCTGCTGCCAAGCGGATTTTCCATGCATACTGCGTCTGGCTGCAGTCACAAGATGCAATTGGAACTAAAATAGGAGAAGGCAGATCACTGAATCTTCTCTGCTATTATCTGACCAGAGACATGAATGCCCTTTGGTTTCTTTTCTTGTATGTTGGTGCTATCGTCACATTGCATCTCTGGCAATGACACTGCACCTGTGAGTCATGACCACTGGGCTGCAAACCTCATTTTCTCACTCTCTTGCTTCTAGATGAAAAACAACTCATCCCAGCACAGCTGGGTGAAAGGAGTACTTTCCTGGAGGGTAGAAAACAGACCTTCAAGTCTTCAGGCAGAGCCATGCACATCCAGAAATCTCAGTCTTCCCCACAGCCAGATAAATGAGCCAAGCTAGAAGGCTGTTATGACTTAGGCTTCTCTACTTCTTTGATTTTTTGATATGAAAATTCCATCTGTATCAAAGCTGGCATGTACATTTCCATAAAAAAGCTTTGGTTTTGATAAAGCTGCCTTTTCCAACCAAAAATAGTTTCTGTTGGAAAATTCCCAACATATCCTATAAAATCCCATTTGGATGACAAACTCACTAAGATAAAATCACCTTAATAATAACTTAGGGTTTAATGTACATTTACCAGCAAAGGAAGGTTAATCCTCCAAAATTTTCAGCAGTCATTTGAAGAACACTGTGCCTCATCCATCTGACTTGTTTTTGAAGTAGTCTTCTGAACTTGGATATTTAATGAGATCCTTTCTGTAGCATCATTAGGGTCTTGGGCTCTGGAGACAAATCTCTGTTGGAAGCTACTGATAATCACTGCAACAACTTGTATTATTGTAGTGCCTTTCATCCCTTTTCAAAGCTTTCACATTCACGTTGATGACATCTTTCCCTTCTTCTCCTGAGTGCCAAGAAAAACTTTAAGTGAAAGTCAAAATGATTATAGATTAGGGATTTTAAATTAGGAATTAAATAATATTAATGACAGACAGTACATACTAGCAGCTCAAGTACTGTCAAGTTTTGGGGGCTTAAAAACAAATTCTTTTTTGTGAGAAAGGTAGGTAAACTTTGCTAATCTAAGGCATGGAAATAAAAAAAGCAATGTTCTGCTGTATAATCATAATCTAAAGTTACCACCATTTAGCACCAGTTTTATCACCAGTGTTTAGAAACATGCCATGTATGTGTGTACACACTGAATTTCTTCCGTCTAGTTTATGGTCATGTAACTTTCTCAGAAGTGAGAGGATTAGGAATGTTTTTGAACTTGTCTGAGACATGGTCACTACGCTGTTCATTTAGATCATGAATATAAAATACATCAATTGCTATAAATTTTTCTCTTCTCTTAACATATGTGAATCAGAGCTCTTGTTTACACTCCTGAGCCCTAGCAAACATTTAATGGAATCAACAATGTGCAGTTGCCCAGCTGGCCTGACAATAACTTTTCTTATATCTTCCTTCCCTCACAGTTCCAGGAACCATGAGTCTCCTTGGCTTTACCTAGGCCAATCCTATCCCACCTGACAAAAAAGCACCCAAGATTTTCATCCTTGATGTTTGTGAATTTGGGAAATTCAGTCACTCAGTGCAGGCTGGCATCATACAAAAGGTCTTGGAGTACAACAGAGCAGAATAAAGGGTTTCACATCACAGCAATAACAATGGTAGGTCTGGGTGTGGGGTGTTAACCCTTAGGCAGCAGTATGAACATAGAATCATAGAACTATTTAGTTTGGCAAAGATCTTTAAGAACATTGAGTCCAGCCAGCACTGCCAAGTCCACCATTAAGCCGTGTCCCTCAGTGCCACATCTACATGTTTTTTGAATGGCTCCAGGGATGGTGACTCAACCATTTCCCTGGGAAGCCTGTTCCAGTGCTTAATAACCCTTTTAGTAAAGAATTTTTTCCTAATATCCGATCTAAACCTCCCCTGATGCAACCTGAGGCCATTTCAACTGGTAAAACAAAGTACAGCAGCTGGTTAAAAGCTGGAAAGAAAAGTTTGTAAAGACTTACGTAGATGTTTATACCAATTGTCAGAAATATGCATTGAATTTTCTGTATGTACAGATGTGTCCTCTGATTTGGAGATGGTAGGGAAGTAGGCTAGATAAGCTATGGAGATGTTTTGCCAGTTATTACTACATGTGTGGATTTTTAAAAAATAAAATCCTTGTACCAAACGGAAAGGGCTAATTGCACTTTTACCCATTTTCATGCTGCTGAAGAAAAGCGAATAAAAGTGACTGATTCCTGTGCCTAGGGCTAAGCAGCACCATTTGGCTCAGGTCTGCAGTAGTTATGGCTGCTCCCCTTCATAGCAGATTTGTCTTGCAGAGAGTTGTGCAAAAGCAGAGACAGAATGGCAATTAAACAGCTTAGGGGATGGGCGTACATGCACAGCACAGTTCTCTTTTATTTACCAGTACCGATGGACCTGTAGGTTAGTTTAGGACAGTGTTGCTCTGGAAGGACTATCCTTGTTTCATGCCTTATATGGCTGCTGGATTACTTTACTCAAACAGTGGGCCTGTGGGTGACCAAAACATTTCCCACATCCAAATAGGAATAGAAATTAAAATCCTTTGCAAAAATAAGTTTGTTTCCTGCTTATGGATTGTGTGTTGCCCCTGTACCCCATGTCCCACTCCCTGGCTCCATTTGAGTGCCTCAGGGGAGAGGTTACTGGAAAAAGAGGGTGCATATGAGGAAGGACAGAAGTGGTTGGATTGTTAGTCACATAAATTTTATTGCTTGTGACTGAAAGAAGCAGACTGCTCTCCTGAGGCAGAAGGGCAGGGTGTTGAGGGGGAAGGGTTTGCTGTAGAAGTACAATGGAACAGCTTCTCCCTTGCCTTTTCCCTGTTATTTGCAAGTCCCAGACTTTAGGGCTAGGAATTTGCTCCACAAGCCCTTACGTATGACCTCCTTGGTCCTGGAAGTAGCTGCAGTACTGACTACTGGGGTCAAACAGGTGGAGGAGGAGAAAGGGAGGAGAAGCCTTTCATTTAAGGCATGACAGCTTCACAGTTGCATGTACCAAACACGCCTGGACAGACTGTTACTGCAGATCAGACAGCACCTGTCAGCAACCAGAGACCTTCTCATGTGTCCATGCACCCTGTTAAAGAAGCACAAAGATGCTTCTGTTGGTGAACATAAGCCCCATTTTAGAAGAGGCACAAACTAAGCCACAATTAACATAGTTTTGCCCATAGTAGAATTTTTACTAATATTACTATTCCACTGTATATTAAAGAGATTTTGCTAAAAGGCTTTATTTTTTCATACTGCCCTAAAATCACAGGATGCTTTGGGTTGGAAGGGACCTTAAAGATCATCTCCCTTATATCATTGTGTAGGTGAAGCTGACACTCAAAGAAAGGCGGTCCTTCCTGCTTACATATGTTTCACAGTTAAGAGCCTGCCTAGCTCTTCTTTAAGGACTGGCCACATCCTCATGGGTATTTAGCTCATATTTGCTGTTGAGAGAGTTCACTCTGCAGCCCCATTTGATACTGCACAAATATAGGTCCAACACAACACTAGCCAAAGGAAGCCTGGAGAGTGATTTGAGAATGAAAATGGAAATCCTTAACCTAAGCCAAAACAGTAATGTGAAAGTATAGTCAAGATGCTGCCGGGGAGTGTGATGTCCTCTCATAGTAGGAGTAGGAGAAGTGACTGTATTATATATGGTATGGTCTGGGACTTAGGTGAAGAATGGGAACAGAGCAGGATGCAGCTGAGCAATGATATGTGTGAAATGAGACACCTAACCTGTTTTGAGCACTGCAAAACAGGAGTTAGAAATCAAAACACATTGTGTTAGTCCTGGGGAGTTACACAGGCTCGTGTGAACACCTTGTTACGGGCAAACATGAAATGCCTTGCCAGGCAGATTGGGAGTGTGTAAGGGGCATGACCTGAAGACACCAAACCAGGCAGATCCTTTATCACCAAACCAAGCCTGTCAGCATTTTTAAGAGGCAAGAGTAGTGCTGCAGTCTCTGGAGTCCAAATCCACTGACCTCAAGGTTTTCCAGTGCTGACTGCATTTACAGCTGTGAGATGGATCTGGAGGATGCCCGTAGCTTTGGGAAGCATGCTCTCCCCATGGTGTGAAATTTTGCTGAGCTTTTTTTGGAGATACCTGCCTCACTTTGAAAAATCACATTTTCCAGCTTTCATTTGTGATCCTCAGGAAACTGCTGCTGGCCTGCTGAAATAATAATAGCAAACATGCTAAGGCAAGCCTCGCACACTGCAAGCATTGATGCTCTGCCCACACAGCACATCTGCTGTAAGGGAACGTCCAGAAAAGCCCTTGCATACACAAGAGGGACTCTTGGGTGGCAATGACTAGTAAGTGAATATATTTAGTAGATCACCTTCCTCAAATTTTCCAGTTTTTTAAGTTAAAACCCAATTCGAACTGAAGATAGAAATAATAAAGAGAAATGAACACAGATATCTTCCTTTCAGTGAACATGTGTTTGTCAGCTGAAAGCCAGGCCTAGAGGAGCTTAAATGCTAAATTAATAAAAAGAAGACCAAATTAACTTTTCTTTGTATCTATGACTAAGCTACATAATTCAGACAGAAAAGTTCCATATCAGCCTTTGTGACTATAAATTGCCCAAATGGCAGCATGCCCCCAAAACTGTAGCTAACTCAATAACTACCCCTTGGTACCTAACAGAGAAATTGGTCTGGAAAATACTTTCTCCCCCACTTTCCTTGCAATGAGTCCTTTCCCTGTTTCAGTCCAAAGAAGGAATTGCTTGATGATGCCTAACTGTAGTAGATTAAAAAAACCCAAACTAATTCATTTAAAAGTCACTTACTGCTGCCTCCTATGTAGCATGTTTCACAATGGTGGGTGTTTGCTTTTCTCTCTATGGGGGAACTGCCTCACTGTGTATATATAAATGATTTTTTGCTACAAGGATATATTTTTTTAATTTAAAAACATAAAATGGTTTGGATACATGCATCATACTGGTAAGGGGGTACATTCTTGCAGCAATGAATGCATTTGAACATAGTTACAGGGGCTGTAAAACATTTTTTACAAGCTGAATTTTTGCATGGGCTGTGTTCTGTGCACATGTAAAAGAACATTGTATATCAAAGATTTACACTTGGAAAACGCTTGCTTTCGATGCAGCTTCAAACAGTAGATAACCTTCCTAATGGCCTAACAATTCTGGAGAATAAGCTTGTTTAACTTCCTTATATATAGCTCAAATATACATATATTAAAGCTTAATGAATACCTCCTTCAGCCACAATTTGGGATGAGCAGAATATGAGCAGAAATACTAAACACTTTTTTCTTTAGAATGCCTCAGATGCTAATATTTTCTGAAGTTACCTGATGGATGAGGAGGACTGAAACACTGATGTGCCAAAATGTGTTACTTCATCACTGTGGCACTTTTGTTACTCCTGACTTCAGCTACCCACATTATAATTGTGGCATAGCTCTTCCCTCCTTATTAGATTGCTCATCCTTCTTTGATTTGCAGCAGATAACCACTGTAGTGGTGAATCAGAGAGGCTGGCGGAAACCTAATCACTGACCTTGAGAATATTCAAAATAGTCTCACAAACACTTAATCTCAGAGAACTGAAGGCAGTGGTAGCACACATGGCTTCTTGTTTTGCCCTTGATGGTTTGGTCTAAAGAAGGGGTTGTGAGTCCATCACTTAAGGGGAACAATAACATAAACAGACTGGTTCCTGCTCAGGAAGAAGTATTAAGATCCTGACGCTATTAAATGTTATCCTGTGTCTAATTTCACTCTAAGGAAGAGATGGACATCTTATTGCTGAAAAGAACAGATGTCCTGTGATTCCAGATGAGGATAAAGCAAGCTGTATATTAATGATAGAAGTAGATGTCTGACGTATATAAATATTATTAATGGTGTTAAGATAAAATTTTCTCTCAAAGTACCACTAGAGTGAGATTGAGATTCAGACACCCATATGCTTTCAAAAAGAGCTGGATGATGAAGAACTCACAGAGGTCTGGCAATAGCAGATTGTGTAATTGGACAGGCAGACAACCACTGTGGTTAAGGCTCCCATCTTTACACATGACATTGGGTACTATTCTGAGTGTATGAGGGTATTCTGCTTGACTTGCAATGGCCATTATGGCTGTACAAGGATCTCCCACATTTGGTTTATCACAGGAGGGTAGATGGTGTTGTTCAACAACCACTGTGTCACACCACAGAGTCACCATATAGTCTACCCAAAGCTAATGGATATAACACAAGATTTACATGTGATTTGTATTGTTTTGGAATATTAAGTGGAAGACAGGTGGGATACCTAGCCAGAAGTTATTTCAACCCTAAGCAGGCAGATGAAACGAGCCCTCTTTGCAATATCGACAACTCTGAGATGGGACCAGGCATACATACTTGGGAAGGTGAGTCTCCTTGGTGATTAGGCTGAGCTGAATCACTCTTTAAGCTGCACATATTACATTGCTTTGAATGTTCAGACTGCCTTGAACTGTCAAGGGCTTGATTCAGTTACCTGAACACAGACATCGTTTGAGATGCCCTGAGGACCCCAGGACATTAGCATGGAATTTCCAAAGTATTGGGTTTTCATGGCAAGGTTTTGGCAGCAGGGGTGGTTTCTGTGAAAACTACCAGAAGCTTCCCGCATGTTCAACAGAGCAAACGTAGATGGCTCCCAGATGGACCTGGCACTGGCTGAACCAAGCCCATCAGTGATGGATGTAGAGCTCCTGCGATAACAGGTTTAAGAAGGAGAAAAGTTACTGTGGAGGAGAAATTGCAGCTGGAGAGAGGAGTAAGAATATGTAGGAGGAATATGTGAAAGGAACAGCCTTGCAGACACCAGCATCAGTGAAGAAGGAGAGGGAGGATGTTCTCCAGGCACCAGAACTGAAATTCTCCAGCAGCCTCTGGTGAATACCATGAGGAGGGTCAGCTGTGCCCCTGCAGCCTGTGGAGGTCCATGTGGAAGCAGAGATCCCCCTGCAGCCTCTGGAGGAGCCCATCCATAGCAAGTTTCCTGGCAGGGCCCCACAGGAGACCCATGGTGGAGCAATCTGTTCCTGGAGGATTACACGCCATGGAAGTGACCCACGTTGGAGGAATTAATGCAGAAGTACAGCCCATGGGAAGGATTCATGTTGGAGAAGTTCATGGAGGACTGTCTCCCATGGGCAGGACTCCACGCTGGATTATGGTAACCACTTGAGGAGTCCTCTCCCTCACGAGGAAGGATCAGCAGAGACAATGTGTGAACCAACCATGAACATCTCATTACTTTATACTTTGGTTGCAAAGTAAGGTACAAACTTTAAATTTCATTGCTGCAAGCCTACTTACTATGGAAATTATCAGACCTTCAGTTATTGAAGCAGCACATTAGGTTGAAGCTGTGAAGAAATGCTTAATGCAAAATGGCTACTGGCCATGCATCTATGCTTTCATATCTCAGAGGTGAAATTTATTGCAGTAATTGTCAAGGTTTTATTTTCTTTTATTAGAAGGGTGTACTTTTCAAGTCTGGACTGTTGCAGCATTGTCTTGGCTAGCCTAATCTGGTTCAACACCTCAACCACATTTGAAGAGGCAGACCTTGTGTAATTGTGCATACCTACTGTTTTGGTAATAAATATCTTGACTTCCTGATGTTTTTGAGCCAGTCTTGGAAACAGAAGAGTAAGGCCTTGGTAGAGTCACTAGAAATGGCTCCCCAGTACATATATGTTAGTACGCAGCAGCACTAAAATACTAAATGACTTCTCGGTTGACTATAAAGCACATTTCAGTACTGCACACTTCACAGGGAACCGAAACTAAATTTTTGCTCTTCAGTGAAAATTGATTTTGTGTAACATAATCGTTGTATTTATTAAAGTACATCATATAACTGTGAACCTGAAAGATGTTTATGCATTTGCAGCCAGCGTTGCCCGTACATTTAGTGATGCAGCAGCTTAGTGCAATATATTTAAAATTACTAGTTTACAAAGTTTCATCTCAGTTCAGTTAAATGTGATATAACTCTTAACAGCAAAAGGGTCATTTAGGCAGAAAATCTTACAAAGAATTAACATGCTACAGTAGTTTTTTAAACCAATCCTATTTCTTTGTGAGCAGTTTTTGCCTTGTAGTAAATGAGACCAATATTTTCATGGGCTGAAACCAACAAGTAAGTATCTGAACTGTGTTGTCATTCAAGTGCTTATTGAAATACAGACTTAGCAAGTACAGGAGTAATTCTTATCAATTTACCTACAGAATGTGATCTAAAGATATGATGATAGAAGCAATTTTGCAAAACATTCTTTCCTCACTGAATTTAATGCATAAAAATTTCAACTTTCATGTACATAAAACTCAGCATTGCATTTTCATTTTTTAATAGTAGTGCTTTTTATTTCTTCAATTAAGTCCCTGAGGGAATTTCTTTTCACAGAAGATGTGGCATTTTGGCTGAAGTTTTAAAATTACTGATAATTTGAAGAGAGAAGGGAAATGCTTCATTGGTGCCTGAACTGAAGAGATAGGATGACTGTATATGAAAAGTAACCATACACGTCTCCAGAGTGCTGTCAGCTCTAAACTAAGACACAGGATTCAAGTTTTTGAGCCGTCCTGTGGAGACTGAATGAAATTGGTTCCAAAATGATAACAGTGTATCACAAACAGAAATTAGAAGAGAAAGTTAGAAGAATTGAATTATCTTTCTGGTCCTTTTTATACTGCATCAGACCACAGACCAGTATTTCCACAGGTGTGCAGCTCTTAGGGTTGAGATCCAGTCCCTCCAGATCCTTCATCCAAATTGTTAAATCTACTTCACCCTTGTTAGTGGTCCAGTCACTCTGCTTTCCAGGATTTTCTACCCTAAAAGAGATAGAATTCACTAGGCAACTCCCTGTTTGGCCTGTAATTTCCTAGGACACCCACTGTCACCTGTTTATACAGGCTCAGCAGACCCTATGGAAACACGTCTATCTCTTCAGACACTGCAGTCAGGGTTCCACTCCTGTCTAAAAACTGACAGAAACCTGTGGCTCATGAGCTGTGTGGCTGGAGTCAGCAATGGGCATTCTTCTGTCCTTTCTCTTCTCCCTCAGCTCTGAACTCCTCTTGCAGACAAATCCATGTCTCCTGCCCAGGACTGGAAGAGCGAGACTGTATCCACCTCTTTATGAACCCCCTTCTTAGGAGAGGGGCAACTTCTTTTCCATTGTGTCTTTGCCGATCCCTTCTTTCACCCATTCAGAAGGCACTTTTGAAGACAGGGAGATTATCTTCAAACCAGAGTGCCCATGATTCAGGATAAGGCATTGGAAGAAAGTGGACTTGAGAGTGACTTGGTACTTACAGATAAAAGAGAGAAGCCTTCAACGTTTTCCCATGCATTCCACAGTCCTGCATTTTATTACATCAGCAGGTTTATTTTGAACCTGACAACACCAGTCAGTCACTAGCTCTCTCTAAGGTAATTCTGAATATACAGTGAACGCATTTAAGTACTGTGATCATGCGAGAAAGAAGGAATTGATATGGAAGGCTGCATTTTTAAAAGGGAACTGAATTCGCGAGAGAAAGAACTTATTTGCCTTGTAGTCTGTGGTGTTCGGGCAGGGATGAAGAAGGTAAATCCAGAATGTTGTTGGACATCTTTCCACTGGAAACAGGTATTGATGAGGAAGTGGAAGTAAAATTTGACAGCTTAGCAGTTTGCATTGAACAAACAGAATAAAAAAGTAGTACTGCTATGCAGTGATGGCAGAAGCAGAGAAAACGTTCAAGTCTAAATCGGGTGGTGATTTTTTAAAGCAGTTTTTCCAAGTGTTTGCAAATACTTTTGTGTCTTGAGATGAAATGCTGAGACTGCAAATCCATTACACAAGGCTATTTTCAAGTGGCAGTATGGCTGTGTGCATTTGGAAGTATGTTTGTGAACAGGGAAGGGGCATTAAAGCAGGAGATGGTGGTTTTAGGCACTGAGATCACTTGTTCCACCCCAGATGCTACTGGTATATGGCTTCTAGCTCTTCTCTTGAGATCTTAAAATGATAAGGGGGTTTGCTGCATTGAAGCATGATATTACCTCAGGGGAAGCTGCTAAATGAATCTAAAGCAGTAATAGAGTTATTTTACCTAAAATTAAGTATCCCAGAAGATTCAGCCTCTTTGGGATATAAATGGAAGGGCTCAGTCAGAACACTGCTGAGTTTGATTGCATGCACTGACTCTATACCTAGCAAAGAAAATCTCAGCACAGCCTGAAGATTATAATGACACAGTGCTATACGTTATACATATTATCAAAAGCTGAACGTTCAGTAATCACCAATACACAGAGGCTGAAAGTCAAATCCTGATCTGCTTACCAGGGGCAGAATTGAAAGTGTGTTTGCTCAGCAACACGGACACATGGAGCCACACAAATGGAGCCACACTTTGAACTCAAGGAGCAACAAGGGAGACCTGGATGTCTGCAAGTGTTTGGCTGACCTTTCTGCATGGTTAATATTGCACAGAGTTTGTTAGGCTGCCTGCTAGGAAAAAAAAATATATATTGGCTCAGAGCAGTTGGTAATTGTGTTGTCCTAAGACACAAGAAGAGGCTAAGAAAAAAACTAAAACAACACATGGAACTGGAGGCCACACTGCACATTTTCTGTCATTTACACACAGAAAAAAAAGAATAAAGTTTTCATCTGGCAGACATGCAGGTAAAGTGACAGCTGAAGTGACTGCTTTGTGCCACCAGCTTATGGTGAGATTTTATCCCAGAAAAATGGGCTTCCTGCTTCAAGAGTACAGTCCACTGTATCCTTGACAGTTTTTGGATAATGTAGCCTTCTTCAGAAGTTTTCTAGACTGGCTTAGAGTAACACCATGAGGCCATTTCTTTTCCTTGACTGTTGACAGGCTCTGAAAGAAACAAGCTCTCTAGTGAAGGAGCTTCAGTTCAGTGTCTACTTACTGGTGCTGCCCAAGTACAGATAGGGTTGATTTAGGTTTTAGTTAATAATTAGCACATGGAAAAAAAATGTACTATAATGTATTTCAAAATCTCTTGTGTCCCTATATACTCAATGTTGTTTTTTTTTCCTTAAATATTAGCAATGGACTTACCATCACTAATACCCTGTTTTAGGTGGTGGTGTTTCTGAGACATGCCTGTACATCCCAATTTTTAAAAAGACTTTGTCAGCAAGATCCAGTGAAGACATTGTACTTTCCTTGAAATCAGGTCTGCAGCTGAATGGGAGCCTGGCTCTCCACTCCTTGCACAGGGACAATTGCAGCAATGCCCCAGTGCACCCAACAATTAATCTCCAGCTTCTGCAAGTAACTAGCAGGTGATGCCAACAGCTTTTTCCATTGTTGTACCAGAAGTTGTCATTTACTCAGACTGTAACTGAATTTCAGCACCTTCTCAGACTGTATCCCAAACTCATTCCTGGAAGCCAAAGTCCAGCCTTGGTTCTGGGCCTGCCATCTCCTGTTCCTGTCCTACAAACTTCCTTTTTTAGGGAAGGGCTGTTGATGGTCCCCTGGACTGTTCAGATCTCCATCCCCCTAACATGGCAATTAATTAATTGCCACAGTGGAAGACTAACTCCAATCCTGTCCCCTATGTCTTTGGTCTCTTTAAAAATAGCACAAATCAATTCCCAAAACTGACTTGGATCAGTGCAGAAAATGTAGAAGTTGGAAGTTCTAGAGACAGGCATGGCAAATGTCCTGTCTGCATTTAAGAGACGTGAGAGCCCATCCTGTGAACAAAACGAAACCTTCATTAGCTCACAACTGGCATTTAAATGTGTTGACTCATTATTAGTGATTATCTGTAATTTCTCCCTGACGACATTTATTTTCTAAAAATAAAATAAAATTATTGAAAGGCCTTCATTCTGTAGTTAAACAACAGCCTTATCTCCTGGGAACATCTCTCTGTGCCTAACAGCCTATCTAGTAGATGTATTTTATTCTTAGGTGTCCCAAATCCTGTTAAGCGTTCACACCACTGAACACCAGGTTCTGCAATGTGTTGGACTGTTTCTCGCTTCAAAGTCTTGGTTGAATTGTTCTGTCCAAAGGAGACGCAAAGGGCAGATTGAGACCTGCTTTTAAAGAGCAGTCAGCGTCATGCCCGCTCAGTCGGTTGTGTAAGTCAGTAATCAAACTTAACTCGATTTGTTTCCTCTCCGTAAAGATCCGTAAGGCTTTTCTAACTGGAACTTGCTTTCTGCACAGCAAGCAACCAAATATACCAACCTCCTACTCCAGGAAAGAAAAGTGTTGTTACTGGGAGGTGACAGCCCATGAATTCCCGGGAAGCGGGCGGCTAGGAGTGTACGGTGTCCTTGGACAACGAGTTTCTCTGCAACTGCTGCTACATGAGAGATCGCAGGTGCGATGTGTTTTGCTGAAGGTACCACGACGGAAACACTGAGTGAAGGGAAAAGCGTTTTTATTCCCTCGCCTTTCTCCCTTCCCCTCGCCTCCCCACCCCAGCCCCGCAGTCGCTCCCCCCTCTCGGTCCGGCGCAGGGGCCGCTGCCCCCCGGACTCCGCGACGGCGGCACTGCAGCGGGGCACGGGAGGGGGCTGCGCTCAGCACCTCAGAGGGGACGGATCCGGCCGTCGAGTCTCTCCGCGGGCTCTTCCGATGGGAAGAAAGGCGGCAGGGCAGCGGCGAGGGTCCCGCCTCCGAGGGGACACCGGAGTCGCAGCGAGCGAGGTGCGGGCGCCCGGCGGGGCGAGCGAAGGGCTGCGGCACCCCGCCTGCCGCCCGCGGACCGGGATCTCCGCCTTTGCGGGGCCGTGGGGATACCCCTGAGGGGCCGAAAGAGCCCACCTCTCCCCGAGGAGCCCACGCCCCGCTTCCCCCCTCTCCTCCCTGCCCGCCCCGTCTCACGCCCTGGCCCCCGCCCCCGCCGGCAGCTCTCCCCGATGGAACCGGCTGGGAAGGATGCAGGCGGCAGCTCCGAGGTAATTATTAATGGCCGTGCCCACCGAGGCGGGAGGGGGGGGGCTCGAGGGGAGATAAAATGGGGCGGCGGGGAGCTGGGAGGCGGGAGCTGCCGTCGCGGAGCCCCGCCGGGAGCATGGCCCTCGCCGCGTCGCTGCTGCCACCGCTGCTGCTGCTGCTCTTGGGGCGGCCGGGGCTGGGGGCGCCGGGACAGGGCGCGGGCACCTGGTCCCGCTTCGCCCGGCTGCCCTACCCGCAGGACCAGCTCTTCCTCCACGACACCTTCCCCGACGGCTTCCTCTGGGGCGCGGGCAGCGCCGCCTACCAGACGGAGGGCGGCTGGCGCCAGGGCGGCAAGGGCGCGTCCGTCTGGGACACCTTCGCCCACCGCCCGGCCACGCCGCCGGGGGCCGCCCCGCCGGGGCCCGTGGGCGGCGACGTGGCCAGCGACAGCTACAACAACCTGTTCCGCGACGTCGAGGCGCTGCGGCGCCTGGGGGTCTCGCACTACCGCTTCTCGCTCTCCTGGGCCCGGCTGCTGCCCAACGGGACGGCGCCGCCCAACCCCGCCGGGCTGGCGCACTACGGGCGGCTGCTGGCCCGCCTGCGAGAGCTGGGCGTCGAGCCCGTGGTCACCCTCTACCACTGGGACCTGCCGCAGGCCCTGCAGGACGCCTTCGGCGGCTGGGCCAGCCCCGTCCTGCCCCGGCTCTTCCGCGACTACGCCGAGCTGTGCTTCCGCCACTTCGGCGGGCAGGTGCGCTACTGGCTGACCATGGACAACCCCTACGTGGTGGCCTGGCACGGCTACGGCACGGGGCGGCTGCCGCCCGGCGTGCGGGGAGGCCCGCGCCTGGGCTACCTGGCGGCCCACCACCTGCTGCAGGTAAATGGCGGCTGGCCCGAAGGGCACGGCGGCTCCTCGGCCGTGCCAAGGTGCCGGGAGCGCAGGCCGCCCCCAGCCCGCCCCGCTGGCGCTCCTGGTGCCACACTGCCATGGACGGCAAATCCCTGCGCCGACACAGTGCGGGCAGCAGATCGGTGGGCCAAGGAGACAAAACTCATGGCGATCTCATGTTCGCCAGTGAGCTGGTGGAGAGTTGAAGAACTCTCTGTGTTTTGTAGAAATGTCCGCTTCTGCCCGCAGCGGTTCAGTTGCCATTCTGGGTGAGTGAGGATCTGCAATCCTTGGACTGTGCCAGTCCAGTGATGCCTTTCTAAGGTGGAAATGCTTAATATGACTCTAAAGGGAATTTGCATATTGGATAAAAAAGGCTTAATGAGTTAATGAAGATGCTAGAGGTGACTGAAATGTCATACAGAGACATTTTCTTGACAAAGAATGATTTTTTTGGAGTGTGAGCACTTTTTGGGAAAAGACACACTTAATTCCCCAGTTAGTCTTGCAAATGGCACAAGTAGTTTGCTATACTTAATTTTTATTCTGTGTATCTATATGGTGTAATTGTAATATTTGCTGGGGATTTTCAGAGAGAATTAAGCAGAAATATGTACAAATCCCTCCAATGCCAGGAGAAAGGATTCAGCCTAACTGGAATGGGGTGGTCATTTAAGCATGATCTCTTCTACTTTAATATACATTCACAAATTCTGCTAATGCCTATCTGCTCAGCACACTCTTACTGGCAGGAGTTGTATCCTAATCAGTATTGTGTATTAGATGTGAGCATGAAGAAAACATCTGGTGCATGTCTTATTTGATCTTTCTTCCACTTTCCTGTATTACTTCTGCATTCTTTAATGCTACAAATAAGTCAAAGGGAAAATATAGATGGGGAAATTGTGGATAAAGTTTCAGGTTAGTTTCCTCGTCCTCAAAACTTTAAGCTCTTCATGTAGTTACTATGGTGTGTACTTGGCCATGTTTCATGCTTGAGTATATCCTGCATCACCATAGTATCAAGAGTCCCTCATAATCTCAAGTATGTGCTTGTTCTCATCACAGCTCTGTGAAGGAAGATACTTTTCTGTTTAATAAATGAGAAACTGAAGCACAGTCTTACCCACACCATACCAAAAACCAGGAAGGTCCACCAATACTTGCTTTAGTGACAGAACGATAGTGTTTAGTTTTGTCCCAGTGACTGTCAGTTAGGATTTGCACATTAGTGAATGTTTCTTTTTACGTGCATTGGAAGACAGCAAGATACCACTTTTTTCCCTCCACATTTTATGAAGGAGGAGATGTAGTTAAGAGCCAAAGTGGCTCCTGGTTGTTAGTGCCCTTTTCCTGGCTTGTGATGTTTGTAGCATATTGGTCAGTTACATTATGCTTCCAGCTCTTCTACAGGTCATATCCTCAGATCTCAAATGACCTGCAGAGAAAATCAGGGACATACTTTATGTGCAGAGGAGCTCACATTGCTGACTTCTCCAGGTAAGAGTCTTTGTGGACGCAGAGAGCCTAGCACTTCAGCACAGAGAAGTGAACAGCTTTAGCACTGAGATCCTCCTTCTCCTTTTTACATATCTGTAGCATATTAATATTCAATGTTAATTCAGTATTAATTAATAAAACAAATAAAGACTTTCAACTTGTACAAGCAATGAAGTAGGAGGAAGCTACATAGTATGGCTTCTTCACAGCCTGATATCCATAGAGAAAGTGTGTGCATTTGTGTAAGAAAAGATTAAAGTTCTACCATAGATGCTAAAGAGAATTACATTTAATGCGTAAATTAAATTGTTTTACACAGTTCTTGAGTGATTGACTTTGCAACTTGAGTAATGTTCTTCAGTGTGTGTCTGTGGGTTGTATAATTTTGTAGGTGAATTTGGTCATTTTTTGGGACCATGCACAGCTTTGGTTTTTATCAGGAGGGTGCACAGCAGAGGTGATTGATCACGTAAGCTGCAGGATGTGTGCAGCACTGGACTGTGTTGCTGGGAGATACACTTCTCCTTGACCCACTGCAAAAGATGTGGTTGAATCCTCTCATGTGAAGAAAACTCCCTTTTATTGTCTAACCTCTTCCTTCTTATATTGTAAGATCTGGTCCCTGGTTTCTTCTGAATCCTTTTTCCTTCTCTTCGCCATTCTCATATTTTATTTTTTCCCAGGGAAATTGAATTTGCAGAACATGTTTAGTTTTTTTTGAAGTTAGAATTTGTTGTCATAATTGTTTGTTTCTCAGCAAGTGTGCAGACTAGCTCTTAATATGCATGATTTCTGACTTTTTTCCCCTTATTTACATTATGCAGTTTTAAGTGTTTCCTCTGCATTTATTCAAAGCAAAGACATAAGTGGAAAGCTAAAGCTAATGAAAGATGATGCCTCCTAATTTATTTTACTGGATGCTAATTATGTTAAAAAGCAGAATAATTTCCTTTAAGTTCTTTAAAATTCAACAGATATAAATGTGGATTTGGGGCATTGTTTTTCTGAGCGACTTATTATCTAAAGAAATAATCAAATAAGAGTTTGACTCAATTTAGGTTGTTCAGTTCAGAGCTGATGAAAACAGGACAATGAAGTTTGATTTAAGTAATGATGTTCAAATTCAGCTTGAATGAATTTAATCATATTGTACCGAATTTTTTAATCACCTCTCATTTTTCTGAACTTCCTTAAGTGAGTCGTAACAGATGTTAAATTGACAGAGACACTTTTTTTATAGACAGGTAAAATAAAAATAGTGTAAAAAACTTGTAAGGAAAAATTATTTTATTAATGCATCCTTGGTGTGTTCTTGAGGGTTGTTGATCAGTATTCAGTGAAAATTTCACCCTTTTATAGTATCTCCAGTGACACTTGTCGCTTTTGATATGTCTAAGCCCTTCAAATATGGTAAGAAATGGAGCAAGTTGTTCATGTTTATTCACAAAATAAATGGAATGGATCAAATATATTTCATAAAAGTTGGCATTCTCTCAAGTTAACAGCCAGAAAATGAAATGCCAGCAATCTGTCATGTATATGATGCATCTCTTTTCTCCAAATAGGAGTTGAGAGGTCAGTGTATTATGTTCTGGTTTTTGCAAATGCGGTTTTTTCATTAGTGGTTCACAGTATGTTTTCTGAGTTGAACATACTTGGATTTACTCAATATAAACAGCATTTGCAGAAACAGAAGAACACGTCGTTTCCCCGAAGAAGTGAGTGGAACTGCTGCCTGGAAACCAGTCACGTAGCAACAGACTGATTTCTATTCCAAAACTCTTTCCAAAACAGAAGGTAAGTACTCTTTTGTTGACCTTCAGTGCTAAACCTAATAAACTATCAGTAATTTCAGCATAGGAGAATGGCCTTTTCTTCATGTGTATTGTTTCTTTCAAAATTGAGACAGCCCTCAAACTTCCATTCAGTGCAAATAGAATGATTTGGGATTTTCCTGAAAGTAATGTAGCTCATCATAGTTGTGAAGGCATACCTAATCTTTAGAAAAAAGGAGGAATACTGCTAAGTAATAGTGTTTTTTTTCCTATTCTTGCTTTCATAAGGCATAATCTAAAGAAGAACAAAGAAGAAATTGATTCTTACCTGTGTTTCAGTATTAGTTGAGTGGTGTATGTTTACACTAGTGATTATTCTACTCATTAATCATTTGAATCAGGTTTCTTTCAAATACCAGATTTTACAAAAGAGGTGGAGTCAAACCATGGTGCAAGTTGAGGTTTGATGCTGCTGTTTTCTGTGCCAGTAGCTGCCAAAAGTTAGGCTGTGTTCACAAGTTATATTAACAGCTATAGCAAGTTGTTTTTAAGCTTTAATCATGAAAAGAAAGAAAAAAAAAAAAAGCATTGAATTTAATTTTCAAATGTGATAAACAGAGGTGTTTGAGTTTCAAGAATACTTGTTTTATTAAAACCAGCTCCAAAGGTAGATTATGTAACTTTGCTGTTGCCATTTCTACCTGATTCCATACATGTTTGCAAAAGGATTGTTGTTTTCAAATATTCCATTGTAACAAAAGAAGAGGTTTGTTACCTTTGCTGAGTACTTTGATTTTAGAAATCAAAGAAACTCATAGAAACACCAGGACTGCAGGGAGAATAAAGTGTTATCATGGAAGAGTAAGAGTGGATCTCCCTCATATGTGTGGGTTCCATAACTTGAGAAGCTTTTTAGAGGTTATAGAAAATCTTAGCAAAACTCAACAGGCAGGACCTGGAAAGACCACACTGAAATGACTGAAATGGACTGGAAGCAGAATTTGTTTGTTCTCTGTGTGGAAGAAAACTAGGTCAAGCCTGTAGGTGTGCTAAGTCCCACCTCATCTCTTTTGCTGTTCATTATGAGGATAAGGATTTCTTGAGAGTCTGTTCATTATGAGGTTTTTAGTGCTTGGTAGTTGTGGTTCTATAGCTGCAAGTCTCAGTAAATTCTATTGGCAGCCCCAAATCTGTATTTTCATGTCTCATTTTAAGTGCCATGTGCCTGATTTCTAATCGTTGTTGTAGCTGTTGCTAGAGGCACCTAGGTGATATTTCTGGTTCCTGTCCAAGGTAGTCGAGTATGCTTCCTTTTTGAATAGCAGTTGTTCGTGTTGGGCAGGGCTCTGCTCAGTGCTGAGAAGAGAATGACTGCTGGTTAACAGCTGTTTGATGCAGATGGGGCATTTAGATTGGCAGCATAAGATTCATATCTGGTAGAATCTCACTGGGGACATGAGTGTAAAGCTCCTTGATACTGGTCCATTTTGCATTAATAAAGCTTCATAAAGTGTGAGATATTCTTTCTTTGTCCCATCAACCTCTTTCCTAAAGCAGCAGTAGTAGTAATAGTTTTGGGGATTCCAAAATGAAGCGTGTGGTAGAATTCATATCAGTGTATTCCTTTGTATTACAAACTTACCAGTTTCCATTTCACCTTGTTTCTATGGATGGTTTCCAGTACGTAAAGGTGGTTGCTGGACATAATTCCTAGCTGAACTTGAGACCTGGGAAATAAAGCCAGTGAAACATTGTTTGTAGTTCATGATAGCTCATAATTTTTTAGTGCCTGCATTTCCCTTTTGGCTGGAAGCTAGGAGCTCTTAGAACTTTTGCCATGACAGGTCCAGTAGAAACCTCTGTTCCACAACTATCAGCAGGTTGGAAGTGCAGAGATTATCCTTTCTTTTGGAAAAGTTGTCTTCTGTAGAGAAGAAATGCTCTGTCATGTAAGAGGAGGTTGTTTCACTCATAATGTACCCGTCTTCTAGAAGGTCAGATTCTGATTACCCTTGCTTTGGTTGAAATTGTGCTTACCTTCGGTTTGTTCCTCACACTTACTAACTCTTAACAGCATTTTCTTCCTGTGCTCTGGGGAACAAAGTACTTTTCTTTCCATCTTTCATTTTTTCTTCAACTAGTTTGAAGCAGTGAATATGTCAGTACAGCTGATGGCAATGTTGGCAAGCAGTGACCATTAGGACAGGATGTAGGCATTTGGAGGCCTTTAGTTTTAATTATTTTGGTTACTGTGATGCATATCCTTTTTACTTTGGGAGAAACAGGAAAGAGCAGATGTGTATGTAGACAAATCTGTAGTTTGCTTAACTCCAGTTGAAGAGTCTTGTGGCTTTCTGTTAGTAATTGGCAGAGTTCAAAGACAGTTTGATAATCCTTGAAAATGAGTGTGTGATTTGTGTGTTTGGTTGTTCCTAATGAACAGATGAAATGTTAAACTTAATCTGGAGGTGCAGGGCCAATGTTAGCAAATTCTTAAAAAAGCCAAGAAGCCAGGAATCGAAAGAGTTTGCTTGTACAGAATTGTAGGTAAAGAAATGTACACAGGACAATTTCTTCTGTTCTTTTTTTTTTTCCAAGATGGTAAAAATAAAGAAGAGGAAATTATGAAGACACGCCTCTGAAGAAGCAGAGAGGATGACCTGTGCTTACAATTTATAAGGCCTAGTTGAATGGGGCTTTGGGCAGCCTGATGTAGTGTAAGGCTGTCCCTCTTGCCCACAGCAGTGGGGTTGAACTAGATGACTTTTAAGGTTCATTCCAACCCAAGAGATTCTATGATTCTTTGTCAGGTTTTAGCAATTAAAGGATGTGTGTTGCCAGTTTTAAATATTAAATAAAAACTACTCATGCTTGCATATTTGCCTCCCAAAACATATAGAAATATATTACAGTCAAAAATGTGAATGTTGATTTTAGGTTAAATCAGAAGAATGGAACAGAAGAATATAGTTGTAGACAAAATCTCAGGATCCTTTGGAAATTACTGAAATGAAGATTGGATAGATCTCTGAAAGAGAAGGTGATGCATTGAATATAACCATGAAAGAAGAGACTGGCTTCTGGACAACAGCTGAATTACTTCACATGGTAGAAAGTGTGTCAGCAGAAGGAGAAGGTGAGTTGTCAAGAAGGAAGAATAACTAAGTACAAAAGGAAAAAAAAGGATAATTTGCCATTGCAACAGACTGGAGCCTTTGGTAAAACGGGATGAGTAGAAGATGAACGATACCAAAGAAGGGTATCACACTGCTGTTCTCTGTAAATACTCCTGGACATAAATATCAATGGCGGGAAGAAAATTCAGAATTAAAAGACCATATGCATACACACACAAAAGGATACAGATACAGTTAGACTGACTCTTAGACTGACAGTTTTAGTCTATTAGTGATGGTAAGTTCTGGCTTGCTGTAGCTTCAGCTCTAATTTGAGAGGAGAAAACGCTCATAAAGAGCCTGGCCTGTTAAGTTTGTGGTTTGTCTCCCTGGAGATTTGTCAGGGAGGGCCCTTGGAGTTGCACGCTGGAGTAAGAATAAGGACTTCAAGAATATCTAGATTTGGCCGTATTGAAGCCCATTTGTGTTGCTTCATCTTTATGTATGTTTAGTTTGAGAAGAGATAGACTTCTGTATTGTGAAGAATTGCAGAAGTTTAAAGCTTAGTTTTGTTTTGATTCTGAAAAAAACCCAACCCATATTCTAAATTCTCCCAGTTACTGAAATCGTTACAGATGGTGTTTACAACAGTAGATGTAGGAACTGAGGGGCTGGGGCCACTGGTGGTTCCAGTGCCACCTGACAGCTGGATCTCTGTGACATCTGCACGATGAAAAGCACAGGGGCTTTTGCCCATCTCAGGATCTGTCCAGCCTGGGGGGCTGAAAGTCTAGGGGGTGCTGCAAGACACCCTGTATCACATTCTTCATCAGTGGAGGGAGCTGACAGGGGGCCATGCACATTACCAGGGGACTGTCACTTCAGTCTGCACATGATCAATTTGTTACTTGCACATTCGCTCTCATGCTGACAGCTGAGATTTGATTTTTGTTTTCAGTCACAGCCCTAAAGTCAGCTGAATTGGCTGGGAGGGACTATCCTATGGAAATGCCTTGCAATTTTGTGAGTCCAAAAGTCAATCCAGGAATCCTTTTGTAGATTTATCAGTTTAATGCTCTTACTAAGGGCTAGAAAATGTTTGTACCACTGGGATTATATTTTACAAGATACTTGCTTTACAGTTGGGAAGACAGTAGTATCTGTTTTGATCCTGCTCCTAGAAAAGACTTCAAATGGTCGGGTGGGGAAAGGGGACAGACTTGTAGCTGCTGGTCACACATTCTGGTGAGAGTTCACAGTGATTTTCCAATGCCTTTTCTCAGTCAGCTTTTTTCTTGTTCTCTTGAATATGTAGTAGCTCCACTGGATCACTTGTTTTTCAGAGCTGAGGGCAAAGTTTACTCAGTTTGTTTATTTAACTTCCAGCATTTTAAGAAATGAAATAATTTTTTTGCTGCAGGCATGGAACTGTTGAACATAGTTATTGATTAATTATTCAAATTATGGTTCCTTAGATATATATGGAAATGGTAGAATTATGCAGCATGTCTTTTCTTTTGGAAAAGTAGGTTGGAAAAATATTGCGTTGTCAGCTCTGTTTTTTTTTTTTTTGAAAATTTATTTTGTAAGTAATAACATTGCTTAAAAATCATTTGAACAAATCTGACTTTATGGTTGAAAAGAAAATTCAGCTGACACTTGGCTGTATAGTGATGATATGCTCTTTGTAATACTTATTTAATTCCTCATTTCTTTTCCTGTCATAGGACAGTGTTAACCTCGGTAAAAATGATGCTTACAGAGAGAATGACCACCACACCAGAATGCCCATGACCAGTTATGTATGCCCTCAGGAGGCAAAATCCAGGCCAAAAAAGAGTTGTAACAAAACATGAGGTGGTAAGAAGTAGTAGTATTGGGAAAACACATAATGCATGAGGATCTAGTGAGATGTGGAGGTGACTGGCCAAGAGTGGGAATGCAAGAGCTGAGTTTGAGGCGATTCTCAATTTTCATGTGTATATTTAGCATTAAAAACTAAACTCACTGTGCAATGAGATGGCCTGGAGTCCTGGAGGATGAGTTGTTTGCTCCCTGTTTAATTTTTTTTATAAATGTCATATGAATTATTTTTGAATTGAAGAAGCTAACTGGTAGTTTATGGAAATCACAGACCGTGCTTTACAAGGATGGGGCCTGCTTAAAATTTGTCTTGGCTTATGATGTTTACCTGCTGTACCCACATTGCCACCAGCACTGAGAGTGGGGGACACTGTGGGTAGCCTGCTAAAGGATGGAGGGATGATACATTAGGTTTGGGTTTCTCAAAGGAGCTTAAGGAAAGTAAGTGAAAATTGATTTTCCCTTTAGCTTTTTGGGGAGCCCTGTCACTTTCAAGCAGTTGAGTAAATTAGCAAATTGAACAGATTTGTTCCTCTTATCTTGAGAAAAATGTTCATTTCCATATTCAAACAACATCTCTGTGTATGAAATGCAAGACCTTGGAAATACACTGAAGGAGCTCTTGAACTCAGTTTATCGTTGCCAGCTATGAACATGCCTCTTGTTTTGAGAGAATATTGGGGTATATCATGCAGAGCAGGGAACAGAGCTGCAGGAATATGATTCAGCTGCAGTTTTGCATCTTAATTATATGCTTGGTGGGGGAAAAAAATTCCTTTTTCTTCTTCCCCCCCTGTCATATCCAGTAGCTCATTCTAATCTTCCTAATTCCTCCCAAATTCACAAAGTAATATAATGTCATTAGAGCAAGTCAGAAAGATCTAAAACCTTTGAAACTGGAATTTGCTGATTCATTGAAATTGAAATATTTGAGACACTTCAGTTTTCCAGAAAAAGTTAAGAACTAGGGGAAATAAATATCAATAATTTTATTTTGCTGTAGAAGTTCTTGGTTTTCCATTTTAATATGATACTGAGAAATTTTGTTTTGATGTAGTGAGTCAGTCAGTCATTTCACACTTTGTCTTCTGTATTCTTTCACTGGATGAGTGCCCACTGCTTCAAATTGGGTCAGTTTACCCTTGTGAAATTGCTGTTTAACCTGCTGCAATATGACTGACTTATTGAAGCTGCAGACTGATGCTTTTTATTCTTTGATGAAAGAAATAAAATGGAGCTGTCAGGACAGAATTCTTGCACTATAGAGGTTACTCCATGTCTCATATTTGTAGCTGGGCTGCTTATGGCACTTCTGTGTGAAACAGTAATTATTCAGTCATTTATCCAGCTCCTCTTTCCTATTTCTGGTAAAAAGAAAAGTGGTACTTGAAGGAGGCAGTTGCTTAAAAGGGGGGAAAATTCACATAAAAGCAGCATTAAATTGGCACAGTCATTCTGATTCTGAGTATTAGAGCCAGCAAACTGTAGCACAGGGAAGTTCAGAAACAGCCTTTTTCCACAGTTCAGCTTAGGATAGTGAAATAGAGACCACTTCAGAACTGATTGGTGGTGAAATGGTTGTAGCAAGAGCATTGTAACAGTAAGTCATGAAAGGCGGGAACCCTAAACCACACCAGTCAGGTCTCACTTTACCCAAGCTGGACTCTTCTGGAGAGTAATGCTTCCTGTGTTATTGGTAATTTGGAATAGGTTGGTAGAAACCACAGGGGGTGAGCATTGATCTGGATTAGATACTGATGCTGGCCTGTGAGAGCTGTTTTCTTTGACCTGTGGTCAAGGGAAGAATTAAAATTGTCAAAGAACAGTGTTGTTTTTTGTTAGGCCTCTTTTTTCCCTTTCTCTGTGACGTGGCCAGGCTCCCAGAGTCACTAAGGCATTTTATGTAAATAATTTGCCTTGTGTTACAAGGGTTTGGGATTGTGATGATATCTTTGCTTTTCCTGGTTTATTCCTATGGCTCACTATGACATCTGGAGCATTTGGCATGATTGTTTTTTTGGGGTTTTTTTTTGTGTTAAATATCTTGGAATTGGCTTTTTGGCTCAGAGTGCCATGAACATAGAGTAACAGAATCATGGGATGGTTTGTGTTGGAAAGAACTGTAAAGATCATCTAGTTCCAAACCCCCTGCTATGATCCAACCCTCAAGGGGGAGGGAACACCCAAGATTCATGCATGTTCATGGTTGAAAAGGAATGAAGACAATCAGAGGGTCCACAGCTTATCTTCTAGGCTTGCACCTTCTGCTAGATCAGGTTGCTCAGAGCCCTGCCCAGCCTGACCTTGATCTAAGGAATGGCACATCTACAGCTTTTCTGGGCAACCTGTTCCGTTGCCTCATCACCTTTGAATTTCTCCTGAATATCTAATCTAAATCTTCCCTCTTTCAGGTTAAAGCCATTCGTCTTTGTCTAATGCCTTTGTGAAAAGTTCCTCTCCAGCTTTGCTGTAGGCTCCCTTTAAGCACTGGAATGTGCTATGCAGGGAGCCTTCACTTCTCCAGGAGGGAGCGTATAGTAGCCATTATTGTGTAGTGTTCAGTGCTAGAGTCTTGCTGCAATATTGCAGGCTACTAAGTTTGGTGATTCCTGTATCTCTTTTCCATTTTTTGATTTGGAAGTGTTCACTTTGAGTGAGTGCTCCTGGGAAGTATGTTTTTAGGGGTGAAGAAGACTGAACTACAAAGAGAGCGAGAACTAAGAAAGGGTCAAACATACATTGGAGCAGTACGTTCCCAATGCGGGAAAGGACCTGGAGGTTCTGGAATGCCCTGTGGGACACTAGCATTTTGTAGAGCCAAGATCACATAGAAATGCCTGAGTGAGCTATTTGAGTGTCTGGGAGGTATACAGAGACAAGACAGTTAATTGGTATGTGAAAAGCAGAGTAATATACCAAAATAAACTGTTAACTGTCAGAGAGGGAGCCTTGCTGTGACACAAACACTGACATTGGACATAAAATAGAAACAGTAGCAATGACAAGCTGCCAGGCAGACTCCCTTTTTTTGTTACATAATAAAGCAGTTCCAGATTTTTGACTGACTGGTGCAAGAAGCTGGAAGATTTTTCTCTGAAGCACCTTATTCTGGAGTTGCTGCAATGATAATCAGATGGGTTGGACACCCGTTGTAGTTACTCTTCTATTATTCTCCTACAAGTGTAAGAAAATAGTACATTCTCAGGCCCCATGTTTCTGATAAGATAAATTATTGACCCCAACCCTGAATAATTCAGTATTGTTTTGTGCAGTTACCATGCAGAGAGTTTGGAAGCACCATCCCAGAGCATCTTGTGTCTCAAAATCTTCAAAGACTAGAATATGTAGAGAAGACATATATGTGTAAATATAGGCAGTGGGTGTCATTCTGGAGTGTGGCCAATGAAAGCACTGCAGTTCTGCACTGGAGGAGTGACACTGCTGATGTGAATGCTGAAAAAAAAGTGCATTATTGCAACCATGGCATAACATGGTAGTTCAGATACAGCTAAATACCTGTTCTAAGTGAAAAAATTGGTTTTTGTTCTGTTGACTATAAAATGGGTGATTCAGCTTAAGAGTAGTCTCGCAAGTATGCAAGTAATTTTTTTATCTGCTTGTGTCATCCAGATTGAGAACACAGGAGAATATGTAAGGAAAACCAGTCTGCCTAACAAAGGGTGGATATGGCCCATACAGAATGATCTGTTTTGGTATCAGCTGGTCACCAGCTCTAGAGCTGGTTTCATGGGGCTCATTGGAGAGCTGGGTGGAGATCAGAGGCTGCAGTGTCCCCACACTCACCTTTTGTGTGTCCTGTGTGGCACAGAAATAATTTGTGGGTATAGCTGGGGCAGTCTTCAACCTGCAAAGATTATCAATAGCAAATGGTACTTACCCAATGAAGAAAAAACAATGTTTGAGTACCCAGAGTTCACTTCCACCCCCAGCTACAGCTGTCAGCAGCAGGACATTTTGCTGCTTTGAGGCTGTAGTATGGAAAATTACTTCTGTCCCACAATTTAGAAGCATCATCATTGTGCTGGTCTTCCAGGCAGAGTTTGCATCAGCTCTGAGACACAGTTTGGCATCTGCTTGGCCTTGCAATAGCTGGCTTTCCAGTAACCATTATAAAATGTTGTTCAGCATAAAGATACTTCTTTAAAAGTGGTTTGGCAGCATTCCTAGTGATCCCAGAGGGAAGAGCAGCTAGGACTTGTTCTCCAGTTCTGAGGCAGCTGTCCACTGGGCTGACCAGGGTGGAGCTGTACGTAGTTTGGCTCTACACCACAGCTAGTGAGTAAAGACATGCATTAAGTTGTCCTTGGCTGTCTGCAATCCTTCAGTGTAAGGCTACATAACGTGGTGGGCCAGCAGCTGCAGGGTTGTGCAGTGGCTCTGTGTGAGGGCTTGTGATGGCTGGGTGGAGAGGGAGGAGTGCAATGCATGGGCTTTCCTATTAGATGCAGTAGAGACATCTCCCTTGAAGACGGTGGAAGTAAATGCAGGGAACAGCAATCACGCTTGAGCTAATTTTAGGATGTGTTCACTAGAGAAACCTACATTTCAGCTTGCCATCCTAGCTTTCTTTTCTGGTTGAGGGAAAGCAGAGTGGTATCTCTTGTTCTGTGACCGAAAAATACAATAATTGTTCTATTTCTGTCTGTGGGGTATAGGTAAATCTGTGGTGATGAACTCAAGCCCAGACTTTTTGTAGACAGACTTATACCCTTACTCTAGTCAGAGTGTGGAGAGATTAAATAGATTCAGAGGAGGGGAGTACTGAGGGGCTAGTTCAAAGATTGGCTTGAGGTGCTTTCTATCACTGTGACTACTCAGAGGGTGAGCTCTGACATATGGTCTGGATCAAATGCAAATTTTGCCCGTCTCCCCACTTTCAGGCATGTGGTGTCTTCTGCATGTCTGTGGAGAAGACCTGGATCACATACTTTCCCTTGGTTTTCCTGGGCAGTTAGCTGAGTCTTCTGACCCAGGACAGCAGCGGATGTTCCCCCATGCAAGGGTGGTCAGTAGCACCTGTTTGGTCCTCTAAAGCCAGAGCAGGCAAGTAGCCATGGTGTCCCATGTAAGATATCATGGACATTGAGTAGCTCTATCCTGCAGCTCTTCATTCCTTTTTCCCGCTCATCTGCTGCTGACCCACTGTGGCTGCTGGAGTATGCTAAAGGCATTTTGTGCTTTTTTCCAAAATATAAAGAGAGCAATTCTTGTAAAATATTGTTTAAAGCATAAAAAAAACAAAACAAAACAAACCCCAACCTTCTCCCCCCAAAAAAACCCCACAAAAAAACCAACCAAAAAAAAAACTTTATAATGGCACAGTCTTTTTATCACTAGTTTGAGCTGATATGCAAATGCAAACACATACTAGTTGGTGCAGTCGTCTTCTGTCTGGAAACAAAAGATGTCTCTCCTTTAGGGGCCCCATTATTTTCTGCAAGGAAGTTATTGAACCTCACATCAACTAATGGAATAGGTATTTACTAGCTATGCTAAGCAGAAAATTTAAAAATGCATTCAGTCTTAAAAATACATAAAACCTCATTATTTTAAAACAAAACACAGATATCTTCCAGTCACCTAAGAAAAGTAGCACAAAGAAAGACACATAGCCATCAGATAGAGGGGAAAAAGAAAATTAAAAAAACTGTACTCCCAAAATGCTTTTTGTCAGATCTATGAAGAAAAGCAATCATGCTGATCACTGGGATTCATAGACAGGAAAGGTTAATGAGGATGAGGATTAGATAAATGGTAGTAACTGCAGGTGCAATGAACATAAAATGCTATGATTTTACAGTATCAAAGTCATGCCAGGCCCATCTGATAGCTTTCTGTGGTAACTGATTGTCTAGAAAAAGAAAACATGATAAATGTAATCAGTCTGTATTTTCAGTAAGACCCTTGAAATGGTGGCACATGGGGAGTTACTGTTTCAGTGCAGAAGGAGGGGAATGTTTAGCAGTAGCTAGGAAATTGCTAAAGCAAATGTCATAGTGAGTTGCGCTGAAAGTAGAACCATCGGTCTCAAAGGGCAGTTCACAGCTGAACTTCTTAATGTATTTTAACTCCCATGCCTTGGCACAGGCTAGGATTGCACTACTTAGAGCATGAGCTAAAATTGAGGAAACAGTGCCAGTGCAAAGGATAATCAAAAATACGCAGATGGAACAGAAAGACTCAAAATTTTTTTCCATAAGAAGAGAACTTGCTGATCACAGCATGACCATCAGATGCGAATATAATCCAACTGTGACAAAGACACATTTGTTTCTAGTCTGTATCAGGTGATTTTTCCAGCAGAGATGAGACATTGCCTCACTAGAACATGGCTTATTTACCTGAGCAAGAACACTAGGAGAGCATATACTTCTTGTCTATAAATAGATCAGTGGTAAAAACAAGTGAAGGAAAATAACTAAGTGCAGGGAAAGTTTTGATGTAAGAACAAGTGTTTAGACTGAGCATGAATAAATTTAACCTGAAAGTTGGGGGAATAAGAAAACTGTTTGTGAAGTGTGATTTTCTAGTCATCTTCCAGATCGAGTAGTATGAACAAAATACCTAGGCTATGTTAAAGTGAATCTGGATCAGGTTATAAATAGGATTCTGTCATATATTGTCCGTAGAAGCACTGGATTGAATCTGATTCCTCTGATGCTCTTCCTAATTTTATAATCCAGTTTTCCTAATTTCTGGCAGATAGTAGACACAGGATCATAAATATGGTAATGACTTCTTTTTTTCTATAAGATATTTTTTGTATTTCTGTTAAGATTTCCTGCAAATCCAAAATTTTCTAACATGGTAATATCACTCCTCATTGTCTCCTCTTTACTGTATCATTTAACAAAGCATTTGCAGTGTCTTACTCAGAATGTTTCATGCTTTTTTGTGGCATCCATTGTTGGGTCCACAATGAAAATATCGTTTTGTAGGATTTTAGGAAGAGTGACAATTAACAGGACTGACTCCTGGTCTGCAGTAGATTTAGCTTGTGAAAGGCCTCTACTTTCATTCCTGCTTTTCTGCAGCACAGAGTTATCCCTGAAAGGAGGGATTGTGGAGGCAGTACTCTCATAGTAACAATAACCTTTATATATATATAAATATATATATAGTGTATATATACTTGTAAAGTATATACATATATATATAAAGCATAGCAAATATGTCCAGTGGCTCATTTGGTAATAAACATCTGATGCATCTAATGTACTTGACTATAAATCGTATCCAAATATTCTTGAATTATTTTATGTTTCAAATTACGTACATAAAATCCCTGATGTTTCTTCAGTATTTCCAACATCTCATTACTTTCTTCCATCTCAAGAGTATGAGGAAAGTGGGTTTTGACTGGTATAGGTGGAACCTTCCTTTTTTTCCAGAGGCTCATTTCTGCAGAGATTATTTTTCCTCCCCATAAGGCAGTAAGGACTTGTGTATGTGTCTCCTGCAGAATATCTTAGCTCTTTTCTAAGAGTGTTCATGTATAAAAGAGCTTCCAGTGAAACGTCTAGTTAATGCAATGCAATTTCTTCAAATTACTCCCCTCCTTCTGCCTTCCTGCCTTTCTTACCCCCTGGCTGCATTCCTCCCTTGTCTCAGAAAAACACCTGGCTCTTTAAGCCCTTCACACCCTAATTCTGGCTAACAGTTTGCTTTTCATTAGTGTTTGGGCAACTAGTTACTTGCTGTACTGCCCCCTGCTCTGCTTTCTCTAGCATCATTGATTGAACCATGCTTCCAGATAAACTGTATAATCTATGAATTTCTTAATATCTAAAGTGTCATCCTGATTTAATGCCTGATTTAATGTATTCTTAGACCTGTTTTTTCAATATCCTTTGTATTACATACTTGTTGAAAGTTGTATTGGCATAGCTGTGGCTACTGAAAGCTTTTGTCTCTAGGATAAAATGTCTGGCCAGCTCTTGCTGCATTATATGGGATCTCTCCAAGTTGAAGATTATTTTCCTGTTCTATTTTGGTAAAAGATGCAAATTTCTGTTCTATGGTTCATAGCCTGAAGTAGTTTGGGTTGGTTTTGAATAAAGTTTGCCTGGAAGCTGTTCTGCAGGAGCACACCTGGTGTAATGTGGAGCTGCCCATCACCTCCTGGTCAGTGGGTTACTGTAGATTTTGGGTCCTTAGTTCTGCTTTTTGCTAAAGTACATGTAAGTGCTGTGTCTGCAAATTCACTGGCTACGTATTGTATTTTTGGTACACTTAATCTTCTTTTTCATCTGACAAGTCTGGAGTATCTGTAAGTCATCTGGTTGCTTACATGAGCTTGGACTGGTTTAAAAATTAAAGAGACTATTCAAAAAAAATCAAGGTGCTGTATTTATGTCTCCTCCTGTCCTTCTGCATTTAAGCCTGAGGTGTTGCTGTTCATTCTGTTGTCTGGGAGTGGGGCTGTAACAAACACCTCATTTACGAAAACCTCTGTGGCTCTGAAAGTGTTTTGATGGATGTCTGTGGAAATCTGTTGGATTTTTTTGCTCTACCCGCATAACTCTTTGGTCAGTTTACTTAGAAACAAGGCATCTATACAAATTCTTTCCTTTGAACTGCCTTCCTTTAAAACAGGCAATATTTAAATGACAGACATCTGTCTCACAGTTAGATATAAACCTAATTACCACATTGTACATGGCCTCCTGAAAACTGCTGAGATACCTGCCCTCATGGTAACTGTGAAGCAGAGCAGTGCTACTTTCTGGCATTTCCACACCTGGACAAAGGAGGATGAATGATGCTGCTACAAAATTTATGTGAACTCTCATTTCTGTTGTTCTGGTGTGGTTTAATATCAAAACTGTGATTTCTCCCAAAATATGTTTTCTTTAAATAATTGAAAATATTATTTTATTTTGATGTAGTATACTTATATACTGCAGTATACTGACAGAATTGCCAAGGACATGGTTGTACTGAAATAAAGGATAACCTTCTACAAATTGCTTAAAAAGCATACCTGAAGCTCTGAGTTAATTGATGAGTTAATGTTTTAATGTGTCCTTACATTTTTGTATCTATATTTAAAATAGCTGTGGGGTGAAAAAAGTATTTAGTCATATCTGAGATCAGTAGAAAAGGAAATAGGTAGATATATGTGCATTTCAGTTTTTATATTCATAGCCCAGTGATAATTTTCATTGATGTATATAAGTGTCTTGTCATCACTGGCTTTATACTTTGTTCTAGAGCAATTTGAAGTTTAGTATTGCACTTTGATGTAGTTGGTTTCCCCTTGTACCCATTCCTTCAACTGGGTATTTTTTTTAACACTGTCAGTGTTACCCAAAGGGAAAACAATATTTTGTAGGTTTCTTATGTAAAGAAACCCCAATATCAAAGAGAGACAGCTGCTTTATCTCCAAAAGACAATGAGAACAGTGCACTGTCAGAGAGCAGTGAAATATGTTAAGTTGCACTTTAAAAAAGAACGCATGCAAGGCCCCCAGGAGTGCTCATTGTGCTGCTAGAGTAAAGTCTAAACTTTAACTGTGCGAAGTATGTTTAAAATTTGTCGAGTTGACAGAATATTTATGAATATATTTTACCTCAGTCAGTTAGTTCTGGTTAGAAAGTGTCTAGTACTGTGGTGTTGAGAGCACAGAAGCTGAAACAAGGATTGCTGGAAGAAGAGTGGCTAGTTAGCATTTTCAACTGTATGTATTAAACAGCACACACCCTTTTCTGTATGGCTTAGACTAAACAATCACTCTAACAACACACCTTCTTTTCTTGTGCTGTATTCTAGTTTCTTTTAAAATTTATTTTCATTTTTCTGTGGACTGGATAAAAGCAGCTTGAGGTATTTCACTGTGATTTTTTCTTAATTGCAAAGGCTGAGATTGCGGTACATTGATGTAGGAGACCCCCCTATCCTGTATTGTTTCATGTAAAAGTGTGGAATATGGTTTGAAAAAGGAAACAACTGTAGCTCGTATTTTTATATCAATTTTTAACATTCAGCTTCTTATCAACAACATTTAAACATTTCCTCACTATTGTGTCATCCCGACAAGTTAGATTCTTTGTATACAAGCAGGCAAAGCAGCTTAATTTCAGCAGGTAATCAACAATATGAATATTTTGTTTATAAAGTAAGAATTAGATACTTAAATACCTTTAGTTTGATGCAGGTATCTGTTCTACAAGAGTCCAGCTTTTACTAGAAGTGGTGATTCTTATTCTGTTTGCTGGCTACAAGAAGAAAGCAGGAAAACTTTTATGTGTACACTTTTGAGTTAACACTCATCTCTGCAGTAAAGCAATTTTATATCTACCACTAAACATACATTTAGAAACAGACATAAAGGGACTTATTCATACCTCAAAAGTGTATTTTCAGGGATTCAGCATGCTTTGGATAAGGTTCTAAATGTATTTCCTAAATCAAAGGAGGTATAAATTGAATCCAGTTTAATCTGTGACTGCAGTATAGTCAAAAGCTTGTAGAAAAAACAGGATAAATACACATAAATCGTCCTTGCTGCTGAAGAAATGCAAAGATTCAGTTTGTTACTACTGTAAAAGTGGATGCCCCGTTTTGACTCAGGTTGTTGCTCTGATTTAAAAAAGTGGTACCCCAAGAGTTTCACTTCTCCCAGTGAATCATTTCTCTCCCATCTTTCCTTGCACTGAAATTCCTTTTTCCTTTTCTGAATTTTGATTTTAATAGCTGCTCTTTATCTTCTTGGTGGCTGCTGAGGAGTGTGGTGATTCCTTAAAATAAATATGTCTGATGGAAGTCTGCCTCCTCCAGTGACTGTATCCTCACTGACAAGATATGAGTTTGTTGAGTAACCAGCTTGAATTCCTCCTGTAGTTTCCCAGATATTCCTTTAATAGTCTAGCTTAGTGGAAGCAATAACATTACGGAAGAATTACAGCTAGTAATAACCATTGTATTAATTAAAACTTGTCAGTTAGCCCTGTGGTTCACTGTGCTGGTGCAAAGACGAACACATCGCTGAGACATCCAGACCACTAATTATGAGTCATTCAGTTCTGCTTGACTTGTCCATCTGCAGGGTCCTGTGATTCATCTTGTCAGCCTTTCAGGGGTTGGTGCTGGTGTGGAACTTCTGGAGTGAAAAAGTCTTACTTAGATCCTCTTGGTTTTCCTGAATCCTTTCAGAATTTTGATTCATTCTTATATATTGTTCAAGAGTATATGTCCTTCTCACAGTAAGAACTTCATGCAGTCACAAGGCCACCTCTTAAGAAGCCACTAGGGTTACAGAAGTGGCACACATAATAAACGTGTACCATTTGAGAAGCCTAGAGTATCCTGTCTTGCCACCAGTTGCCAGTCCAAAAGACACAGGTTTTCCAGAGGTCGTGTGTTCTGCAGATCTCTTGATAGTCCAGAACTTCCCAAATGGTACTGGGATGACTCTCATTGTGCAACTGAATCTTAGGTCACACAAGGATATTAACCCTTCTGACTACTAATGCCATCTGTCAAGGTCGGGAGCTGCTTTCTGCTTCATAGGAGTGGGGTTCGATGGCTGGAGGACAGATACCTGCTGCTATTTATTTGTGTTGTGGAATTCCCATGGCATCTGCACTGGCTCACAAGTTTGACAAAGATCTGCAGGTGACCCATGCACTTTTGTATCCGCAGGTCCTGGTTAGGTGTGTTCTCTCTGGGATATGAATTGACACAAAAGCTGCTCCAAAAGTTACTGGATTAAAGTTAATTTACTGTACAGTTTCAGTGAGTTATGCAATTGTGAGCATTCCTGTTAAAAGTGAGCATTACTTTTAACAGTGAGCATTCCTTTTAAAAGTGTTTAATTGAAATCACACACTTCAGTCATTTCTATTACATGTGCCCAAGCTGGAACATTTCAGGCAGGTTACTCACAATGAGATAAGCCTGTAGTGGTTGTTTTTTTATCGTATGCATGTAAACGCATTTGGATCTGACATAAACAGTTGCAGACTGACTGGAAAAAGAAGGAAGAATTGCATATTCACATCTAATCAGATTGTAATCTTAACAGTTGTCTGAAAATTGAAAACTGGTATCTTCAATTTATATTGCTTATCCTGATGTACTGCATTCTACATCCATCTAGAGGGATGAATGGGACATTCCATCTTATTCCACGGCCCTGTTGTCATTGATGCATAGTTCTAATCTCAGAATGGTTAAATTTAGTGGCCATGCTTACACCAGAGTAAACACAGGTTGTCATGTAAGTGAGTGAACTAGATTTGGGCACGAACAATCCAAATGTTTGGCTTAAAAAGATTTTTTCAGCAATTGCTTCAAGCAAGTCTCCTCCTTTGTGGTTTTCATTTGCCTATATTATAGCACAGAGCTCTGTTTTAATATACTGGTTCCATATATGATGACTAAATTTGTAATTCCTATGACAACTCTGTTGTACTGAATGCCTTCCCTCCACTGATGGAGACTCTTCCAGTTCTTTTACTGTTGCTGTTTTTTCTCGCAGAGGAGCTCACAATAGGAAGAGCTGTCCACCGGCACAGGGAAATACCTTCTGAAGCCATCCGATTTACCTGGGCACTGCAGTACTGTTTTGCTGTTGTTCAGCTGAGACTGATTAAGGATTTTTCATTTTATATTTGCAACCATGGAACTGATATCTCTGAGTGCTGAAAAGAAAAAGGTTCTATTTTACCTTCTAGAAACATATATCGTAATACACATTAAATAATTCTGTAGCAGTTGCTTAATATCTTCTCCCAGAGGGAGCTACCTTTCTCTTGTTCTAGCCTCTTTGAAGTGACTTTTCTTGTGAATAAATTGGATGAGATTCCCCATGATATGCTCTGGAGAGCACCTATTCTTGCAGTTCACTCTTCTGCTCAGCCCACATTCTTCATACACTTAAAGTATGCCGAACTTGGTAATTGCACCTTTCACCCACTCTAATTTGTGAGTCACTGCGTTGAGTCTCCCAGGAGCACCATGTGCTCCTTTTTGTACAGTGAACTGACTGACTTCCTTTGATTTTGCAATAACATAACCTCTACTGCCTCTGGAGGGGGTAGCAAAGTGCAAATGAAGTGGCCATGCTGGAACAGCATCCGCAGTGTGGCTATCTATGCCAGTCTTTCTGAATGCTGCTGAGGTCAGGTTTTGTCCAGATCTCTGCTCCCATTCCTGTACCTTCTTTAAAAACTTGGTTAAAGGCTTAATCATATCTGAAAACACTGATACAGAATTCTAGGGAAGAATTAAACTTGCAAAAGATTGCAGCTTATGTGAACTTGTAGAGCATGGAGCTTCTTACTAATTTTTCTCATTCATCTTTCTAGGGTGGTTAGTCTATTCCTAAATATTTTTGTCTTTCATGTACCACTTGACCTGTTTTTCAGTTCAGTTAGAGATGAACAGCTCCTAGAGTTATGGCTAAAACTCACTCTTTCAGCGGTGTTTGAATCTGACTGTAGGTTAATATATCATCTGTTCATGAAATTACAAGGATCAGCCTCTGATTAATTTTTCCATGTTTGGTTGATATGAATATTGCATAAAGCTAGAGCACAGTGAAATCCTGGGGCAGTAGATCCTTGTAAAACGGTATTGCTGCCCTGCAAATGTCGGGTGAAATTCTTCCCATCCTTGCCCTTGTAACCAAATCCCAAAGACAGCATATGCTAAATCTGTTCTGCCAAACTCTGGCATTTTTTGCTGCAACAGGTGTGGTTTATGGTATAACAGAATTAATTGCTTAAAATCCAACCATTACCCAGTAAATCCTGCTGTCTGCTTTTATGGTAGGCCAGATTGGAGTGTCAGAATTATTTGTTACCTCCAGTAAGCTTTTTTCTGTGGTTTGGGGATATTTCTATTGCTTCTGTGGTTGATGGACTCAAGCACTTTGCCATACACTTGCAGTCTAATTTCTTTTGAGACTCTGATTGGAGAAAAGCCTCTACCCATTCATATCTAGCTGAAGTTCTGGAGCTTTTAGGGGAAGCACATTCATGCACCTCAAGAGTAATTTCTGTCTGCCAGTCTGTCAGCCTTTCCCAACTCTATGAACATGGATTTTCCAAATCCAGTATCATTTGATGTTCTTGTAATAATAGCATGACAGGGATTTCTTTTTCTCTGTCTTTTGGGAGCATTAAGTACCACTCAAAATGTTACAGTACTTCTCCAGGAGCAGTTGGGTCAATTTATTTTTAATCTACTGGTGTGCCCAGGATAAGATTCAGGGTTAATTATTAACACCAGAGCATCAGAGCATCTATTCTGCGTTCTTTAAATGCAAGGATGGTGGTAATGGGTAATCTGGGTTCTGTATTCTATAATATTCCTGCCCAACTGTAGGCTTTCTTCCAAACTGAGCTTTTGGTTTAGCACTATAGTTAGATGAGGTCCAGCAAGCTGAAATCTTTTTGTCACTTCCTTATATGGCGGGTACGCATATTGATAATGGATTTTAGTTTTATTTGTGTTTACCTCTGTCTCTTGCTAAGAAAATTTGTCTAACACACTATCTTGTTTGTTTAGCTTCTGCTAACTGCTCAGACTTTTCAAATCAATTTTCTTCGTGTGCTTCCACTGAAGTATCAGAAATATATTATTTCTCCCAGTGAAACACGTGGCTTAGCAAACTGAGAGAGGTATGTTGAGGGGCTGAATATGAACAGATGAATATTTGGTTTCCCTATATGCATCTACCAGAAAACCAGGTGATGAATCAAACATAGAAACATGCTTGACATTAGGCACCTCTTCCAGATTTTTTACCCTTAAAGGTATTGGAGATGTTTGGCTTTTACGTTTATGTAGTTATTTTGATTCTGCATTTATCCAAAAGTAGTTCCTTTTCTTAAAGACTGATGGCACTAAAGATCATGTGTGCTACTTTGGTTGTCCTCCTCACTATTGCTTTGGAGGGCAACCATCTTCTCATTGGGCTTGTGCCTTAGCACCAGGTAGAGTTGTGAATCCTGGGGCTTTAGCTTCTAAAGCTGTGTTCTATAGTTTGAGAGCTTCTGTGGGCAGTCCTCGTCTTCCTTCTCTGCTGGTTTTTACTTTTTTCATCCAGTTTGTACAAACCTTCATGAAACCACAGGTTTGAAGTCTTAATGGATGCCTTCTCTATGACAGTACTATGACAAAGACTTGGAGTTGCAGTTTTTAATATTCATTTACACTCAGTGCTCTGACTGGGCATTACTTTGTCACTTTTATATATTTTATATATGTTTTTGATACATGGTTTTATGTGAGTTTTGTGAGAGTTTTACATGTTTAATGTTTTTGCTCACTGCTGATTCTAGCATCATTCTTTGCAATCAGAATGTGGCTCAGAATCTACTAGTGTTCCATTTGTTTTCCTGGCTAATGGTGTACTTGGTTGTCAAAACTGTTACCATCATTCCCATTACGAGTTTCTCCAAAGTCATGGTGCTTTTTTTATCCTCCTTGTTCATGTGTCTGACAAGTACCAGCTCCTGCAAAGTGGTGTCTTGGTTTGTGCTACAGCTTGTGCAGTTCTGTGTGCTTGCTTTTCTGGATTATAACTAAGTTCTTAATGTGTTTTCCCTTGTATGTCTATTTTGCGTACATGAGTATGATCATGATGATTGGAGCCTGGCCTGTCTTCCAAGAGGTTCAGATTTTGGTGGAGAACTTCACAGGTCATTCTCAGTACTGGAGCTTTTGTAGGTTTATGTATCTCCAGCACACCCAAAGCAATTTTGATGGCAATGATTTTATCTTGGTTTTCCCCTAAATACTTCCCGAGCATCGTGTCCCAGATTTCAAGTCTTTTATCAGTGACTATTTTAGTTCACTCCAAGACTGCAAGATTGTCTCTAAATCACTCAAGAGTACTGCTCTGTACTTTTATCTTCTTTTTGTACTCTGTTTAAGAATCTCTCATGTCTTTAATATTCACATGGGTCACAACATTCCTTGAACTATTTTGGTGCAGTTCCGTAATTAATCTTTTTTGTCAGAGGTAACGGAAAATGATTAAACACATCAAGTGTCTCAGAAGCACTTGTTGTCAGAAATAAAGCTATTTTTATCTTGTCTCCCATTGCTTCACAAAGTCAAATACTGCTTAATTCTTTTCCAGATGACCTTTATATTTTCAGAGACTGTTTGCATCCCAGGAGACTTGAAACTGCTTTCCCAGCCCACTTGTTTCTCAGTGCTTTAGTTTATGTGGACAGGATGTCAACTCTAGTGGTTGTGCCAGCCTGTCTGTGTGGTGAATGTAGTGGAACAGGCACTTTTTCATCTCACTCTCTTCTAGGCATTAAAAATGGCTTGAATGAGTTGTGGCCCAGAGGTGTCCCTGCCTGCGCTGCATGAGAAGCTTCAAATTCATGCTTAAAATGTGGGTGATGGCAAAAATGGGGAGAGATGAGTCCCTGCCAAAAGGTGTGTCCTGTGTTTGCCTCTGATGGTGCCAGTGGGGTTTGCAAGGTGCTCTGTGCAGTCCAGCTGCCTTCTCTCTGGTTGCCATGCCAGCACTTGGTGCTGGCCCAGTGGGTGGCCTTTCAAAGTAAGGTGAGCCTGAGAGAGGTCTCGGCTTTCTGTACTTCAAAGGAGAGGTTTGCTGCAGCAGCCACCTGACTCAGTGGGATCAAGGGGTTTTTGTTTCCTTCCATCACACTGTGGTCACTGTGTCTCCCTGCTGCTTATCTAACTCTGATAATGTTCATTATGGCTGTACATACAGTGTGTGAAAGTGAAAGCCTTCCAAGACTTTAATCTGCTCTAAAATTCAATAGCAAAGGACAAAAATACTTCTTACCTGCTTTCTTATCTTTTGGGTTTGTTTTTTTCCACTTCTGATAATATTTTTGGAGTACCTGCAATTCATCCTGATGCCTGTGGCTTAGCTTCATGCTTTCAGGCTGCCTTCTCCTTTTTATTTTCATGCTAGCAAAGTTCTGTTTTGCCTATGATGAGGAAAAATGGTGTTCTATCTAGCCACTGTGCCTTGAGACAAATACTTAATGCTTTTTTTGTTTTTTTTTTTCTTTAGAGGTGAGTATCACATTAAACAGAGGCACTTATTCTGGAGTTAATACACTGGTTTGCAATTTGGGGTATCTGGTTTAATTTTTCTTTCTCTGTGCATATTGTAATATCTCTGTTCCCAGTTCTTAAAATAGGAATGATATTGCTTTGTGCCTAATATGTGGCTGCCATAAATTCATTCATATGAGTTCATGAGGCATCAAAATGTTCCAATGACCAGCACAGTGTGAAAAACAGTGACTAATGTGTATTGAGAAAGGAACTGGAAGAAAGAGTGTAAAAAGAAATGCACATCACAAAGAGTGATGTGTGATCAATACTTAGAGCTGCAATTCTAGCAAATTTTACATGGAGTGGTTGTAGACTGGAAAATGTTCACTTGGTGTTCTATGTGGCATTTACATAGCTGAATTCTATTGCAAGATTGTTGAGACTGCTCAAAAATACTAAATTAATTGAAATTATCATCTGCGGTAATGTTGGCTAGCACACTGTAAAAATAAAACTGGAACACTGCATATTTGGGAAGGAGTAATTGGGTAAAACCAGAGTAAGTATGTAACTAATATCTATAAAAGTCCTGTGCTGCTTTATATATGCAGATGTTATTTTACTAGTTTTGAAATATGAGGAAAACCTTAAGCAATTTCTACATACCTGTATCTGTTACTCAGTATTAAGAATATAACTTGATTGTGAAAGAGAATGTTTTCCCAAGGACTGTGGGTAAAACCGACTTAGGATCTAAGGGTGAAACATTAAATGTGTCATCCTTTTGTTGCAGCTTTTGATTAAAATACTTATTTTTGATGATATGGGTGAAAAAACACATTTTCCCCTTCCTGGTACAAGGCACATTGTGACTAATATATACTAGGCTTTCCCATGTCATTCAAATATTTATTTACATTTCAGAAGGGCTTTTGATGTGGAACTGAATAATGATGTTTTTGTTGGAAGTATATCAGCCCAGTTTCTACTAATCAAAACCCTTTTGTATTCCTTTTCCAGTTTACTCTTCTCTTTGTATTGCTAAATCATAGAATCATAGAATCATTTACTTGGAAAAAATCATCCTCTCTGGACAGCCTGTGGCAGGGCCTGACAACCCTTCAGTTACAAAATTTCCCCCACTATCCAACCTAAAGCTCCCCTGGTGCAACTTGAGGCCATTTCCTCTTGTCCTATCACTTGTTACATGGGAGAACAGACTGACCCCCACCTGGCTACAACCTTGTTTTAGGCAGTTGTAATGAACGATGTGGTTCTCCCTGTGCCTCAGTTTCTCCAGGCTAAACAGCTCCCTCAGTTGCTCCTTATCAGACTTGTGCTCCAGACCCTCTGCAAACTCCTTTGCCCTTCTCTGGATACTGTCCAGCACCTCAGTGTCCTTCTTGTGGGGAGGGACCCAGAACTGTAACACAGATTTGAGGTGTGGCCTCACCAGTGCCAAGTACAGTAACACTTTCCAGTTCAGTTTCATTAATATGCAAATAGGCAGTTAAAAAACAAGACCATTCATCTGGCATGGAGAGCAAGGTATTAGTGCAATTTATTTGTAAAATGAGTGGTATTATTACTGGTTTAGAAGACAAAGAACAAAATTGAGAAAACTTGTTCTGGAGGACTGAACACAAATTATGGAATTGTGATGTTCCCAATTAAAATTCTTGATTTGCTCTTGTGAAGGCTGTGCATCATGATAGATGTAAATACTGAGAACTTGCAGAATGATCCATATCAGTGCCAGACTCAGGAAGATCTTAATGATCATGGCGTTTAGAGGAGTAGTCAGGCAAACAAATGTCTCTGTATTACTACATTGTCTTCACATAGTGATTCTTGGGCTATATAGATCTGCCCTGCCATAGAGTAGACAATCTCTGACACAGCAGGACTTTGTCAGATTATGAGGCTTGTGTGCCTGTGTTGAATTACTTCTGCTTCTGGACTTTGGTAGGACCTAGCCCATGCTATGACATTGCAGGGGTTTTTTTTCTGCCTTGGAAATGTGTTTGACCCTTCCCAGGCCATTCAGGTCTCCTGCATGGAAATGGCAAGTGTGACCTGAGTCTTTGTTACTCTGGAGTGGCAACTAGTTTCCTGTGTTAAGGCAGCTGGTAGAGCCAGAGGTCACCACTGGCTGTAGTGGGAGCTTGGGCTCACATGTGGACGGTGAAATATAAGGAGCATGCCTTCAGCTCAAAAGGATTCCCACCCTAGAAATAGGATTAATTTGCCTGAAGGTAGCTATAGGTGCAAATTATCATTTGATGTGTTCTGTAGTATCTCAGGTGTCTCTATGGAGCTAAGAGATGTGATTTAGGGTTTATTGCGAGACTCACAGCTTTCTGAAACTGAATGGAATTTGGGCTGGAAGTCCAGTTTGCTCTGTAGTCTGTAAAGCTGGATTAAACACCCGATTTTAGGTAAATGAATTCTGTTCCAAATTTCCCTATAGGCTCTCTACATTGCCACTGTCTTCTTCATCTTTATTTTTATGCAGTTTTGACTTCTTCATTTATCTGTATCCACAGAGTCTGGGAACTTTAATGCACTGTTTTCTATGTTTAGCATTTTTTAAATGGAAATTATATAATTCCGCTTCATGCACACTCCAGAGGGCAGACATTTAAGTGGTCTTCTTCTTGCCACCTTTCATCTGCCTATAGAATATGTCATGTCTAAACTGGGTAACAGGTTTTGTCTGTCACCAGTGGAGAGAGATGGACTCAAAAAGAGTGACTCACACATAATAAGGCAGACCAGGTGACTTCGAAAGTAAAGGTGAGTGAGATGATCCCACATTGCTACACTTCAACTTTTTTCATTGCAGTGAGAGACTAAACAGCACCTCGTTGTGCATTCAGAGGGATAATCTGTAGAATTCTCTTTCTCCTTTCTTCATGGTAGATCTAAAGCTATTAAAATGCTGGAAGATCTCTCTCCATTGGCAAGAAACAGGGAGGGCCAAGAGTTCAGGGGGCCACAAGGTGTTCTCTAGCTGGGAAGCATACTTGCAAATTAAGATGTGTTTGAGAATGTGCATCGTGGTGTCTTTTTGAGATAGTAAACCAGAGATGAGTCATGTCCAACAGCGGAAAAATATACAGCCTCTTTATAAGAGAAAATTTGGATGTGCAAATTTGAGTTGCAAGTGGTGACAAATTTGTTCTCAGTGGCATTTAAAAAATTATATTTTAAGTGTTGGGTGTTGGTTCTGATGCATAACATCTTTTGTTCTTTCCTGAGTGTAACAGAGCTTCAATGTGAAGTAAAATAAAGTCTGTACTTAGGTCAGCTCTCATTTTTGGCATGAGATTTTGAAGTCATTACTATAGTTTCTCATGAGCATCAAAACCCATTTTATTAATACAGCCAGATGGTCAGGCTGCATCATGTTTATTGGAGCTATTGATGTATTATTTCCATTATTTCCATTGCAGACACTGAAGTCTGCAATGGAAAGCTTGATTCAGATACATGTGCCTAGGTGTGGACTGTGATTGACAGTTTCTGAGAATGTTGTCTTTGGGTTTTGGTGACCACTCTGAAAGAGGATGTAGGTCTAGTCTCCTGTAGGGCCTGTGTTAGATCTGTACAGATGTTTATATACCCAACAATGACTCAAAGTCAGCAGGTTTCTGTATGGGGGCTGCTGAATTGAGCCTTGATTATTGGTCTTGCCTTTAGTTGCCCTTTCCAGTGTTTTTTCTCCCAGCAGTGATAATTAAAATTCTGCTGGAGTAGTAAAATGGTAGAATTTGCTATTTCCCTGGGTAATTAACAATGTTGATGTCAAAAATTATATTGCTAGTAATGCTGGAAACTGGAAGTGATTGTGTTTCAAAGCTTAAATGGTAAGAGTGTATGAAAATAAAACTCTAAACAGCAGCTATCAATAATTAATGATAACATTTGCCAACATGCCGACTGCATGGAATGGAATTATAAGGCTTTCTGTGTGATTTTTATTTCAGGGAGGGCTAAAAATGCATATGACATTTTGATTCATTTGGTCGATGACTCTTTATGGTGAGAGTGGAGGTTCCTGTCATCACAGCACATACAAACAAATACTGGGTGATGAGTCTCAAAATGCAAATGTAAACTGTTAGAGTTATTAGGTAGGTTTTTATTCTAATGAGGGGATCTCAGAATTACAGAATCACAGGTTGGGTCAGGCAAGGAAGTACCACAGTGGTTAATGTGGTTCAGCCTCCGTTCTTAAGCAGGGTCATGCTGGATCACACTGCACAGAATTGCATCCAGACAGTTCTTGAATATCTTCGATGAGAGAAACTCCACAACCCCTCTGGGCAGCCTATTCCAGTGCTTCGTGATCTGTAAAAAAAAAAAAAAAAGTATCTGTAAAAAAATTCTTCCTTATACAGGTGGAACTTCCTTGTGCATCAATTTCTGCCTGTTGCTTCTTGTTCTATAGCTCAACTCTATACTTCCAGGTGAGCAGGGCCTGGATTCATCCTCTAGGCACTCTCCTTTAGATGCTCACAGACACTGATGAGGTCCCCTCTCAGTCGTCTCTCCTCACAGCTGAACAGGCCCAGCTCCCTCAGCCTTTCCTTGTAAGAGATGCTCCAGTCCCCCAGGCATTCTTGCTCTTCTCCGGTGGACCCGCTCCAGGAGCTCCATGTCTCTCTTGTCCTGAGGAGCCCAGAACTGGACACAGCACTCCACATGTGCGTCACCAGGGCAGAGCAGAGGGGCAGGATCACCTCCCCTGACCTGCTGGCAACTGCTCTTCCATCCTAATCCACCCCAGGACACCAATGGCCTTGGCCACAAGGGCACTGCTGGCTCAGGGACAGCTTGTTGTCCACCAGAACCCCCAGGTCCTTTTCTGCAGAGCTGCTTTCCAGAAGATTTTCCCCTGCCTGTCCTGGGGCATAGGGTTATTTGGTGCAGGACCCTGCATTTGCCTTTCTGGAACTTCAGACTGTTCTCTGCACATTTCTCCAGCCTCTTGAGGTCCTTCTGGAGCGTTGCACAGAACTCTGTTGTATTGGCCACTCTCCTACCTTTGTTGTGTCAAATATCATATTTTTACCTTTTTACCAATGACCCAGGAAAAAAACCCATGACATCACTTATACTAATGTATAAATTACAAAAGATGGGATATTAATTCACAGAACAGCCAAAATTCTTCGATAAACTAGGTTCAAAGAAAAGATATGTTTCAGATGTTATAGGACTCTGGAGATGTGGTAGTTTAGATGTGCATATGCTCACTGTGTAATTCTGTGGCCACATAAGCAGAAATAGTATGGTAAATTATCTCTAGTTTTACTGCTGGCAAGACTGCCACTGGTATATTATGTCCAGTTCTGCTTCTGCAGTTAAAGGCAGATGATGACAAATTGGAAGAGAATCAGAGGAGAGCAGTGAGAGTGGTTAAAGAGCTTGAAGGTAATGCCTGAAGATAATGCAAGGCTTCAGGAACTTAATCTATTTAACTTTCAAAGGGACCATCAAGAGACTCTTATAACTGACTCTCTAAGATCTCAGGAAAGAAATTTGGTACAAAATATGTTACCACAGTAAAAGAAAAAATTATACCAAGACGAGTGCTAAAATTCTGATGCTATATGTAAATACTAAATTTTAACAGATTAAATTGAATTATTGGAATAATTTTTCAGGACCTGTGGCAATTTTTTTTTCATCAGACTTTCTGAAGTCTAGATAGGTAGTTCTATATTCCTATATTGTGTGTTCTGATTCAGAGAGGATTAAGTTCAAATTATTTGTTTTGTATTGTTTTGGAGTTTGGGCAGTTCTTAAGATTTTTCTTTATATATCTTTGAATCTGCAGATAAAGTGATATTCCTATGATGAAAACCATTAAGGAAACATGTTTGGTTAAATGCATTTTCATTTTTGTAAAGACTGGCAGTGTGTCTGAACTCAGTAACAGAAGTTTAAAAAGTCAGAAGTATTTTCAGTGCCTGTAATAGTATGTCGTGGAAAAGAGATGCCCTTTTGCCCAACCAACTAGCAATTTGTGGTTGATACATGGTATTAATATGGCATTAGAAGATAATTTAGATATTGTAAACTACTGATGAATGAACAACATTGAGCCCCAGTACTTGAGAATAATTTTGTTACTTAAAATGGGTTTTTGGGTCCATTAATTAAAGCCTTTCTTTTCAACAGGCCCATGCTAAGGTCTGGCATCTCTACAATGACCATTTCCGTCCAGCTCAAGGAGGAAAAGTGTCCATTGCCCTTAGCTCCCACTGGATAAAACCCCAGCGTATGACCGAAAAGAACATAAAAGAATGCCAAAAATCCCTTGATTTTGTGCTTGGCTGGTTTGCTAAGCCCATATTTATTGATGGTGACTATCCAGAGAGCATGAGGAGCAACCTCTCATCTCTTCTGCCTGCGTTCAGTGAGGCGGAGAAGAAGTATCTCAAGGGAACAGCAGACTTTTTTTCTCTTTCTTTTGGAGCTACCCTGAGTTTCCAGCTTTTGGACTCCCACATGAAATTCCAACAGTTGGAATCAATAAGCCTGAGGCAGCTCCTTTACTGGATAAACAGTGAATATAACAACCCCCAAATATTCATTGTGGAGAACAGCTGGTTTGTTTCTGGTACCACCAAGAAGGATGATGCTAAATATATTTACTATCTCAAAAAGTTCATTATGGAAACTTTAAAAGGTAGGACTTACTTTTTAATACATGCTTGAAAAAATCATAATGCAATATAGCCTACAGAGGTGTGTTAAGGCACCAACCAGGCTGAAAACTGATTTTAGTCTTTAGCATTCATCTTGGCATTTGTGAAATGAGACTTCAAATCCCTTTCCTGGGTTTGTTCTTTCCTTGAAGAACTCTCATTTCTGCAGATAGCATTTGGTGAGCTTGATGCTGCTGTCCTTGAAGTCAGTAGGAAAATTTCTACTGTCTTTGGTAAGAGAAAGTGCAAGACATGTAAACTATATTCTCAGTGGCCGTAGGAGAATTTACTGTGTTACATATTAATACCTACTTTCCTTATCTGAATGCATATGTATAAAACATAAGAATATATATGGGAAGGTAAATACTCTGCAGTAGGAATTCCCCTGAAATGAAACCATAAGGCTGAAATAGTACATTTTAAAATGAAATATTGGAACCTTTTCATTCTGCATCTTGCCCTTGCACAAATTTTACATTTGTACAGCTGTGAGCATCAATCACAGTAATTTGAATTTACATCAGTTAAAGGGGAACTGAGTGGTTGAGGACATATAATCAAAATAATTTAATTCGTTAACCTATTATTTTTTCCAAACAGTAAGAAAAATACACCACCTTAGATGAGACTTACTTGCTGTTTTCCCATTTCCTTCTGGAAAAACATTTTTTCAATCCAAGTAGTCACCAAGAAATTGTTTGGGTTCCCATTTCCACTTTCATTGTCTTTTAATTTCTAAATTTGCAATTTATTAAGTGACTTGATTGTCTACAGTTTACTGTTCTTGGTTTAAAGAGTGTTATTGTATCTATTAGTTCAGATGAGACAGACATTGTGTTACATTGCAATTTCCATATGGTGAATGAGAAAAAAATGCCTTCATTTTATTCTCAGCATTAATGAAGATGCGGAAGACTTCCAAATTAGTTTCATCTGCTTTTCCAGAAACCTAATTATTGCACATAAAATAAAAGGTGAATAAATACCTGAGCCAGTGGATCCAAAATAAAAGTATGGAAGCAAAACAGTAACTTGCAACAGTTATTGCAAGTACAGTATCACTAGTTTGCATAAAGTCAGATGAAGAGCTCATCTTCATGAAGGGGTCATAGTCCAGTTACCCCTATTTCTGCTTAGATTTTAAATTGCTGGAAATACATACATGGATCTGCCTTTTAGTCACAGCTGGCTGGAAGCAATCTCAGTTTACAAAGTGTCTTTCCATTTATTGTATCACTCAATAAATAATAATAGCAGCAACAACAGTATGACAGACTTGTTGTAAGAAACTGGCACTTGCCTAAACCTTTCATAAAAAAAAAAAAAAGAAGAAGGAAAGCAGAGACAGACTGGGTCTGCAGAAGGGACTTTGGTATCTTTAAAATGGAAACTATTGCACCCAAATCTTCTGTTGTTAGAATCTGCAAAAACCAATGTAGATACCAAAGTTCTCTATACAATACCTTGGGGAATTTAGTTGAGAAAGATCCAAAAAAAGGCATCATGCTGGCTGTGAGCAGAGTTGGTGGACAGTATTAAAAACCAAACACAAAGGTACAAGCTTTCTCTCTGAGAGATGTAGACTTGCCTATCCAGTGCAGTAAAGCACTGTAATATAAAGATTTTTGAAGTATTTAGCATGAAATTCACTCCAGTGGTGAAGGGACAGTAAATTGACAGCAGAGCTGTAGCACTGAGAAGAAAGGATTATTAATTTAGACACGGGGCCACATAACTGGCATTTTGGTACTTGCTAGATCTTGCCAGTGTCTGTGCCTGGTTGTGTGCATGCACTGGTTCAAACAGAACTGCTTATTCCTGCATCTACTTTAACAAGTGCATCCCAGTTGGAGCAAGCCAAAAAAGAAATTGGTGTTGAAGGCCAGATGTCCACACTGACATCCTGAAGCCCATTTCTGGATTAATTTCAGCCCAAAAGGAGCCAAAGGAACCCAGGCCTTGCATTTTGAGTCCACTGTGTGATGTGAACTGAAGCACAATGACGGAGATTAGTTCAAAAGTGTGCTCCTGATTTCACTTGAAGTGCTGATATAGGTGTCCATTCTGATACTGCATACTGTAGACAAGCTCTGTAAGTTTTTTAGATTTATTTTTGAATTTTCCTTTGGGAAAGGATATTTATTTGGGATTCACAGCCCTGTTTTCTATTTTTGGTATTTTATTTTTCCAGGCACCATTTAGCGTTGATTAGAGTAAATAGAGCTGTAATATAAAGTTGTTAAATATTAATTAGAGCTGTTAATTGGTTTGAGATGTCTTCTCCCATGTATCTCACCACTTACTCTGGGGTCCTACTCACTTCCCTTCTCTGTCTCTGGTGCAACAAACAAATGGATTGTGCCTTGTAAAGCAGAGCACGTTGCCTGGGAGGGCATCCAAGCTCCTCTGGGCCATGTTGACTAGTGGAGGTCAGGTCATTGTCTGGGGAGTTACCAGGTCTGAATTCAGAGTCTTATGCAGAAAAGGAACAGCCAGGCCCATGACAGATAGGACTAAGCTATTCTCAGTTATGTCCAGAGGCAAAATTAAGATATTGGGCACCTTCCAGGTGGAAGCATGGGCTGAGGGCTTCACACACCTCCCCTTCAGGTGCTGGGGTTGGAGAGCAGCTGAGCAGGAGGGTTTTAAAGATCTGTATTTGATATTTACAGGTCTGCCATGTTTCCTTGCACAGCTTCTATACTATTGAGCCAAACAGGGCATGAGCTGAACTGCTGTTTAATTTTTAATCCAGTTCTGGCAGAGTTCTGGTCTGTACAGTATCACACTTGTAGGCATACTCTGGGGCATTGCTCAGATCAGGAGTCACTTGCAGTGGTAGTATGGACAAGGCTACTCAGTTTCAGAAGCAAGGGCAGTCTAGGTTTCAGTCAGTCCCGTTTAGTCACCAACAGACGTAAAGGAAAAAGAAGAAACAGAAAGAAAGAGGAAAGAAATGAAAAGAGAAGAAAACGAAAGAGAAAATAAAAGAAAAAAAGAAAAGAGAAAAGAAAAGGAGAAAAGAAGAGATACATTAATTTTCATTGTGGTTTCCCAGTAATATGCAATCCTTGTGGGATATGGTGTTTGAGACTTTCAGACTTCTTGGAACTTTGAAACATTTTTCAAGTTGCTTCTTTCCTAGGTGACACTTAAAAGTTAATACATTTTTTAAAAAGGATTTGTAGAGGATTTTTACAAGGTGCTCAGGAAGTGTGGGAGTGCTGTGTGATGACTTACAGAAGGGTGAGATGCTATTCAAAGAAGTTCTCCTGAGACTGGTTCACACTGTGGACCTGTACTGGCTTTTACCCTGCTGTGTGGCAGATTTGATCCTGGGTGGACACAGAGGTTAGAAAAATAGTGGCATTTGCCAAACACAAAAGAATGGTGCCTTTAGGAGGAGAAATATTCCATTTCCTTAGACATTTTCTCGTGACCTCTGACAAAGACTGGGCCAAATTTGTTGCTTATTTAACTGGATTGTTCCTTTATTTGATTCAAACAGGGTTACAATCAAGAATCCATGTGGTCCCTCATAACTGATTGTAATGAGGTACATTAGTAAAGCCAGGAAATTAGGACCTTGTTAGTCTGCTTGCCTGAAATAACACTTTCAGTGTTACTAGGCTGGTGAATATTATGTTCAGTCAGTATCTCATTTGGGCTGACAGAAAATGGTGAGTAATAAAGATAAACTTTGCTGGCTACAGAGCCAAGCACCAGTTCAAAAGAGTGCTTAAGAATGTGCTTAAATGCATTGCTGAATTAGGGTGGGTCTAATTATGTAATTAGAATAAGCACACTCCTTTGTGCTTTCCTGGAGCTGAGCCTTGCCCAGGAACATTTTGCTGAATCTCAGTGTTTAATACAGCTAAAAGTGAGTTTCATTTGGAATCTGGTAATAATGCTGGTAAAACTAGCAGATACCGGTAGATCCCAACGTTAACCTTCAAAGCATGTGGTGATTTTAAAAGTCAAACACTTGACCTAGAACATGCAGATATTTTTAGAAACCCTTAAATATTTGAACTGGAAAATGGTGTGCCATAAAAGATGTAAAGAGACAGAATTACCAAATAGAGTCTTTCTGTATTATCACTTCTGCTTGGAATCTCTGGTAATAAAAATTCATGTGCACTCCAAATGTGCTGTCAGGTTTTTCTCAATATGTATTTGGAGTGGAGGGGGAGGAGATGAAAAGGAGTATAACTTTGTTTGCATACAGGGTAGTGCTGCAGTAACACCTGCCCTGAGTGAGTGAGCTGCAGTGTGAACAGAGCAGAGGGCAGTACAGGACAGTCACTGGCTTTGTGCAGATGGGTCAGGCTCTACTCCGAGGCTGAGGTTTGGCACGTCTGATGAGCAGCACTGCTCAAATCACTGCTGCATGGCTTCTCTTTCTAAATCTTGCTGCTTTAAAGCCAAGCCAGTTTCCTCTGCTGCCTTCTAGCATAATCTGGCAGCTCCCCAAGTGCAGCTGAAATATGTTCCCTGAATAGGCTTTGAGGAAGGCCCTGAGATACTTATCTGACCTGTCGCATTGTTACACAGTAATGCTGCAAGCATTGCAGATAGGGTGTAATTTACTGAGGAAAAATGAGCACCGTGATAAGTTTGGGTTTGTTCTTTCCTCAGCTATCCGATATGATGGAGTTAACGTGTTTGGCTACACAGTCTGGTCCCTCCTGGATGGCTTTGAGTGGCATAGGGGGTACAGCATTCGACGTGGATTGTTCTATGTTGATTTTCAAAGCCATGACAAGAAGCTGATGCCCAAATCTTCTGTCTTGTTCTATCAAAAGCTGATAGAAAAAAATGGCTTCCCACCTTTGCCTGAAAACCAGCCCATAGAAGGTATTTTTCCCTGTGGCTTTGCTTGGGGAATTGTTGACAACTACATTCAGGTGAGTCTGATAATAAAGCCGACAGGCTGTCCAGCCAGATCAATGCACAAGTTGACAGTGACGTATTTGCTGAATAGAGTGTCTTTGCCACACTGTGTGTGTCTACTACCACAGTGCTGCAAGGAGACAGGTACAAGGCTTTTGTGCCAAACATCATGTCTTTCATTCTTCACCAGACTTTCTGTGTGTGACCAACGAGAACCAGTCAGATTGAGACACTAAATAACATTTTAGAGAAGTCTATGGAAATGGAAAGGAGTCTGATGCTTGTCTTCCCTGAACATCTGTGATCAGTTATGGGAAATCAGTTATTTTCAAAGGGAAGTCAATTAAATCTGCTAAACGGTAAAATACATGTTTTAGCAAACTTCCTAAAAACTCCCAAAACTCCATTGGCATGTTTCTACATCTTATGCATATACATCCTGGTACTGTTCTTAGAGAGATTTTATAACAAAAGGAAGCGAACAATACTAGATTTAAATGAAATTTCTGTATTCCTTGTATTTAATTTTATGTCATACTGTGTCTGATGAGGGCCTGCAGTGCCCCTGCATGGAACCTAGCTAGTTCATGGCCCTCAGTCTTTATTTGAACTGATTTGATACTTTGGGAGAATTTTTCAAATTATAAGACTTTATAACATGAGTAAAAATTGTACCTGAATTATGATCACTTTAACTGTTGGGCTCTGCAGTTTTTGGATGCTAATTTGGGTTGCAGAGCTTCTCTAAACACAGTAAAGAGGTGTAAATTCAAAGCCAAGGCTTCATTCAAGAACAGAATTTTTGATTTATATTTTTCACAAAGGCAGAATCTTTCTTAAGGCTAGAATGTGAGGAGCTTGTTTGTTTTTTCTCACTCCAAAACTAAGATTTGACTTTGTTCTCTTGAGAAATACTGCAGCCTTCTTACCTCATGCACCGATTTCCAAGAAAATTCAAGTCATCCTCCTAGCTCTCAGATAGATTAAGAATTGGAAATGGAATTGCTGCTTTTGGAGTCAATAACAACTATAACGTTGTAGAATCAGTCAGCCTACAACAGCTAAAAAATCCCTCCCATACCCAAACCCTTCAAAGCTGAATATTTTAGTTTCAAAAGGCCATTCAAACATTTTGTGCTGTAAGGCTTAGGTAGTTTGATTTGTAGATGCATCACAGTGGAAAAACTGTTTTGACAGCATTCCCACAGTATTAGTGGCAATGCATGCTTTAGTAATCTACAAGGGACAATTCTCCAGAAAAGCAATTTCCCTCAGACATGCTGTTTTTTATTACTTTCTTCTATAAGCACAGTACTGACCTCTCCGGAGAAAATAGCAACTGATTTTCAGCAACTGATTTTATACAGTCTGCAGAACCTCAGCTACAAGTTGAACACTGGTTGTAGGCTGACACCTGCTTTTCAAACAGAGGGCAGGACAAGGAATCTGAACTCAGGGGGAAACCACAGACCAAAGATTAAAAAGAAAGAGAAAAGGGCAAATAAAGACCATGGCACCACTATCCTATGATTTGGATCTAGAAAGAATTATGCAGAGTATGAATGAGGAGATTTCACACTGTGTAGTATTATAAGTAGTTCAATTTTTCATTTTCTAGTCCTTACTCTGCTGGTAATTTTCATTAAAAAGTGAAAATATAGTTCTGAGCAACCCTGAGAAGCTCATCTTGTACTGTGTTACTGTGTGTCATACCGGCAGTTCTGACATCTGAAACCCTAAAGCCTTCTGGGAAATGCATTTGCTGTTGGAGTAACATATAGTGGGTTTACTCAGAGGCCCAAAAAAATTGATTCAGACATCAACAGCCTGCTGAAATAACTTTGAAATTACTTCAGTATGAACTAAATAAAAAAGGATGTCTTCAGCAAGAAGGAAAAATTTTGCTTGTCAACTGAATTTTTGCTAAAAATCAAGTGCAGAGCATTACTCATCTTTCATCATAGTTAGGAAAAGAACAGAACACAGAAATGATGTTGTATTCATTATTTCTTTTCCTGCATTCAGGGAGTGGTCTTGAAACTGACTGTACTGGGTAATTTACAACAGACAGTATCTCTGTAGACCATCCTTAATCTTGAAAGAAAAACATTTTAAAAACTACTGTAGTCTTCACTGAACATCTCCTTCTCTGGAGATCTGTTGCAGGCTTAGTGCCTTATCCCTGAGCAATCCCTTATTTCTTTTGGAAACTGGAACAGCTTAGAGAAGACATAAACACGATGACCATTCGCGTAAGCTTGTTTGAAAAGTAGGGTGAAAATGATACATAGATTTGGTACTTTTCTGACATCACTTGTTAACAGAAAAGTCATTCATTCATATGGGCCCGAGATACCAGTACAGAGATGCTGAATGCAAAGTTTTGACTTAGGATATTCTTTTACTCGGCTGTGCCTGATGGTTATGATGTTCCCACCTACCTAGAACAAACAGCTTTAATCTGGTGTGCTTCTTGTTCTCCCTAGGTAGACACGACACCCGCTCAGTTCCTTGACTCCAGTGTTTATGTGTGGGATGTTCACCAGACAAAGAAGCTCATTAAAGTGGATGGAGTTTATGCCGCAAAGCGCAAGCGTCACTGTGTTGACTTCGCTGCTATCAGGCTCCAGATCTCTCTTCTGCAAGAGATGCATGTCACACACTTCCATTTTTCACTGAAATGGTCTTTAATCCTTCCTTTAGGTAACCTTTCTCTAATCAACCACACACTTGTACATTACTATCAGTGTTTTGCTAGTGAACTTCTCAGAGTTAACATAACTCCTGTTGTTGCTTTATGGCAACCTATGGTTGAAAATCAAGAGCTTCCAGTTTCTCTTGCCAAATATGGAGCTTGGGAAAACACAGGAACTGTTCAGGCTTTTGTTGAGTATGCCAGATTCTGCTTTACAAGTCTTGGGGACCATGTCAAATTCTGGATCACCATGAATGAACCGTCTGTGAAAAACCTGACATACACAGCAGGGCACAACCTATTGAAAGCCCATGCAAAAGTCTGGCATGTTTATGACAAAGAATTCAGGAGATCTCAGAAGGGCAAAATATCTATAGCTTTGCAAGCTGACTGGGTAGAACCAGCTTGTCCCTTTTCCAGGAATGACCAAGAAGTTGCTGACAGGATTTTAGAGTTCGACATTGGTTGGCTTGCAGAGCCCATCTTTGGGAATGGAGACTACCCAGAGGTGATGAGAGCGTGGCTTCACCGAATAAATGGTGCTGACCTGTATAATTTCCACTTGCCTTACTTCTCAGAAGATGAAAAGAAATTAATACGGGGCTCATTTGATTTTTTTGCCTTGAGTCACTACACTACAACCCTTGTGGGCTCAGAGAAAGAAGATGCAGTAAAATATGACCACTACCTTGAAGTTCAAATGATCAATGACATCACATGGCTTCACTCTCCCAGCAGAGCTGCAGTAGTGCCCTGGGGACTGCGTAAATTGCTCAAGTGGGTGAAATCAAAGTATGGTGATGTCCCAATTTACATTATGGCTAATGGGATTGATGATGACCAGAATATGGTGCACGATAAGCTGAGAGTGTATTACATCCAGAATTACATCAATGAAGCTTTAAAAGGTAAGGAACCACAGATGGTTTATGTCACAAATCCCACTATTAGTATACACTGTATGATAGAATATGTTTAGCTTTAAAAGACATGTCCTCTGTAGAATACTCCATAAATGAGATGTTCCTACAGTGTAACAGGTAATTTTCCCCTTGATTTATGATTCATTGGTGTTACTAAACATCAGGAAGACTGACCTTGCTTATATTCTGCCCAAGACAGCAGATGAAGTTATTAATGGATTCAGTAAATTTAAATAGAAGTTATGTGAGTAGCTCCACATGTATTTAGTCAGATTTTCATCTTATTGTACTTCTGCTGTTGTTTTGCACTGTTGCTTCTCTCCAGTGATGTGCCTCAGGGCTGAGTATGAGTTCTGTTCCTCAGTTGTCTCTGTATCTTATCCAACAGTGATCTTATCCAGCAGTGATCTTCATAATAATTCAGCTGTCTACCTCATTATGCCATTTCCTGGACTGTTTCCTGCTATTCAGAACACATGCCAGTCTTTTTCTTTGTCTCAAAGATTCATAAATTATAAGGCAAAAAGGAGGCATTTTGAGTCATCCTGTCATACAGCACATGCTGTTTTTTCAGAAAAGTACAAGACCCAAATGAGATAATTTTTACTGATGAAGAAACTTTGGCACCTCACAGTATGTGTATATATATATATCAATCACACTATTAATTGCTCTAACTTCATCTTTAAGCAATTTTGTTTTGTGTTTCCACATGTATTTTACCTATGTAGGTGTTAGCAGACACAAGACAAGCCATCTCTCATTTATCTCTTTGATAGATAACACAGACGAAGTTCTTTGTGTCCCTTGCAATAAAGCATCATTTCAAAGTTCTGAGTTATTCAGTTTTTTCCCTGTGTGCTGGTATTCCTGATGAGAGGGGTAAACCCAGACCTATGCATACTGTTCCTCTTGCCACACTTAGGCAGGTATAACATAACCTCTTACCCTCTTCATTTCTACATGCAAGCAGGCTGTTGGCCTTCTTGGCCACAGCAGCAGGTTGGTTACACAGATTCTGTGGTGACTTGCTGACGTTTTAAACTCAGTTACAGATTCCTGCCCCCCACTCCAAGCAGGACTGTCTCTTCAAAAGTAGGTCTGCTTGTTCTTTGACCTCTTCACATTTGGTCATGTTCAAATGCCTGCTGCTTGTTTATGCAAACCTTGCTACGCTAGCTAGGTTATGTTTCTAATCTTTGTGATACTTGCAGACTGTGAGAAATAGTTTTACATTTATTTCAGGTTGCTGATATATTTAAGATCATAAATAAACTTAGTGCTAAAAGCCGAGCTCCATGACCATGGTAGAAATACATACACTGTGACACTTACTTGCCTGAAATTACATTTCTAGACTTCTAGTTCTGTTACTTCTTAATTCTACCTGAGACCAGTTGAAATCTGTTTATTATGGGCTTCCCTTGACCTCATAACATTCTATTTTCTTGATCCAAATGCCATATAGTACCAAGTCATTTGCCTTGTGAAGCTCTAAGTATATAACATCAAACATCATTACTTTTATTGATCTGCTGATCTTGGAAAAAAAGATGTCAAGATATTTTGACAAGATTTATTTTTCATAAAGCTAAGCTGATTGGCATTCATCCTGTATTATCTCCTAAATTTCATATTTATCAAGCTTTATATAATCTGTTCCACTCTTTTGATAGGTAGTGAAGGATGGCTGGCAATTCCTGTCCACTTTATTAACCACTGGCTTTAACTTCCTCCTCAGTAATTTCCACCTCTTTCGCAAGTTACTGAACATCAATATTAAGTGCCCAAGAGTTCATTCTCGAGCATTTTGTAGCACTGGATGCATGTTTTATAAATCTATAGTTAAAAAATATATTTTGGCTATATTTGGGCTTGTGGTTTCAAACTGTTTTTTTTCTGTATTGCTTGTTTCCTTGGCACATCTGTTTGCAAAGTGTCTGTGGATATGGGCTTTTCTCCCAGTTCTCATTAGCAAGAACACCTACGCATGCCTCTGTTTTGTACGGAACTTTGCCCTTTGGAATGTTCTGGTACCACTGTTCCCCAGTCACTTCTTTCTCCCTCTTCTGTCCAGCTCCTGTGTTTTTCAGCTTAGCCTATTTTCTTATCTTTTCACCACCTTTGTGATGACTCTGCTGACTAGCCATAATACTTTTCCTAAAGCTTTATCTCCCCCTTTAGACACCATACACTCCTCCAAAGTGTTTGATCCATCACTTTTCCATTTTTTCTTCTCCCTCTCTGGTATTGCACTTTTGTCCATTTTGTCATTACATAACGTTGGCATCATGACTGATTCAGGTTTCTCCAAGACTTGCATTTCTTTTTTGCAAGACCTTGTGCAGTAACTAAGATGAATTAATAATCTTGTGTCCTTACCTCAGTGTCACAGTGTATAGGGGGATTGGTATGTGTATGCTCTGGCTTTGAAGTCCCTATTCTGCCTTCTTCCTCCAGCTGGTTTCAGGCACTGCATGTGGAAATTTTTGTGCATGTAATATTGCTCACCTGCATTGTTCCAGGGGAGCCAGCAGGTTTGTGCAGATAAATGATTCTAGGATAGAGTATGCGACCCTTTGGACTGAGGCCATATTTTGAAGTGCTTTATACTCTGTTTAAGTACATCTTTGCCAGCTGAAAACAAAGAACAGCAATTACCATTTATGTAACACCATTAAATCCACCTGCAGTTCTGCAAACACAACTAGTTAATTATCCTGGGCAGCAGCTCTGTAAAGGGGCAGGTAAATATTCTTTCATTTTGCACGTGAAAAGTGGGTTAGAGGTGCTAAAGTCTTGCATGTGGCTTCAGAAAGAATTATTTCTAGAAGCATATGAAAATTCAGTTCTGTGTTCATCTGCTTTAATTTGTTAATTTTTTTTGAGAGATAAAGTATTACAGTTTGTGTTTACTACCTTGGGTTGATTTTTTTTGTCAAGCAGGATGGATGGCTCAAGGTTAGCACTGCAACTGCTGGGCCTCTTCCAGTAGCTGAGTTAGCAATACGGATTGTGGACGTGTTCTCAGTAAAGACAAACACAGGTCATCTTGGATCAGAAATGTGGGTTAATAACAAGAGAGGGCTGTGGTTTGCATAAACTTTCCCCTTGCACTGATGATATCCCGGTACACAACCTCAGCATGGCTGTGTGATTTTTCTGGTGTCACTGTGCCTTTGCTGGTGAGAAGTGCAGCCTGATGTCCTTCTCCTCTCCTGCAAGGGAGAAGGAGCAATCAGAGAAGCGGGCTGCAGAAAACTAGAGGCAGGAAACCCAAAACCTGTATTCTTCCATATAAAGAGAGCCATCTTTTCATGATAGGCTCCATGCTGATCATTAAACACAGTCAGGCACTCACAGCTGTGTTTACCAAGCACAAGGAAATAAATTGCAGGATCCTCACAGATCACACTGTCTGGCAGTGGCTGACAGATTCTTACTTTTTATGAGAAACACTTCACAGATGTACATGTACGTGTACCTTACCTAATTTTGGAGAGGAGAAGTGCAGATGCGGGTTTAACATTTCCCTGCCCCTCCTTTACACAGGGGCATATGGTACTGCTCTTGAATGCAAAGTGACATTGATTCATTTCTTCAACCCTTTGTTTTCTTTTGCAGCTTACACCTTGGATGATGTTAACCTTCAAGGATATTTTGTCTATTCTTTTAACGACAAGACTGCTCCTAAGTATGGTCTCTACAGCTATATTGCAAATCAGTATGAACCAAAGCCTTCTCTGAAACATTACAGGGAAATAATTGGCAATAATGGTTTTCCTGGTCCTGAAACTCCGGAGTTGCTGTGTCCAGAAGAGGTTGCCTCATGTTCCGAATGCCACTTCTTCCGAACGAGAAAATCATTATTAGCCTTTATCTCTTTTGTATTTGTTGCTTTTATTGTTACTATATTCTTCATTACTTACTACTCCAAGAGGGTAGAAAGAAGGTATAAATAGAGTTTCTTCTTTGAATACATCACTCACTATCCTTTTTCTTACATCTCCTTGGGAAATCTGAAATAAGAATGCTTCAGCATTAGGAAGGGATTTACATTGCCTGATACTGCAGGATAATGACATTGAAAAGCTATTGCTTGCATATGGCTTCCAGAAATCATTTACTCTGTTATAGTACCTTTGGTTTCTAACCGGCCCTTGATTCCTGTGGTTGGAGTTGTTTCACAGCTTTGCCTGGGACCTTTTGTTGAGCAGATGCTTTCCCCTTCGGCAATCCCCTTTTGGATTTGCCTTACTGAACTGGTGAAAAGTTTTGAAAACATAGTGTGATGGAAGAGCCTAAATGTCAAATTCTCCAAGACTGGGGTGAAACAAGAGTTTAGTTTTCCAAATTAGGGTTTAACACCGACGTTTCTTAACCAGAGATAAACCCTAACTGGAGCAGAGACTATGACTGAGAAGAAAGATGGAGGAGAATTGCAAAAAGCAGTGCTGAGGAAAGATTAACTCCTTTCCTAAAGAAGATGCAGGAGGAAGAACAGGGGGAAATGAGTCTGTACTGCTGGGAGCTCTTGATAAATCAGTTATCTAGTACTGAGACTATGTCTGACTTCAGGCTGTCATTGGGGAACTTCAGTTAAAGGAACTGTGTCTTTCTGTGTCTTTCTCAGGGGGTAAGAAGTAGGGGTATATCCAGGGATTGCAGGGGTCATGCCATCAACTGGGAAGAGATGGGAAAGATGAAAGGGCTTCCCTTTAGTTTGCTCAGAAAAAAAGGGCAAGGAGCAGGAACTGGGATGTCTTCACTGGCTGAGTTGGCAGAAAGCTGTGTTTCTGACCCTGTGCTCTCTTGCCCTGTACCCAGGGACATGGCACACCTGGGATACCCTGTTTCTACACTTACCACAGCCAGTTGAATTCAGCTGCCACTGCTTGGCTACTTACCTGCTGGAAACTTGTGGTGACTTAACAGGGATGGTCTCTGCATGCTCTTTGTGTTGAGTGCAGAGACTTTAAAAGCCAGCATTTTGGTGTAATAGTGCAACATTTTTTGCTGCCAGGGTCCGAGACTGGAGCTGTTTGGGCCAAACCTCTCGCAGGTTGCCTGGAGGTTCTCCTTTGAGCAACTGGACCTGGCAGCATTTCATCCCAAAGTATTTCTGGATATCTGAGGGCTTCTTGTTCTTCTGTCAACAAGATAAAATAGCAAAATGTTAGCGCCATTGTTTATTAGGAGAAATAGAGAGAGAATGGGAGAAAAAACCCTATGTCATTTTGCCTGCCTTGTGAATTGCTGCATTCAGAGGGTCCTCAGTGTAAAGCAGTACGGTCATTTTTCTCTGCTCTCTAACCCTAGGCCTGCATTGCCTTCAGCTGTAATTGTGTTTTTATTGTTACGTGAACAATGTCACTCACTGGAAAGAACATTTTAAAAGAAATGTGCTCTGTGTTAATCAAGAATTATTTATCTACTAAAGCTGATTATGCTGTATTAAATGTGATGTTTATCTACTAGATTACTAGAAGATGACTAAATAGCCTCCCAGGGTTCCTTTCAACCTGAACACTCTGTGACTCTATACTGTAAATTGAAACTTACATATGAGATATTATTTTAATTTTTAACTTAAGATTATATTTTTTCTTAAATAATGTATAGAAAAAAAAGAGAATTCATATCTTCTCATAATGATTAATATATTTTTCCTCCAATTCCAGTCTTTAAATGGTCTCTCTCTGCAATTATGTATATTTTGGTATCAAGATTAAGGTGCACATCTCAGGGTAAGTGATGAAGTATTAAAAATATGTATGAAAATTATTTATAGACTGATAGGACTTGCTTTGGAAGAGAACATTTCAAACTGCTGTATATTTATATGTTGGTGCCTGGTGCACTGAGGATTATGAAGAAATAGCTCTCCCTGAGTGTATGAAATGTGGAATGGCTTTTCCCTGGCACGACAATGAATCACCGTGCAATACGTTCTGCCAGCTGCCAGCTGCCTTTGCAGTACGTAACAAAAAGTGATGTTCATTTAGCATGAGCTGTACCTGGGTCATGCCCGCTTTGTGTGTTTTGTATGTGCATGTGTGTGTGTGGTGTGTATTTTGCTGTTGGTCAAATGTTGGGACCTGATGTTTCCGAGGAGCCAGGTATACCTGGGTTGTACCTGCCTCCCTGGGGTTTGAGGGGACTCAGGGAGTCTGGCCAGGGCAAATCCAGAAGAGCACAGATGCCATGGGCACAGAGGTGATGGACACTGGCCTGAGCTGATGCTTCACGAGCAGTTCCCATCCATCCAGCTGCTGCTGGGAGCTGTGGCGTGGCCCAGGCACAGCACAACGTGTGAAACAACAGTCCCAGCACGGAGGAGACACGGCACGCTCTTCCCATAGAGGCTGGGTGATATGTAACCACTGACAGGCAGATGGCACCAGCTGGATAGCTAATTTGTAGGTATACTGGGATCTGTTGCTGTGTGATGTGCTGTATCCACTCATGGAGCTATGACCCATGGAACTAACACAGCCTTTGTTGTAGTTGCTTCAGAAGAGGTTTTAAATGTCACTGCAGAATGCAGCTGGCTTGAGCAGGGCACAGTGGTTGCCAAAGCCTTCTCCCAGGCATCCTGCCTGTGGTGCTGCCTGGGCCAGTGAATTGCACAATGATGGGCCGTTCTGATGGAGATAATGGTATGGTTTTGCCTCTGGAATCTGCCTTATTTTATGTAATCAGGGCAAGTTTCCTGTCAATTGTCTTGAAAAAATCACTCTTCACTAACAAAGAAGTCTTTGAATAGGCAAAGGTTGGGTACCTGTCCAAGGTGTGCTTATGCAAACCGATGTGGCAATCACCTGCTTTGGTCCTGCTGTGGGGCACTTGCTGCCTTCAATGCCCACATGAGAGCGGTGATCTGACTCCATCTGTGCATCCTGAGCAGAAATGCAGGCAGCAGCAAGGACTTTGAGCACAGGGGGCTCCCTACTCGGGCTGCAAAGTGCACCACTTTGGTGGTGGCTGGTGGTTTGTTTTCTGAAGAACAAGACTCAGCATGCTCAACTTGCAGTTTTTTAGGTAGACTGCTTTCTTGATTTTTAACTTGTTTATAGAATGAAATGTTGTTGCCAGTTTTCTCAATGCTCCAGATTAAACATTGTATTTGTTCAAAATATTTTTGTGACAGGTGTGCAAAGCTTCTGGTTTATTTCTTGAAAAGATTGTGCCGATTGACTGTGGGAGGGATGTCTTTGCTAAATGACAGGATGAATGTTATATTGTTTTTATAACAATCACAGAAGTGAAATAAAGATACTGAATGTAACAAATTGTAACGAGATCTTACTGTTTAATCTGTCCAGTTTCTTTGCCTGCAGCATGAAATACAGAGTATCTCAGGAGAGGCTATTGTGATAACTCTGCAAGGAGTTTGTGTTGCTGTTTGTTTTTCCAGTGACACAGAAATAACTAACTTTTGTTGGAGATTTCTGGGGCCTGTGGCTAAACAGATGTTTTTCCAACAGACCTATGAGTTTGGAGGGTTTTTGTTATTTGAGAGATTTTTTTTTTTCATTTATTTTTTAAAGTGACTATTTAGAAAGTCTGTGGAAGTAACCGTACCAATTTAAGAGTGCTTTGCTGCAATAGTTTATTCCACAGTAACACTGCAGTAAATCTGAAAACTCTTCTATTCCAGTAGAGTTACTCCCAGGCCTCAGGGATTTTGTCAGCATAGTTCGGCACTAAGCAGTCTGTTTGCGGCATCGTTGTTAAACATCCTAAGGAAAATAAATGTCAAGATTAAGGGAAGTGGGAGCAGAACAGGACAAACCCAGTGAACAGAATGGGGACCATACAAGTCTCAGCATGTTTAAACACACATCTTGCCCTTTTCTCCTTGCATTGTATGTGTTGCTTTCATGTCACTTAGAAAACTCGATCTGTTCATTCTGCTTGCAGAGACCACTGAGGTGAAAATTCCCTTATTCAGGGTGAAGAAGTCAATTCTAGGTGCCAGGCTTTAGCTTAGGCAAGGAAAGTTCAATCCTGTTCCTTCTTTGCTCAAGCAAAGCCAAGAAAAAGAGGAATGGAAAAGAAAAGGGAAAGCTCTTCCTGTCTTTGATGTGCCACTCATGAATTGCCAAACCGTCCCTCCTCAGCCCCCTCAAGGCTATGGCTGGGGCTGGCTTGTTAAGCCCACCCTTCTTGTAAAGCCCACCCTTTATAAGAGATTGGAAAAAAGGAATAATGAGGTGAGAAGAAACTGTCAGGGCCCAGTGTATCAGAGCCTTTTACTTTGCTTCACGTGTTGAACAGAAACACCACTGTCAGGCAGTTCTGAGAAAAATTAAGATTTTTAAGAAATCAGAAAGTTGAAATAACAGCGGCCTGCAACCAGGATGCTTGTGGGTGCTAACATTTCGCTGGCTATTATTTTGTGATGCTTTCTGTGTTTCTCAGGGAGTAGCAAAAGCACCAGTGAGGCAGAGAGAAGCCAGGGAAAATACTAATGAAGCAAGGCAGAAAAGCACAAGCACAAGTCCAGGCTTCTCATCCTGGGGGCAGAGTGAACAGCCCACTTCAGTGGGGATGGACCATGGGACTTGGAATATTCTTTGTTAAAAAATATTTTTTTTCCCTGTATTTCCCATATTTGTCCCTCAGTGATATACCTCTTTCAATGAAACACCTCCTACATGAGGAATTTAACTGTCAAAAGCCATCTTTTTGTCACAAGAATTACTCACAACATGGTGAAGCCTCATTATCTGATCCCAGCTCTCCTGAGGTCATCCAAATGTGGCCCAAATTGTAGGAGACCCATGGGAATCTGAGGTGCAGGAGGGGTGGTCAGTCTCCGACACTAAGCAAAGCAGTGGGAATTACAGCAGTGATGTTTTCTAAATGCTGCAAATTCACAGCCAGTGGGATTAGTTTCAACTTTAGTTCTTTTCTATTAGTGGAAATCGTTTCTTCTTTACTTAAGAGTAAAACACAAAGCTCTAAGTATTTGGGGGTTTTTGGTTTTGTTGTTGGTTTTTTTTTTTCATGGGGAAGGGTGAGTTTTAACATTCCCCTGTAATCTGGGATGTATGATGGACTTCTCCCTGATGTTTTTCATGGCACCATTCCTTGCAGGGGAGGAGAGCACCTTGGTAGTGACTTCTCAGTCCCACCTGCTTGGTTCTCAGGAGCTTCCAAACCAGATCTTCCCCTGGGGCTGTGCCTTAGGAGGTGCATTTCCAAGCTGGAGCAACACCTCCCAAGCGGGACATGTCCTGGGGCCTGGAGGAAAAGCATGTCCTGGTGAGATCTAGGCTGAAACCGTGGTTTGGCTCTCAGCACTGAGCTGGCCAGTGCATCGCTGCCTTCTGCATTCAGGGCTCTGTAAAAGGCCCTCAGCAGCTCTCTAAACCAGCAGGGCTGCACAAACACAGCACCTGACCCAAGAAATCTGGTTTTCCTCCCGCCAGAGGAAACTCTGAATTGGCTGATGTTCAGTTCAAGAGGTGTAATGGTATAAACTACCTGCACTGTAAAGTTTTACGAGGTGACAAAGTTTTGTAGTCTGGCAATGGTGCAGTTGAGCTGGAGGCCGTCAGGTGCCTTGCCAGGAAAGGGAGGGGAGCAAGAGGGTGAGGAGGGCTTCCCAGCAGGCTGCAGCCTCTCTGGGCAGCCTGGAGGATGACTTGAGGGGTGCAAGGCTGCTGCTTCTCCAGTCTGGGAGATGCGTGGCCCTGGCACTTGGTGCTGCGTGAAGGATGGAGCAGAGCGAGCTCCAGCTCTCTCATCACCCCTTCTTCCCCCTTCAGGCACTTATTTATAAACACTTGGGCTATGTGTTTATAGTGGGGAGCTGAATATGAAGGTATGACCGAGGTATGTCAAGGCGTATAGATTTCTTAGAAGGCAAAATACTGTTTACAGGCCTTACAGATTTTTTGTTGATAGTTTTCACTTGGTATCAGCCCTTCTGCCTCCCCCTCTCCACCAGGATTAGATGGATCTTATTTCCAAAAGCTAAGAAAATAAGTGCTCATAAAGGAAACTGCCAGTGTTGCAGCTGCCTCTCCAGCGCTTGCTGAGCTTTTAAGTCCACTTCTGATGCAAGTTTGTGAATTTTATAGCCATTTGTAACTCATTTATCTGCCACATTGCTACGGGATCCATGAGCGGATATTGCCTTTCCTTGCACCTCACAGCAGGAGGCGGCGGGGTCCTGCTCTTGGCACACGTGCTTGCTCCTGCTTGGTATTCATGGGCACATTCCTCTGGCTGATGATATATTATTATTGGGCTGGAAGAAAAATAATGCAACCAAGGTCTTATTATTTTCTCCTTTTATCTGTTTAGTCATATTAATGTGGGATCATCGTTACATAAATGAACAGGAGATGCAGTCAAGGACATGTTCATTTTTAAAGTCCTCCAATGCTCTTGTACTTCAGTCATTCATCTTCTGTCTTTAATTACAGCAAGTGATCTCAGAGGCACTTAAAAGATTAAATTACTCAATTATTTGAAAAACCCAAATGCAATAACTGTATCTTTTTGCTGATAAATACCAGCCATTGCTGGAAAAGGTTGCCCAAGGCAAAACGTATTGGGAGGCTAAGGAGGCCATATTGTAACATTTTTGCTTAACCCAGTGATACCCTTTTAATTTTTCATCATTTGCAACCTTTATTTTTATTTGTATTGATAATAACCACAAACTTTTCCATTGCTGTCCTGGTGGTTTCAGCAGTGTGATGAATGTCACTGCCCAGCACTTTACAAGTGTCTTGGCATCTCCTTGGCTGTGGAGAGAAGGACAAGAGGACAGCCATAGGTTAAAAAGGCTGGACATCAGCATGGCCAGGCAGTGAGCCCCATCCAAGGTGGTGCTTGTGTGTGAGGGATGCTTCAGTGTTTGGGAAGGGGATGTAATTAAAACACAGGTGGCGGCTCTCTCCACGATGAGGTACATGGGTTCCCTGTTGGTAAAAATGAGCATCCATGCTCTGCTAGTGGGCAGGCTGGCTTGTAGGAAACAGGAAAGAGGGACAAAAACTGGCTGTGAAGTGTTCTGGGTGTCCCATGGCCACAGAGGGAGCTGTTGGTGTGCCCTGCAAGTGGGCATTGCTGCCAATACTGCATCAATGCATCTGCAGCAGCAAAGTTTGTCCTTCCTGACCAGCTGCCCTATTGCTCGCTGGGGGTCCCAGCCACTGAACAATGGGAAGTTTTCCCTAAACAATTTTTTTTTTGGTCTCTTTTGCAAAGCAACAGATGGGGTTGAGCCCAGTTCTGGGAGCCTGGCTAAGGCACTTGTGTGATTCCTCCTCTCTGGGCTGGGAGAAATGGGACATGACTCTTCAGGGAAAGAGAAAGCCAGGATAAAAAGTTAAAATCCTGTACTTCCTCTTCATAGGTCCAATGTCCTATGAACTATGAGTTCCTGTCCTGCTGGGCACCACAGAACACTAGGCAAAATACCAGAGTAGCCATGAACCCAGAGTGCTCTACACTTTGGCCATGGTGGGCTCCTTTCTCCTGCTGCTTGGCCAGCAGTGAGGCACAGGGATGCGTTTTTTGAGTTGATAAAAACTTCCTGCTTTGGACTACCCCCATGGTAAATCTCTAAACTGAAAGACTCTGAGTGCAGAAGAAGGACTCGCTGTTTTTTGTCAAGCCAGACCAGCTGTGGTACTTCATGTCCTACTGCCACGAAGAGCAAGCCTGGTATTAGTAGGGAACAGTGGGGTGGCCACGTGGGCTGGCAGACCCTGGGTGGGTCTGGGGGTCAGGCTGCCCTCAGTCCCACGCATGTGGTGGGGCACTGCTGGCCTGCAGGTGCTGCTGCTGAGAGGGTTGCTGTCCTCTGCTCCACCACCTGTGGTTCCCACGTTTATTTAATTAAAAACAAAACAACAAAAAGAGTAAGTAATTTGATACACATCCTCTCAAGGATCGGCAAGGAGCAGGCCAGTGGTCTGGGGACGGACAGATGGCCCTGCGGCTAATTTGCTCCTATAAATCGCAAGCTGTTGCAAATCCTCACTGCAGTAAGTGCTGGCTCTGTGTTTGTGACCATGTGTCTATCTTGGAGCTGCAATGAGCAGGAGATAGAGCAGAATCTGTAGTTTTAAGCTGCATTTCCCTTATGTTATTTGCAGAATTGAGCATTTTGATTAAGAAATAAGCTGCAATCCTGTAGCTGGCTGCCAGCAGAGCTCCATGCAACTGCTCTTACAGCAAAACCAGGTATTCTCTTGTTGAAGCACCTGCACAGCCAGGAACTCATCCTGTCCCCTTGCAAACTGCTGCTAAGGACCTGCACACTGCTGTCTCTGGTTGAAGTCTCTGCACAAGGCAGAGAACAGTTCAATGCCTCTCCATCTTGTGGGATTCCTGGGAGAGGATCAAAACCCCCAGCTTGTCATTGCAATGGGACTGAGGCTTATGGTTGTTTCAGTGCTCTGGCCTTCCTGAAGAGAAGCAGAAATGATCTCTCCTCACCCTGGAGTTTTGTCCTCATTGTGGGACACAGGACATTTTGTACTCAAACTCTGGCAGGCTGGCCATGCCTGACTCCCTTGTTGCAGCTGGAGCTGGGACCACTGACCACCTGGCCATGGTCACCCTGCCCTAAAGGCTGTGTCCTCCTGTGCAGTCTGGGCTGGGTTAGCAGGTGCAGGCTGGAGCCCAGCCTGCAGGCAGGCATGTAGGGACTGAGTGAGACAGAGGGCATGCTGGGCTCAAGGACTGGCAGTGGAAAATAACTACCTGTGGGAGGTCAGTATTAAGGTTTTGGGATAGAGATCCTTGTTTCAGAGTTGAAGGACTGGAAGGAGCTAAGTGTCCAGGTTATTTTTTTCTGCAAGAGATGCTGACCTTTATCAGAGGCAAGAGGCTCTGGTATCTGGGACCTGCTGTGGGGTTAGGGAGGGTATCTCAAGTGTGTGAGACCTCCCCAACATCAGCCTATGTGGGACAGGCAAACAGACCTCTGCAGTGTTGTGACATTGTCGTTTATCCATTAACCCGGACCCACTGCTCTGGCCTGTGTTTGCCCTTGAGTTCCACACGTCCTTGTGTTTGCTGAGCAGTCTTGCACAATGAAGCAGGGCAGTCTGCAGTTGCACAGTGGGTTCTGCTCTGGGGGACTTGTTGGCTTTCTACATTGTATTGCTGAGTGGCAATTGAGGATATTGAGGGTCACAATTTGAAACGTACATTTTAGGAAAATCCGAACACCTACCTTGTTATGAATCTGCGGCTTGATGCCCTGTGTTCCTGGTCCTGTCACACCCTGATGTGTAACTGCGTTGTAACAAGTCTGCCTGGCCTAGCACCCATCCAAATGAAGCCTGTGTGCAGCTGTGGCTGACACACATCTGGCAAGGAGATGTGCTATCATGATGTTCATCATGACATGATCATACTGAAGTCCCATGGCATTGTGAGTGGGTCATGCTGCTTTCCATCAGGCAAGGTCTGTGTTCGCTCCCCAGCATTTTCACATCATGACTGAGCTGGAGCAGCAGGATGTGATTTTCATCCTCTCCTATCTGATTGGCAGGCTTCAGCACTCTTGTGGATATTTATTCTGATATTTTTACCTCACAGTTATCTCAGGGTGCTCAGCCTGTTCTCTTGTCTAAGAGAGACAAGACTACCGGAGAGCAGCGCCTCTTAGGCCTGCCAAAATCCTCTGAGAGTGATACTGATTCTGCAGTGTATATGCATCAAGCAGAGGGATTTCCCTGCTGGTGACTCCTGCAAGGTGTTGTAGAGAGGATGGGTGTCCAAGAATTCAACACTATAAAATCTGTGCATACCAGGAGCTGAAATACCAGTGTTTTAGGGTTAACACAACCTCACTGCCTTGACATTGCTGCAGGTGGGTGTGAGGGAGAAATGAGAATGGGAGTGCATGACATACAGTATTTTTTTTGCAAGAAAGGAAGGACTTCCACAGCTGATCATCTCTGCCATGGCAGACAATTGGAAAAAATTGGTTTCTTTCAATCCAAATTTTAATACAGAGCTTTCTCTGAATGGTGGGACATAAAGGTTTATCCCCTCCTAGGTGATCTCTCACAGCTGACTCTGCTCAGCACCCTGTTTTCTGAGCCTCTGCTTCTTTCAGCAAGTCAAGAGAGAGTTGGAGGGACATAGGCACATGACCTGCTTACAGCTGCAACATAATTAATTTTATTTTTAAAGGCTGGTACAGTGCTGTGCTTTGGATTCAGTATGGGAATAATGTTGGTAACGCAGTGATGTTTTGGTGGTTGTTCTTAAGTAGCTCTCACCCTAGGTCAAGGACTTCTCAGTTTCCCATGCTCTGCCAGTGAGGAGCTGCACAAGAATCTGGGAAGGAGCATGGCCAGGACAGCTGACCCAAACTGGCCAAAGGGATATTCCATACCATAGAACATCATGACCAGTATATAAACTGGGGGAGTTGTCTGGGGGGACAGTTGCTGCTCAGGAATGGGCTGGACATCAGTCTGTGGGTGGTGAGCAACTGTATTGTGCATCATTTGAGTTTCTTGGGTTTTATTCTTCTCTTTTTTATTCCCTTGTTGTTGTTATTAATAATAGCAATAATAACAATATTTATTAGTAACAACAACAATAATGATTTTGCTTTATTTCAATTATGAAACTTTTCTTATCTCAACTCATAGGTTTTACCTTTTTCTGATTATTTTCCCTATCCCTCCAGGTGGTGGGATAGAGAGTGGCACTTAGTTGCCAGCTGGGGTTATACCACAACACCCATCCAAAGGAACATTTAATCCATCTGCAGAATGTCTAAGACAAAAACCAATCACTATCATGCCACTGCACCTTTTACTCTTTTGCAATGGCTTGATGGATTTGAGAAGGCTGATGTCCATGTGAACCCAGCACTCACCCTCCCAGCTCCAGTCACTCTGTGAACCTAGACCTAAATTATTGACAAGAATCTAGATGCAGAAACATGGCTGAATTTGGAAAACAATCTTTGCCATGAAGGTCATGTATACATAAGGATACTACAGGCTAAGTATAATGGACAACAATATAATTTTGGGCCTGCAGTCCTTACTGAAGTCCCACACCAGAACAGTTTAGTGTATAGCAGATTGCAATAAAGAAATCAAGGGTTTAAATGCAGCATTTCTTTAGCCAATGGATGAAAAAAGAGCACGAAGAAACACAATTCTTTAGTGTATGCAAATTTATTCAACTCTGAAATTACTTATTTACAACTAATGACTGATACCAACAGATGAGGTAAAAATATGAGGTATTGATATGAATATAACATTTAAAAATGCAATTATCATAATGTATCAATGTAACAATACAAAATACTGCGGTAACTGAATGGTAGACATGGCATAATGTGCATTTTGAAGAAATCTTATTTCAACAATAAATGGCTTGGAGATGCCAGAAGCTCGTGACAGAGCTTCTGCAAGGGCAGGACAACAACCCTACCTTGCTAAGGGTGGCAGGTGGTACAGGGCCTCTTCTAGCTGAGCAATGACTTGTGAGACAGGATAAAACTGCCCAGGTTTTCCCTTCTTTTCCTTAAGTCATTATTTATTGCCAGACACTGCCATTCCCAGGGCTAGAAATTGTGTGCCTGTTAATGCTGTGGCACTGTTATATTTATTTATGTAAACTAATGTAGCAGAAGTACTCTAATTGCTCATGTTTTGGAAAACAGCCGGCATGAAATCTGCTGCCATGACCACAGGCGTCTGGGAGGAGGTGGTGCTTCCTGGAATGGCATTCCCAGCTAGGGAGGCACTGTTTGCTCCTGGGAAGGCTGAGCCTGGGCAGTGGTGGTGCCCTGCAGCCAGCCTGTGACTGCCAGACCCCACTATGGCCATGTAAGGGCCCTGTGAGTGCTCCCCTGTCTGCAGACTTAAAGCTTGTGACAGCTGCACATTGCAACTATTGTTGGCCATGAACTCGAGGCAGGAGCTCCCAGGCAGCCAACATCCCTGATCCTGGGTCTTGCACAAAAAAACATGAGTGACACAGCTCATGGGGAAGAGGACAGTGAGTTTTTTTGAGTCCTGCTCCTTCACAAGGAAATGCTGGAGCACTGTGGGTCACCTTGGGTCACCCTGTCCACCCTGAACTCCCACAGGTCTGCTTCCTCAGCTCACAGGGCTGTCCCCTGCCAGCACAGCCCCCACGTGTGTGCAGGATGGCACGTGGGGTCATGCTCTAGCAGCTGTCAGCAAACACAGTCCCACACCTGGGGAATGTTCAGAGCTTTGGCCTTGAAGAGACTTCCTCATTCACTGAGTCAGGGCACAAAGCTGTACTTTACATAGGAAATGCATCCTGCTTAATCGACCTCATATTAATCTTTCTGGATTTTGTTGGAAGGACTGAGCTGAAACACTGGCTGTGAGTGACTCCTCTGGTTTATGCAGCAATAAATAAAGTCTAAGCGAACAAATGCGATTAATGAAGAACAGTATTAACAGGCTTGTACATTCTTACTGAGTCATAGATGTAATAACATTTTGGTCTTAGGTTAGTTAAAAACAAAATAGAACTCTGCCTCAAAGGCAATGTCGACAAATTATTATTATTACTTTTAAAGCATTCTTCCATTAGCAAAATAATAGGTCCCTGAAAATTAAATTATATAATAGGCTTAAATGGCTCCTACTCCACATAGTCCTAATCCTGCTCCCACCAATGCCTAGAGAGGTGGGATCATGCAGATCAGTGCAATATAAGATGAAAATACTTGCTGTTACTATAAAAGCAATCTTTCCAAGAATAGCATTTATTTAGTCTTTTAAATCTCCAGGATGTGTTTAAAATTTTAAAAAAGCATAGTTATTTGTATAGTAAGAGTATTAAAAGGCATGGTGTTCATCTGCATGTCTTTGTGTCCACTGGATGTGGAAAACCTGCTTTGGATTAGCCATCTCTACGGGAGAAGGAAAGAACACAGAAACACTCAGAACCTAGACAAAATGCTTACAAAAAAGAATTAATTTACAGCTTAATAAGTTACCAGTCTGGGTTCAGCCATCTCAGGACACACAGCATTACCTCAGGCTGTCTGAAGATGAGCAGTTACCTGGAGCACTGCACACAGTGAGGTTCTCTACTGACAGACAGCAGTCATTAAGGCAACAGGTAAGTGTTCAACACCTTCTACTAAAAGTCACAGTTCTGCAGCTGAACATAAATGCCCTCCACAGCGTCTGTCTCAGATGCATCTCCATGTATTTTATTTGGTGAGACTGAGTCCTTCCTCATTATTTTTAAATGCACTGTAACCTTCTTCTTCCTTAGTTCCTGTAATTCTTCCTACATCTATTTCTAGGTACCTTCTCATAGCACACACAAACACAAACCATATTTGAGAACAGGTGTTTGTTATCACACGAATTATACCTGGTAGCCCTGTGATAACCGCACACACAGCTTATGTAGGAGTGACACACTAAGAAACAAGTGACAGATCCACTTAAGGTCCAACTGATGCAAGTGATTTGCACTGAGTTATATACAAAATAATTAATTTATACATATACATATATATAGATAGAATATAGATAAATATATACATACTGTACATTATTTATTTACAATTAAAATATGCTTCTTAGAAGCCTTTAAATACCAGAGTTATGTAACATACAAGCAATGGCAATAATCTGTTTTTAAAGTAATAAAAGCTCTCTGAAGAAATGTTTAGTTCAATAATCAAAATTAATACAGAGTGGATGGGGGGGAGGGGGGAAGGTGAATTCTCCAGAATAAAAGAACTTTCCTATAAAATTCCTTTTTCAGTTTTGTATAGATCCAGGGCTGGTCAGATTTCTGCAGTTTAAATAAGACCTTTGCTTTCAGTATTCCTGTTCCCTGACAGACCCTGATTTACGCTCACATGCTCCCAGGAACACTTCCTCAGATTTTTGTTTCTGGTCCCTCAGCAATCAGAGGTTGAAATGAGTTTCTGATCCTGGCAACTTCTGCTGCACACAGATGTCCAAAACCTTTGTTGTACCACTCTGGGGAATGTCCTCTAAAGAAATGAAAAGAGAATTATTGAGAAACTCAAATACTCAAGAAACATGCCCCATAGAAACGTGCTTGCCATGCTTCTTGCTCTGCACTGCTCATGGTGGTGGTGGAGATTCAAATACTTGTCTTTTTAAGTGTACTCTGAAGTTCTCCCTTGCAGTAATCAAATAAGCAGATTCTATTTCTAAGATCACATCCTAACATTGGTAGGCACTGAGCGGAGAAAACACTGCAGGAAAACTCCAAAGCAGCAAAGCTACCCTAACCATGCCCTCTGTTCCCAACATCTCTCCTCCCTGAGCTTGAGGGTTTTGTCCTGCTGAATGGACATTACGTGGTGCAGGTGGGACACTTACTTTAGGTCAATCCTGCAGATGTGGGTCAGCCTGGCTTTTCCTGAGCCGCAGGGCTCTATCAGGTACTGGGAGTCCATTACGATGGCTCGCACAGCTCCCATGAGAGGAGCCTCTTCGTGCTCCACGGAGATGGCAACCAGCATGCACATCCCCTTGGGCAAATCCGTTCGCCATGTCCTGCAGGAATGGATGCAAGACAGAATCACATCAGCAATGAAACTTTTGGGCACATGAGTAAGAATCAGAATTAAAGTTACAGTTTGCTTGTCTGCCTGTCCTTGTTGCCTGCAATGCCAGTGGACTGTCCTAGGAGTCCCTGGCGGAGTTTCACGCTCCCCAGCTGGTAGTCTGAGCGTGGTGTGGAATGGCAACCCACATGTGTGGCTCCAGGTGGAGAAGTTTTGCTTCTCTACAGGAATGTTCTGTAACCATTAGCATTCTAGAGCCTTTTGCAGTAAGACAAAAGTTTTGGAAAGGAGAAAGACCAAGGGTAAGCCATCTGGCAAAAGCTGAAACTGGGCATTGCATCCATGCAGTCTTACAGAACAAGAAGTGCAGTTTAGAACAGCAGAAATTCTCACTGGTACCCAGAATATGTTTCAAGGGTTTCTAAATGAAAAAAAAAAAAAGTCCTTTCATTTATTTTCTCTCCCAAGTTTCTGACCTCTCTTACATGGAGAAGTTTTCCACCAAGTTCAAGATACCTAGACTTCAATACTTAAAATTTTTTTGTTGTTCTGTAAGCATTCTTTATATACCCTTGTGTCTCAAATCTTTCTCATCTGCACTGAATCTCAGAGGATAGGTCTGTGCTCTTTCCTATGCTGTGGGAAGAAATGAGAAATTCCCACTGTGCTGTGCAACATGCATCATCTTGCTGTGGATTGTCTGAGCCAGGGATTATGCTTCCTTGGGAAGTATCATATTTTAGCAGGTAAGCTGCTTTCAAGGACTGTTCAAGTTTGGACTTCAGCAGATAATTTTAACATTATACATTTTTCTTACATGAAACTGAGCTGTTATTCAAGACACTGCAGAAAGATACTGACCAGAAGGTTTTACTGTGCCTGGGCATTAATAAAATTGATGAGCTATCTTGGCAGATGAAACACGTGGGAGAAGGAAATCACAGCTGAGATCCAGTAAGAGAAATGCTGAACCACCTCCTGCAAGCGCTCACACAGTTTTTAGATGTTCCCACATCATTTTGGTAACTACCCAGCACTACCTGGGCCATTTGGGAAGTGGAAAGTTCCCTATCCCAGAGATTTCAGAAGACTTATGTCTCCTGTTCCCAGTCATATGGATTTACGCCAGTTTCAGTAGTTCTTTAAATGCCTTACAGTAGTAAAATCAAGCATGGCACCTAACTTGCCAAAATGCTGTCATACTTAATGAACATTAAGCACTTGTGGATTCTTTAATAAAAGTGATGCCTGTGCAGGGCAGCTGAGAGCTGTGTCGTATCCCAGGCATATGAAACATTTCCCTTCTCCTCTTACCACCAGAGTCTTCTCTAGGGAGCCTAATCCCCTTGTTATGACTGTCACATTGGAAAAAAAGGGAACAACTAAGTTGATCCTTTCACAGCCCAAAGTTTGACTGAGAAGGAGAAAATTGCCATCTGTTAAAATATATTTATTCAGGTCCCTAGAGGTGTATTATAATTTCACTGTTCACTTCCCACCAATCATAAGGTATCAAATCAACTGTGGTATTGCTGGCTAACCTTGCTCTAGACTTAATGATATCAATCAAAAGAGATAAACAACAGAATCTGACAGATCTGCCTGATGGCTGTTTTCAGCCCTTAAGAACCCACCAGGATTCATTTTTATGATATGTATTTCAGTCCTTGGGGGTCATTCTGCCTGGGTTAGTGAAAAGAATGAGAACTCGATAGCAGGATTTTCCTTTAACTGATGTGACTGCACAGCAGGTCTTTAAAGAACATAAACCACCACGAAACCTAATAGTGAACTAAGTGGCAAATGAGAGGACCAAATTACGGTCATCAAAACCTCCCCGCCGCTCACAGATGATCTTCTCGGTGCCATGCAGAGGGCCAAATGTATCACTGGTTAAAGCTAATGACATTATATAAAAAGATTATTTATAAAATAATGATGGATACATAATTATATAAAATATATAACATATATTTGATTATAAAATAGTTAATTTAGCCCAGTATACCATGGGAAGGCAAAGGAAACAGAGTAATGGGAGCATTGGTTACAGAAAACATTTTTTAAATCTTCCCCTAGGAGTTCCAATAATTCTTCCCTTATACCAACAATATCTGCATGTTGTCATCCTTTAAGAGACTACTAAGGTTCATAAAAGGGATGTACTTTCATAATTATATTTTATTTGGGTCATCTTTTTCCTTCAATCTTCATTCCCTTTAATACAATTCTGACTCCCTGGACTACTTCCTTTGTCAAAACTGCTTTGTATTTCTCTGGCACATCATTTCAATCAAAGAAAGCAGGGACCAAAAATGGGAATGCTCAAAATCATCCTGAAATAAATAACTGTAGGACTGACCCTGTAAGTGAAATATGTCAGCAGCTCCACAATAGCTCCTAGCAAGCAAAGGCCAGGATTTCAAAGGCAGAAGGTGCATAAGAGGGTTTTTTTTTTGACAGTTCTGTGCAGGCAGATAGACAATGGCAGAACTGGGATTGAATGTGGAATATTGATACACAGCTATACATTTATTTGAGAGAAGTCATCCCTTGGAAGAGAGAATACAAATCTACTGCCTCTTCCAGTTAATTTCCACACTAGGATTTTTATGGATCAGCATTTCTTCATTTACAAAGGTATCAACTGAAAATTTAAGATAATAAGTTATATAGACCCTGTATAACAGCCTTAGCTTGAAAGCACCACTTTCTTCTCTTCTAAACATTTGGCTCTTAAACATCAAACATTCCCCAGAGAACAGCAAAAGCAGCGTAAAAAACAATTGGGTTCTATTTGCACTGTTTTGACAACAAACAAAGCTAAGAGAGAAGAGCAGCTATTATCAGACATCTGTTCTGAGGAAGAAATTATATTTATGGCCTCAGGAGTATGTGCTACTCAAATTACATCAGAGAAAAGGTCAGCATGCTCTAGGTGTATGACTAATTCAGTTTGAGAAATCAACACTGCTGCCCAGAAGTAGTGTTCCTGGAGAGCAATTACACAGATGTGAAGGCTGAGATAAGTCCAGATCTTCCTTTATGTGCTGCAGGAGGCAAAGGTACCAGAGAACTGCCCTGAGCTTACCTGAGAACAACAAAGTCTCGGACAGGGTGAGGAGCCATGCTGTTCAGCACATACTGGTAAACTTCTGTCTGCTTGTCCAGGCTCTCCACCACCTTCCACTGCAAGAAGTCCTCATCCCAGAGGTGGCGTTCTCTCAGCACTCGGTTCAGGACAACTGATGGGGGAGCTTCAACTTCAACTGAGGCTTTCCAAAGCCTTAGTGGGTTCCCATCTCCAACCTGGAGTGACCAAGAACACAAACCCCGATAACTTATATGCCTATGTCCACCAGATGATAACTGAGGACAAAATCTCAATGTGTGTGTCTGACTTCAGATTAAGAGCATTCATATTTCCCTGCTAATCATTACTATTATTGCTATTGCAGCTGCTCTACTGGTCCTGGATGGAAATCTGAAATGATTCATTTTTCTGTTCTCACAACACAATATATCTGGACTAGCTCCCATAGTGCCAGTGAGGTTCTGCATTACTTCTGGTGTGACAGACACTTTTCCAAGTCCAAACATCCTAAGTGTAATGACAAATATGTGTCTGCAGAAGTAAACAGAGATGAGAGACTGAGACCCTGGGCTGAAATAAAGCAACTACCTTAGGCAATCTTTTACACTACCTGGGACTGAGGGTCCATTAACTCTCCTGCTTAATTCTGGGGGAGCAGAATTGATTCAGTTATATGTCAGGAGCACAGATGTTTGCTCCTCAAAATAGCTGCAAGGGAGGTATTGGGAAACTCCTTTCAAAGAGCACAGACTGATTGCTAACTCCTTGCTCACAGATCTGTTTCTTGAAACACCTCCACAGTTTGCAGTAAGGGGAGTGAAAGTGCTGGGCTATGCACAAGGTGAATATTCTAGATTGCACACATACAGCTTTTCTGTATGGTTCTAGGGGTCCCATTTCAGGTAGTAAACAAGTTAACTGTAATCACTGGATCTTGCAAACCCTGCTTTTCTAACCCTCCCCTACCCTACCGTTCCCGTATACAAATGTGAGAACTTCAGAAGCCACCAGTACATCCCACACATCCAGGATTGGTTCCCCAGAAACCCACCTTCCATACCTCCCACCTTAAATTATTTCATGTTGTTGTAATTCTTTCTCCCCAAAGCTTTCAGTTCCCCACTTCCCCTGCCCTGTAGCCCCAGGCTCCCAATCCCCTCTGTAGTCTCACAGGTCCTTGACCACAGGCTCTATAGGCCTCTATTCCCTCTCTCCCTTCTCCCACATCCTGCTCCCACCTGGCCCTGTTAGTCTGTCCCCAACCTCCCACTGTAGCTCCCTGGAGAGGTCACTCACAGAAGCTGGCTACAAACCACAGTAACTGCAATTTCTTTGCCCTGACAGAGGGGTTGCACTTTCCCATGCTGGGGTAATGCTGCCTCCTGCCCCCTCACCATCCAGATCTCACATTCCTCCCAGATCTCACATTCCTTCTCCTGCCTAATTAGTGTCACCCACCCCTAATCCATCCCCTCCTCTTGCTAGCTGCTTCTGGTTTGGAGACCTAGGCTTTGCTATTGCATTTCGAGCAGCCCTGAACTCCACTCTCTGCAGGGACCCTGCAACACCCTCTGCCTCACTGCAGTGATCTGGCTTTCCCTGAAGAAGTGATGGAGCCTAAAACAAATTCAAAAATTTTAATAAAAGCTGCAGTATCAAAAATCCACATGAAAAAAGGACAAAAGGACCAGGGATAAAACTGGCCTGCTTAAAAAAACATAGGAGAGCCTGAAGAAGTTTTTTAATTACCTGTGTTCTAGCTGTGTTCTCCAAACTGCTAGCAAACATCAAGAACTGGTCAGAAACTTTTCATGTCCCCCAGTCAAAGATGGTATTGCCCAGGTAATGTTCTCTGTTGTTTAACATCTCAGCTCACTCTCTGGTTGTGTTGTTTGCTGTATCTTGATGTATTTTGGAGACCCCAGTTTGCTTTGTGTGCCTTTTTCTGGAATCTCATACTTGAATCACTATGATATTACATTTTTAACTGCTTTTAGTAATCTTTTTAAAAATAATAAATAAAAAAAGGGTGCTTTTCCAGAAAGAAGGGTGTGAGTTTTGCCATGCAACATGCCAGGGTGCCCCATAGCTGAGATGCATTTTGCTTTGATTTCTTTACTACTTCTTTCATGTCTCCTCAAATTACCTTTTTGTAGGCAAGTTCTGTGTTCTCTACACTGGAACATGTGACCCATCCTTTGAATTTCTCTTTTGCTTCTTTCTGGAGATTCTGCATGAGAGTTTCCAGGTACGTCTGATAGTTCCCTCCTTCCTCATCCACTTGTTTCCCAAGCTCGTCCAGGGTAGGAGAATGCACTTCTGCATCAACATAGGAGTTTCGGGACTGGGTGATCATCTCGTGTGGGACCTGTGCCACAGAAGGGAGGGAAAACAGGGAAAAAAATCTGCTGAGAACTTTTCCTTAAGACAATGTGTTTCTAGGCTGATGGACCATTCAGCGTCCAATTGCACAAACCTATGATCTGTAAAATGCACAGCAATTTCTGTCTTTATGCAAGATGAAACATCAAAGTAGTCTAATGAAACAGCCTATGGCTCAGAACAGCACTACTCATGCAGAACCATGTTAGACTGATCAAATGGATGTCAATACACCACTGTTACTCCTTTAGCCCTGAGAAATATTGCCTTGTGCTTCTGGGGAAAGAAGATATGAGCATTTGCTCTCTGCCAGCTGCAGGAATGACTGCAGCTCTCTACATGATTTTTACTTTATTGCACGACACACAGAAATAAAGTGTATAAGCAATTATTTTTAAGATTAATAAGTTTTAATTGAGGCCTTAAAAGCATTGTAATAAAATTTTACACTAACAGATTTTGATTTGAATTAGACTAAAATTTCCTAATCCAGTGGTTTGGGTTGAAAACTGTCACAGAATAATTACCCTGCATTTTTGAATACTTAAAAGGAACCGCCATAAAGAAATGAAATAAATAAACTTTGGATGAAGCAAGTTTACAAATAAGTGAGGCACCAATCTTTGAGCTAACACAAGAAAGAAAATATAAGCATAAACATAAATACTTCAAAGGGTGCTGCATTATGTGGCCATGAATAATGCTGTTTGAGTCTCTCACTCACCTCAAAAAGTTTGCTGCATTCCATTATCATGTGAGCAAGTCCCTGAGTAGCTGCCAGGTTTTCACTGAGGTCCTTCTGATCTGGCTTCCCTGTTGCATATTTTTTCTGTATTACTCTGTAATTGAATTCAGTATCCCAGGTAAAGAGCTGAATATTTTTAAAATGAAAGCAAAAAGCAGCAGGATCCCCCCAGCATCAGAGAGGAAACCCCCCTACCTTTTTTAGTTTCTATTTATCACCATGACTGTTCAAACTCCCAGGCCTTTTTTAAAGGAAAAATGTTTACCTAAAATATTGTTCAGCCAAAGGTAAAAGCAGGAAAGGTTATGCATGTCCTGCATGACGTGTTGTACATTTTGAAACGGATTTTTAACAGACATGATGTAAAGTGGTTTACATTGCTACTGCTTAAAGCCCTTGCTCAGATGCGGGTTATACATGTACTTGACCAAGAATCTCAGTGTATTCTGAACCAGATGGGAGGGAAAAAAGTCAAGAGGGACCACTAATGTTTAGCTGGGCTATGCCCTGTTTAGTCTACACTCACCACATTACAATTTTAATGTGGCCTGAAATAAACCCTGTTTCCCAAATGGCAGAATGTAGACAGTAAATTGAAAGTGAAAAAAAACACACATTGAAAATCTACATATCAAAATCCTTTAAAACATGGTTAATCTTTGACTTCAACCAGAGCAAAATCAACCCATTTTCCTTTACAGAAGTCAACATTACTCATGTAAAACTCACTAGTGCCCCATTGAAAATTCCACATGGAAAGCAGGCACCACATATTCACAACAGACAACCAGAAATGCCTGCTGGGCTTGTGAAAACAAGTGTGCTTCTGGCTCTGCAGCAGGGGTTTTCCCCTCTTACTCAAGCCATGCCCTGTTTAATGTGTGCTGGAAAGCAGATGGTTTGGAAAATATTGTCCTGCATACCACTGGTAGCATCATTCCGTATTCAGGATGTGACTATTTATAATGCTGACAAGAAACATACCTTGGTGAGCTTTCTTTCTTCACTATATTGAGATGGAAGAGGGAAGGGGCCAGACAAACAGCGATGTTCATGGGGGTCATCTGATTTTCCTCCACGGAGGTGACGTCGCTGAGGAAGCAGAGCAGAGTCTGCAGAACCTCCCTGTTCTCGTCGGCCATGAGCATGATGGCCGCCTGCACCGCCTGCAGCCGCTGCTCCTTGGGGACATCTGGGAAGGAGCAAGTCACGTTCGGGGGGTCAGAGGTGAGATCAGACAAGGAGCCAGAAAGACAAAGTTACCACAGACATTCACAGTCCTCTCAAGTGTTCAAAATCCGCACAGGTGTGGTGCTTAGGGACGTGTTCCACTGGTGGACCTGGCAATGTTAGCTTAATGGTTGACTCAGAGGTCTTTCTCGATCTTAGCGATGGCTTTGTGAAGAAGCAGATGACAGGAGACCAAGGGGAAAAGATCAGCTGGCTTCTGGAGAGCTGGGTTTTGCTCCTGCACAAAGCACAGCTTCCCTCACCAGTGTTTGGCATTTCTGTTTGAAGGGCTGCTCCCAAGAAAGACTTCATTTGAAGTTTATGAAGGGAGAATAGTACTCAGTACTCATAGCTTTAAATGGTATTTTTCAGGTTTTCTTTATCCCCTGGCAAGACAGAAGTTTAAAAGTCTTAGGGAAGCTTTTGGGAACACTTAAATTTGTGTCCTAAACTGTAGAAGAGTTGAATGAAAGAAGTAATGGATATGCTTAAATAGCACCTCAGACAGTTTAATTTCTAAAACTACCCTAAGTTCTCTCAATTTGGACTTTGAGTCTTCCTCTGGGTATTACATACTCGCTATAATCGAATGGAAGAAGAACAAAAGCAGATTTACAGTAGAGGGAACAGCCAGCTTTTAAGATTTTACTGCTAGCCTTGTACAAGCACTTTATTTTAAAAGCTTTCAGACACGAATGGCAAAATGAACACAGCTCAATACTTCTAAAGTTTCTGAAAGCAGCACGGCCAGGTTTTTCTGAGATGACAGAGGAGCCTTTGCTAAATCCATGCAATGTGTTTTTTCTTCCCACAACACCTCCTGGTAATCCCTCCCTCCCCTTTACTGTTGCTCTGATGGGTCTGGTACATGAAACAGAAGATCAGCCAGTGCTTTAAGTCAAAGGTAAGCATTAAACACCTGGAAGTTTTAGGAAAATGGAGAAAGTTTCATCAATGCTATGCCATATAGACTACTACATTAATCATCTCATCCCAAATCCTACATGTTACAGCAATTCAAGCCATTCTGGATATAAGAAAAAGGTCTTGGATATATGAAAAATATCTTCAGTGAGTCCCAGAAAATCCGAAATCCCCTGCCAATACACCAAGAGAGGAAAAATTCTCTCTAACTTCACATTAGCAATTTGTTAAACAGAACAAAGGACAAGATAAAGGTCTCTGCTACAGATTAGTTAAATTGCAGATGTTATGAAATACAACTGGTGTACCAGAAATTTTCAACATTTTTCTTTCTGTGAAAGGAATTTTGTCAGTACTGTCTGAAACAGAAAAATATTTTTGTTGTTGGTGACATTACTAATTCTTAATCCAAACAATATTTTCCAGTGTCTACAGAGCCCATCTGTTCCTACCTTGGTTTGAAGAGACTCATCCTCAAGTCTTCCTGAAATCTTTTAACTCCTGGTGCATTTTGAGAACATCTTTCCTAGCTCATTCTTTTCCCTTCTGACCAGTGTAAAGAGAAGTTCTTCAGACTTCCCACTGCAGCACCACGCAGACATTACAGAGCCAGCCCATGCCACTCTTTACATTTTTTGTTGGCTGGTATCAATGTTTCCCTGTTCAACCTCATGTCTTGGAAAAGGGGAGCCCTTCTGGCTACAGACCTGCTTATGCTGATGCCACTGGGATCTGCCAGGTCTCTCTTCCTTTAGCAAGGGGATAATTTACTTGCAGTCTCTTCTGTGCAAAGATGTGACATCTCCAATTTTCATCAAGCAATAGTTAAAAGGTGATTTGTTTCCAAGGACATGTAGAAAATGTCCTTGTAGTGGATAATCTTCTCCTTGGCCACCTCCCCATGGAAATGTTTGTGACTACCATTTTATTAGCAGCCAGAATTCCTGTTGCTTTTCTGAACAAGCTTATTAATGCATGTGCAGGCAGACAATTTGTGAGCAGGAAAGAAGAAGGGGAAATGATGGTCCAGGGCTAGGCACCAACTCTTGCAGCTAACTTATGTCCCCAGACATCATGTACAGCCAAACCCACTGAATTTATTTGCAGTGCTGTTTCTCACATGCAGAATCCCAGCGTTCTCTACCAGCTACAGACACTGTGATGGTAAATTCATCAGTGCTGTGACTGTGCGCCACAGACAGACTTTTACAGTAAAGGGAAGCAACGGAAGTATCTGAGATTCTTAAACACCGGGATTATACAGTGTTTTAAAATGGCTTTCTATTGTTTTGGCAGCTGAAATGTCTGTAAGTGAAAAGACTAGACACACTTCTCTTTAGTGCTTCCAATTATTTGGCTTAGGCTAGTTGCATCTGCCAGAGTGCTGGCTGACTGGCCCTCATAAATGGACACTGTCAGGAAAAAAACTCTAATTCCTCTGGCTGTTCAGTGTTTTCCTCACTGTTTGTTTTCCTCTCAGTTTGGAGAAGAGATACACAGTCATTTCCTGATTCACAGGGACTTTCATTATTCTGATGCATCTGAGTCTCAGATTTTTCTGAAGATTGCTTATGCTGGAAAGAAAAGAAGAAATCCCCTAATTTCTTTCTTTGTTGATGAGTTCTTTATGTAGAGCTTATGATCTACATGAAGGCAGCTTGTTTTTAGCATGTACATTTTATTGACTATAATGAAAAAACAAATAATCAAAATTAAAAGCAAAGAAGGGGATTACAGAGGGGACACATTCTCATGGTCAAGTACCGCTTCTCCATGCCCACAAAACTCACTTATATTGGGATATAAGTGCATTACATGGGCCCACAGTTTAAAGAACTCTGACAAAAATATGAGTCTTCATGCTTTTTATGTCCAGCAGCCTGTTCTTCTGTCTTCTTTCTGATTGTGAGGCTGATATGAACATTGTCTTTCCATTAAATTTGACACTGAAATGTTCAGTTGGTTCTAAAGACCTCTTAGTGAAAGATTTTTAGGCCAGAGGGGTTTTTTGTATCTCAAAGGCCAGCAGAAAGAAACCTATGCAGTGTTAGCATGCCAAAATTATTTACAGTATATTACTATATATAATACAACTACAAGATATAACAATTTCTAATTGTTTATAATAAAATATCAACTTACATTGATAGATGTGCAGAAAAGTCTCTCCCAGTTTACTTGTGAGGAGAGGTTCTGGCAAGTCCCTGAAGAATTGCTTGACCATGTCAGCCACATCATATGCTGACTGGTCTTCATAGCTGACGTTTTCTGGGGAGCTCTCGTTCATCTGACGCAGGGCCTGGATTCGGGATTTCACTCCAGATTTCCGAAACAGACCCACCTAAAAATGTATTGTACTGAGTTGGGTAAAAGGGAAAATAGCACTTGAATATATATGTGTTATATACATTTATACATGGGGACTTGGATAATGGCCAAAGCTTGGGTTGTTTATTTCACTCTAGGCAAGTAGGAGGAAAATGTGTAAACGCAATTGATGGTCTCACAAGTCTCACAAGCAAGCACAGGCTCACACAGCAGGACTACAGGGGTTAATAATGCTGTTGCTCTCTGTCCCATCCTAGAGAGAGAGAGGGTTCAGAGTGCCTTGTGGTTTCTCAGATGCCTGAGAAGTTTAAGCAAGATGCTGTGCTGATATAAATCAGCCTGGCTTGCTTGGCTTGGGTGACTGTCTGTTGATTTACTCCAGCTGAGAATCTGGCCTTTCATGTTTATTTGGGTATATGTTTTGAAGACTAACAAGAAAATATTATGCTTAGCTAAGTAATAAATGCTGTGGCAAAAGATTAGTAATGCCTGGTAGAGCTTTAAAATCAAGATGAAATATATTTTTTCCCTTACATACTCTCTGCTTCCAAGAGTCTCCCAAATCCCACTGAAAAGTCCAGTTCAAAAGTAGGGGCCACAGAGGGATTACTTGTGCAGTGTCACTGAGATACACTTTTATCCTGTTTGCTTTCTGTTTTGAAAGGAAGTGGTAATTCTTCAAATGATGCCTTCAAGGCAGGGTTGCCTTTCTTGTCCTTCTCCACCTGTGGAATTCCCCCTAGGGTGAATTCCTGGGCCTCAAGCACATTACTTATTCCCAGGTGAGTTTACAGTGCTTCATTTGGGAAGTATTAACACTGTCTCCTTTCAGTCTTGCAGGGAAAAAGCTGAAATGTTGAGAAAGACCTATGGGAAAGGAACATTTCCAGTTGGGAGTTATACACTCTTCTTCCTCTGTGACTGCTGTCTCGATGCTGATCCGTGCAGCTTCCTACATGGCACAGTCCATCAACAAACAGTAAAGGCAAGAGAATAATGCCTTATGGTCTTCTCCCCCTTACTTCCAAGTTAGAAGCAGCACAGAGTTCACAGAGGACACTCCTCTCTCTAGAACACTTCCCATGCTCACCTGGAGAGTATCTTTGGCTAACTCGCCCATTAATGACACTAATTACACAGATCACAGCTCTGTGAGGGGGTATAGTTATTTAATTGCTTATATGGAGATGAACTGCTGCACCAGACTGGCGGTGAGGCAGCTCTTCTATGTCTTCTCATTGACAAATTTAGTGTCACTTGAGAGCAAAATTTATGTACAGGAAGTAGAGAATTGGAGTGTGCCCTGTGTTCTATATTTATGATCCCAAGTGAAGCTCTGCTCTTCCTCCTGACAAGAGCATACAAGAAAGAGCATCCAGCTCTTTTCATCTGGTTTTCCCTTTCCCTTTCTCTTCTTCTTTTTAAATGCCTTTTCCTCTTAGAAATGTGTGCTGAAGATGAAGAAGACAGCCTTGCTAATTCTGTCCAAAAAATAGTGTTTTGGCTTGCGGCAGATAAATGTCAGAGCAGAGGCTCAGTTGTCTCCTTTTGATGGAAAGTGTCCTTGCTGGTATAAACAACCATTAAAAACTTCCAGCTAAGTCTAGCTTGAGAGGTCAGATGTCAAATCTCACCCATGCAATCTCCTGCTGCACATCATTCTACTGCTCTTGATCTCTGTTTAAAGACATTCATCCAAACTCCTATTTCCTTTTTTCTTTTTTAATTAATGGAAGAAATAATAATTAATCAAAAGAGGTCTTCACTCAATAGAAAAATATATTTTAGGCTGTGTTATGCATTATTACAGACTTGTCCTGTAAATAAAAATGAACTAAAAATCCAGAGGTTAGTCTGCCCTAATCTCTTCACTATCCTCATGCTGCATGGGTCATCTTCCCTACAAGCAGCCATATGATGCATGACAGTAATACAAATGCAGTTGGAAAAAGCAAAGAAGTTTCTATTTCACAAAGTGAAAGTGAGTTACATGTTCTTCAAGTAACTGTGGGGCTCCTCATGCCAGCTTAGGGTTTTCAATGGCAGAAGCCAGACCTTGCAACGGTTTAGAGCAACCTCAACTTGACCAAGTGTGTGCAGTAGAAACTCTGACACCTGTTCTGAACTCTAGCCCACCTTCTGCAGCACACAGAAGAGACACACAAGCAAGATGCTGGGGGAGACGGGAGCCTGCCCAGGTCTTTGTGCAGGCATTAGAAGACTTAGATTTAAATGGGAACAAAGAGAGTAACTGTAAAGCAAAGAAGCTGAACTGCCTGGAGTGTTTTTGCCTAGAAAGGTTTTTGGTGAAAAGATATTTTAAAGGATCCCAATTTGTACTTCTCCTCCTTCTTTTCTTTATTTAGTATTTTCCCAATTTCACTCCAAGAAGAAACCAAAGGTGAATTGAAATGGCCCTTCACAGAGCTGTGATGCTTCCCAGCCTCTAAACACAAATGGAGCAGATAGCTGAGACTTCCAACACCTTTTAACTGCCTGAAGTTTCTCAAGAGCATTTTCTTTCTCTTTTATACTCCTTTTTACATTCTCCCCAGTTAATCCTCTCTCTTCTCTGTCTTTCTCTTGCTCTGCATCTTAGTTGCTGACAAGCCCATCCCTATCCTTACAAGCCTATCCCTTATCCTGTTCCTCTTACTTGGGTGTCTCCTCTTCCAATCTCATCACTAATTTCAGGCTTGATGTATCACTTTTCTTCCTGCACTGGCTTTCCCAGCTCAGCACACAAAACCAGATGAGCACCGTGGCAACCAGGCATGTTAGCTCCTGAATATACCACTTCTACTTGTCTCTATGCAGCTTTCTCTTTCATCCTCTCTTAATAAATTTCTGACAAGCTGTTCAATCCACCCCTCAGCTCCCACACTATAAATGGCAGGCAGAACTCATCTCACCTCCCTTTTGACACTGTGGAGTTTTATGTCAAGGTCTGACCACTACAGGATCCCTTTACAGAGAGAACTGATAGGAAGGACCTGTGTCTTTCCCACTGTCTGCAAAAGAAAATGGTTGTGATTCACTGGAATGCCTTCAATTTTCAGATTTCAGTTTTGGGGAAGATGACTGTCGTGCAACAAAAAACCTGAACAGCAACCAGAATGGTTGAAAATGTGAAAGAAAAATGTGAAGATTCAGAACAGACTAATTCCACCCTTTTCATGTGCTCAGAGCTAGGAAAGCAGCAAAGTCTGCACAGCAAAGTGCTGGTTGCTCCTTTTGAACTTACAACTATCTAAAGGCAGTTATGAAACAGTTCACATGACATGAGGTCAATAACAGCAGAGGACTGAACATAAACAGCCAGGGGGTTTCTCCCAATCCTATGTTCATAAAAATACACATCCTCATCCTTAGGGGAAGAACAGTAAAAATATGATTAGTATGTCCCTCTGTAGCTAAAGGGAATAAAAAAAATCTGAAATACTTTGAGCATGAGGGTGTCCCAGCTGGCTTGTTGTAGCTAAGAACACTATAAAAGGCAACGTACCATAATGGCTTTGGCATTGAACCCCTGCTGACCTAACTATCTGGATATATCTGACTCTGTCAACAGAATACTTGGAATATTTTGCTGAGTTTGCTCTCTATTCTTGGACTTTTCTGTCTTTGCAAAGTAAATAAAACCTTTTGTACCATATCTTATGAAATGGTGAATGCAGTTAACCCTCAATGGCAACAGTCAAGCATATGCAAGCAGTATAGATACATGTAGAAGCAGGGAGTCCTGATCTCTTCCCAGGTTTCATTCAATGCACATGAAGATCTCAAAATGTTCTCTGAAGTAGACTGTGGTACACAAATCAGCAGGACTGTTACAACTACAAAAATTCAAAAGATTAGCTGAATACAAATCTCAAAATGGAAAACTTTTAGTATTGGCACTATCAAATCACCAGAAGAGACTGAGGCCCGACATGAAAGATAAAAATCTCCAAATAATCCTGGCACTTAGTACCAAAATGCTCACTGTTGCTTGCTTAAAATGGCTTTTCAGAAAAAACCCAACAAATCTATGGAGTAAAGTTCCTACCTGGTCTAGACAGTTGCTCCGTAGGTAGCGCAGGGCTTGTTGTATGCTCTGGGGAAGAGGCTGCCCCGTTCTCTGGACATGAACTATCAGGGGCACACCAAAGACATTCTTGTCCTTGTAGTCGGGGACTTTCATCCTCTTCATGAACTTTGGCACAGACCTGAAAATTAACATGAACAGGGTGCATGAAACAATCAGGGTATTTACACATTTTCTGAGTAACACTACTGACAAAAATTGGTAACTGAGGCTTTTTTAATAAAGATGGTGAAATAATGTTTAATGCACAATACAGAGACGCTTTACAATTTGCATAATTGATTAATTTCTTAATGTCTATAAGTGGATTGTCTCTAAGGTATAGCACAACAATCAGTTCTAACAAGAACCTTTTACTACGCAGGTGTCATCCAGCTGAAGCCAACAAGGTTTAAAGCATCTTTTAGGAACTCACAGAAATGGCAGAGCAAACCTGAGTGGAGAGGGCATCTGAGGAAAAAGGAGGTTCAGTCCTCTAACATGCTGAATGATCTTGGTACTACCACTTACATGATTTAGTATTTCTAGTGACTAAAACTTTACAATACGAAATGATGGTGGGAAATCCCTATGTGTCAGATTCCTCCCTTGTGTTATATAATTTATTCCAGTTGAGTAACTTAAGTGAAGTTGGTGAGCTTGCTTTCTTCAAAAAATCGTGATGAAAACAAGAACCAACTGGATTCCCTTTATGGGAGTCATGACTGCCATGGAATTAAAATAAAAAGGATGAATATGACCTGAATGTGACTAAGAGTTTTGTCATCTGTGTGGGAAGAAGTAAAAACTCATTTTAAATTACCTACTGAAGAAGTACAGTGCGTAACTCCACAGCTATTTAAAGTCCCTCTTTTAAAAATCCTTGGAGACTGATTATAAAAGCTGAAGAAATATCTCTCAGGATGAAAACCTTGTACAAACAGCAGGACCTAGAATTTGCTGTATTCTAGTCTGCTTATTTGAAGTTGGGTAAGGTGAGATTCATGTCAGCTAGCCACGGGGAGTGCACCAAAGGAGAGCAGTGAAACAGGGGGGTTAATCTTACTGAATTTTATTTCTCTTACAGAGATTTAGAAAGAGTCCGCAGTCTGGGCTTCTTTCATACCCACCCTAGAGAGAGACACCCCTGGAGGGCGACCCAAACCCTTGGCATTTGATCTAATAGGCTGCTTTGGGGTTGCCTGTCTTTTTCCTCTGACAACAAAGAGCCAACCTGACTTTCTCAGGTTAGATTTATAACACACTACTCTTTTAACGTTTCCTAATGACCGATGTCAGTGAGGTCAATCTCACATGTATCTATTGTATGGATTTTTCCATTTCTAAAGGTAAACTTGCCTTACGTAGCTCACAGATGAGTTTAGCGGGATTTTGGGGCGGTGCTTTGAGCATGGAAATCACAATACAAATATCAAGTATCTGGACTGTATCAGGATTGGGTGCCAAAGTGTATTAGGGAAAGATTCTGTCATCCTTTTGATTATTTCTCAGATAGTTTATTAACTCTTATCCATGCCTATTTCCGTTTCTGGTGTACCTCAGTCTGTGGGACCCACCATAGATAGATTGGGGTTTGTGTACCATGAAACATGCAGGTTTCTGTAGCCAGTTGCTACAGAAGGAGCCACATTGTGAGCATTCACATCCATGTGCACTTCCCTTCACTCCCTGAGTGACCTGTCACAGCTGCTAGGGCTGCAAGCTTCCTCTAACACAGGTCCAGGCCTAGGCTAAAGCCTGCATCTTTGATTTCTAGAGAAAAGTCCCATAACTATTCTAACCCTTCTTTTAATGCACAAACAACGCAAAATCACACACATGAAGCAGCAGATGTTTCTTTTCAAATCACCAAACGATTTCTGGGTAGGACTTACTGTAAACTTTTCCGACTTTTTAGTCACTCTCTCCTACTCCTGTTTATTTTTCTGGAACTGTAGCTTTGTTTGAAAGGCCAGCATTGTCTCTCTGTTAGAGCACAGGAATGAAGTCAGATCTCCAGGCTCTATTTCTGACTTTGCCAATGAGCCACTAGGCAACAGTGGATTAAAAGGGCCAGTTTCAAATCCTACACTTGGAGTCAAAGGTTCTTTCTAATTGCATTTATGTACTTACAGAGCAACATAATTTGGAGAAACTATTTTCTTTTTAAAAGTCTCCTTCCAGTTACCAGCGGTACTCACCAGGTCCAGCCATGTTTGTTGGACATGGAGTACTTTTCCATGATGGCAGTGAGACGAAGCAGAGAGAATTTTTGCAGTAGATTCAGCTGGGCTGCTGACTGATTGCTGATGTGAAGCGATGCAATGGAGCGGCTCAGGCGATGAGAGATTTGGAAACTATGCCATCGTAATTGCCTTTAGCAAAAAAAAGATAGAAAAATCAGAGAAATACTTTAGTTGGGCAGAAAAGATGGTGAGATACTGTGAGATAGGGCTGGGCAATACCAATTCTAAAACATAGAAAAACACACACGTGATGGCTTGTGGTGTATAACTGAAGTGAAATGTACCTTGGAGATAAATAAAACAATTTTGGAAATTTCTTTAATTTTGGAAATGTCCAAGCTTTGTCTTTTTAACATTAGATTCACAAGTGGGTCCTGTCCATATGCTTGGGGGAAGCAGTGCTGCCTGCTGTGGTCTTTAGCCCACACACTTCCAACAGGATGTGGGAGATTTAGAATCAAATGTTCTTTGCCTGACTCAGAATTGGTATTTGATGCCTAGTCCCTCACCTCCCTGGGGACTGACCTGACCACTGAGGTATTTGGAGATGAGGTTCTCCAAATATCTCTGTGTGAGATGTGAAACCACCACACTCTGTTATTAAATGCTGAAGGATTTTTTTGAAAAAAGATTAAATCCTGTGTCTCCTTAGCTAGAGCTATAACCACCAAGCTATTGAACCATTCACATCTTTTTACTGCAATGCAGTTTCTCTATATACTGGAATCACCAGGAAAAAACTCCCTTATTTTATTTTCTTGTTTCACTAAATATAAGTTCTGGCTCAAATCCTAAAAAACTTGGCACTGCTCATTTACTCAATAGTTTCCTCTAGTTCACTTTCACTTTTGTGGTGGTGGTGAGCAAGTACAGGCAGCAGCAAACCATGGCATGGCAGAGGCCTCTGTGAGGTTGTGACAAGACTGACAGCAGATCAGAAAATACCAGTATTGTCAAAAATACCAGTATCAGAAAATTCTAGGTATGTTCTCCCTGCTTTTGCACTTACAAAGCCACCCTACATGAAACAGTTTAGACCCACACCAGCTTTTGCCCAGGAGCATTGGTATACTTGGCTTAACAGAAGCTCATCACTCTGACTTATAACAGGTCTGTAAACTATTAACAAAACTGCACTTTTCACTTTATTAAGAAGTCAATCATTCACTGTCATTTCATCCCACCCAGGTAAGGGGCTGAGGCAGAGTAGGGAAGTTCTCTTTGAGCACAAAGGGGCACACTTTTAAAGCAGATCAGTGCATTTAAAAAGTGCATAAAGCTACAGATTCATAAAGAGCTGGATGCATAACTTAAAATACAAATTAAAAATACATCCTACAACATATACAGGGTCCTACTATGTAATCAATGGATCAAGGGATAAAAAAATGCCTTAGTTTTCTCTATTAAACCAATTCTGCATCGATTCCATGTAAGAATCTCCACAGCAGGATGTCCCTTCCCTCAAAGTCCCACCTTTCCCCGGAAAGTCCCCATCTCCATACAGGATGGGCACTACTGTAATGGTCCCCCATGCCTTCTGACTCCCAGGGTGAGAACCTCTGCTCCATTATATTGTATTTCACAGTCTGTGGATTTGTATGCAAAATTTTGCTACTTACCTGCTTGGCCTTGTGAGTGATGCTCCCACCCCAGAGTCTCTCCTGTCCCTAACACCAGTGGCTTCAGATTCATTCAGGGATGTTCCATCTCTGTCCATGTCACTTGGGGTGGTCCGGCCATCAGACACAGAATTTCCTTCAAAGTCGAGAGTGATCTGAGTAGGCGACTGGAAAGGCAATGATGGGGATTCCCTGACTGACACATCACCAGCCGGCAGACCTGGCAACACCTTCTTTGACCAGCCATCCACCACCTCCTGCAGCCCATTGACGTGTTGCAAAATGTCATCTAACTGAGGAAAAAGGACATCTTTCTCTATGTCCAGGAGGTCCCCAGTACTAGCATACAAGTGGGAACCCGGCACATTGTCATAAATGCTAATTCTGCTCTCTTTAGGACAGCAAGCCATCAGTCCGGATTCCTTCGGTGTAGAGCAGTTCTGCTTTCCCAAAGAAATGCTGCCTGTCCTCCAGTTTACACTGCCACTGTTGTCTGTAGGTGAGAGGCTTTCGATAGAAAGTGCCTTTGGGAAGGTCCCTGGTTTGTGATCCTTGGGAATGTGCACAACCAAGTTCTCTTGGGAATGGAATTCATTTTTGCGGTTTTGGTCCACCACTTGCCGTAAGGCCGTTCCTGCCAGAACATCCAGGTCCTCCAGGTACATCCCACCTCTCTTGTTTGCTTCATGACATTTGCGTTCCTTCAAACATGGTGTGCTCACCCCACTGCTGCTGTTTTCAGACTGACTGCTGTCACTGCTGGATTTGGCAGAAAAGGGAAGACCTTTTTTGACTGAATCTTGCCCCAGATTTTGGAGATCGCCATTGACTATCTGTACACAGTGCATGTCTTTCAAGGACTTTGGCTCAAACTGAAGAACCGGTCCACTGATCTCTAAAGGACCTGTTCTTCCTGAGCCCTTTAGTTTTCCATGCACAGCTTTTGCTTTTAGTGTCTCCATGCGTTTTAGAAAGGTTTTTGCTCTGGCTCGTGTTGGATTTTCATTCTTCAGGCCGTCCTTGGGGGACAGGGCGGTGTTTATTGCAGTGGAGTCCTGCAGCAGCGTGCTTTCCACATCATGATGGGCAGAGCAGTCACAGGTCTTCCTGGCAGCGCTGGTGGTGCCAGATTGACTCCTGTTGTCACTGCCCCCACTGCTCTCGCTGTGAATCGATGAGACCTCAGGTTCGCTCAGATCTGTAAGGACGCTCTCACTGCTTGTTGTGTTTTTCATTTTAATGTCCCCAGAAGAGCCATGTCTGTCAGTTCGGTGAAGCAAAGCGTCAATGTCGTCCACCCGAGACCATCGTCTGCTGGTTCTTTGGAAAGTCCATTTATTACTGATAGCACACAGGTCTTCTTCATCTGAATCTTCACTCTGGAAAAAAAAACAAGTGGCACATGTTTAAACTGTGTGCTTTAACTTGATATTTGAATTAACGCGATTGGGCTGCTCCAGGTGAGCAGAAGGCAACAAAGTCTCTCTGGACCAAGTTTATGGAAGACTGGTCATCAGTCCTTTCATAACACCCTCTTTCATTTAATTGTAAAGACTAAAAACATCTTAACAAGGAAGGAATAAAAGCCTGCTCCATGTTAGGAGGACCACTGATACCTCTTGGCTTCCATGGACTGCCTGTGCACTGAATTGTGTAGGGCAGATGCCCACAGTGACTGTTTAGGAAAAAAATGTTTTGAAAGGCCAAAGTAAAGGAATCTTGATTTGCAGGGATGGTGTTAAGGTACACATGGTAAAGACAGGGAAGTAGCTGGGTACTAAGCAATGTGAGCTATTTAAAAATCCAAGACAGCAAATATCTGGTGCTGCACGTAGTTTTGCACTGAGAACTAAATAAACATCTATAAACTTCACAGGTCAGATACATCTAACAAGATTTATGTTTCAGGAACATAACTACAGATAAATAACCATGATGCTTGAAAGAACAATAAAATAGTAATATTTGGCAGTATTGCTTAGGGTGTGTCTGCGTGCAGGCAAAGGAAAGCAGAGAAGGCAGCCATGGGGGTGGGGACAGAAGGAGCAGCCAGGCTCAGGCTGGGATGGGGCAGCATCTGCAGCTGAGGTCAGCTTTCCTACAGTGGCAACCACTGTCTTCACTGCTGTCATCATCAGGGGCTCCCCAAACTTGATGACCTGCAGCCTACTCCACTGTCTGTGCCTTCCTCCAACTTCTCCCAAGGCAGCAGCAGCCTTTCCTGGTCTCATCCCTCAGCCTGAAGTGTGCAGAGCTGTGCTTATGTTTAGGCAGCTCCAGGAGCTACTCTGCAATGCAGAGAATGTGTGCCTTGAAAAAAAATTCAGATAAAAAAAACACGCCCTATGACATTTTTCTCATCTGTTTGCTCAAACAAAAAAAGACATCTTCAGCATGAAGTCCACAGTTGCTAACGAGTACCCTTTTCCTGACTTTGAACTGGACTTATACAGCATTATTCTGGTGCATTTGTTTTAAAGCAGAACAAAGTAACTTCACCTACATGACATCCAAACAGCTCTTCACATTCTTGGAAGCAGTATGAAGGCAGTAAAATATGACAAGCTGTCAGACTAAAATGAGGTGCTAAACCAGAAAGACTATTTTGGGACTGGAAAAATTCTCATTTTAAAAGTCTATTATTAGAAGTATTTTTATATGAAGTTTCGATGGTAAAGTTATCTCCAATCTCTGACTAGATCTTTGCTGGCCTGTCTAATTGAAAAATGTAAACCAAATTTTACAAGAGTGTCCAAAACCTTAAAAAATGTGAAACCTCAAAAGCTGGAGATTGGGACCAGTAGCATGCCAGGTCTCACTGATGCCATAAACTTTTGCCAGTTTATCACTTCAAGTCAGCCAGATGTTTTAGATCATGTCCAAACCGTAAAATAAAATATAGCTGTGAAATTTTGGGTTTAGGCATTCCTCTTTCTTTTGTTAATGCTGAGGTGTGCAGTGCTCCTGTGATTTTATAGGAATGAATGGAGAACCTCATTCTGTGGCTTGTTAGAGAGAAAAATTGAGCACCTAGGGCAGTATGAGGGAAGGGGCTAGAAAAGGTTAATACTGCTTTGGTGTTTTGTCTGAGAGAAGAAATGGCACATCAGACAGCTCCACCTTTGTTTTAACTCCACAGCTTGCTGTATGCATACATGGACCAAAGGACTGCACAGCCTCAGGAACTTAAAAATCCATTTATTGTGGTCTTAGTAGTGCCACAAAGTGGATATTTTAAAAACAGCAAGGCTACGTACTTTTAAATATTTAGCAGTGGTAATTATATCTACAAAGCATACCACTGCTGAAGCGTTGGTGGCACCAGCCAATAGGATAAACATATTTTTAAAATTTGTTCTACATTGCAATATGCCAGAGGGACCTTGAAGAAGATTCTTGGCTGACACAAATCCCTGTAGCTGCACTGACACTACTGTACGAGCTGACAGGATTTAGCCTGTATTTTCTGCAAGCTGGAATCGATTAAAGTAGCCAAAGTGGTGGAGACATTGCAAAAAACACCAAGAGAGCACAGAGCAAAAGACAGAAATAAAAATAAATTCAGTGGTAAATATACTTTAAATCAAAAGTTTGTGGTTTTTTGTTTTTGTTTTGTTTGTTTGAGGTTTTTTTGTTTTTTAAATTTTTCTTTTACAAAGCAGAGATGAACAGAAATGGATATTGGTAATAAACACGTTTTGCCTCTAACCACAGCAAAGACAGGATTACATTCTGGCCAAGAATCACTTGAAAAATACAGAGGCTTTTCAGTGTCAAAATTTGAAGCTCAATTAAATAAAAGCTTAGTTTTGGGTTCTTTTTAATTGATAAAGAAATATATTTGTGTTTCATCAGAAGCAAAATCAGGCAAATATGAAATGAAATATCTGGATGCTGAAATACTGCCATAGTGACTCACTACAAATTCAGCTGCACTGTGAGTCCTGTGACATACTGTGCTTTTCTTTTGATGAAATCAGTAGAGATTCTGGAAGCCATGAACATCCTGAATGACCCACTGTTCCTGTCAGATATCTGAGTGTCCTGACAAACGAAACTGTCCAAAAAAAAATGTTGAGAGCACTTAGCCCACCCACATGTCACCAGCTAGGGGGACAGCGGATCAAGAGAAGGTCTGAAAGCAATGATTCATCTGACACAGGCAGAGCAGACATTTTGGAGCAGTGACTGTATATTTCTACTGACCTGGGGTGAAATCAAGTGCATGGCTTTGGAGCATATTCAAAAGTCCAGTTAATACCATTATGTTTGGGAAGATGAGAAGGGACAAGTTTCTTGAGGAGTGACTGGTAACATTTGCCAAAGAGAAAGAGGTTTTGATTCACAGATTTGTCACAGCTGATTTAAAATAGCACAGCTTTTTGACTGAGGGCGTACTTGCCTGAAATACAGAGGGATGCTAACAAAAGGCAAATAGTGGATTTATTTGCCGTGGAATTCTGCCACATTTTTCCAGCTGGGGGCAGGAATTCTCATAAACCGACAGCTGCAGAAGGCAGTTAATCCAAAGGCTAATCTCTGTCTGTCCAAATCGCTTATGGACATATTTGCAACACATACATGAAGATTTCTGTTTGCATCTTGATGAAGCCAGGGGAAGACAGAAGCCCACAGTGGGATTGGTCTGGGTGGAAGAGTGGGTAGTGGGGAATTCTCATGCTGTGCTGGCTTTCACAGGAACCTTGCCTGGCAGCTTACTTGGCCATATTTTGGTGAATCATTCAAGCAGCTGTGCTAGTCCTGTGCATACCTGTTATGCTGAAGCTCCAAAGCAAGCTGATTTTCCATTTCATTGTTCAGATTACCACAGAGACTATTAGGAAAGGCAGTATCTTCAGAGAAAGATTTATTTAGTTTGGTGATCAATTTCAGACCCAGTTCCTGGCTTCTACACTTGCATTTACATTTCCTCCTGTCAGCAGGCTCTCCTTCCTCTTCTTCTCTCACCCACATTCTCTTCTACTTTCAGCTGCTCTGTAGCTGTGGACTAAAATCTCCCCCAAGTCCTCTTTGTCTACATTTTTCTGTTCTCAGCTTCTCTTTGGCCTTCTGCAGGTACAGACCCAACTAGCTTCTTCCCCTTAAAAGAGTACCCAGTAGAGCCATGTCTCTTCCACCACAAATTAATGGTCATCTGCAAGGAGAGCAGCTGAGGACTTCAATCCAGTCAGAACAGGGAGGAGTGGCAGCAAAAAAATTAATGAAAAACAAACATAACAAAAAAAAAAATCCTCCCTTTTTAACACAACATAAAACCCAAGATGAGAAAAACCTGTGATGCAGTGAAGTCTCTGCAGCTCCAGGGAATGGACAAAATAGAAGCTGAAGAGGCTAGTACACAGAGGAACAAGCAGACATGTGCCAAAGCAGGATATCTGGACATTAAAACCATCCTCTGTTCAAGCTCCCTGAAACACTGAATACACTATGATGACACTGAATTTGCAAAGACATAAAAAGTGCAGCTCTTGGAGGCAGTTTTTGAAAAGCACGAGACGAACACTCAAGGAAGAAAAAACAGAAACCAAGATTTCTCAGAGCTGACAACTACCATTGTACAACACTCAAGGACTTTGGGGAATTTGTGACCAGAAAACAGTTAATGCTGGATATGTTACAAAGCTCTCAAAATCAACAGGCTGTTTCTGCAGCCCTCACTGAAACCCTTTATGCTCAGATAATTTCCATGTTACACAGAAGCTTGTAAGGATGACAGAGTTTATTTTCGTATTCTTAACTGGGAAGAAGTCAGTACAAGAAACAAAGAAAGGCTGTTGTTTGTTGTTTTCATCTGAGCAGGCTTCCATTTTTTCTGAGAAGGATTTTCCACTGTGTACTCATATGGCATTGACAAACAAGCTAATGAAGCTTTACTGTCTTTTCCCCTGCTAGCTTTAATTGCACACATGTAGAGTTTCAGTACTGTGTGAGCCCTTCTAGCACACGTAGTGTTTACTCACAGTTTCTATTCTATTTATAGTTTCAAGATTCAGCAATTCACATTATCATGCATCCAGATAATTCTGACATGCATGTACAAAGTAATACAAGCTTAACTTGCTTCTAAGAGCATTACTAAATTAAAGGCAAAATTGGGGTGGTCTTATCACAAAAGCCAGGGTATATTTAATGAAGTTCCCTTACCTTTTTTCTTTGGAAGTTCACATCGAGTTTCATTGAGGCGCACTTGTTCAGTGTGTTCAGTCGTCTGCAGGGCAAAGTAAATTCAAAAGATTAGCAGCCTCTGACTAAAGGGCATGATTTTTTGCAAGTTCAAAACATTTATCTTACTGTAGGGTGCCAACTGCATATAACAGCTTCAGAAAGGATACTGGCTGTCTATTCCATCCATATGACCACTGTATGAAAAGGGACCCTCAGTTTCACTTTACTTGATAGCCAGATTTGATAGTTTGCTTTTTAATTCATGGATATTTCTGTACTTAGCACAGGAAACAACTATAAACAAACACCTGTGATAGCTGGGAAAATGACAAGAAAAGGAGGTGAGTTGCCTTATGCAGGATTGTAACATTATTGATCTAAAATGGGGATTTCAAAGCACTGGTGAAAGACAAAACAAAAAATCAGCTGCAGCTCCTCACTTCTGACAGTTGGCACCTCCTTAAAAAGTTGACATAAAAAACTTCTAGCTTCTACTTAAAAGTTTCTCCAAAGCAAATAGTTTTTTTTCTCCTATTTGTGGATCTTACACACAGGTTAACACACCCAACATGTAACAAATCTAGTATTTTTAAATAAATATTTTTAGCTGTTTTTCGATCATGTTCATACTGATGTTACCAGAGTCTCTGTAAGGCTTCTGCTCCTTAAATCCAAGGCTGTCCTGTGATGACAGTGAGTTGAAATGACAATCCGTGTGTGTGTGTGTTTGTGTCCATGTGCAAGGACAGCCAGAGGACAAGTAAACATGCTCTTTCAATAGACAACCTACTGTGATAATGATAATTGATTTGGTTTTATTTATACTTAAAGATCCTGATCCGTGAAACCATCCAACTTCTAAAAGCAGAGGCTCAAAGTTAAATATGTTTGACTTAGAAAATTTTCCATACCTAGGACTGAATTTCAAAATAAAGGGAGGCAGAGTGAGAGAGCCATGTGTCCACAGCACTCCTCTGTTGGCTGTAAAGACATCTCCTGTGTCTTTACAGCAAGATTTGTCTCTGTTGCTTTTGGGTCACAGGGAGACGCCTCCAATTTCCAGAACTTAAAATTTGAAATGCATGTGATAAGTTACAAGGACACATGAAAAAAGTATCAGATCAATAATATAATCTCTCACATAACATAAGAATATTATGGCATTAACATATTCCTCCACAGAACTTCTAATATTAGAATACCTTTCAAATTGCCACCACTAACAAAGAATCGACGCATCAAATGTGGATCTTCTTTAAAAAAAAAAAAAAATCCCCTCAAAATATCACCTGCTCATTTGCAGATCAAATATTCCACCCTAACTTAGGCCAATAAATCTGTTATGCCGCATCAGAAAAGGCCTGTGCTCATGGTATTAATTTGGGTATAATGTATGCACAAGCACACCCTGCATGCATGATAGCAATGTTGAAACAAATTCCAGGCTTTGTGGCTGCGTAGATGTATCTACAGCCTTTTGCCCACAGATCATCTTCTGGGATTACATCTATTATTGCAAAACTCCTATTTTGCCCAAACACAGAATTTCTCAACCCAAAGTGGCATTTTCTTGGGGCCTGGGGCTGAATAATGTTCAGTGCTTCTTTTGAGCACAAAATGTTTAAATGTGTGTATCAATATAAATTCCAAGTATAAAGAGGCACAGACATATTTTCAAAGAACTCCAGCTCAGCTTTCTATCTTTGGGGACAGCTTCCTCTGAGTGGTGAATATTGGCTAATATTGGAGTCCCTGCACCTCTTTTTCAGCTGGCTGGTGCTGAAGGGAAAAGTCTGTAACTACATTTCCACACTTGCTCAACCAAAACCAAAACTACTTTTTACTGGGCGCCAGGGAGTTCAACCCCAGGTTTTAAATTCATCCCTCTACAAAACATTGGTATGTTTTTTGGGGCTCTTCCAGGGCTGTGGAAAGATTTGCCAGTGAAATTAGAGAACTAATGATCATATTTGTGAGTTTGTCTGGTACTAGCAGCTCAAATCAAAGTCAGTCTGTTTCAGCTTCCTTTGCCTTGTTGATGTGCCAGTGGTGGCAGAAAGCTTTTCTCATCAGTTTAAAGTTGTGAGATGACTGGCAGCCAACTCCCCAGCAAATGTTTCGAAAAGAAGAAAAACCCAGAAGTTTCTGGCTACAAAGGCTGTCACCAATATTCCAGCTGAAGTGAGAGGAGCACAGCATTTTTATGCCACTGCTTAAAAACATGGGAGAAGAATGCCTGCTTCTAATGTTAACAAAATACAGTCTGGATTTGAGAAAAGGCAGGGAAAAACACATCAAATAAACACAAGAGAGGTGGCTATATAAAACCCAAATAATCTAGGATGCATTTGAAGGTGTGTCTGGAAATTTCTGCATTGTTCAGGGAAAGACTGCAAAACATATGCTACAGTAAGTGTTTCAGTGATGTTAATTTAATTTCTTCTCCAGAGCATCACAGGTGGTTTAACACTTTGAAATAATTCTTAAAAAGCCAGCAGAAATATTCAGATGCCCAAACAGATGTTTCTGGTGGTATTTTAGATCCCCTGGATATCAAGCCTGGCCTTCAGCTGCTGCAGGTACCTCAGTCCAGATAACACATGGAGAAGTCTGATCTATCTGAGGAGATTTAAGATGGCCATAGACACAAGTCCTTAGGGCTCTGAATCCCAACCCCAGTGCTGTGATTGTTAACTCTTATGATAGAAGTTCTTCAGAAGCAGAAAATATCCAACTTTTGCATTCTTTACAGCACTGAGCAGTGTTTACAAATAAAGACAAGCTTGTAGCTATGCAGGCTCAGGCCAGCTGGAAAACCTTGCGGGGGACACGTTGCTCTGCTTTAAGAGCAATCCAAGTAAGAGGGAGACAGCTCTGAAGTGAGCTGGAGTGCCAGGAGAATCCCTGGACCTGTTCTGCAGCTGTTTTCAAGCAGGTGCTTTGGAATGCAGCCAGAGCCACAGGCCAGTCATGAAAGAGAGGCATCATGGGGAGGACAAGCATAGACAGCACAGTGTCTCCTGCATCAGCAGATCCGCGAATGCCCTCTCCTATGGATTTTGACCAGAAAAACACACCGTGTGGTTCCCCTCTGAGGGAACCACAACACTATCTCTTTGCTTTATTGTTATTCCTAGCCAAGTTTAGGTGCTGTGCACACATATCCCTGCCTGGCTTCCTCTGGTTCTGTCAACTTTGGGAAGAGGACATCAAGCTCCTGATGCTGGGCTTTGCTGAGGTCTTAACACTGAGTAAGAGTTCTCCCAGCACCATTAGGGCTGGTGTGCAAGGCTGGCACTGGCATGTCCCTTCTCCACCAGTTTTGTGCATGGAGAGAATATATTGTTTTCTGATCACCTTTTTATCATGGCTACCACATAGGGAGCTACCTTGTAGGCTCCAGGCTCGTATGAGATGAGTAATCTCTCCTGGAAGTCAGTGGGAGCCATTCTACTGCCTCCAGAGCAGGGCCTTCTGTCCTGTATGTGGAGAGTCAGGCTTGTCCCCCAACAGCACCTAGAGCAAGATAACTCAGCAGATGGAACTGACATATCAGAGCTCTGGTGGGAGGATGTCCCACCTCATACAGCAACCTTCACTTTGTTTACAAGCTGTCCAAGAGATAACAGCTATGGAAAAAAAGACTGCTGACTGCTTGGCACAGCTCAGATTTTAAGAGCTTGGTATAGGGAACTATGTATCAGACTGTTATATACTTGTTCTTCATGTTCTTAGTCACTGTATTTATGTGAATGCAAGAAGTACAACGTGCCTTGGCTTCTCCTTCTCACCCTCTTATCACAGCAGCCACAAAAGTTCCCAGAGCAAAGTTGGTTGCTGCTATTTTGGAAGCGACACAGCTATAAAATTTTCATGCTCAATTATTGTTTTGGCAGGCTGACAGTGTTTGCCTGCAGATTGCCTGGAAATTCTCTATTGTTCATTACTCAATAAAATCTGAGTGGAATGTCTTGATAGATATGCCTCTAACCCAAAGGCCTCAGATTTGGTTTTTACTCTGCCAAATTTTCATATTATATTGTAAACAGCAAGAATGTTAGAATATCTCAAAAAGGTCGCTGAAATCTTTTACAACAGGGAGTCTTAGACATTCTGACTAAAATACTACCAGCTGCCTTAAAAAAAAGGTTCCTCCTCATTTGTGCCTCACGTTGTCTGGTTTACTTCAATGCCATAAGAAAACCGATATAAAATGAGATTGAGATTCAACCCACAAGAGCAGAGAAATTCAGTGTTTATGCTATTACTATTCAGAGCTAAAACTGCTCAAACTGATTATTCATGCTGGCATTTCAACTTTAAAATTATCTTCCAAAAAAAAAAAAAAGAGAAGCCCATTTTGTTCAGCACTATGTGCTGAATGCACTATTAGTCAGTGTGATGGCTTGGTCACACATAGCTTTAAGGGCAGCTTTGAATGTTTGAAGAATGGAAGTTTGACTGCCAACCTGGGAATCTGTGCACACAGAAATAATAACCAGCCCTTTTTAACTTTTTCTTTCCTCAAAGTACATCACAGCCTGCAGCTCTCATACTGTGCATTGGCCTGCACCTCGCAGTAACACCATTGCAGAGCAAAGGAAGGGCAGAGAACTGGCCACAGTGGTCAGCTGAGCTGTGAGGATTTCCATTGCACTGGAAAACTTGGAAGATGCTGGTTTGATAGCTCACAGAGTAACAAAGCTGGTACTGGGGCAGCAGCAGGCACTGTTCACTGTTTCTGTGAATCTTGGTATTTGGTATGATGGCTTTTTATGGCTCACTTTCAACGAAGGGTTTGAAGCTGCTGATCTACATCGAATTTAATGTCTGCAATCTGAAAACATAACCTGTACATAACGCTTGTATTTCTAATATTATGAAGAGCTATTCCTTTACAAGATCTAAGCTGTTTAAAAACTCCCAACAAAAAATTAAACAGGTGTTGTCTTCTGAAGAAAATACAGAAAAAGTTGTTAGTCATAAACCCATTTATCTTTAAAGTATGGAAATATTTGTGTCTATGGTTTATTCTATATGTCTTATCATTGTCCCTTGATTTAGGCATTTTTTTCCCATTAGTGCATCTATCCAGCTGCTAGTTAATTTTCCAAATCCTCATATTTTAATAAAAGAGAAAAAACTCCCAATCCAACCAAGTCTTTATCTTCTCAGCTTGCAAAATAATCCTCATAAATATATCAACAGAGTGTAACTGTAGGTGTATCTGTGAGTCTACAGAGAGGCTGGAGGAGCAAGAGATGAGCTGTTCCCATTTTTAGCTACGAAGGTTTTAGATGCCTGGTGACCATGACTGTAGCAGCACCACTGCCAATTACCCCAGTGAAGAACGATTTGAGAGAGTCACAGAGCTATGAAATGACTATATCTCACTGGTTTGTCTCACAAGAAAGGGCAGGAACAGACATCATTGTTGCATTTTTTAGTGGTCCTTCAACATTGTAGTAAAGGGCAGAGGGGAAGAGATTCTCAGTCTCCCATGTCTATCACTTTTTATTTCCCAAACTGCAGCAAAATATGTCTTCCATCATGCCAGACTGAAGCAGGGGGATGTATATATGTATGGGAAGAAGGTTTCTCTCAGGTGTGGGCATAGCAATCTCCCTCAGCAAGCAGCACAAACAGTACTAGATCAAGTCTGCAGTTAATTCTGTTCTCGGGCGTCTGTGAGGGAGATCACTGGAGAATCCAAGTTTTCCTATTGATTTATCTGCAGACACAAAGGCTATTACAAAGGGAAAGAGAATATTCTGTTCCCTATAGCCATAATAGACAGCATGAGAAGCAATAGGTCTTGCTTGCAGCAGGGGAGTTTTGGGAAAGCAGTCTGATAGCTGTGCCCGGAAACTACCTGGATCTGCCAGGAATGGAGATGTGGACTAGATGAAGTCTCTTCCAGCCCTGTTTCTGGTGGTTCTCAGAAACCTTCTCTGCATTCCTCCACCACAAACTCATTAATACTTGCAATGTACAGTATGATGTGGAACAGCATCTCCTGAAGCCATCTCTGCTGATTTTAGCCACAGTTGCAGAAGGGGAAATAGTCTTGTCCAGTTATCTTGATGTTGGTGTTATGAAAGTTTCCATAACATGTAATGAAGCCTGTTTGGTTAAGGGCCAGACACTCCTTTGTCCTGACTTGAAGAGGAGAGGAGCAGAACCCAGCTTGAGCTGAGCACAGGGGAAAGAAGAGGGGGACAATGTCTCTGCAATGTGGTTTTGCAAAACTGCCACAGAATTGCTGTGTCTTGAGTCCTGGGGCACAGGACTTGAGCAATGCAGCATGGTACATTCTTCACAGAGTATACAAAGCAAGACAACCAGCAAACACGGGAGCACAGGGAGGGGCAAAGCACTGATCAGTTGTAGCATCTGTAGTACTGGGAGATCTGTACTACTGGGTCTGGTCCCACTTCTGCTACTGGTACCAAATAGGAGTACCAAGGGAATCACAGCAGCATGAAAACTGTGCCTGCTGCCAGAAGAAAGGGCTTGCTGAATTCTCTGCAATGAAGTTTCCTCATTTTTGCTGGACTGAGACATTAGAGTTATTAATGTGCAACTCAAATGTGACTCTCATTTATTCAGGGTTTGCTTGCACTACTGCTAGTTCTTAAAAAACATCTGTTTCAAATCCTTTGGATTTGGGTCTTCTCAAATCATGTGATACTCTCTGTAAGTGTAGTGGGTCTCCTCCTGCAGCATCTTCAGTAAGAGAAATTAGCTCAGAATGGTGGCATTATAGATCTCATCACTTAATGCAGCCAGACAAGCAAATCAGCTCATGCTTTTAAATTATCAGAAAATAAACTTTGAGTGTTATTTACCTGCAAAGAGGTTCTACAAGGTCCTTGTCAAGAAAATCATGATCTTTCTTTACTGCAGCAATGTCAATGGGAAACTGTGAGTCTGTAAAAGGAGACACAGTATTAAGATTACTGCTTGCTACTCAAATGAAAATACATTGTCTACATCCTAATTGCTTTGCATGTGCTTGCTCACTGAAATCTAGTATGACCAATTTCACTCAGCTCTGGTTCCCTTCCAGTTGTATCTGTGACCCTTTCTGACAATTTTTTTTTTTTTTTAAGGTATAGCTGAACATCCACTGAATTAGAGTGACAGCAAAATTATTTCCAATTTGAGTATTTTTAAACTACTCAAAAAATACTCAACTGTTAGCTGTTCATTTTAATACCTTGCACAAATGGATGAGATGAGGAAATTACCACCATACTTACCTTATATACATGAGCAACAAGGTTTTTCCCTTCTCATTACAGTGACTTAATGAGTTATTTGCTAGACAGACTTTGCCCAAGCCCAGAAATATTCTGTGCATTTTTTTTTCTTAAACAGATCCAAATAACAATGATTTCAAACAGAGGGTTGCTCAAATAAAAAATAATAATTAAAAACAAACAAACAAAAAAAAAACCCAAACCGAATTATAATCGCCAATATTAGCAAAAAAGGCAGAATAGTATGCTGGAAACTGACATTTGTAATGAAAAGTGACACAGCTCTGTAATGGTGGGACGGGTTCCAGTGCTGTGGCTGCTCTCCAGACTGCTCTGCCATGCTTAGGTACCTCAGCAGGATGCTGGGATACAGGAACATCAGCCAGCATTTTCAGACACTACTGCTCAACACTGACATGATAGATGCCTGTGAAAAGCACCTTGTTTTCAGAGACACAGTCTGTCCAGAGCACATACTGACTGCATGGGAACAACTGGAGCACAGCACAGGTTGTATTTTTGGAGAGAGCATCCCTTTGAGCTAAGCAGGCAGCAGGTGCTCCTTTCTCTGGTGGCATCAGTATCTGACATATTCCAAATACAAGGCAGACACAAAAGTACTCCTGACACCCCAGGGACTGTGATAGATACACATTTGTGTCAGTTTTGGTCTGGTAGGCTTGCTAGTCTTAGTTCCTTGCTGGATTTAACAGAGTCTGCCCGAGCATCTCTGAATGGTGCTCCTGTCCCCAGGTGCCTGAGCAGCCCAATAGGACCCAGCACCTGAGACCTGATGGACCTCAGCTGGCCACGGGGGTGTCCTCAGCATCCCACTCCCTGCCATCCTCAGCCCCACACGAGGGGAGGGATGGCGTCCCAGCTGACTCCCTGCAGACTTGGCTCTGACCCACGAAGCTCCTTGGCCCTCACTCCATGCGTGGATCTGTGCTGCCTCCAGGCTCATGCTGACCCTGGAAGGTATCCAGAGGTGTTTGGCGGAGCTGCCTTTTGGCTAATAAGCCCGAATGGGCCTGAGCTGGCTCCGTGTCTCTGGCAGGGAGAACACGTGTTTTGGGACAAATGAGGCTCAGCCGCAGTTTCCCTCTCAGCTGGGGAGAGCAGGAAAAACCCAGCTCCGGTCCCCAGACTACTACTGAATGGACACCGCTTCCCTGGGCATGAACTTTACACCTAGGAAGGGGACATCACCATTTTTCTCTGAGTTAGCAGTGAACTATCAGCTTTTCTTACTTTGCAAATGTGAAATGCAACTCAGATTATTCACTTGTGGTAACTGCAGAGTTTTCAGTCTTCATTTCAGCATGATTGAAATTTTCAATAGCTTCTAGTGTTTTAATCTTATTTCAGGCACAGTTCAGAAAGTTTTTAGAAAATAGACTCATGTTTTTAGATATTTTGTAGTGGTTTTTGTTAACCTTTGGGGTTTACACAAGCTATGTCCCTCCTTTTTTTTTTTTTTAAACTTCCCATGGCTACGAGGGTAAGAATCTTACTTTTCTTTATGCACTGGTATGACTCCAGCAGCTGTGGCTTTGTGAAGCATCCAGCCATGGCCATAACTCAGTCAAATGTGGAGTTGGCTGACTGCAAGCTCTCCTGGCGAGGGCCCAGTGCACTTTCAGAACCGCACAAAGAGGAGAAAGACCTACTTACCCTCATAGAACTGAGCATATTGGGGAAATCCAGCTGCACGTAACCAGTCACACGCTTCCTTTGCTTCGATTTCTGAGGAAAGAGAAAAAAAGTTCACACTTTTTTATTTTGAATTAAAAGTTCTTTCAATTACAAAGTAAAACCAAAGAAATTTGGTAGGATCTATTTGCTGCTAAAGTACTGTCATCGCTCTGAATCACACTTTGTAGCACCAGAAGAGAGTCTCTCTGAGAAATCTACCTGTCTCCACAGGACCTTGGGGTGCAAAAAGCCACTTGGTGGCTGGGATGAAGTGTTAAACCATCTCCTTGCAGCAGAAGCTGCTCAGCCAGGTTTGTGGCTCTGTGATCTACCTTACCCCTAAGGGTAAGTTGCTGGTAAGATGTGAAGATGGAGCTGGTGGAAATGGTGACAGGGAGCAGGCACTGCATTCTTTCAAGTTCTGACATTTCTTGTGGAGCAGAATGCCACATGAAATCCATGGAAAGCTCTGCCAGGATAGCCCCAGTGGAGGTGTCATGATACTGAAGGGACAATTGCTGGGGCACCTCTATTTTTACCAAGCTCCATGGGCTCATATTCTGGAAAGCAGTGTGCTGGGTCCAGCTCTCCCAGCACCTGCACTGCCTGCATGTGCAGCTGCTCCCAGACCAGCTGGGGGAACACCTGAAAACAGAGGCTCATCCACACAAATGTGGGTTTCAGGGGAAACCTGGGAAACACCTCTTTGCTGTCCAAACCTAGATCAGGATCTACCACTTGAACAGTTTTGGTTTACAGGATCAAAGTCAAAGCACGTATCTGCACCTCGTACATTTGCAAAACATGAAGAAACTGGGTGTGCAGGTGTTGAAGAAAGTAGACATTTTATGTTGCTTGTTAATCAACCTGAACGAACCAGTCAAGGGTTTTGGCACATTTGTGGTTGTAAAATCTAGACAGCCACAATACAAAACGCTAACTATAAAGCAAACAATGGAACTGCAAGAAGATGATCAGGCTTAGTTGCTCTTCTGCATATTTTGCCTTGCATGTGAAAAAAATTCCATCTGTAAATCAGTTTTCTACTAAAATGCATTTTTATTGGGCAAAGATACTGGCATGAACTTTTGCCCGTGTTATTCTGTTCAGATCACTCATCATACCCTTAATGACTTTACCCACTGAAGCTCACTATAAAATCTGCTTTGAATATACTCTGCAGTGTGTGGCCTGCACACCTTTTTGATCCCCTAAATAATGAATCACACCAGCAAATTTTGTGGCAGAAATCAAAATTCAGAATACAAGGTCTATGTATCAAAAGCTCAATTTCCCAAAGATGGTTAGGCAGCCAGGAACAGCTCCACAATGGTCACAATCATTAGCAGTGCTGAAAAGGATTTACCACCAGGCTTCATTTGCTTTGACATTAGTTCATGTCAAGGCCAAAAAACGGAGTATGAAAGTACATTCAGTTCTTGACACTGGACAAAAGAATAAGCAGCTTACATAAAACGTGGCTCTCACTACAGCACATCTGTGTGCTGAAAGCACATCTCTATTATGTTCCAGTTAGACTATTTCTATTAAATGCTTGGAAAAAAGACAAGCCTAAAGAGACTTTTTTTCTTTTGCTTAACTCAATCTCATAAAACACAGACAAATCAATCCCTTTTCAAAATGTATTTTACTACTCAGAACAGCTGTATGTACATTCTAGCTTCATCTGGCCTGGAAACACAACTGACAGAGGCTGTGGGTGATGGAGAATGCTACCATTTAATGCTCTTATACACTTATCATATTTCAATGTTTTTTTGCAGTTGGCTGCTCAGAGGAGCTTGCTGAGAAATATTGTTGCAGCCCAAATGAGATCTAAAAAATCTCAGGTTGCAATGGGTGAGTAATTATAGGGAATAATCAAGGAAGTAGATCTCACTCTTTTCTGAGGTTTTGTTTTTAGGTTTGTTTTTTTTTTTTGAGTGTGTTTTTGGTTTGTTGGTTTTTTTTACTTTTTTTTTGATGAGGTTGTTTGCAACACACTGTACTCAGTAAAATATCATTGACTGATTAACTTCTACCTTCAAACCTTTGTATCCTCCATGAAGGCCTTTCTGGGGAGTATTCTCATTTTCTGAATGACTACCTCAGCCTTGATTAAGATTTGCTAAGCTTAAAGGATACTGAGTCTCAAGACATGTTATCAGTTCCCAGCTCCCTTGCACCATTATTCAGAGGACAGCATGAGGAGAGAAGTGTACCAGGCTGCTGGCACAGCCCAAAACACGACTTTGCTCATACAAGTGTGTTCCCACTGGCTATGGGCACCTGTTCCAGACATTCCCCTCTTGGTCCCTCCTACAGTTTAGGTGAAAAGGCACAACAAAGGATTCACTCCTCAGCAGACATCAAAGGTGATTTCTACTATTTTGCCCTGGGCATGTAATCTAAGTTATAGTTCAGAATGCAATATAGGTGCTTTTATTACTGCATACTGCAATGTTTGAACAATAACTTGACATGCTAAGTTCAACCTTGTCTTTTTGTGCCCATATGCTAATATTTGCTTTTTCTTACTTTGTAGTGCAGCATTAGTAAAGACTTGTTTGGAAAGATGTGCAGCATATAAAAAGACCTCAGCGGAGATGTCAATGAAAGGGTGGTAGAAATACTTTTGGCAGTGTTGTCCTAGTTCTGTTCCCATGTCCAGGCTAATACAGGGGTTTGATCCTGCCTGCAGCACATGCCCTGTCTTGGTGCAACACCGAAGGACTTGGAAACCCACATGTGTCTACAGGTGGCACCAAGGCAGTTTGTTAACAGCACAGAGCAGGGCTGGCACGGTGAGAAAAGAGATTTCAGAGACGACATGGCTCAAGGCTGGAAGGAGGTACAGTTCCTCCAGTTCCTACCAGAAGCAAGTGAGCCACCACAAGCAGCATCTCCTTTGGCAGGACCAAAAAGGCTGCTTGCCCCAGCACACCTGATAATGGGTTTGTCCTTATGCACTACTGTTCTGCTCTGTGGCTGGAAAAAAACTAGGGATGATTTGCCTACTGTTTTCCACCTGCTTGGGCAGCAGTTAACAACAATCATTAATTATTAAGGCTAGATAGTAATTCAGTCCCAAATATTGACAACTGTCAGTATGTCTCACAGGACTTGAATTCTAAGAAGTTTTTTTAAGTTTTGGAAGAAAACAAATTTCTCTTTTCCATTTCATTTTTCTGCTACTAGTGAGTCATAATTCAGAGCAAAATGAGGAGAGGTTCATTCAGGAAACATGACAAGTATTCAGAGCACAGCTGAATCTTGGCTTTGAGTCCATCTTTAGTACTAAACAGGTCTGAGCTTGTCTCCCACAAACCATGTTGGTGGCTCTGGCTGTTCTGGGGCTGAAATGGAGACAGTTGTTTGCCATCTCTCCTGCTCTTCCAACACTTTCTCTGATTCTTCACGAACTACTTGGTTTCTGCCCAGTGCCAGACAAAGAGTCTTGCAGCCAGCTGCCACCAAAGGGGACATCCTTGCCCTGCCTATCCAACGCCAGCTGGCTGCTTCTCCTGCTCCCCTCCCTGCCACACCAGCTCCTGGCTAACCCTTCAGAGACCAGGCCCAACCCCCTAAGCTGGCAGAAAACTAACCCTCAAAAGTGGCAATGATCTGCTGTTGGATTAGCAAGATGACTCAAATTTTCTAAGTGCTCAGTTTAACCTACGTTAGCTGCATTTTAACAAGCCCAAGAAAGTCAAACCACTGGAACAGTCCTTCCCTTACATGAAGGAACACAGGAGAACTGTCTAATAAGTTGTTGGAAGAAAAGCTCTGTCAAGAGAAACTCATGTAAATAAATTAATTTTCTGTCTTGGAATTTTATCACCATCTACAAATATCAATGCTAAGACCTGGTTACTATAGTCCTTTCCCTTTTCTTCTCTACATATCAGTATCTGCCTTTCTGCCATTGTCCCTGTCTCTTCTATCTTCTGTTTTGCTGTTTCTCCCTTTTTTTTCTTAAACTACATTTTTATTTAAAATGCAGATGTTCCTTTGCACAATGCAGTGAAAGATTTAGCAAATAGAATAAATAAGGTACATAATCACCCCATCTATTTTGTTTATGTCAGCTTTATGTGATAACCTTTATTGTTCATCTTCTGTAACAAAACACTATTAATTTTACTTTAGTATTCCCCCTGTATTGCTCACTACTTAAATCTAATTTACTAGATTCAGATAGAATATCTGGGAATGTTAGAGAAAATGGTTAATCAATTAATTGGAAAGAAGTGCATTTTACTGTGGAGCCACATCAGTGAACAAGTGGTTAGGCTGAGATTTTTAACCAAAGTTAAAAAGTTTTTACACCAACTTTTGGTCCAACTCTTTCCTGCAAGAGGAGGAAAACTGTTGGGATGAGTTTGTGCTGCACCTTCCATAACAAAGTCTACCTAGCATTCTGAGATCAGTTTGGAGGCTCAGTTCAACCCAGGGTTTTAAAATACCTTTTACTCTCAGGAATTGCTGCAGACCTCTATGAAAGGTAAACCAGAGAACATTCCTGGGGAGGAAACACTGATGATATCTTAGACCTGAGACCTGCTCCAGGCACTGAATACGCTGAGACAACCTTGTCTCGCAGGTTCTGGTACATCCCTTGTGTCCCATAAACCTGTCAAGTCACCAACAAGCAATGTCAGCACCCTGATGTCTTCTCAGAAGAGTTCTCATGAAGATGGGAAGATGGGTTCTTTAGAAAAGTTCTTTGCAGGCTGAAGCTGTATGAGAACAGCTCTAGCATGTTTTGGCTTCTTCTTGCAGCTCAGTCTGAGATACTGCAACAGCTGCCATTACTCCCCTGGCGTTGTAGTCTTTGGGATATTTATCTGTTACTCTTCTTATTTTATGGATAGGGATTTAAAGCACTCCAGAAGTACATAAACAGGTCAGAGGTAAGGTTGATGGGAATTAGATCCCTGACGCTTATCTGGCCATAAAAATAGGGTTATGTCTCTCCTCAGTTATCCTTAGAATTCTAAATTCCAAATTTCTTATACTTAAATGCATCACTCTACCATCCCTCAGCTACAATGTAACACTAAAGACTGACAGGTTTCCACTGAGTGGCATTTGCAAAGCTTCTTCAGAGCTCAGAAATTAGATTACAGTAGGGTGTAAGGATGCTAAATTGGAAAGAACAGGAATATATTTGTGAATACAAGAAAATATGACTTTTGAACTCACATAGGAAATTCACAGCAAAAGAAGAGCTCACATGTGAGCAACCTGGTCTAGTGAAAGGTGTCCCTGCCCACTGCAGGGGGGTTGTAACCTTAAGCTCCCTTCCCACCAACACCATTCTATGATTTTATGATTCCATGATCTACAGCTTGCAAGGAGCAGGTTAATATCTTAATTACTGTGTTATCATCTCACTTCACTGGTGCAAGCACTTGGTGTGGAGCATGGAAAAATTAAAAACTTCTCATATTCCCTAAGGAAAAATCCCTGTGTAATTTAATAAAGACAGATACAATTTTCAGTAACCTTTCCTGCTTTTAGGTAGAGGTCTAATGGTTTAGCCCATTCCCATCCACTCTGTAGGATTTTTCCAGAATAATTCCAATAATAACGCAACAGCAATTGTACCATGCAGCCATAAAATTACCATTTATAATATAAATATATAACAAATAAAATAAACTATAAGCATACAATGAATTTGTATGTTTTACTGCAATATGATGCATACTTGTCAATAAATCCTGATAATAAGGTTTTCAAAAGTGAAATTTCATTGGAATTATTTTTTATCATGCCATATAATTAGTATTAGAGACAAGGTTATATTTTGCAAGGAAGGGACAAATAAAACTGTCAATGTGTTATTTTAATAGTCCTAAACCTTTCATGGAATATTGTGGTACTAGTAATATTACAATAAAATACAGACCTTTTAAACTACTGTGGCTGAATACAATTTAAATGTCAATAGAAAAAGATCTTTTTCTCTTTTATGAGTAATTCTTTACCCTTGGTGAATAATAGTCAAATGATGTCCATTCATGGTCTGACTTCTTAGAGAGGTTGAAAGTGACAAGCCTGATTATTTATGGACATGAAAAGAAAATAAATCTTGTATGCTGAGAGATTAAAAGAGTGTGACTGTTTACCTTGGAGAGCAGATGAACAAGGGTTATACTGAAAGGGTATAAAATCAGGGGTAATACAAAAATAGGAAATTGGGAACTACTATTCACTCTACACACAGCACAAGAGCAGGGAGATAAAAAAGAAGGAATGAAAAAGAAGGAAGGCAATCTGAACTGATATTGCCACAGAACATTGGTATCAGGAGACGGGTTGGAGCTGGAACCTTATCTGACTACTCACTGCTACCACCACAGGTTTGGAAAATAACTCTCCAGAATGGAATAAATGAAACCAAGCTAAAGACAGTGTTATGAAAAGGTTATTCCTGATTAGATGATCAGCTTGTACAGCTTTTCCTTCTGAGCTACTGACACTTCTCTTACTCAGACATAGTTTGGGACTGTATAAAATGTTTCTTTCAATGACTACAACAACTGTTTTGTTCTCTCCTGCAACCAAATTCTGCACAGCACAGCTGGGAGGCTTCTCATCTGCCTTTTATCTTCAGCAAGGCTGCATTTCCCAAGGAAAAACTGTGTGTTATTCCAGCAAGGAGTTAGGAAACTACATCCCCCTTGGGTGAAAGGATTATGCTGAACTCCTTTCCCAAAGTAATGGGATACTGGTAAAACTGGTAGATCTGAGATTTATAGCAGGTTCATCAAGCACAAAACTTTACAGGTCTAGGAACAGTGTCTGTATTAGTATTTTTTCCATTTAGGTATCATCAGAGCTAGGTGTACGACATAATGAGTTTCCTCAAGCAAATAACAAGAAGGTGGCTGTGCAAACAGCATCAGGGAAATCAGAGTTTGCTGTGCAGGAGAGACCTTGTGCAACACTCCACATGCTCTTTAAGCTGAGAGGTGACTTGCAGGGGCCACCGAAGCAGCCAGCACACCAAGACAGCAGGCATGCAGGGACACAATAAAGACCTTAGGAGTAGGAAATGTCTTGAGGGACTCCCAGTTCAGAGCAATTAGCCACTCTATCAGGCAGTCATTACTGTTCCTGAGAGTCTAGCATAAAATCGACTCCCTGGGGAATTATCCCATTATATAAACTTTCAAGGAGCTCCTGGTAACAAGTTGTATGGCACAATCAGGCATCAAAACATAAGAATGCAATGAGATTTGCACACCAAGTGGTTTAAAAAGTTTCAGACATAACATTAATAACACTGCAGAGATGTTTAACAGACCCAACTGATGCTGAAAATCCCATCCATGTTATATGGTCCAGTAACATGATAAAAAGAAGATTCAGAGATTCGGGTCTTCTTTTGCGCATATTCTTGAGATTTTTGGTTGCTCCTTATCATCATCATCATAATTCCTACTTACTACTGGTTTCCTTTCCTCCTTTCCTTTCCATGTCTTCTACTCTGAAGTCACTTAAAAATAACTTTCTGTCATTCATTTCTCTGACAACTTTGCTACCCACTGTCCCACATGCCCATTCAGTTTGTACAACCTTACTCCATGCTAGCTTGCTCCCCATTTTTTGCCATCTTCTTTTCAAATCCCTGAAACAGGATTTTAAATCCCTCCTAACTCTCACTATCTTCAAGTATCACTTTAAAGCTGCTTCTCTTCTTAGCTTACAGTTGATTTGTACAATGCAGCACTTTGTGATGACACTAATAAAACAATAGCTTGCAAGCCACATCTCACCTTGAGGCACTTTAAATGCTTATAAAAGCTGAAGAGAAAGTTATATATAGGGATCACTTCATCCCTGGGTGAAATGCAGCTGCATTAGGATGAAATGTGGCAGCTGCACATAAGAATGCTGCAGCTGTTTATGACAAGAAACAAGGAGACTACTTTAACCAGCTGAAACCACTAACAGGATTTATGAGATAGAATAAATTTGCATTATATATATATATATATATATATAGCGAGCTGATAAGGACATCAGGCTCTCCTACCTTTAGTCTTGAGAAAAATACTCTGGTATTGCTAATGGACAAAAGTGATTAAGAACTTGGTTTCCTCCACCTTCTCCTCCTTCCCCATTAGGATTTATACTATTTTTTTTGCCTTCTGACAGCCCACATGGGTCTTGGCTTTGCACAGACTTGAAGGACAGAGTACCACCCACCCATTCTTCAGTACCACACTGCCCATCCCACCCATTTGGCCTGTCATTCAAAAGGTGAGAACCACTGACTTGAGAGTTATGAGAGTTCTTATACATGAGCACTGTGTGCCCACTGAAAAATGTGTTTGGATAATGCTCTGGAAAAATGCGAGTCTTTAAGGACTCTAGTCCTTAGTATTTTTAATGTGGAAGAAACACTATCAAATAGGTAGAAAAGGGGTAACAATCCCATCCCTTGGGATCTATTTCAAAACTTCTGATCACTCCTAGTGTCACTACAGGACAAATTCTGAAAACAGACTCTTTTACAGGTTTCTGTCTCTGAGTTCCCAAGCTAAGAGATTTAGGCAGTATCTAAACTTCCATGTATTATGGACCAAAGAGTGCCTTAAAGATCGAAATAGCTGCTGAACTCACATTGAAAAGGGAAATGCTGAGCCCAGCTGGTATTTAGAAAACTTCTTGCTCCCAGGATGTGTTATAAAGTGATTTTTGCAATGTACCATTGCTAGTCCAATACCTACAGATATTATTAACAAGTAGTCAGTGAAACTGCAGCTATATGTACCTATTCATTTTATATATTTCTGTTATATACTCTTGTCATGTATCTTCTACTGAATCACTACTGTTGAAGAGTCCAAAGACTACAAAGCAGCTTTGCAGGAAACAACCTGTGTGCCTGCTGGACACCAATGGAGCAGGAAGCAGCCATGTGCCTTTCTGCCAAGGAAGGCAGACAGCACGCTGGGCTGCACTAGCAGGGATGACAGCAGGTGAAGGGAGGTGATTCTTCCCCTCTTATGACCACTGGTGAGGCCACATCTGGTGTGCTGGGTCCAGTTATGGGCTCCCCAGTGAAAGGAAAATATAGATTTACTGGAGTGAGCTCAGCACAGGGCTAAGAAGACCATTAAGGGCATGGAGCACCTGAGAGATGAAGAAAGGCTGAGAGAGCTGCAACTGCTCAGCCTGGGGAAGAGATGCCTTGATGGAATCTCACCTGTGAGTACAAATATCTGAAGGGAGGGTGCAAAGAGGGAAGAGCCAGGATGTTCTCATATGTGTTGCATAGGCAATGGGCACACACTGACACACAGAAGGCTCTGCACACCATGAAACACTTTTTTCCTGTAAGGGTAACCAAGCACTGGTACATGTTCCTCAGGGAGCTGGCAGAGGCTTCATCCTTGGAGATATTCAAAAGCCACCTGGACACAGCTGGATATAGGTGGCCTTGCTTGAGCAATTGGGTTGGACAAGATGACCTCCAGATGTGCTTTCCTACCTCAACCATTCAAAGACTCTGACATTTCAAGAAGTGTGTAAAAAGAACCCTGAACTTACCCAACAGTAAGGAGGAAGATACCTCCATCAGCAATATCATACTTTCCTTAGAGAAGAATTTCAGATTCACTGTAAGCTTCTCTACACCTCTTTTCATCTTGAGGAAAACCAGCACTATTGATTTTTCAAACCCAGAAAGTCACAGGAAGGGCAAGAATAACACCAAAGAGAGGAACAGCTAATAGGAAGTAGATACACATCAATTCCAGCTATGCCACTACTGGAAACTTGCCAAACTTTATAGTTGGAATTATAAGTGTTATTATCTTTGTAGCTGGACCAACTCTTGTATTAGATTGCTAACACCTTAATCACTAGAGCAGTAAATTCTTCAGTCTGTACACAAGGTATGTTTCTCCACTGCACATAAAGTGCCCAAGGTGTTTTGTCTGGTAATCTGCCCTTGAGATCCGGCTTGAATTTGGATGCAGCAGATGGACCCCACTACATGTAGCTTGCAGCTACCCTCTGTCCTTGCAAGGTTTTCAAAAATGTCATCTCTTGCAAGGCTAGGGGAGACCTCCAGACGGCCTGAACTCAAGCAGCATACAAGATGTCTCTGGCGTGCCCTGACATTCAGATGGCTCTCAAGAGGATGTAGTGCTGGTCTGACCGTTAGTTTTGACTCTTCTGTGCATTCGTAGCTTCAACTAAATACAAAGATTTAATGTCTCTGGAAGTCAGGGTTTTCAAGCTCAATATCTTAAACTGGAGGTCAAGTTTCAGACTTCAGTGCCCTGCTTAGATTTCCCACAATACCCAACGTGGTTTGCATGTGTGCGGTACTGAAGTTAATTGGTCAGACAGTAATTGGAGCTCGGCAGATGAAAGGCACTATGGAATGCAGGAGAATGCTTCATGTTATAATTTGAGTAAAAATGTAAACAATACCCCAAAAGATAGATGTTGCCATCATAAACTTTCTCTCTGAATTATGCAGATAAATAGAACAAAACATAATTTCTTATCAACATATTAATTATTCTTTGATTATGCCCTTCATGTTCTGTAGATGTTCAAATTACATATGGGCAATCAGATATACATCAGAGAAACTCTACCCATCTGAGGTGGTCTTCATGCTGTGAATTTATATTAAACACTGAACATTAATATGAAAGTAACTCCCCTTGGAGATAGTACTTTGATGTATTAATAAAAAAGACTTCACAGTTCTTGTTTATCATAAATTAAGATTAAAACACTTTCTTTTGCAGTTCTGTGTGAGATGAGTAATTTGTAGTGCAGGGAATATTGATAAAGCATGGCACATACAGCAGAGTTCAAATATTCAAAACTGAGCTCCAAATCCATGTCTTGTGCAGAGCGAATGCAATGCACAGTGCTGAGCTTTCACCTGGTGATATCAGTGTTATCTGCTGTTATCAGCTGATTAACACTACGAGCAGATCTGTCTGTAGATCCCACTGTTTCCTTAGTACCTTTTTTCATACAAGGGCCTATGGAGAAAGATGTCCTGTGTATTTCTTCCAAAAAAGAAAAACCCCAAACAGCAGATGGTGACTTATTCACACGGTTTAGCAAGAAACTGTCATCTACTTAAAATCCCAGAGCAGGAGGGCAGACATTATCCTGAAATACACCTATAAACCCAGATGTCTTTTTCAGATTCACAGCCATACCCCTAATGTTGCCATTGAAGTATATCAACATTATTAACATTTCATCATGCCTCGAGACTGTAGTGAAAAATAATTTATAAAATGAAGGTTAATTTTATTTGTGGATAGCTACTGTTTTATTACGAGTATTTCTGAGTGGATCAAGCACCCATATCTGTTTAATGCTTTATTTCAGTTGATATTTTCTGAAAGAGCATTACTAAGGAAAGCTACCATGGTGTCTTTTATGACTCCATGAAGAAATGAAAAATCAGTAAAGTAATACTCAGTGCAAATTACTACTTCCTTTTATTGGACATTCTGAACTTGGTCCACCTTTCTTTTTGGAGCTGGATTGATCCTGTGTCAGTGCCAGATGTGACATGATAAACTGGCTCTGCCATGAGCAGGGGTTGGGCCAGGTGACCTCCATTGTTTGATGCTTCCACTAATTTTTAAAATTATTTGAGTGATGAAAGAAATAATATATGCTTATGGAAAGATGTTACTGTGAACTACATTTTACCCTTTGCTTTAACTATGCAGTGCTGTAAGAACAGTGAAGTCACACCAGTGTGTGTTTCAGTATGATCTAGTCCAGAGCCACTAATTACATGGCTGTGTGCTGATTTTTGTAGAGTCATGAGAAAAAAACAAAGAGATTAAAGGAAAGAATTACTCACCTACTAAAAAAAGAACATCTTTCCTCACTCTGTTTTCACAAAAGCACCCATTTTTACAAAAGTGCTTTTCAAACACTTTTCTCCAACATGTAAACAGTATAAACGTGGGAAAGTCAAATTAAGGTTCTTTTTTAGAGAGCAGTGGAGCTACTGCTCAGACAGCTGTTCAGTTTCCATCATCCATCATGTGATGGAAATTTTATTTAATTTTACTGAATAGATACAGATAACTTTCAATATCCAAGGCCAGAATTTTAAGGGTATTTAAATTACCAAACTGGTAGGGTGCAGATTTTCAAAGATATTCAAAGTATTTAACTCTCATTTACCTCCTCAAGCACACTGGATTATGATTTACCCAGTCCTGTCTTCTACTATCAGGTGTCTGCAGACATTTTTTGTGCACTCCAGCACATACTCGTCTAAACGTTTTTTGAACATCCAAAGGGATGATACAGAGCCAACAGTTTTACCAATGAACTCAAATGTTTTGGATTTGTGAACTAACAAATTTAATGATTTTTATTCACACAAATAATTAGATTTATTTTGTTCATTCCCCTTTACAATGAAAGCTGCACTCCATATGGCTACAGAGCAACACACAGAAAACAGGCTAAAACAATTCTTACATGATAGCTGTACATAAACATTTATTCATTCATACTGGAGGAAAGAAGGAACAGACAACTTGGATATTATGGTATAGTTATTTTTAGCCTTTTGGCTGAAGCCTTTAGTTTCCTTTCCATACATTTTTAAATAGAAGGCTGGGGGGGTTTTATGTGCTCCTCCAAGTAGAGAACAGACTTCTAATGCAACAAAAATACTGATTTTCCATTCTGCAGCTCACCTAGGTCTGTTTCCATCTAATAAGCCATTGTACAAAATAACTGTTTCCTATAACAGGAAATTCTGCTATGGTAGAAGTAACACTGGGTATCCATAGTACTGACACTTCTCCTTTCCCTACCCTTGTTACACTGCAGAGCAAATGGGAGCCAGATTCATAGGAACCCTGTAATTGACAATAATCATTGCCAGCAACGAAGCAGAGTTAGCAAAGAATTAATTAGCACACCACCCAGGACTAACAGCACTCTGCACTTTTTTCCTGTTATTTTTAGCTACAAGCAGGAAAGACATAAATTGCTCTTTTATTTAATAGCATGAAAGAGCTTAGATAAGTTAGATGTTTGCAGTTACCACTCTATAAAGCCAGACTCTGGCCTTCAGCTATGTTTCATATATTCACCTGGAAGAAGACAACTGGAAGGCAGGAGACCTACCAGTGCTTGCTCCCTGCTGGTGCCAGACCAGACCTACCTGTCAGGAGACACCGAAGCTACCAAAGAAGCACAAGCCTCCTATTTTTGTGTCAATGTCTCTTGCTGGATAACAGGAGAGAATACAGAAGGGTTGGCTCTGCAAATGTCAGTGAAATACAGACCCTGTCACTTTGTAACTCGCTGGATGAATTTCAACTATTTCTTAATCTTCCTATAGTTGATGGGAAGTCATTTGGATAGTTTCAGTTGCTATCTCATGGATAGTCCCTTTGCTCTGACTGCTGGAGAGCACATTCCCACTCGTCTGAATCATTAGTGGCCTGACTGTGGACAAAGATGGCTTGGTCTCTAGACAGTGCTAGCAGCTAGATATTTGGAAAGTAAATGACTAATCTCTTGCCCAGATAGACTTTCAGTGGGAAATGAGACACACATCACTTAACGCTTACACCTCAGTTTAAAAATGGAAAAATTATTCTTCCCTCCTTAGGAAGCAAAGTTGTTAGACTACATATGCTGAAGTGTGTACTATGCTCAATACCACATATTTAGCTTGTATGAGCTTGTCTTCTTTTACCATTTTAACAAACAGGTGGCCTCTTAAACTGGAGAGGTTTTTTTTAGTACTACTGAAGATTTAGTCCAGCCGTTGGCTGATCTCTAAATTTACTTATTTCACAGTATTGTCTGCCCACAGACAGACACAAAACACTTGCTTTTCCAGCAGATACTACCCAGTTAGAGTCAGAAGTTGCCTTAAGCCATGACCTGATTCTGGATCAATTAGAGAGTGTTCACCGGGAGATCAATGAATGTAAGTCCATGCTATAATTTAAGGTCAGTTTAGTCCAAGAGAGAGACTAGCAAAGTAAAAATAAACAAAAAAAGATCATGGGTTTTTATAAAAAACTGAGAAGAGTGCTGAAGTGCATACTTGAAATATTTCCTCTGAACTCCACAGCGTGGCTGGCACAGCATGGGTTTAACACTTGGTGCCTTTTCAACGTGTGCTACGTGGATGCACCAAGCCCGCACACACACTTGCCAAGCAGAATGACAGAGGTGATCTGACTATTTCTGAAAAATGAAGTGTTTATGGCTTGCTCAGTTTCAGAGTATGTTTCATAATCTTCAACACTCACAATGTGTCACTCATGGGCTTGCAACATATTCCCTCTGAACAGAAGCTGCTTTGTGCTCATCACTGAAGAAGCATGTGCTGTGCAAGTGCCATACTGTATTTTGGCAGGAGCTGCTAGAAGTAAATTTACTGAGGATTAAGGAGATGGAAGGCAGCATGCCTCACACTGTAATTCTGCAAAGCATTAAAACATCCTGCTTAAAGAAGAGATGAGAGATGGCTGCTATTCAAAATCTTGGGGCCCGAGGTTCAATTTGTTTTGACCAAATTTGCATTTGGTCCTTGAGAAGTTGCTGAACAACAACAGCTGCCCTTGCCCAGAAGGAGCGTGTGAGGACACCTCCCTCCTTTGGAAGTCACCTTCAGCACAAGGTGGGAGCTGTCCCCAGGGGCACAGAGCCACTCAGACCTGCTCCAGAGGGAAGCTCCTGCCAGCTGCTATGCTGCCTCTGGGATAAGCCCTTCCCCATCTCCAGATGTGCTCCATGAAGTACAGGATTCCAGGGCTGCCCTGGGTTTATGTCCCCTCAAGGCCAGGAGAGTGGAAGTATGTGCTGAGGACATGAGACGTTTTTGGCTGTCCAGAGCTACAATAATGACATACAGATATACAGATAAACACAAAGACTGAAATTTGGTTGTGTATGCTTTGAAGGAAAGTTGTTTTTTTGGTTTTTTTTCCAAGCGTATTCTTTTTCTAGACTTGACCTTGGTCTGCACTTTTAAGAATCTGACATTTTTTGATGGTTTATTTCACTTTCAGATTTTGGCAGGGTGTAGCCTCAGATATGCCAAAAGTATGATGAGATAAGTTATTCTCCAGACAGAAACAGAAGCAGAAAGCAGGCAGTTGCCTACAAAAGATGTTCTCTCCTACAGATTTTGCTATAAAAAATGTCCAGCTCAATTTTTGTAAGGAGAAGACTAAATCTGACTATGAAATCTCAGCAAAATGGCAGTTAAAGCTTTCAGATAACCCCCTTAGAGCCCACATGTCACTCTGAAAACACTGGTTAAAACAGAAGACACGATAAAGATATTTTGATTTAAGAGATAGGTTGTATTTTGCAGGGAGTATTGGAGTTTTAATGTTTCTTATGATGTTTTGCCTAATGCTTTGCATTTTACAGTGTTTTTTTTACACTGTAATGGTAGTTAGAAATTCACAACCCGCGGTGTTCTGTGGCCATGGCATTAAGCTCCAAAAGCTTACTTATTGTTAAGCAATCACATTGGTGTACTGAAAATTACAGTTCCATATTTTCTGGTACAGCTCCATATTTAAGAACAAACAATAAGCAAAAAAAAAAAAAAAAAAAAAAAAAAAAAATTAGCCTGGAAGCCACTGCTTTACCTGCACTGGAGGATGTGTAGGGAAGGCAACAGTGCCAGAAGATGAAAATCATAATTGTGATGCTCCATTGGCTAGCTGTGATTTTGGGAAGAGATCTGGGGCTGTCATTAATCTTTCCATAACTCCAAGCCAAAGCCAATTTGAGGCTGCTAAAAGTAGCCTCAAAACTGAGACTACAAAGCTCCTATTTGTTGAATGTATTTCAAAGAATTTCCTTCATTCATTGTTTACCAATCTGGCCTTTCCTCTTTGGGGGTAGAAAAACATAATGAACACTTTTCACCTGCAAGCTCAAATCCCACTGGAAAGAACTTTTTCAGGAAAATGTTATTGTGGTGAGGATTTTCAGGGAGTGTTGGAGTTTCAAAGTTTCACATGATCTTTTGCATTTTTCTTCTAAATGAACAGGAAAACACTCATCTGGCTCTCATTTTAATTCTCAATAGACTTCAGAGAGGAAATTCCAACCAGAGATGTATTCCTACACCTAAAATCTATGTGGGAATGATGCAGCATGCTTGTTTCAAACCAACAGCAGCCAGAAGAAGCAGACCTGGGTCAGTGACACACCCACATGTTCCACACAACAGTAATGGTCTCAGCAGAGGGGCTGGTTTTATGAAACAGCCTTCAAAAGGGTATGTCAGAACTTAAATATCTAGATGACCTGCTTTCACAGCAGCCATTCCACCGTGCATGCAGAATGTTTATTAACATACATGGGAATTTTCAGATGTAAAGAATGGAAATCCTCTCACCTATCTGCAACTGCATTGCAACTGTTAATCCTAAGTGCTCCTGAAGGCTAGGGAGAGAAGGAGGTGCTTCCTTTAAAATATTTATCTTATCTTAAAGTTACTATCTGAAAAAGATAAAATGGCTTGTGCACAGAAAGAGCTCATTCTTTTCTATGGGCTATACAGAGAATTTGGGAGGAACAGGCAGATAAAGCTAAAGACATTTCCAGTGAGATTCCTCTTTAAGGGACATCCTGTGTGAATGTGTGACTTAAGGTCCCTAATTTCACTTATTTGCACCTGATATTCACTATCTGCAGTAGTGGCATAGTGATCTGTATCCATGTTTGCAATAGGATTTGAGATTTATGTAGGAACATTCCTGTGTAGGTGCTCAGTGTTTACCACAAAAATCGTGCATTTCCCACACAAAGCATATCATGGAATTAGCTACCTGACCTCAAAATCCACTAATCTGAAACATAAACAACCAAGTAAGTACTTACGTTGTTCACTCCCGAATCGGCACAACGCCTTATTGATGAACCATTCATCTGCTGGTTTCCACATATATCTCTATGTATATATTCCATATGTTGTGTGTATATCTCACCAGAATTAAACTCTGATTATCAAGATTCCCCTCCTGCAGTTGGTACTATATATTCTTGGTATGCAGGTTTTCTTAATTGTTTTATAAGATGAAGTATCTCAAGCTTATAAACAACTCCCAGTACTTTTAAGTTTAGGAATTTGCCAGCAAAATGCTTTTCTTTCCCTAAAAATGTGGGCTGCCTCTAGACAAAGATGTTAGCTCAAATCACGGGGTTGGTTCCAAGTTAAAGCCAGGTTGAGGGCAGGTCTTCCCAGACAGATGGGTAGGCATCTCCACTTTCCAGCTCCCTAAGAGCCTGTTCTCCCTAGACAAAACAAGGGAACTGATTGCTCAGTGCACAACAGAGACTAATGTGAGAACGTGATCCTGGCAGAGCCTCACCAGAGGATTCTTGTAATTGATGTGAAGACAATATAACTGATTCATAGACACATCACTCTGCACCAGCTTTCTGCCTGCTGTACCAGCTTTCCACAACTGTTGTTGATTGCCTTCATCCCCAAGCATTTTTGTCTCTCAGTTTAGAAACTCTGTGAAGAAACTTGTAATAGCAATTTGTTGGTGCCATGCCTGTTTGGCATGCTGCGCTGCACTCTTACACAAATAAACAGGGAACACGATGTAACACCACAGCAGCAGATTTAACTAAGATCCAATTGTGCTTGGTGCCATCTGAATATGGGAAGAATGTTCCCTTAAATGAAAAATCTTCCATAGAAAAACAAGTTCACTCTTCACAATTATGTACCATAACATGGGACCAATACACCATCTTTGACTTATGACTTCACTGGAAAGAAACTGGCGTGTTGGAGCATTTCTCCTCCAAGAGGCAGCACTGTTCTATATTGTTCCTTCTGCACAGATCTGAATTTGGGGTGTCTTTCAGAGCTAGTATGAAGCCAGTCTTTGCTAGGAAGTGGTAGTCTGCCCAAAATCACCTCTCAAATAAGTTACCTTTGGCTGAACCACCAGTGTTTTGATGGTGGAGGCTACTAGTTCTTGATTTATATTATGAGATTGTAAGCAACTAGAAAAAATAGTTTATATTTAAAGGTACAATTTATGAATTTAACTGTCTCACTTTTACTGAGCTCCTCACACCAAAAGCTCAGTGACAGCCTGAGTAAATGCTTTGACTTGAAACACAAGTCACCTAAAAAATTAATGATGAGTTATTTTCTCAAAAGTCTTAAGGACAAACACATTTCCAGGGCCTCTGAAGAGGAAATACCTCAGGGAGAATATTGTTATTATGTGACACTGAGAAAATGCTTAAGCAGGAGTGATTGAAGCAGACTGTGTACCCTAAGGATTTAATGAGCAACTTGAAGGAGTTGATGGCCTGAGGCATAGCCTCAGGTCATTAAATCTCAAATGGTTATTAATCCCTAGGAAACACTTTCTGTCAAGGTCATTAGTGCTATTATACAGTGGAAATTGTGGGTGTATCAAGAAATTAGCATATAAGCCCATTTGCAGAAAAAATGTTCTCAGAGAGCATGGGCAGGTCGTTTCCAGGAGGATGCTGCAGTATCCCCAAGCCATCAGCTGGCTTGGTTGAACTTCCACATCCTGCTCTGCACCACTTCTAAGCTGAGCTGCTCTTTTGCAGAGTGGCACTACAGGAACCTTACCATGCACTGAGCACTTGAATTAGCAGTTCGGCGTAACTCCAAGGGACAACTTTAGCTGAAATCCCACCTACTTAGCACATGATTTTAGGTTGGAGTCCTGCCCTACCGTTGGTTTGTTTCTTAGAATAAACCCAGGAATTCTGATTCAGTTGATATGTGCACTAGTGACCATAACATTTGGCCAAAGGCTGAAACCATACAGGTGTTGGGATCACTGCCCTTTTCTCTAAAGGAAACTTCACAGCCTTCAAGCAGAAATACCTGGAACCAGAACAAATATATCAAATATGGCACATGTGGGGTCAAGGCCCAGAGACTGATCGGCAGGCACAGAAGGGAGGTGGTGAGATCCCAGTCTGGGGTTTGCCTCTTGGATCCAATAACTGCATGGAACACCTTGTGAACAAAGCCTCAGTTTCACAGTCACTGCTAACATCTTCCTATTAAGCAAGGAAAGTGTTGGTGCACAGATCCTGTGACTTTTTATAAACAGAGTCTAGAGATCAGGTAGTTATTTGGTACATTTTGTGTAACTAAAAACATGACTGGGTGTCAGATTTAGTAATTATTCTTTTTCCACATTCTGATGCTGGTTTGTGATTTGAATCTGGCAAACCAAATCCTACAATTCTGTTAAATTGTTTTTGTGGATCAAATCTTCCTACAGTGTAATTATATCTACTACAGCAGTTATTCTGAATTTTGAATTAGGTTTATTTACAAGTCTCCTGGAGATCTTATACAATGGTATAATAATGATAAAATATAATAAAATAATAACTATGGTATTGTAATGATCAGTGCTTGACTTTTAAGGTAATGCAAGAGATTATAATTACCTAAATCTCTCCCTTCTTCTCTAAACTAAGTAGAAAACCCAGAAAATTGTTACACAGTAGAATCATTTTGATTACATCCTTAAGGATGATTTAGCACCCCAATTACGCAGCTGTTGAAATTAAGTGATCTTTCTTTATTAGAGACCCTGAGGAGATTTAGAAAAAACAGTATATTATACTAATATAATTATATTATACAGTATATTCTGCTAAATAAAGAGAATGAACAAAAGGACATCATGATCTATTTAATTCTTCTGACAATGTCTGCATTAATTGATCAATGCTTAGACATGCATTGCTATTTACTGTTTGATTAAGTGTCCTCACATTCACTGGCATCATCTAATGCATCCTTAGTAAATGGAATTTATGCAAATGCTATTTCAATTACACATTTCTACATAGGTGTCAGGAACATGCTCATATATGGGAAGCTGGGGGCAAGTTCACTCTTTTTTTTTTTTTTTTTTCTGATTGCTTTCCTGAGACATATTCATTGAATGGAATTGGTAAATTATTGAAGTACAGAAAACTACTTTCACAATGATATTAAGGAAAAAGCCTTCCCTTGTAGGATACAACTTCATGTTTTTTGCATGTATCGGGTCTTTGATTTCATCAAGCATATCATTGATATGTTTGAGCACTGATACTGTAAGAAATGAAGTTACACTTTTAAAATGTAAAAGATTAAATTGCACTTTAAAGATATAAATACAACAGAATATTTTTAGAAGGAAATCTTTGCTTAATTTAAGTGTTAGACATCATTCCAAATACCTTAAAAAGAACTGCATATATATCACAGTAAAGAAAATTTCATTTGGCACTACTGGCTTAGACTTGGCTGTGAAGCCATAAATCAGATGAAGTATGTATTTGGACACTAAATTATTTTTGGACTTGGAAAATTCCAGTAATTCTATATTTTTACAGCAGTATATTCCTGTAACCTAGATCACAATCAAACGATACATGAAAAGTAATTTTCTTCTGAGGAAAAGATAAACTCCTGCTGTAAGGGGTTCAACTGCGCTGTTCCACACTGTCTTAAGGAATAAAGCTGTTCTGATCAAAATTTTCAACAGATTTTTGTCATTGAAATCTCCGTACTTATATATGTCTAACATTTATTTCTGTCCTTGCTTTTCTGCTTTTTTATTTTTATCCTTGCTATCTTGCTTTTATTGTGCCATAAAGCATGCATAAAGCATGCACATTGTGGCATGTACTATTGTACTATTTACATAAAAAGCAGATCTGTAAAAGGACAACACATCCTTCATCTCTCCTGTATTTCAACAAAATAGAGAATTCCTTACTGCTGGGCTCTTTTTTGCTTTTATTTTCACAAGTATCTTTTCCCTCTGTCTCTCCAACTGTCTTGGTTTTTATACTCTCATTTATACTGTCTTGGCTTTCACAGCTATCCCACTAATGCTCAGGGTACTTCAGTGAGTCTCTGTCAAATTTAATTCCTCCATGTGCTCTGTCACTGAATTTAGGAAAATGCTGAACTCCACTGCCTATGAAGGCAGTCACATTTTCTTCACTGGGTCTTATGGAAACACAGAGTAAGGAATAACTTGATAATACCAACATCTGACTCATATACTGGGACTGATAATAACTGCAGCCACATTCTGTAAAATGACCACTTTAAAAAACATTCAAATAAATAGAGTTGCCTTCTTCTCCTCTCAAGGATGACCATGCTCATTTTTATTTTAAAAAGAATTCATCTCAGAAGTTGAAATCAACCATGGAAAATAAGGCCAAAGTGAAGAGTCAAAGTTCATCTAAACCACTCTCTGTCAAAACCTGCAGGACAAATATTTATTCTTCCTTAGAGGAATCCTGGATTCAGGACAATTTCTGAGATACACCTGACTAAACAGGTTGCTTTGGTCTCAAACCGGCTAGGTGGCAAATTTACAACTCTTTGCTGAAGTTGATGTTTTGATGATACAGTTCCAGCTCTGTTCTCAGGAGGAGACATTAACTTGAGTAGTGTGTGGCTGGAATGCGGTGCTTACTTTTCCAGACCTTGCATTTAACTACCTCTGGATTGCCACACCTGTAACAGAAACCCCATAAACTTCTCTTCTTTTCTTGCAAGCTGTACCTTATATTCCTGCCATGCTGGCATCTCAGCACCATTTGCATCCCTGCTCACAGAAATGTTGCCATTTCATTCAATACTGCTTTCCATGGTGTGTAAGGGGCGCTGGATTATAACCTTGGCTGCAGTGCTCAGATTTGTTAACCCTCACTTCTTCTGATGAGTACAAAAGTGCAGATCTCCCCAAACCATCACAGGTTTGTTTGGTCAGAGGTCTGCATAGCTGTGAGTTTCAGAAGGCAGAAGAGCGGATTCCAGGAAAGCAAAAACACCAGTGAATGAAAAGCTAAGAATATACTTTGGGTGAAGCATGGAAGAGGGAATTGCCAGTTCCTCAAATAACTTGTTTATTTAACAGTATCGTGTTGGGCGGAACTACGTAACTGCAATGACTGAGTAACTGTGAGTACGTATGTCATGATAATGTGATGGATCATTGTGAAAGTCTACTCTCAAGGGAGCAATATGTGTGTCAGGCAAATACTGTCCTCTAAATAGCCCATGGTTATCCCACACAGGGCACAATGAAGAAAAAGTGTGTCTGACCAGCCAAGAGTATGTTCTTCCAAATAAAAGAAATCTCTAAATTACAATCTTAGTGAGAAACACCTTTCCAATATTCACAACGAATATTTTTATCAAACACCAGACTCTCTCACCACTAATAAATAACCTGAAGAGTACATTCCTATTCAGTATCCGTAACAATATCAGCATTTAGCCCTAAAAGCTTTTGCATTTAAAACCTTGTGAGTAGATCACAGACAATGATGACTGTGTTTCTCTGCTTTGGCAAAGAAAGATATTCAATCAAATATATACTTGTTTATTTATATCTCTTTGAAAAAATTGACAGAACTCAAAGAACAGAATCCCTCTATGTATAACCAAGTCTCTATGTTTAGCTCATGTCTGCAATCCACAGCACATGTAAAGCAGTAAAGAAGCATTAATTAGTATTAATTAATTACTTTTTGTCAGATTATTGTTTTTCTTCATTCTCAGGGCCTGAGCACTAATATTCCCCAATAACATTCCAAAGCATCAGTGCAGAGACCGCACTCCTCCCCATTGCCTGCTCTTTTCTACTTCCTTTCCTTTAGAATACTTGAAGGCTGAGGTGGTAGAACACAGAAAAGATATTTAGTCTCTCTTCCAATTCAGACTGGCTTTGAAGGAAAGCAGTGTAGGCTAATCCCAAAAAAACAGATTATTTTTTAGAAAATGTTTCAACTTGCACACACTGAGTGTGAGCTTTACCAAAGACACCTCTTGTAGCACTAAACAGCAACAGATCTCCTTCCTCATTTCATACCTCAGTTTCATGTTGCAGTTTACAGTCTGTCTTGATAGTTCATCCTGCGTACGATGAACAAAATCCAAACAGGGAACTGCATGAAAAACATCCTCAAATGTCCTCTACTATAGTTTTCCGTTTTTAATGCTAAGGAAAATGTTATTGTGGTCAGACAAGATAAAAATACAGATGCAAAAAGAATCATTTAGAAAATTAGTCTTAGAAAAAGCTGTTACTCAAGTCTCTGTCAAGGAGATGAGGTGCAATTGTTCTGTTTCATTAATTTTTAATCACATCTGGCAATTGGCCTCAAAAGCCTCCAGACTTTATATCTCAAAATGAAAAGGGCAAAATGCTCTCCTCCATCATTTTGGAAGACATCAGGGTATCTGTAGTAAATGTAAAGCCTCTTCCAAAGCAGCCTTAAGGGCTGAATGCTAAGGGAGCTGCTTGAAGGACAGCAATTATCCATGAGACCAGTAACACCAGCTCATTTTGATCACAATGATACCATACCCCTAAGGCAAATATTGCTTTCAGGAGATGAAAAAATAATAAATGACAGCATCACAAATGAGACCTAAGGAATATTAAAATGGAAGATCCCTAACTGAAATATAATAAATAGCTTTGCTTTAGGGTTTTTAACCTTTATTTATTTAACATTTATTTAGTAGTTGCATCCATAAAAATAGAAAATTTGTAAGTTATTTAGATCCATTCTGCCAGACACCTTCTCAAGTAATTTTCTACTGGAAAAACCAGCACTAGCCACTAAATAAAATTTTAAATCCTAACCATAGCCAGCATGCTTTTCTAAAAAGCAGACTCTGGGCTTCCAAATCTGGCTTTACTTCTTAAATGTTATTTAATAGAATGGGCACATAGAGTTGATAACACTTTTAATAGTTTGCCACTTTTAAAGGTGGCTAAGTAGTAAATGACCAAAACAACTGTCACTTCATAGGTGCAATGTAGTGATACAATGCTTACCATCTGTGAGCTGTAGGTGTTTACTATGCTTGGTAAGCTCAGACCAAATTCATCACTGGCTGAGCTGGAAGACATTAGGGATGAACTGGTAGGGTGAGTCACACATTTTCCACATGATGGAGAAGCGATTCAATTGTTGAATTGCTCAACCATTTTTCACTATAATACTTAAAAAAAATTAACAGCAAACCTCAAAATGTATTCCTTTTACGTCTTCATTCACAACACAGCTCACAGAGCTTCACCCACTAATTTCTTTGTAAATCTTTTAATTTTTGCATGCATTACAGCATATTTGTACAACTGCTTCTTAAAGAAGTAATATTCATATCATCTCTCTTTCTGGGGCACTCTACTCCCCCCCCCCCCCCCCCCCAAATAATTTCAGAATCTACTGGCCAGTTTCAGTAAAATCTGACAGGAGGAGCCATGTCTTAAAGATATTACATTTTAGAAAAGCTGGTGCTGAGTAGAGGGAAGTATACAAATTAGCATTCCAGTAAGTGAAAGGCATTTGTGGCATGACCCACTATGCATGCTGAGAAGCAGCAGACAGTTGGCTGCAGAGTACACAACATTCTGCATCAGCATCAGTGTCTGTACCACTTCTCCTGCAAATATTGAAGGGATGGGAGAGAGATCTGGGAAGTGACATGGAGGAGGGGAAGCACTCGTTTTCAGTGAGGTGGGGGAAAGGAATCCAAATTCGTAGGAAACCAGGCTGCACTGATGTCAGCGCCCAGAAAGCAGAAATTCATTTAGCTCAGTTTTACAATAACGTGTAAGATGGAAATAAAGGTCAACAACCACGAGTCATCCCCGGGTGATGGGCTGTTCCAAGTTTTGGCAGCTCCAGGATGACTCATGCGAGGAACACATCACTGCTGCATTCTTCGCCAGTGCTGCAGGAGTGACCGCATAATGTCCCCACAGTACAATGTCCTCACACTGCTCTCAGCCCCATCCCTCTCTCACTCCCACTGCTTTCTTCTTTAGAAAATCCAAGAGAAAAAGATAGTGAAGGGCTGTGTCACAGAGTAGGAGCCCTGCAGCTTATCCCTGCCCTGAGCTACTTCCACACTTGCCTAGGTCTAAAAAATCTCCTAGAAGCGTAATTTGCAAGAAAGGGCCTTGGAGCATCATATTTCCCAGTCCTACAGATTTATCAAGCTCCAGCATGAATGTCTCTAGAAGAGACAGCAAAAATGAGGACATAATCATGGCCATATCAAATCATCAAGCAACCAGCAATTCCCCGAATACACATCAAATCCAACATCTCTGCAGACCCATCCTCTGTTTCACAAACCATTTCACAATGAAAGGCTGTACAAAACCCAACTTTTATCCATACCAGCCAAAAATATGCAATACATTCACAAGAACAAAGCTTTTACTCAGCACTTTTTGTAGCATGAAGAGACAAATTTGCACAACTGTTGTCATCATTTATATTTCATTACATATCCAACATCACTGACCTTGCAAAAGTCAGTGATGCTGAAATGTTAAATGACAAACTAGCTGGTGGCCAACAGAGCTTACAGTCCTCACAGACAGGCAGAAAAGGAAAGGATAAAAACCCAAAAGCATGGAGACTTACGGATGGTCATCCTACAACGGGAGGAATTTAGTTCTTCTGAGTTAAATGTAGGAGATGTAAGCTCAACCCACTCAGAACAAGTAGAGCCCAGGACTGCCTCTCTCTTGGGGGAGTGCTCTCATTCTTGGACTATTATGCAAGAGGAAGATAAATCACATCCATCTTCAAATGAGTAAAACCCAACTGCATGGAGCTGCCAGCATTTATTTCCTATTGTTCCTCTATAATCCCAGTGGAAGAGGTATTAACTTGAATGAGGTAGACTGAATCATCCTGGAGGAGGTTGGTGGATGGGTGGATGGATGGATGGATGGATGGATGGATGGATGGATGGATGGAGAGGGGGAACAGATCTGCCTCATATCTTCAGTAAGCAACTCCTGCTCTCCTTAGATTGTACAAGGAATTTAAGCAGTTGTGACATATTGACTGGACCATCTGCTTAATCCCAGGTACCTAAATCTTGAATTAAATGGAGTGGGTTCTCCATAAGAAACATAGTCTCTCTAGTAAATGCCACAGTTTCTTTATTTTTCAGACAAATACCATGGTATCGTTAATTACAGTGAGCCTGACTTGCATCTGGAATGAATTAGTGTTGTTGCTGCCAACAACTGACCTAGAAAATCCATGTAAGACCATTGCAAGAAAATGAGGCTCTGTGTTAGGTGGGGCCTTATTGCTAGGAAGACCTGTTGCTGACTGTTTTAATCCAAAAGATAAAAAACATTATTCCAAATTATGCTCTCTGACTTAGCGCAGTAAACAACCTCCAAAATCACAATCTAGTAACAGTGCCTTTTGTCCCTGCTTGCCATCAATGGCAGACTCTTTTCTCTTTCTTTTTTCAAAGTTATCCCGAAGAATACAACAGGATAGACCTAGGAACCAAGTGCTCTTTCAAAAGTAGAACATAATTTAATCTTTACAACAGAGAACAGAAGAGCGTGGGTTTTCTCTGACTGTGGACTTCTTGTAATTTCACTGAAGATAAATATTTAGATAGCAACCAATGGGATATTTAATTGTCAGGAACTATTATATTTAAAGAAAGTGCTAGAGATTTTCAGACTTGTTTTCCTACATGTGCTGACAAGCCATTCCCATCATTTACCTTCTGTATGATCTATAAATACAATCACTGCTGTAATTCGTAAATTGTTAATATTAGAACTGCAGGGATGGCTATGTTTTCAGTTGTACATTAAAAAAAAAAGACAGATTTTACATCAGCATCTGGCTGACCTTCATTACTTTCCCATCCACTATTTGTACCCCTCCTCCTTCTCCTTGGCCTCTCTATTTTTTTTCTTGTTGTGCCCCTGTCTGATTTCATCCAGGAAGCTGCACACCCTGACTGCTCTTGGCTCCTGTGATACTCATAAACCATGAGACAAATAAACACAGGGGGAAAGGACAAAACCAAAGTAGGAAGAGATCTGGATAACTTCTCATAAACGTGACCAGCACTCACAGAAATAGGAGTGGTGATGGGACAAGTGTTTTGCTAAATGACACAGTGAGGAACTAACCCATAGATCTGACAAACCTACAACGGGTAGAATAAGGGTATAAGAGCTCAATTTCAGGAGCTATTATCAGTACTATTTACTCTTTGGGGGGAGTTTTTCACATCACAGCCTATCTTAGTGTCAAATAAATTCTATAATAATATCTAATTCAAAGAGAGTCTGAGAAGTGTTACTACTTGGAACTTCAAGTCTCTGGAGGAAAAGCACCCTGAAGGCAAGTAATAACTGGAATTCCATGGATAGAGTCTCCAGCTGGTTACCAGTGAAGTTACAGATTAGATACTAGGTTAACATATGCAGCAAAACAAGTTGAGTAAGAAATGCATGTATCAGTAGAAATGTATTTAATGACTTTATCGGTTTGCCTTTGTCAAATTCTGTTGGGTTTTGAGTACAGACACAGAAATACCCCCTAAAGGATCTAAAGAAAGTTATTTCTCATATCAGAAAAATAATTTTACTCAGAGAATAAGAAAATGAATCAACTTCTCATGAAGAAAAATGACCTTGTAAGATGATGCAGCTCTGAACCAAATTACATATATTCTACTAATCAATAAAATACAGTTGTCAAGGCAACACTGACATCAGAAAGTGAAATACAGAGGTCTGTCTTACATAAACACATACACATACCAATATGTTATGTGAACTTTTGTAATCTAGCAATGACTTCAAGGAAAAATATGTTTTTACAAAAGAACACATATTTTCCCAGGCTTGATAGATTCTTGTGTAAGAGCTTTTATGAGATTTTAGACAACTTGCATTTTTTTTGATAGTCTTTGTTCTTGTACTTTTTTTTTTTAACTGGAAAAGAAATATTGCAAAAAAACCTGCTTTCAGTGAAAATTTATTCTTGCTATAAAAGTAATTTAAAACAGTGACAATTGGATGGGAGTTAAAACTCAACCAAAGCATTTGAATATTGATACTGAACATAGTTTAGACTAAAAAAATATTGAATTTGTAGATCCTATTTGTATTATATTATGCAGACTTCAAGGGACAAGTTCTGAGTACTAAAGACTAAATAAGAAAGGATTTTCTTTTCACAGGTCTTACAATTCTCACTGCATGTGTTTTTCACCTGCAGACTAAGTTCTGCTGCCTTATTCAACAACTATTAAAAGCCCAGAGAGCTGACTGGAACAAATCACAGAGCGAGATGTTATTGAGCATGACTATAGGTGATATAAGCCAGCCCCCTCTAATCTCTGATTTTGCATTTAATTTGAACAGATCATTAAATTATTTCATAGTTTTCCACCAGAACCTCTCAGTACATGTGCAGGCTGCTGGTACAGGCTGTTTATTTCACTGTAGCTAAATAAACCCCAGGTTTCCTGGCAATGTTAACAACTTCTTGCCCCTTTTTTGCAAGAAACTGTGGACAATACCTTCTGGTCACAGGACACCACCTCATGGCTTAAAATTAGCCCTAAATTACTGCTCATGTTTCATCTACCTGTGTGCTCAGCCACCTGGAGCTGGCAGATAATTTTCCCAACTTGGATGCCATAGCAACCAGGGCTGAGGAATCAAGGCAGAACTGTACCTGTCTATTGAATTTGCTCTGGAAGTTAGTGTGGACAATATAAATGTAATATAAATAAATAATATGAAACATAAAGATGTTTGACTGCTGCCTCAGAGGTCTGCAAGCATGCTCATTGTAAGTACCAGGCTTTCAAGACTATTTTCTGAAAGATCATTTTCAAACAATTTTTTAAAATGAACTGGTTTAGCTCATTTAGCATCTAAATTCACTGAAAAACTCCTTTGGAGATATCCCACTGAGATCTGGGTCAGCCTCCTAATTTACAGCTCAGTTTAAAAATGAAGATAAATCATTATGCAGTCTGAAATAGTCTTGTAACTGCAAACTCATGGTGTTCTTACAAAAAACTGAGAATATAGGATGGTATTTTCAGGTATGTATGAGCAATTATAGTGTAAACAAAATAGTGTCTCCATTCCTCATTGGGTTAAATGATGAAAAGACTGACTGTTATGTGTGATTACCTCTATTAATTTGGATGTACAAATTAGACACGTTCCTGCAGGTCTGTGGAGATTAAATGCACTATGTAAGTGCTAAATATTAACATAAGTCTACATTTTGAATTCAGTGGTTCAGAAGTGCAAGAGAGGTAATCATTGTGCCTCTATCAACCACATTCATGTCTGGTTATATTGTCTACATGTTCTTGCAAACCAAATTAATGCAACAGAGCTGCTCATGCAGGTCATTAGTCACTGGTGGAGGGATGTGACAAACTAAATATCTCCTGAAAAAATCTCCTGAATCTTCTGCCCAGAGGAGTTGTGGATGCCCCATCCCAGGCAGTGCTCAAGGCCACGTCAGGTGGGGCTCTGAGCAACCTGATCTAGTGAACAGTGTCTCTGCCCATGGCAGGAGTTTGGATTTAGATGATCTTTAAGGGCCCTTCCAACCCAAACCATTCTATGCATCTATAAGTCTATTTAACCCTTCTTCTGTGGCAAGTGAGGGCCCATCTGCTGTTCCAGATGTACCAGCTGGGATGCACAGGCACAGGAGAGATGCAGAAGGAGCAATGCCTCCATGCTATGCTCTGCTGTGCTGGAAAAGAAAGCTCAGAGGTTCTTTCTGGAACTGGAGTTCAGGTATAGAAATGGGAGTCCCAAGGACATGGGCAGCAGAAAGTAGGTGTATTTACAAGTATCCAAGTATTTACTTGAAACGAAGGCAGTTGAGACCATGTTGTGACTTTTCAATGGCACATCAGTGCTCATGGTTGGCAAAGGACTGCCATTTGCAGTTTTTGTCCCTGCTCAAAGCCTGTATAACAAGTGCTAAAGTACACAGTGCTCCTATTTCCCACAAAGTCACCCCCAGATGGAAGGGACATTTCACACTGAAGGGGTAAGTTCAGCATCACTTCTCCCAGCAACACTCCATGAAGACGCTCCAGCCACCAACCCCTTTTGCAGGATTGCTGGTTCCCAGATTCCTTCTGCCCAAACTGTTGGCTGCACTGGCAGATTTCAAGAAGTGAGACAGCCCTAATTACTGATTTCACAAGATCTTCCATTCATTCGCAATTCAGTAACTCAATCTCACCTTTTAGAGACATCTACCACTGGTTTTACCATCTCCACAGAAGTTCCCTTCATCAATCCTTTCCTTTTGTCTATAGCACCCACAGATATAAGAGGAAATTCTACGTGACACAGAGCAATTCTGTTTTACTGAGTCTACTTGGCTTCAAAAGCATCAATAAATCAACAAACCAGAGGTAATTAAGGAACAAAAACAATGCTAAGGGATTAATCTAAATACATAAACCCTGGAACATTCAGGACTCAACCTCAGCCCATCCTGTCTGTCCCTGTGCAAAATGTTTAAACAGCAAGTGAGCTTATCTCTTCTAGATGTGTTTGGTGGATGGAAACTGAATTTCATGTAGCTTCCCTGTCTTTTATCTGCTTACATCAGAACCCTATTATTATTTTAACCTTACAATGACTTAATTAATGTCCTAGCCAAAAAAAAAAAAAAAAAAAAAAAATTGCCTGGGTGGCCTGAATATGATACCTCCATATTTTTTTTATGAGGTGACCTTTCTGAGTTCAAGAAACCATGTTTGATCACTGGTTTTGAGTGGGAGTTTTGCTTGTGAGGATTACGAGTGCATTACAAGGAAAGCATACTTGATTTATGCATAATTTTTCACTGAAGGTACAAAACAAGTAGCCATCAGCTTAATGCCACTTAATGCTGAAGGCTTTAAAGGGTCACATAAAGCCATCCTTTTTACGGAAAGCAAGCAATCACGATTCTAGGTTAGCGTTATAAATGAGTAAGTAAATCACTTACGCATTGCATTCAGTTGGCCCCCACTCTGAACTCATTTAGTACATAACAGCTTGGCTGTTGCCGTATGTCTTGCGCAGACATTCAGTGGGTGGTTTCATAATGTTCCACAGCCTACAGTGCGCCTTTTTTTTTGTTTTTTTGTTTAATCTAATTTACTGTTTTTATCAATATCTGATAAGAAAACAAGAGGCAGCTGTAGCTCTACCACCCGCCCCATACTTGTCATGTGCTATATTACAAAGTACAAATGGACAAAATTTTAAACATGGGATAATATGCAACATGA